>NC_143392.1:48154130-48872880 GCF_980474605.1 Leiobunum rupestre
GTTACTGATAGTTGAATACGCAGTGCAATCTTGCTGATTAGCAATCAAGTTAAAAGATATGGATCTAGCCTTGAGGGGCCAATTGGCGATTTTACCTATGCACAACAGCTGCCACTGTCGGCTTATAAACTACAGCTCGCTATGTCCTGGAACCAGATAAACAAAACTTGAAATTAATCTTGTGCCGCCATGAACGCATATTTGTCAAAGTACCGCAATTTTATAAATTATTTAAATAAAACTTTATTTTTTTATCCTTTCGTGTTCAATTGACAAACTCCAGAAACATCCAAACTGTCACTCTATCCACACACGATCTCATCAATTGTAAAACGCCATTTTGCCTTAAAAATTATAATAAGATAAATTTGTTGTCAATGAGATGAAAAATGCAGGAGTGAGGAGAAGCGGTTAAAATTCGAGATAAACGATCTTTCTTCTCCGTCTTTAATAATATTAAAAATATGAAATCGTGGTACTGATATTTTTAACCAAATATTTAACTTCTTCACAAAAGATAAACTAACAAATAGAGCTTTAAAATAATTCAGATTTTCTAAGCTCTTGCGATAGTGCACATCCCAAACTTAAGTAACGTTTAGCGCATGTTTTAAGAAACCTTGACATCCCCCCCAAAAAGGAAACGCTATTATCGACAGTTATATTTGTTTATTGTACCGGGTCTTCTGAATTCTTAACAGTGACGTTAGCTGGAATTTTAGTGGTGGGTCTTTATACATCCCTACACTGGCGGACTAACGTAATAAATGTTTTTTACTACCGCTTTATTGGTGATGTGCTAAACAACATGCGTTGAACCTTCGTATTAAGTGACTGACTAAGTCGGACTACTGTCTTGATCTAGGTTTACAAAGAAGAAGATTTCTCTTGTTGGGTGTATTTAGCGCTCAGCTGTGGAGGGTCATGAAAGATCGTATAGCTCTGCCGTGCAAAGCACAAAAGCATTAACGACCAAATTTTCGATTTACATATTTTGGTTTTATTTCACCTTATTTTATACGTTAAATTCAATTTCGAACTAATTTTCGAATTTAAAATTTTTGATCTTAAAGAAATGACTTGTTGCAAAACGCATTATATTAGGTAGGGATGTTAATTTTCCCGAAAAATAAAATGCGGAAAATTTTCCAGAAAGTTTTCCGCAAATCGGAAATATAAAAATTTGAAACATAAATTACCTTTTAAGGGTTTTTAATGTTATTAACTTTTATTCGATATAAAATATCTAATATCAGTAAACATACTACAAATTATTAATTGTTAATCAGTTTAAACTAGTCTATAGGTTTAGTTTTACTTCCAGATTCGAAAAAAATGAGGCGAAAATACCGCTTGATTTCAATTTGCCAACAATATATTAGACAAATCATGGAATGAAAACTTTTTTATTTTTTTCTGAAAAATACGGAAAAGTTTCTGGAAAAAAGGCCTTGGTCATTTTCCGGAAAATTTTCCGATTTACAACACTAATTTTAGGTGTTTGCATTATTTTCAAACCAAAAATGCATTAATGTGTTTATTTTCTTTTATAGTCAAATCAAGACGCATTTTTTTCTCGTTTTAAGACAAAAATAGTTCAACATATACGTGGTAAAAATAATTTTTAATGATATTTCTGAAATATCGTTTAGCATGTAAATTGTTTAGTACCAGAATATAATTTGAGTTGAAATATCCAAGTCTATTATATAAACTTGAAAGGGGTATCTTAAGGCAAAGATAGCTTGAATTTCGCGGGAATTCTTTATATTTTGGTTTTGGTCGTTAATGCTTTTGTGCTTTGCACGGCAGAGATATGTAAACTCTATTACGAAAGTCATCGACAAGTGAATTATTTTTCTGAAATTTTCTGTTTTATCCCAAACCAAAATAGTCAGATAGGTATAGGAATTAAATTGCGAAAATAATTATTTGGTTTTTCTCTATCAAACGACATAAGTTTCGCTTGTAAAAGAAGCCGTCCTAGCCGAAACCGGGAAAAGTTATATTTGACAACGTTTTATATAATGATGCTAGGATGTTGAAACCAGCGTTTTCGGATTCAGCGTTATCGATTCAAATTAAGGAAGTGCAATTTATATCGCTCCACCACCAACGGAGGAGGAGACAGAGACTTTTAAAAGCTTTTGTCGAGTTGGTGAATTGCTAAAACGCGAAACTTTGTTCGTTTTAAATCATTCCAAAATCGGATTGATTTAAAAAAACAATCGAAATTAACTTGCGTTCAGACTTGGTTGGGGGTATGAAAGAAAAAAAAATATTAATTATTGGAACAAAAGTAGTCACTTCCTAAATATGAATCAATCACGCTGAGTCCGAAAATCCTTGATTTAATGTCGTATTTGGATTCATAGAAGTAGGATGTACCAGCATCTTTGGCATTTTTCAATGTACAGGTAGAAAGGGGGTCGGCACCGGAAGTCCCAGCTTCCTTCCCCCTCCCGGCAGGTGACGTGGGGGGTCAACATTTTCCTCCCCCTCGGGGTCATTGACCTCCGCAGAGTGGCGCGTGTACTGCGCGCTGATTGGCGCGGGGACCACGTGGTTACTACGCGGCGCGTGTACGCGCTTATTGGCTGGCGCGAAATTATTCAAAATGGCGCTGATTGGTTGGTGTTTTGGCGCGAAAAGGGGTCAGCGGGCTGGAAAACCGCCCAACTGGCAGCTCTGCTCTCGCGGCGATCAAAATTATTCAAAATGGCGCTGATTGGTTGGTGTTTTGGCGCAAAAACGGGTCAGCGCTCCTTTAAAGGAATTCCCAGGCTCGCTATACTCGGTCCCCGTTTTCCATTGTTAATGCGGTGACAGGTTTTGATTGATTAGCTAAATAAAAGCAATTTGCTTTGAAAGCAAAATATAGGTAACCTAATGATTTATTTAATTAAAAACTAGATCTTATTATTCTTCATTTGACTTTTTACTATTTTATTTTTAAATCTCATAAAATAGTAAAAGGTCAAATGGGGGTATTTTAATAATTTTGTTAAATAATTATATCATTGATAAGTAAAGGGTCCATTCAAATTGCGCTGCCGCATGACAACACTGCTAAAGGTAGCCTTACGTTAATTTCTAAGGTGGGTACTACCAAACTGAAGTATACATTCTAGATTTCCCGTGGCCTGAATTTATTATAACGCTATATCGTTACTTATTATAATAATTTACTTTTAATTTTTTGAGATAGTATGCTTATGTTAAAATAATTCACAGTTTAATACAAAGAGAGAGGGGGGGATACACAGTCAATTTTTCATCATATTCAAATTATATTCTGAAGTTTTATCACCTTAATTATACTATTAACATGAATTGGTGCCTCCCCCATTGAGGAACCTTACCTCAATTTAGGACAAGTTTTTACAATCAGAAACTTCACCTACTTCTTATTAAGACCACTAGCTATAATAATTCAAGATAATAGACTAAACTAGACATTTAGCTAAATAAAAGCAATTTGCTTTGAAAGCAAAATATAGGTTACCTAATGATTTATTTAATTCAAAACAAGATCTTAGGACACCTATAAGCAAAAGAGATAGAGGGAGAATTAACATTCTTATTAATACTATTACCTGACCTAAGCCCTATTTAAATTCTAAATTTAACTCAATCTATCTGACAAAGTAATTAAAAAACTTATACTAAGACTCCGTATAAAAACCCAAAATACCCCAAAACCAAAGGCAAAATACCCCTCCAAGCTAACATTATTAACTTGTCATAACGGTAACGGGGCAAAGAACCCCGTACTCACAAAAAGAAAAATATAACCACAAACAAGACTAAAACAAGTCTATATTAAAAAACAAGTAACAGCTTAACAAACTTATGACAATAATATTACCATATTCTGCAATAAAAATTAAAGCAAAACCCCCAGAGCCATACTCCACATTAAACCTTGAAACTAGTTCAGACTCACCCTCAGCAAAATCAAAGGGACTACGGTTAGTCTCAGCAAGACAGGATAAAAACCATACCCCTAATAAAACTAGTAAAAGACCCAACTTTACTAAAGAAAAGCTCCAAAGTAAAACTTCCCACCAACTGGACAATTCTCAATAAAATTAAAGCCAAACTTACCTCGTAAGAAATAGTTTGAGCCACAGCCCGGTAACACCCCAACATTCTATAAATAGAATTGGAGCTCCAACCAGCCCCTAAAAGGGAATAAACCCCTAAACTCGATAAAACTAAAAAATAAATTAAACCATACTGATAAAAAAAAACAGTACCCCCTAAATTACATAAAGCTCAATAAGCTAAGGCTAAAAATAGACCTAGCAACGGTCTTAAGTAAAAAATCATTTTATTACTATATAAGGGCCAAACCTGCTCTTTAGTCATTAACTTTAAGCCATCCGAAAAAGGCTGTAAAAGACCCATATAGCCTACCTTATTAGGCCCTTTACGAATCTGGATATAACCTAATACCTTACGTTCCAATAAAGTAAAAAAAGCGACACTGACGAGAAGACACACTAATATCAAAGTATAGCTTAAAATTAACAAAATTGTTAAAAAAGACACTGTCTTATAAATGAAGCTTAAATTCAACGCACTAATCTGCCATATTAACCAAATAAATTTTTACTAATTAGCATTATATAAATAATTCATAGATTCTGGTCCTTTCTTACTAAGAAACTTTTTAAAAACTATAGATAGAAACCAACCTGGCTTAAACCGGTTTGAACTCAAATCATGTAATTTTTTAATAGTCGAACAGACTAACTAGTAAAGCTTCTTCACCTTACAGTTTAATTAATTCAACATCGAGGTAACAAACATACTCTTCGATTAGAACTCCAAAAGTATATTATCCTGTTATCCCTAAAGTAACTTAGTCTTATTTCACCAAATAGGTAATGTAAACGCATAGACTCTGAATTAAAAAAGGTTTATTAACACGAATATGAAATTTTGGCGGGTAAATCGGCATATTTGATAGGGTTAATCAACAAGTGGTCTTAAAAAGGAAATATTAATCAGTTTTATAAGCTGTGTTTTATTAACCGTTAGTAAATGCGATAAAAATGACAAAGGCTTAACATAAGTTTGCCACTCTCTTTTAACGGTTATTATAAACTCTCAGTAATTTGGTTGTAAAATTCACATGATTTGGCCGCCATCTTTATGTTGCATATTCAAACGGGTTCTGTAGGGTGCGAGTTTTAGGTGAATCCTACGAAGCAAGAATTACATTGGTATAATAACCAACAAAACATTTACTAATAAAAAAATTATTTATAAACTGAAAATGTTTTTGAAATATATTACGTCATTTAAACAATGATCAATCAAATCCCTTACGTCAAATGGACAATAACCTATAAATTGTTCCATAAAGTCTTTTTCCCCTTGGTGATCCTGAGAATTACGAAAAGCGGCATAAATTTCTATAAAGTCACAGGGTATTTGTCGCTTCTGCAATGGTTTATAACCCGCTTGAAATTTCGAAAAATTGTCGACCAATACATTAAACATGACGTCTATAACCGGTTCGTTTTGTTTTAACAGACTTAACTGTTCATCTATACACATTTTAAATTCATTTAAAGCTAGCACTTGCGCTCTTCTAAGTGATAGACGGGCTGATAAGTTAATTTCGTATTCCAAATATTTTTGTGTAAACGGAATTAAATTCCATGATATTCTTCGGCGCGACGTTTATTTTATTATCAACAAACTTAGCAAATACCTTTAGATTGTTTCAATGTTAAATTCGTTAACCTCGTAGTTTGAAACAAGTTGTCCCTATATTAAGAATCAGCTTGGTATACAATTTGCAGCTCTGACCTTATAAATGTTTCACTGTATACAATGTCTTTACACACATCGTGTACATTTAATAATATTAGTTTACGTATAACCGTAACCTTTTAGTTATACCAATCGACCGTGGTTAGGTAAATATAATGCATTTATAAGTTCGCGTGTTGAACACATAATAGTATTAAGAACTTTCTAATTAAATTGAATACATTGGCACTATACGAAATATTTACATACATTAAACAAGGTTGGTTCGCGCTCATGAAATTTATATAATAGTTAACTTTGTAGGGTAAATTACTTGACTTAGTAATGGATATTTCAATAACCGTTCATCATTTTAATAGATCAATGACGGTATAATTAACAACGTCTGAATTTTCGTCGCTAAAAGGTATGTCCATAAAGATTGATTTTAAAAAGTTTAATACGCAGGTATCTATGGATTCGGATTACCTAAACAAGTCGCCCCCATATGAACTTTTAAACGGTTTTTCGTGTTAAACGTGTACATTGCTACTATAACCTTTTCAAAAAGCAGCAGTCGATAAGTATGACATTCTAATTACCGTCAAATACAGAGCTAGAAGTTACTTGGTTAACCATTTTTAGGTTATTTTTATGGTTAGTTATTGAGCGTTTCACTCCTATACGGTTCAATGGGAATTATTATTGATCGCTATTGTCAGTTATAATAAGAATGAAAATAGAGTTGCAAGATCGGAAGAAAATTTTATACAAGTTTATTTATACAATTTTCATACAACTTTATTACGCGTTATAATATAATTTTTAACTCTGAACCTAGAAATGAAAAATGCTATTAGAATCGTAATTATTTTTTCGGAACCAATTGTTTTACCTCCTTCTACGACAATAGTCATTCCCGGAGCTGTAATTAAAATTAAAAATGAGAAACATGATAGTTTGATTTTATATTTACCATTTCGGAGATCAAGCGCTCTTGGTTTGTTCGCTGGAGGTTCCAGGTTTGTCGGGGATGTGGCTGGTGTAGACGGGTCGTCCTCTTCCTCTGGGTACAATTCTAGGGGATTACCCTCTATACTTTTAACATAGGCAGCCACTTGCCTTGCCTTTTCATAGGCGCACACATTTCTGTTAAAAAAGAAATACTTTATAATTTCCTCAAACAAAGATGGTGATCATTGATTCATACCGCGTATGTTCGTAGTTAAAATGATGGTGAAAGGCACCCGGCTGTAGTTCTAAATCTGGGAAATTGGGGCATTCAAACCGCGTGGCGATTATTATTCGATCTAGATCGATAAAGTTTCCCAGGTACTCTTTCGTTTGCCTTTCTTTGACAATAACGTATTGGGCCAGTCGCGTTATATTTAAGACATGGCGCTCGACGGCCTCAATATCGTATTGTCCCTGAGCCCTGGGAAGCTTATTGACATAGTAGGCGATCGAGTCGATTTGGCGGTTTGTATCCCCCGAATAATTATTGGCAGCCGGGGTACGAAAAACAATTAGGTCTTCGCAACCATCTGAGCTTTTGTAGCCAATCTGTAACATTTATATTTAACTTAAAATATAAAATTTTAAATATAAAACTTTAAAAAATTACCTCTTTTACCAAAAACCGTTTAGAAGAAGAATATTTAGTTTTTTGGCCAAATTATGGCGAAAAGAATGTGTATAGCTACAAACGATTCCGTAGAAACAAAAACAACTAAGTATTTGTTACAATAAAAACACCTAGAAACTTACATTTTTATGCTCCGGATAGATTCACTAGTGGCAAGATTTCTAGATTCGGGTGACTAAAGGATATATATATATACTACCTAAAACCCCTTAGAGGGGACGCCTTGAAAACTCCAGCAGGTGTTTCGTTGACAATACAATTAATTATGTTATATTTCTCGAATTATTACGTCAAATTGAGGTCGCGCATTCGCTGGAAAAATGGCCACGTTAGTGAACAATCCTTTCGCATAGTCATGGTAGAACCGGTTCATTCCGCTTTCGTGCTAATTAATCATTTTGACAAATTGAATACACCTTTTAATATTCGTTAACTGTCACGCGATTATTTGTTCATAATCTGATACCTTAGGGATAATGATAGGAAATTAAGAAACTATCATTTTTAATCTTATAATAAACTAAGGTAGTGCCTTGGGGTCCAGTGGCGTTGGAGACATGTTATATATATGTAGACAAATTAATTACTTCTGAGGGTGGCGTGGTAATAATTAACAATTACTTGTAAAAGTATATTAATAACGTCTTCTTAATAGTACATAACGGGGTAAATTACTTGTCAAGCGGGGCGTTTTTTAAAATGTTGTAAGATAAAAATAAAACTCTTGATCTAAATAAAATTGCATTTTATTCACATAATCTCCAATTTACAATAAAGATATTTATATATAGCCACTCGGCATGTATCGTACTTTTCTCTTAAGCGCAAGAGTATTTCTTACTTTCCAAATTAGTGTTGTGTTTAATAAGACACGTAAACCTGGGTCTGTATTCATCCAATTCAGTAACCGCCGGGCAACCTACACCATTTAGGTCTATCACTTCGCGGTTTACTAGTTTGCACTTGTCTGCTCCTTGACAAAATACGCGGTCATAGCCGTCAGTAGCCATTCGCATGCATTCTTCCAATTTGTTGTACGGGGTAAAACCATAGTCCCAAGCGAGACCGTGTATGTTTTTCTCAACCCCCGTGTTCTGGCGTTGAGTTTGGGAAGGTAGATCGGTTAGGGGGTATGGTGGAAGAAAAACCCACGATGCGACCCGGGATGTATTTTCGGCCGCGCAAGCTGACGCTTCTTTCACTATTTTCTCATCTTTGGTCCGCCCGTCAAAGAATTCAAAATCAACGACTATTGATTTCTTATGCCTATAATTCAAAAGTAAAGAAATTACCCTCCGACAAAGAGGACTAAATAAGATTATACTTAAATAGTTTGGACTTGACTTGAATCTTCTTCGAGTTTGAATGGTTATCCACTGATCGGTCGATTTTATATAGTCAGTTATTGCGTCATTGTATTTACATCAGCACAGTAGAAAAACCCATGGATTTCGCTCCACCGATATAACATTAAACACCACGAAAAGAGGTAGTATTTTTCTACCTTTTTAAAATTTTGTAGTATTTCTTTATCGGAAATGTATTGTAACGTATCGAAAGTAAAATATAGATTTTTTGTATTATTTGTCTATATTTGCGTATCGGAGTTGCGTTTTGCCGTATTAAAAGTAGAAAAAGGAATTTTATAGTATTATTCAACCTACTTACATATCTGAAATGCATTTTTTCAAATTTTAAAGGGGATTTTAGCAGTATTTTTCTATCGATATTTTCATATTAAGCTAACGTAACTGAAAGTGTAAATGTAACTACTCTGACATTTTATGTAAAGGCGACATTAAAAAACTCTGATACATATTTTTTACATTGGAAAATTGACACTTTATTGTAATATTTACACTTTGAAATTCTAAAATATGTTTACGACTTTTGTAATATTGTTACATTTCCAACTTGGCATCCTCGAATTAATGGACACAATGGAATTTGACGGCACTGAACTATTAACGGTATATCTCCGTCTTGCCATTCTTCGACCATTAGGCCGCAAAAAGGACACTTGACACTCGTTCCGTTACCGAGCGCATAAAATCCCCAGACGGCCAAATCTTCGGTTCCATAAGTAACCCAGTTTTTAAAACTGAGTAATCTTTCTCTTTCCGAAAACATTTTTAAAGACTCGTAAGCAGGTTCCCTTCGTATGGTAGGAAAACAATCTTCAAGTTCTATTCTCGCTGCTATATATTCCGCTTGAAGTTTTCGTCTCTGTTTTTTCAATATATTGATACTTTTCAATAGTTCCTTACACGGTTCTTTATTTTCCTTATAACTCATTATCCAACTGCCGTCCAATTTTGTTCTGTAAATATGTAAGTCTTGCTTTGTAGTTTTACCGAAAACACCTGTGAATTATTCCATGACGCTATTAAATACGTTTAGCCTTTATTACTAAGTCAATACGCGGGAGAAACAGAAAGTGTAACTACAAATGTTTTCAACAGTTGTTTTTTGACGACAAAGTATTTGTTAGGCATAGCTTTTTACTACATTATTAACCGAAATATCAACATTAAACTAAAAGGGACATTTCTTTGGCTAAAAGATAAGTATTTAAACAATGCTTACATGCTCAATAATGCAGTCGTTACAATCAGGGTAGTGTGTGCTGCCACTAAGTTCTTAATTTAAAATGGCAAAACAATAATGGTCTTTCATACCCTAGGTCAACGAATTAAGTAACGTTCGTAATTTGTTACGTTTAAAAAAGTTCAATTTACCCTTGGTGGTGAAAAGTAACAATGCCACTCTAAAAACTCTCAAGTTAAGGTTGGGTTTGGTTGATGTAACGTACGAATTAAACCATTGCAAAATACGTTGGAGATTTATTTCGAGTTGTCTAATAATAACGCCCTTGCGCTCTTCCATTATTAGTTCCTTTACACTTTACAGCGTAAAGTGTCTCATTGACGGAATAAGTTTAACGCTAAACAGACACCAATTCAGATCCAATATTTTTAAATATATTGTTAGTAAGTTTTTCGAAAATTCCCCCCCACGGAAAAAACCAATAACTGCTGGGATACAAATATTTTATTAACCGAAGAAAAATAAAACTCATACATATCCAGTAATAATTACAGGTGCTGGATTTATAATGTCAAGACCATAAAAAAATATATCAGTCTTTTTGACGGAGACGCTTGGAGAAAACGTGTCCATGACCGACGCGTCATTCCCACCACTACGGCACTTGATGTTCGCACTTTACTACGCGAGCCTCTCTTTTCCAGTAATACTGATGAATAGAACTACATTTGCAACACAAATCTAACCACTGTCCATCGTCATCTCGATCCGTTTTTGTGCAAGTCGTATTTTTTTACACACGTCGCATTTGTTAGGCATGGGCTCACTGGTATCCGAATTCATGATGTTTTTTGAAATATGACGACAATGCTGATAGGGTGTTCTGCTAAATATATATTTACTAAAGAGTAATAATATTAAAAGAGTACTAATTAATAGTAAGACCGCGTACAATACTCGACTGTTAGCGACTTAAATCACGATAAACGGGAGAGATATAAACGCTAATGATTGAATGCTTATACCGGTAGATAAATTTTCGCAATTCTAAAACGGGTACAACGAAAACAGTCTTTTATCCTCCTTAAATTGTAATTTTCGACCACTTTTTCGTAGCACGCGCTACAAAGAGTTCGCCGCTAAATGAGTCGTGCCTTTGGGAAATATCGTACCTCAGTTCGTTATTTTCCTTATCACTCAATCAAACCCTGTTAACAATGGAAATAAACGCGGAGAGAGATAGTTCGCGGTAATCAGAGGAGCGCTAACGGCTATTAACTTAACTTAATTTTAATTGACTCAATAACAAAAAGTGTATTATTCATGGCCTTTAAAAAGGTACGTTAAAACATTTTAAACTTGTATTTTTCAAGTTTTGTAAAAAAGTTTTATTATCAATTCAAATAAGCAACACATTGACGGTATAAGTTGGTTTTTTTAGATGTAAACTAGATTAATTGTTAAAGAACTAAAATCCTAAAATTAACATATTAACATCACAGAATGTAAAACGTAGCAGACCGTTAAAAATGTATTATAAATCAAACAAATGTTTCGTGTAATGAAATTGATTTCTTACTATTTTGTATGATCGCTTAAATGTATCGGCTGCGTTTTTTAAATTTTAATTAATTTACTTTTGTATTTAAAAATGTTAAGTTATATTTTAATAGTTATATTTATAATATGGATGAATACAGGACGACTATAAATCGCTGTTTCAAAAACATTTTCAGTTTATAAATACTTTTTTTATTAGTAAATGACTAACAAAAAGTCCTGTCTTATTCGCTTTTTATACTGACAAACGTATTCTTTACCGCGATATTTTTGAAAAATAACTACAGAAATCTACTAACAAAAAAGTCCGGAAAGATTAAGAAACTAGTCTATTAAATAATAGCCAGGCAAAAACCCAAAGCGCCACCAAATCATGAAGCGACTTTTACATTAAATAGGTATCGAACATTAGCTAAAAAACTTGTGTTCAAGTTGTTGTGATAACAAAACATGATTTTCTGTAAAATGACCCCAAAGTTTAATTGCTAATTGTTAGCATGTTTCGTTAAAAATTAACTTGATTAACTGAGTTCTATATTTATAGTATTATTTATTATCTTTAATAATGTAGTATTTCGGTTATGTAAAATTTTTAAATTTAAAGAAAATGGTCTTTGGCCATTTATTTAGCTGTACTTTCTCCAAAAATATTGTTCATAGGATATAAGGTGCTAGACTTTATAAAGTATGTCAAATCTGTTAAAATTTAAAAGTACATATGTCCGGAATAAATTGCAGCTCTATTTTCATTCTTATTATAACTGACAATAGCGATCAATAATAATTCCCATTGAACCGTATAGGAGTGAAACGCTCAATAACTAACCATAAAAATAACCTAAAAATGGTTCTAGCTCTGTATTTGACGGTAATTAGAATGTCATACTTATCGACTGCTGCTTTTTGAAAAAGTTATAGTAGCAATGTACACGTTTAACACGAATAACCGTTTAAAAGTTCATATAGGGGCGACTTGTTTAGGTAATCCGAATCCATAGTTATCTTCGTATTAAACTTTTTATAATCAATCTTTATGGACATATCTTTTAGCGACGAAAATTCAGACGTTGTTAATTATACCGTCATTGATCGATTAAAATGATGAACGGTTATTGAAATATCCATTACAAAGTCAAGTAATTTACCCTACAAAGTTTACTATTATATAAATTTCATGAGCGCGAACCAACCTTGTTTAATGTATGTAAATATTTCGTATAGTGCCAATGTATTCAATTTAATTAGAAAGTTCTTAATACTATTATGTGTTCAACACGCGAACTTATAAATGCATTATATTTACCTAACAATGGTCGATTGGTATAACTAAAAGGTTACGGTTATACGTAAACTAATATTACTAAATGTACACGATATGTTTAAAGACATTGTATACAGTGAAACATTTATAAGGTCAGAGCTGCAAATTGTATACCAAGCTGATTCTTAATATAGGGACAACTTGTTTCAAACTACGAGGTTAACGAATTTAACATTGAAACAATCTAAAGGTATTTGCTAAGTTTGTTGATACTAAAATAAACGTCGCGCCGAATTCACCATAGCAACGGGGGATTCTCCGCTCAACACCTGTTCTAAATCAATCACAATCAAACAATGGAGATAAACGCTGAGAGAGATAGTTCGCGGTAATCAGAGGAGCGCTAACGCCGAGGATTCCCGATAATCGAGAGATAGACTTTCATCATGGTTCCCCAAAAAGTTCGCGCTATTTAAAGACGTTTTATACAATAACTTAATTTTAATTGAATCGTTAACAAAAAGTGGATTATTCATGGCCTTTAAAAAAGGTACGTTAAAACATTTTAAACTTTTATTTTTTCTAAACTTATATTTTTTAAACTTATATCTTTTTTAGTATCTCTGACTTTACAATCCCCCACTCGATTGCTAGTCACAGTATCAATTTTTAACAAAGAGCCGGGGATTCACATTTCTAGTGAAGCCCAAAGTACGGACATCTCTTTGGAGACGTGGTACGCCCTTACGAAAGAATGGTCTTCGGTCACGGAAAATCTAACCTCAACAACAACAAAAAAAATTATCTGCCAGGTCCGCCCGTCGAGCCTTATTCCGATTGCAGTTTTGAACAGAATTTTGAAGTTTCTTGTTCGGGAGGAAGAATATCATGGAATTTAATTCCGTTTACACAAAAATATTTGGAATACGAAATTAACTTATCAGCCAGTCTATCACTTAGTAGAGCGCAAGTGCTAGCTTTAAATGAATTTAAAATGTGTATAGATGAACAGTTAAGTCTGTTAAAACAAAACGAACCGGTTATAGACGTCATGTTTAATGTATTGGTCGACAATTTTTTGAAATTTCAAGCTGTTTATAAACCATTGCAGAAGCGACAAATACCCTGTGACTTTATAGAAATTTATGCCGCTTTTCGTAATTCTCAGGATCACCAAGGGGAAAAAGACTTTATGGAACAATTTATAGGTTATTGTCCATTTGACGTAAGGGATTTGATTGATCATTGTCTAAATGACGTAATATATTTCAAAAACATTTTCAGTTTATAAATAATTTTTTTTATTAGTAAATGTTTTGTTGGTTATTATACCAATGTAATTCTTGCTTCGTAGGATTCACCTTAAACTCGCACCCTACAGAACCCGTTTCAATATGCAACATTAAAGATGGCGGCCAAATCACGTGAATTTTCCAACCAAATTACTGAGAGTTTATAATAGCCGTTAAAAGAGAGTGGCAAACTTATGTTAAGCCTTTGTCATTTTTATCGCATTTCCTAACGGTTAATAAAACACAGCTTATAAAACTGATTAATATCACTTGTTGATTAACCCCTATCAAAGATGCCGATTTACCCGCCAAAATTTCATATTCATGTTAATTAACCTTTTATAATTTAGAGTCTATGCGTTTACATTACCTAAACAAAACAAATTCCCGCCAAAAATGCTTATTACTCGTTATATAGATCACACGGCGCATTCCAAGAGTCTCCCCGATAAAAATCTGCTCGTAATCAATCAAAACCTGTCACCGCATTACCAATGGAAAACGGGGACCGAGTATAGCGAGCCTGGGAATTCATTTAAAGAGCGCTGACCCCTTTTCGCGCCAAAACACCAACCAATCAGCGCCATTTTGAATAATTTTGATCGTCGCGAGAGCAGAGCTGCCAGTTGGGGGGTTTTCCAGCCCGCTGACCCATTTTCGCGCCAAAACACCAACCAATCAGCGCCATTTTGAATAATTTCGCGCCAGCCAATAAGCGCGTACACGCGCCGCGTAGTAACCACGTGGTCCCCGCGCCAATCAAGGATTTTCGGACTCAGCGTGTTTGATTCATATTTTAATCGATTTTAAAATTTGTGAAAAAACTCACCTGTCGAAGATTTTCTTAACAGAGTATTCATGTTTGTAGGCTTGTGGCAGCTCACCTTTTTCCAATACGGATAGCACTTTTGAATAATACTTGGATGACTTAATTTACTTTATTTATTAAAACAAATGTTGAGCGGCTGATTGCGATATTCTGACAAAACGTATTTTTTCTCCAACCATATATTTTTATCTGTAGTTGTTATCCATATCGGTGGTATATTTGGTTTTTCAGATTATTTACTACTGCTCGAAAACATTTTCTTTCGATGTCACTTCATTTCTGAATGAGTTTCACGTTCGAACACCGTTTAAGAAAACAAGTCACGTTTTACTTCAAGCTATGAATAACCAAAACGATATACCTAACGAGAAAATCGACATTCAAGGTTTCGAAAATACCGTCTGGTATGTCATTCTTGGAACCGTTTTTGTGGTTTCACTGTTTTTGTACCTTGTTAAAAAGTACTACCTCAAAGGCCGTGGCTTCGCCGACAGTATTTGGTTTTTGATATCTCATATTCTTCAAAATTGTAAGTTTAACAACATATATGCATTGCTGAAGAACATGTCTCATCTTTATTATAAAATTAAAATAATACGACTGATACTTCATGGTTTTAAATTTTTTTATTTGTTATAAACGTTTAAATTGCGAGCTTTTGGGTACGTGACCCCTTGTCAAGCACTAGGTTTTTACTAGGCAATTTTAACGTTTATAACAATAAAGTTTTTTTAAAACCATGAAGTATCAGTCGTGTTATTTTAATTTTATTATAAATTTTTAACCATGGATACAAAATTCAAGTTATATGATCTCTCATCTTCCTTTATGTGAGTAGAAACCTAAAAGGCAGAATATGTTACTTCTAATGTGAAAAGTACCTTTTATGAGACTGAAATTGAACTAAATGTTTCTGAGAAGGTCGTGAACTCAACGAGAGGGCTGATCTAGACCGTTGTTTGAACTTAATGGCGGCTTAAGCCGTGTTCTTAAGAAATTCGTTCGTAAACACTGTCACGCATTTCAATTTGTCATAATTCACATAAAAAAACGAACTAATGCACTCTTAACTTTAGTAACTATTAAATATTAAAACGGTTTTTAAAAAAATCAAAGAGAAGTATACCTACTGTATAATATAAATAGTTCATATTTAAAAATGATGACTAGTTTCGCTAACATGATCATTTCTGAATCTAACGTGTCGACCGCCAGTGTTAATAAAATGTTCGGAAAAACGTTTTTTTAAATGAAAACGTACTGAAAACTGACATCAAACAAAAATAAAAATTAAAAAAAATTATCCTACTAAAAAACCACAGAATTTACGAAATCTCATGTAACTGCAATGAGGTGTATATTGGACAAATGAAACGTCATCTTAAAGCAGGAATGAAAGACCATAAATGTTATGTTAAAAACCACAAAAGTTAAATATCAGCTTTAGCCGAACACCCTAAAAATTACAACCACAAAATTTGCTTAGCCAACGTAAAAGTAATATGCAAAACGGATAACCATCTTAAGCTTAACGGTAGAGAATCCATAGAAATAGTGAAAAGACGTAACGACAACCCAGCTTATATTTTGAATAGAGATAATGGTCCCGCAAGTTATGTTATCGTTAAAAATTGTAATCTTAAGGATTGTTAATCGTACCATATTGCAAATAGGGTATAGAACTGCATTTAAAAATTGTTTATAGTTTTTTTTGTTTAAATTTTTAAATAACTTTGTGACAGTTTTTTAAGATAATAAAACTACTTTCACATATTGTAATATATTTTATTAATTTGAAAAACCTTTTTGGGAAGGTATTATGAACACTCGCTGTCGTGGCGTCAGACTCTGACCTGATAAACTCCAGAGCGGGTATTATTACGTAATAACTATTTATATTATATGCTTAAGATAATTCTTCAATTTTATTTATTAATTTATAGTAACTACTTCGTTTGTCATTTTAAATAGTATTACTAAAATCTGCAAAAATTACATTTTAATTGTATTATATTTCATTACTTCAGGCAATGGAATGAACGTTCGACCGCACATAAAATGTTTAACGTTCCTAATGATTTGTTGGTTACTCGGAATAAGCATTTTGAACAAGTCGTATTCCGGGAACATGAAAGGACAGCTCATCGTGTCGAACCGAGAATACATCGATTCAGTTAATGATTTAATCGAAAATCCTAAACTGCTAGTTATGATTAATTATCAAGGAGTTCTTGGTTGGTTATTCAACCATAACATTACGGCAAGTTGTTTTAGTTTTATTTTAAAACCGTTGAGCGAATAACATAAAACACATATTTGTATAGAATTAGCGCCAAATTTGCAGATATATTGAGTGTCATCTAGAAACGATAACGGTGGAATCGCAGAAACCATTTCAAAGTTTCTTTGTTCAAAGTAGGTAGCAAGAGGTATAGAAATGGCATCTACTTTTCCAGGTGACTGTCTAGTGTAATTAACTTCCATCAGGATCATGAATCAAAGACAACTTAAGCGTGAATTGTAGCTTGATAGTGATCCCCAAAAAGAGTTCTATCCTCTTATGTTTTTTTAATTGCACATAGTTGCAACCTCAATATTTATCAGTGGTTTTAGTTCGCCCTTTTAAATATTTATTATCCATATATCATGTTAATATTTGAAATATTCCTTTAGCTTATAAAAGATAGATGGTGGTTGTGATTTTGGTAGATAAGAAGTAAACGCTGTTCGACAAAAGCGCAGTTTGCTCCTTGTCATAGGAAAATAACGGAAAATTTACTACTAAAGTCTTTAAATTTTTCAAAAAATTATATTTAAATTAATCTTATATACATTTTCAGAGGTTTGTCTGTGGGTCTGTCTCACACATTGGCGTTCACACTAGAGCGCACAATTTTTTTTGGTAATTGAACACATTTTTTAAATAAAGAGAACTGCACTATTTATGTTCTATGTTTAAGTTTGTATGTACGTTAACCTTGTTACGGCATGGCAAAATGATGTAGTTCAATCAGCAAGTCAATGAGTCTATGAAGCACGAATGCAGCAGCCATCTAGCAGATTTTTGTCAAGATAAACGAAGTCTTGACTTGAAGAGAGAGCTTCGCCAGGTCTAGTTGCTTATGATATTTTCGAATAGATTTTATACACACTACGATCAGAATAATAAGATTGGCATACCAAGCTAACATAAATAATTTGTCTTAAGCTTTTTCTGTAGTATAACGTTTAGAAGGCTTTAACAAACTTCCTTGTTGCGAATCTCACCCCTGCAACCATTGTCTTGAAGCCTCACGGTGAGTCGGATCAGCGGAATGGAATGAAAATACAGTACTTAACTGATGCCCTGAGGACTGTAGTCTCAAAGTTAGATGTTTAATAAGTGGAAATACGTTTTAAAAAGTACGATCAAAGAACAATTAACCTCCAAAACCTCAATCACTCTTCTCAAACTGACCGAATGTTTTCGTCACTCGAAAACTGTGGCCTTTGGGGGATCTTTAGTCAAAACTGAAAAGGCTCTTGGGATCCGACGGCTCAATAGTGGATATTAACCAACTATTATCTCCTGTTATTGCGTTATTGGTACTCTAAATGACGTAAAGGAAGTTATAGAAAACGATTCAATGGGTGTTTCCCAAATATAGCTACGATATATTTAACTTTGACTAATGTCCAGTCTCAACGACTAAAAGGGAAATGTTTAAAACTTTTTGTTGATTAAAGAAGATTTATTCGCTAAATATCAAAATTATTTAATTGGTATTAGTTAAAGCCATTCATCATCGTATAAACAATGGAGTTGCTCTTACAATTACGCACCAGGAAATTGTTGATACCCAAATCAAGCAAATTCTAGAACAATTGTCTTATCTGGAAATTCAAGCTTTTGGACTGCTCCTTTTACATAATTGCAGAAGAAAGATAGCACCTGAAGATTTTGCGTCGATTATCAAAGGAAGCGCAATCAATCTTAGGACTCACCTCATTCTAAAGAAAACATGATAAGAACTTTGATAGTATTCCCTCAGCGCGTCAAGCGTTATTGAATCCTTAAACTCATGTCCAATAGAGTGTCCTGCAAGGAAAAGTTTCGCACGTTTAAGACCTCTTTAACATCACAAACTATTTTTGGTAACCCGAATTTTAAGAAGCTATTGAAATGGGTATTCTGTGTAAAAGTGGAAGTAAAAGAAATTTTTCGACAGTCGAAATTAAAATGTTAATTGTAATTGAAACTGTAAAAAAAAAATCGTTCCTCTTTGTTCGAGAGACACGTTACTGTAGTCAGCGACCACAATCCTTTCGTCAGGCTATGGAACATGATATAGTTTAGATGGAAATTCATTAAAAGGGTCCTCAAACTTAAGAAGACAGAAACTCGGTTTGCATGAAGTTCTGCTAGGAACAACCAACCAAAATATTGATGAGACTGAAGATAATACCAATCAACAAATTATCTCCACAAATAAACCTAAGGATAATTTGCAAATTAACAACAAGACGAAGTTAAAATGAAACTTGGCCGAACATATTGTAAAAGTGACAATTGCTGATTTTGTCCGAAGGGTTCAAACTTGTTAAGTCATCGTTTGATTTTCGTCAGTAGTGTGCAAACATAGAATATTATTTTATAATCGGTGCACATTTGGTCTGAAGCTTCTTCATTTGGTAAGTCAAAATTAATTTCCTTAGATTGGTTGAAACGTATGCCAACTTAAAAGGATATTGTAATATTTTGAACAGCACCTTGCAAACGTAAAACTTCAATATATGACCTATACAGAAACTCGCAAAATTAGATATCTTTTTGCCAGTTTTTCTAGTGTAAAGGTCAGCTTTGCAACTTATTTCATTCGGAAATCTGTTAAAACTATTTAGTTTTTGGGTTTTTACTATCGAATGACTGGGACCAGAAACTGGCAATAAGTTGACCAAAGAAATGTCGTGAAATGTCGTGATAATTTCTCAGTATTATTTGTTGAGATAATTTTTCTCTGCGTCTAAGAATATTTCAGATTTTTTCTGCCTGCGGTTCATACGACAAAGGTAAAATACGTCCAAAATTATAGTGATATATGGTATTGTTACAATTAAAAATATTTTGAGGAACCCGGGTGTAAAATGACCAGACTAAAGAAACTTTCGGCTTCGTACGGCCTTTGTCAATATCATTCTTAAATAACAAATGATTTAAAAATAAGATTTTTCTAAGGGGTAAAATATAAATGGGTCAATTTATAAAATTTGGCCATTATTTTAAATTAAATTGGAATAGAATGAAATTTGACCAAATTTTAGTCTATTTTTGGCTAAATAGAAATTAAAAATAGACCACAAAATTAAATCAAATGTTTTATTTCATATTTTAAAAATATCCTCCAAAATATATAAATAAATGTTTTCTTACAAAATTAAAAACGTTTTTATTACAAATTTCATAATAAAAATATATTTCAAATTACTCTGTAACCAGAGTCCTTTTAACACCACAAGGTCGTCCTATTGCTCGTTTTTACCAATGGCTACATCGGGAATTTCCAAAAGCTTTTAAATAATCGCAATTCCCATAATATGTTTGCAAATGTAGAAGGGTTTCTCACATATGACCAGTTTGAAGCGATTTTTAACATATAATCAAAAAACTGTGAGATTGGTAACCGTTTTCGTAACGTTCCCTCTTTTTTTGATAACACTATTTGTCGATTCCAATCCCTTGTTAGTACAGGCGTAACCTTCGGAACAGCCTCAACGGTTTTCATTATATTATTTTCAAAAATATTTTACAAAATCAACTGCAGATGATTACGTGTTCCATTTTTTTATCCATAATTTCCCAAGTAGCACAATCCCACTGGCCCAACTGTAAGAGTTTTGCAGCTGGCCAACGAAGGTGGCGCGCCACCATTTTAGAAGTCGAAATGTCCTACCTGGCCAACTGGTGGTTTAAACGTTGGGTAGGTGTAGTGTGTGTCTATAAAAGTTGGTGATGGCCAACTACTGGTTTTCCTGGTGGGTAAGAGTACCAAAATTAATTGTAATAACTACTGTAAAACCAGTGGGTGGCCAACTGTACGTTTCAATTTTAGACATAGTAAAACCACTGGCCAACCCCATAATCAGCGGTAACCCGCCTCCTTATTCAGTGGTACCCCGCCCCCATAATTAGCGGTACCCCGACTTTGTTTTAAGAGCAAAATAAAAAAACCTTATTTTTTAAAAACTCATTTTATTGGTCATTTATTATTTCGCCTTATTGGTCGCTACCACTTTGCCTGTCTGGAATTTTCTTTCTTTTTTCGCAGCCACCTTCACGGTCCGGTGCGTATTTGATCCAATTCTTGATCACGACTTGAATATCATAATCCTTTGCTCCTTTGACATTTTGTTTAATGGCTTCTGAATATACCAAAAATTCAATTATGAGTTATGTTATTTAAATCACACTATCCAATGCACTATTAACAATTGAGAAAATCCCCAAATGCATTAAATGGTGTCTGTCACGTAATGGGGTAGGATCTCTCAGAATAAATGTCCAATTGGTGGAAGCTTAAAGACTTCTTACCCTAGGATGGAATATTTTTTTGCGACGAAATTAAATTAAAAAATATGAGGGATGAAAGTTTAAATGATAATATAAATTCAGATATTAAACAATACTTGCTAGGATTTACTTCTAACCCAAGTAAAATTTGAATGTTTATGATCTTACCAATTATAACATCCTTTAATTTTAAATGGTCAAATGCTTCCTTGCCATTAGCTCCAACCCAGTTGTATTTCAGTATGGCATGGAATTTAACCCACCGCAAATTTTTTTTCCGCAAATAAAAATTAATGTTCACAGATGTTATTTACCGCAAATGGAATTTAAAAAACCGCTATACAAAAAAATATCCGCAGTTTGATTAATTTTCATTTGTAACTCTTTCACCTCGGCATTGTGGTTAGTTGAAATTGACGAGGGTCATTGGCAAAATGGTTCGTGTACCTGTCCAATTTTTCTTAAACAATACAAATGCAAACATATATTTAGAATTGCAATTTAACTTAAACTTGTACAAGTTCCGAATAATGCTAAAATAATTCACATACGTGAAAAAAGAAAACATGTTCGACCTCAAATGGCCCGTAAGGCCGTAGTATTGCAATAAAAATGGGCAAATTTACTTTTAAAATTTACTTTTAATAATTTACTTTTTAAAGTCTATTAAAAAATAAAATATAAATGTATATTCTTTTTCTTTATTAATATTTTATCTGAGGTCAAATTTATATATTTGCGGCTTTTAAAAGTCGATTTGAGGCAGATTTCATCCGTGGACAAAAATATTTCTTTTGCGGTATAAAAAATCTTATTCTGTGGCGGGATTTAATTTTAAGTCTTTCAGTATTAATAAATGGGAAAACACTCTTTTCATTAAATTTCTGCACGTATCTTTTAGTTTCTTTCCACCATAGGTTGCAAAATTTTTATTCTGAAAAATAGACTGATTTAACATTTTATATGTATTGTAGCAGTCAGATATCAATCGTTGCTTTATTTCCAAAAAACTTTTTAAGTGAAAGAGCATTTCAAGATTAAATTAATTGTCAATTATGGGAATATAACTTCAAAGTTATCGATTTTGAACAATTTAAAAAAGGTTGTAAGGTGTCCCAGCAGTTCATTAGTACATTAGCGCCCATAGTAGTGCAAAAGCCCCTTATATGGCTAGCCCCAAGGATAGAAGCGCCAGCTATGAACAGACTTAGCAGATGAAGTTGGGGTGCGTTATGATTTAAAGGCTTGATAAATTTCGCTTCTTACAAGGATTTGGAATTATAACAGAAATATTTGTTTAAAGATTTCTTGGTTTTATAATAATTTTTGAACAGATTTAACATCATCAATTGTATTTAAAGGCAGTGGGGGAAAACCTTTGATTGCTGCAAATTCTTGATTTTCTGCTGGCGAATTTTTTTGATGGTTGATTATTTTTCCACTTTTGCATTTAGGTCAGTCATCATTAATAATATGGTTTTTTGGAATTTCACTTGCCTAAGATCTGTCAACCAGAAATAAATATAACATATATCAATAAATGTATTACGATTTTTGAAAGTTTTTTATATGGGTGCGCAAATACTCTATCAAGTGTCGAATATGAAGACTTACCACCAATGTAGCTGTTTCCAGAATTATAGGAAGTCAAAGGCCACTGTGAAGTACTGTTAAAATGGAAATAAAAATTGTACTTCCATAATAACGCCATATTTTTATATTTAAATACTCACAATCTCCACTCCACCCATACATGTGAAAGATCCGCCACGTTGATTTTAATTCAAAAAGGATCCACCCCGTTGATTATCATATGAAAATGATCCACTTTCATTCCAACAAGCACCATGACGTTCAGTTTCATTTCTTAATGATCCATTGCTTTCCTATTTGATTCATCTCTTACATTTTAATTTATGCTCATAAAGAAAATATTGTGCTCATTTCCCCTCAATGACCTATCGCGTTCGTTTCCTCTCATAAATGACCTATGCCGCTCATTTTCATCACATTCATCATCCTCGCTTTCTAACGATCTGCCAAGTGGATCTTCAGCGTTATTGGCATGGACTTCTTTTCCTGACATAGGAGGATGATTGTTAAAAAAAGGTTTTTTTTACTTAAAGTTAAAGAATAACTTTTACCTGGAAGTGGTCGTGGAGGAGGAAGCTTGACGATTTAAGTAATTTTCCTCTTCTTGGTTTGAGGGTTTTTTTATCCTGATTTCTTCATCTAAAAATATATATTTCTTACTATTTCATTACCAGTATCAAACGGTAATATATCTACATACTTGGGTCAGTGCTCTCGCCACTCTCAATTATGTCTTTTTTCTTTTTCGTTTGATAGTCTTTGGCCTCTTCCTAATATTTCAACCACACCGCCTAGATCGCAAGTTAACTCTGGTCGAGCTAAAAGCTCTCTAGCACTGCTGTATAACACTATTTTTTTGATTACCTACCAAACTTGTTCAAATACATTAGAAAAAGAAACAAATATATTAACTTGTCTTGTGCAATATTTTCCCTGGATAAAGTACCAATTTTTCTTTTTCACAAGGAGAACACTTCGATACTAGGGTTTTAATTTGATGTTGTAAATTTGACGGTGGCCAATAGCATTCTGTTTCAGTTGGACACCACACTTGCGAAACAACTTCCACATTTCCCTCTTTTACGAAGCTGAAAACTACATACATCTGCAAAACAAAAATTCTTGCAACTCATGACACTCGTTCGTCAGTTTAAGGTTTTTAATTATGAAAATAAAAAATATGTAGTTTAAACTAAGTAAATTTAAAAACATACATATTAACACGCTACTGAAATATTTAATAATAATTATATTTCCTTTATAGAAATTAATATGTGCACAATTTTAAAGAAAGTAATGTTATAAAAGTAGATTAGATGAAAAATGTTTTTGGAAAATATGAAAAAAAAGTTAATTTTTTGTAATTCTAAAATTTTATTTTTTATATAAGTTATACTTAAGCCTTTCCAGAACCATGTAAAAGTGGAACAATTTTCCAAATTGTGAATCATCACTAGTTGGAAAAAAAAATCATTTGCAAAGCTAAATCTGCAAGTGAATATGTTTTCATACTTTTAGATATTCTAGCAATAAATATGCCCAACACTGATGACCGCAAAGGATAATCAAATATATCTTTATAAAATTTGCAAATTTTCGCCAAAATCATAATTTTTTCTGCAGTCTGATAAATTTTAGAAATTTGTATATCTTCACCAGATTTTAATTTGAAGCAATTATCTTTAGCATGTACTGAGTAACTGAGATAGTAAACATCATGGTCTGAATTATTTAACATTGTTTGGAATATGTAGACTTCTACTTTTAAACTCTTGTTTAGGAACATTTCATTGACTTTGAAATTTTTAATTAATAAATTTTTCAGTTAATCGCTTTTGAACGTGCTCTAATGGCTTATATGGTGAGCGTACCTTCTTTTTAAGAAACTGCATATCATTTTCAAATGGAAATGCACTAATTGTCTTACTAAATCTATATCTAATCTTTCTAATGGGGTAAGTGGACCAAACAAATGATGTTCTTCATCTTCTTGATTTCGAAGAGACATATTGGTACGCAAAATTGTGGGGGCACCATTTGAATTTACTGGTAAAAATCTGGTGCGATTATTGCACATATCACATGAACGAAAATCTGTATGTCCTTTAGTGTGTTTAACCATTGTTTTGGCTGGATTGTCAAGTATGAAAGGTCCGTCGAGTAAACAATCAAGTGTTTCAATCCCATAGTTGAAACCGTTAGAATTAAGGTCAATTAGTTCATTCACTAAAGGCTCTAAATATTCGACTATGGATCCAGGTTTGCTATCTCCGCAAAATATTCCCACCGGAAAAACATCGCTAACTATACCATCTTTAAATTTGTAAACCGCTGCTATTACTGGACAGAAATTTTTGTTAGAATTCTTGAATAAAGGTATTCCATCTATATTTATGGAAAATGATAGGGGACTACTATAATGCGGATTAGAAGCTAAAAACTCTGAGATCCCTTGTTTGAACCCAATATGCCAATATTCGCCACCAGTTATTTTCATAATACCAGTGGTTACTCTTTGAGTAAGCAAAAGTGTTCTAGAATCCGAAGGAAGTTCTTCATGGCCATGTGCTCTTAATATAAGTAATAAGCTATTAAGTCTTACAGTATCAATACCATAATTCAAAGCCCAAATTCTATTATCTTCACGTATATCAGAGAAACGACCATCACAACTGTTAATATTACTGCTGTCACTATCAGATGAAAAACTATCACTTAATTCATCAAAAATTCCAATTGAACTATCCGACCACTGGTCCGAAACATTAACTTCTGCCTCATCTACATAGTCACGGCCAAAATTAAACCCATCCCTAGATCCCTAGTGTCTAATGGCTCCTTTTCACCAAACCCTGAACCAACAGTTTCTATACTATCCAAATTTATTACTGATGCCTGTTCTACAAATCGTTTGATATAGCCAGCTTTTATTCTACGTAACTGTCGCTTACTTAATTCGCATTCTGAGTCTTTCTGATAATCCCCAGATTATTCTCTTGGATTTAATACTATTATCCATTTAGAAATTGGCATACAAGTGAAATTAAAATTAATTTTAAAACAAGTTAATTTAACATTAATGTATCATAACTATCCAATTAACTAATTGTTTATAATAAAATAACTAAACATTATTAATGATTCTGCAGTAAAGCAATTAAGATATTAAATCTAACAGTTAATTAAATAAGTATTTAACGACTATATTAGCCCGTAGAAATTATGAAAAGCGAATACAACTACCTCAAATCTATTAAGTCCACTTTAAAAAGAAATCAAAACGTCTCACAGTGGGGCAAACTGAGCCCAAACCTGGCCAAAAGTAAAAAAAAATAAATCGCGCGTATGAATTTTATTTTAATTTATAATATTTGTTTATAAACCACCGCTCACTTTACCGGTGTTTGATTTTTGACTGCAAAATTTTATTCTCCGCCAGGCTCCTTAGAAGTAGTATATTTTTTTTTAGAAATTTTAAGTAGTAGTTTTGGCATAGTTTTTGATATACCTTCAGGCTTGATTTAAAAGGTATAGATATTGTTTTTGCAGACTTTAGTTTTGGAAATATCAATACCAAGTAGATATCGATATTTTAGTGTTATGAAACTATTATACAAAGCCGCGTTATTCAAATAGTGTGAATTCTGGAAAACGACTTTAAAGGTCTCAAACTAATATATTCCTTTTAGAATTATTGTTACTTTTAGTTATTAATTCAGGTAGATTAAGTTACAATTTTTGATTTAAGTTCATGAATGTTCATTATTTATCACAATATCGATTAAAATTTTTGCCAATATTTGCCTATTTTCAATTTTTTGTACAGATTTTCAAAAGATATATAAAATTAAAAAGGGTGTCCAATTTAAAAACGATCCATGGCGATAACATCAAAACCGTTTCCTGTGCTAATTTAAATTTTTTGTGGCACTTAACACGTGTTGGGGGACAATGAAAACATCGTTGACCTTGAACCGTTTCTTCAAGGTCATTGAAAAATTATCTCGAGTACCATTAGATTTAAAAACTTACTTGATGACCAACTTGTTTTTCGACTTTCAATTGATCAAATGAATTCGGACCAACATTTTATAGACATAAAATATGATGAGGCACAACTTTCTAATTGGAACGAAGTTTCTAAATCTAACGATTCTCGAGATGATTTTTCAATGACCTTGAAACAATGGTTCAAGGTCATCGATGTTATCATTTTTAATTGTCCTCCAACACGTGTTAAGTGTCACAAAAATTTAAAATTCGTACAGGAAACGGTTTTTGAGATAATAATTTTGACCAGGTTTGGGCTCAGTTTGCCCCACTGTGCGTCTGTTGGCAGAAACCTAAAAATATTAAAAAAGATTCCAATTAAACAGCATCATAAAATCTTATCTTGATTTTAAGAGGGGATGTGACCGTTGCCTACGTTATTTAATTAACGTAGGCAACGATGTGACGGTGTCCGCTACATTAGTTCCAAAAATATGTATCTTTGTTACGTGATTTTGCAAATGAGGTAGCAAGGGCCACGTGTAAAACTTGTGCCGTGGATTCATTTTGTATTTTATGTTTGTCTTCAAATTCTCGTACGCTAAAATATACCTTATTTTTCTGTTTTATTAAATAAATTAGATTCCTTACATATTTGAACAAGTAATTCGATTTGAAATTAAAATAAGTGTTAGTCATAAGCCTATTTGGCGCACCATGTGGAGTGACTAGAATTTATTTTTAAATGATTAATTTTTGTTTCTATCTTAAACCTTAATAGTATATAATATATATATTTACCTGTTCAAAATAAAGGCCCACGTTGGTAATTCGAAAGGCTTAGGCGAAACGATCTCCGTCCTCAAAAAAGATACATAACCTAGTTCTCACGGTGGACAAATAGCGAAAGTGAAAAACGATAGAAAGAGACCGTAAAGGTGAAACTAGGTCAATGGGAAGGACGAAATTTTGAGGCTCAAAAGCTCGCCTAAAACCGATAGGCTGAGTCCAGCGCCCCGTACCTATTTTTTTAAGTTTTAAAAACAAATAAAGGAAACCCAATAATAATCTAATATAATTGTAGAATTTTTCTATTATTTAAAAAATATTTTAGTAGTATTTAATTATAATATATTTACCACCTGTCGGTAGGAAAAGCACATACGCGTGTAAAAGAAACCACACGTTCAATTTTGTAGCCGGGAAAAGGTCGGCAAAATTCATAATTATTTTTGTTTAAATTTTAAAAATGAAGTGAATAATATCAAACCTTTTTCGTATAGCTACGTGGGTTTAACGAATTTTTTTTATTTGGGTTTAATTGTATATACTAACGCGTAAAAAAATAAGTTGGGAAAGTAAGGGTTTTGTGGTTGGCTATCTATCTTTCGATTTTTCGAGAAGTTGGGAAAACGCCGCAAAACGACTCCAACCCAACTCCATCACTCACCCAACTGGACGACCCAAAACCGACAGTCTTGTGCTACTAGGGTTAGTGGCAAAGTCGAATTCTTCAAACGAATTGGTCAGACTAAATATCATTTCTTACCGAGCTATATCGTCGTTCCTTCAAAAAAAAAAACAGTGCTAGTATCATAGAATAATTTTTAATAAAAAATTTTAGAGGTCACATTAAGCCCTTCCATATCTATAATAATAAATTTTATTCTACATCGATATCTTAGGGCCTGATGCAGAGACGTTTTGCGATTCCTAATAATTTTAACAGGATCGCAATTTAGCGAGCTGTTTATTTTGCGATCCTCGCAATCGAAATTGCGTTGCAGAGACGTTTAAGCGATTTCTGTTAATCGGCGACGCTGTTATTTTTCCTAATTTTTATACCAAAGTCACGGACCAATAGGAGAGCTCGATTTTTGACGCAAAAAGCTATCACGTGGTTATGGCTGGCTTGCATTTTGACGATGAAAGCCTGACTCTTCTAATTAATAATTTTCTTACTCTTATTTTATTATTAGCTTTTATAATTTTATAGTTAAATCCGTTATTTTATTTTAAAATGTTCATATAATATAGCCACTAAAGGCAGCAAATCAGTTTATGAAGAATGAGAGGTGATCCAAAAACTTTTTTAAAGCAATAAAATAGTGCATGAAAATTAGTTTCTTCTGATTATATAATTTTCTTACTCTTATTATTTATTCGATTGGTTGCATTTATAACAGTTTAATGGTTTTGTTATTTTAAAAATATATTTTTATAATATGGTTTGCACACCAATAAAATAACGACAATAGGATTAATTACAACTGTAAGCCAACATTTTCCGAAAATAATTATCTTTTAGAAAATGATCCATATCATTTGGTTTTTTGGAAAATATTTATTTAAAAACTTAGCTGATAGCAATTAAAATAAATCTATGTATAAAATAAATCAATAAATAAATAAATAAATAAAAAGTAATTTCACGAGTGTACAAAAATTGGAAATTGTCTAAAGTAATTTCTAGCTAAATATCCTATATTGATCACACGTAAAAATGCTCCTGCTTTTTTATATAAATTGTTGTTCTGCCTAATTATATGGTATAAATTGTATCAAATGATATAAGCGTGTACAATTAACTGACAAACACTTTTCAGGTAATACTTCCAGTTGGCTCAGTAAACTCTTGATTCATGCCAAATAAACTTCAATATTCCAATACATCTTTCATCGCAACTCCTAGTCTACCTGAGGAAATGTTTATTCTCGGTTGATAAATTGGTATAAACGCTGGTTGATAGCTAAGGATCTTTGATACAGTGAACCAATTCATCATGTCCTTACTGACTCATTAGTTACAACATACTTCATACACAACCAGCAAATAAAGATCTATAAATAAACCAAGGCTTAGAATACACCCAAAGTAGTAATGTATAAGATTCCCTATTATAATTTATTCTTACTTGTAAAGTTGCTAAGAGTAGCTGGCTTATTTTAGTGTTTCGTAATTCGTGATTGTGGTTTGGCCTTGGCTCTGACAATTATTCAACAAAAAAATTTTTCGGAAAGCGATAATGAGCTATAGAAACTAAATTTTTAATAATTTAAAATATTCTGACCTATCGTGGTGTATTATTTATCTTATTACAGTAGGTAAAAAGCATTTACTTCTCAATTTAATTTCCGAGCTCTTTGCGTACTAAAATCCGCCAATGTTCTTGCGAGCTTTTTGGCGGCTAGCGACTGCCGTAGACCTCTCGCAAAATAAACAGAACGCTTTCCTGTTATTTTTGCGATCGAGATGTCTCTGCAAACCAATTTTCTGAAACCACGCCCCCTTTCTGTTTAATCTATTTTTAAATTTTATTTTATTTTGTTCATTTTTTATTTTTATCTTGTGAATTTTAATCAATCAATCAATTTTAATATTTTATTCAATACATTTTTCATAATTTTATTCGCTGTTCGCTTTTGCGGACTATTGTCATTTTATATTCGGAAAAAAATTCTAAATTTGGCCAAATTTCGTTCTCAACAAACTTCAGTTCAGAAGTTAACCGGGTTTAATTTAAATTGTGGCCCACTTAATGCATGTCCTTTTTTAAGTACTGAATTATTTCGCTTCCGCACTACAGGTTTGAAGAAATCAGTCAACGATGTTACAGGCGTAAAAACACGAATTTTGTGGATTCACAAAACATTTAACTTAACCCGTGCAGTAATTTCAAGAAAGAGTACTATAACCTTAAATTTCCTTTATTTATAGGCCGAGGATGAGAAGTTAAATAAACTAAAAGAACGGTTTTTTCAAAAAGGAGTTTCAGTTGTAGATTTCAATGACCGATTCTTTGATTTATTTTTTAATAAACGGGGCATTTTCTGTCAAGAAACCATTTACTTGAATCGACTCATTCTACTGTACTTTCAAAAAGAACTTTTGTTTTCGAAAAAGTCGATATATGTGGGAGAGGAACATATTTTGTCTGATTTCCTTTTTAATTTATTCAGCAAGTTAATCCCAATGCCAATTTTGGAGATAATTGATATTCGGTAAGAAAAAATTAATCAAATCTGAATTCAAGATAATTAAAAATACATCAAGCTATAAGTTTTTAAGTATGAATGTATCGTATACTTACTCTAAGAGACGCGCTCATGTAAATGGTAGCTGGCAAAGCAAAATCTGTTGCAATGTACTATTTTACTCTTTACAGTGGCACTGTACATTGTGCAATGTTGAAAATAATCTGGCGTGATAAAACGTATAGCAGCCAATGAAAACTAGAAAATATTTAAAACACTAAAATGTCAAAGCGACTACTTAAACTATAAATATTTTGAATTACCTCAAATATTTACTCACAAACCAAAGAAAGAAAACTGATCAAGTTGGATTTAAATCAAGTCTGAATCCCTTTTTTCGCAGCCTCCTTATTTAAATTTTTTTTAAATTATATTAAAGGTAAATCTGGTAATCGGAAAATTGAGCACCCTCGTTTCAAATATATATATCAGTTTGACGTTATTTAACAAGGGCTTTTAAGTTACCTCGATATAAAATAAATTTAATACGTTGAACGGTATTCTTGGTTATAACTAATTGTTAATTCTAAAATTAAAATTAAAAATTTAATAATGTAAAAATAATAATTTGAAAATATTAGAAAATTGAGGTAATATTCTGATCAGTTATCGCACGCAATGGGAAGGCAAATTTTTTACGTAATGTAAGTGTTTATAATCTAAACGTTTTCCCAAAAATATTTTAGTTCGCAATTAGAAATCAGATAGCTTAACACTAATTAACAAAGAAAGGGCACAAACCATCGGTTCATTATAAATCCCTAGAATTTAAACAATATGTTTTCAATTACTTTCACTTTTCCTATCCGATACTTTTCCTATATACTAAATGATTTTTATTTAAACAGATATTCACGATATTTCGAAACAAATCAGGACCACCCTAGTTCATACCACGAGAACTTCTTTGTAGCGAAATTCTTTGTGAAGAGAGCCAAGTTTGTGGATTCAACAAAAGACATGACCCTGAGTTTCCTTACGACAGCATTCAAGATTTCAATTTTGGGATGGGTTGCCTCTTTTGTTACACTCATTATTGAAATACTTACAAGTGTCGTATACTCAAAATGAGCACCAAATCTATAAATGTTTTAAGTATTCAGCTATCTTTAGTCTAATCTGAGGAATTCACCAGTGATGCAAGCCTCTTTCAATGCACACAATAATAGATAAGAACTATTTAACAAAATGTTTGGTAATTGTGGGAAGATAATCATTGATTTACTTATACTTGGATTATCACGGCGTCAAAGTATTATAACTTAATTTGGTTTCATCATGTCTATAATCTTAATCAAATTGATTCTAAATCACATTTGAAATTTGGGTAATTTAAATCAATTTAAAAATTTGTGGTGTTAGTAATTTAACTTCAATATCTCAATATATGCTTTTTGGAAACCTTTAAACGTTTCTTATATATATATATATATATATATATATATATATATATATATTACACTTGACAAAGGGTCTCGTTAAGACCCGAAACGTTGTGTCCAGCTTTATTTTAAGTTGTATATATGTTTTTAATAAATTAAAATTAATTAAAATCATATGCCTCAGATGGAAAATATTATAAATCTAGACTGAACTAATCATATAACATATAACTTATAACATATATGTAACAAAAGTAATGGACTAACTAATAATTGTTTAGGAGAAGGGATGCAATCCAAAATATAGTCCTAATTTATCGCTTATTATGATTCTGCGCAAAAAAGAAATTAACCAAATATCCCGTATCGTTCGATTTTTCAGGGGCAAAAGTTAACAAGATATTTCGTTTTATTGCATCAAATGGAAAACGAAAAATACCCATTAGGGCAAAATTACTTAAACCCGATATTTTAGAGAGTAAAATACAGTTGGTTTTCGATATAAAAAATAATCTTATACGGTTAAATCTTTCTAAATAATTTGTTTAATTGAAATGGTTGAAATTAAATTATAATAAAAATATTTTTATTTTAAATGAAACCAAATTATTTAGAAATTTAGATTAGTCGTTTATCCTCAGCTTTTTTAATTTCGGAGTTTTCATAAATATTTCAAATCGAATTGTAAAATATTCGGGGTACACTTGTTTGTTATAGTACTTTTTTTTGTTAATTAAAACAATCAAAGATTTCATGATTCCAAAAATTAAATTCATCAGTTTGTAGATAAAACTTTTCTATAATATATAGGGTCACGGAAAAATACCGTTTCGTTCAAATTAAAATAATAAATAAAAATTTCGAAGATTTGTTAATTCAAAATTATTCAAAAATATTAATAATAAAGTTCGAAAATTCTTTCAACGAATCACAATTTCTTGGGTTTATAAATGATTGATATCTAAAATTAAATACAGTTAAACGTAAAAGTTTCGAAAGCAAAGCCTTTTTAATAGTTGTTTTTATAAATTAACGTGGCCTTCTTGTTAGAATGTAGCTAAGTACGTCCAACTTTAACTTTGGTAATGTTACGAGCCACATTATAACAAGGTTGGCAAGCAAAACTGAATTTATAAAAAAATACTATTAAAATATTATTGAAATACAATAAGTTTGAAATAAACCATTAGCCTGAGTGGCAAAAGTTTAAATCTGATGCGTTTCAACAGAAAAGCTTCTAATTGTAAGAAGATAAAGTTGTTAAGGTTCTCTGAGCTGTATCCCTCAAATACTAAAACAAACTTATTATATTTGATAATCTTAATAATCGAGAATATTTCAATATTCCAATTTGGAAAAAAAAGGACTTGACAATACGTAAAAATTAAATTCAACTTTACTAGTTCTAGGGTAATTCTCTGACAAATGGGCCCAGCTTGTCAACCCTACCTAGACTGATTTGGTTCAAATTTGGTGTAAAGCGTTTTCAATACCGTAGAAATAGTGGTTTTCAAGTAATTAAACATTTCCATTTTCTAAAATTACTCTGACCCCTAAAAATGACCATGGCGTAACTTGCTCAATTATGGTCGGAATTTAATGACTTAACTATCATTTTAAAGAGAAAAAGTGACAGAATCGATATTTTCGGGCAGAACATTCAATTTTTAGTTTTGAAAATGTAATTAATGCTATAGAATATTTAGACCTTCCACCAATGACTTAAACAGCGGGTTTAAATTAAAATGCACAATTTTTCCAAATTATCCGTGCCTTCTTTACACTAAATAATGAAATCCAAAAGTATTTTTTTCTAGATTTTGAGATATTTAAAAATATGTACAGCCCCTAAGACTTGAATTTCCCTGATTAATCCAATTTTTTTATATTTAATTTTATGGTAATTCCATACGAAATCGGCCAACGTTAAAGGGTGGATTTCTGCCAAACGTTTCAGGTTTATCAACCTAAATTAAAGAGATTTCCGAAGTTTGGTGGGTCGTTTTAAAAAGTTTAGAAAGTTGTTAATTTTGAAAATTAACCGCTTTTGGGCAAAATTTTTAGCACTATTAAGTTTTTTTTAATATCGTAATCGAAGATAAGTATTTATATATAAAAAATAGTTGACCAAGTTGTAACTGTCAAATGTCTAGTACTGCTAGGAGTATTTTCTTGCATCATCCCAGACTACCACTTCTTTTTTAAGAAACGTTTTGAATGATCGGTCGCCGATTTTCATGACATTTTTATTCCTTGTATTTCAGACTTTCAGTTAAGTCTTTAGTTTAATTTCAATGTTTATTACCAAAGCAAATAATATTTGTAGTTCATTTGCCATAATTATGAATTAATTCGTCAATTAATTAATTAATACTTGAAGTCATTCAAATTATTAATATTAATTTTATGAGAGGGGGCTAAGGTTTTGTCTTCCGCCCCGGGCGACCGTAAGTTTAGTTACGCCATTGTATAGGGATTATCGTGTACTAGTTTCACGTATCGAAAACTCTCGTCGCCATTGTTAATTATTTTGAAATCGGACATACAGAAAACAGAAGTTTAAGCGGTAAAATTTTCGCACCTCTCTTTCCGCTCTTTTTAGAGCGGCCAAATTTTCGTTCCTCTCTTTCCGCTCTTTTTTTGACCGGTAAAATTGGCGCTCCTCTCATTTTTGTTTTGCGCTCTTTTAAAAAGATATTTTAACGCTCATTTTCGCTCATAATAACAAATCCGCTCACAATGCGATGAGCGGTGCCCAACACTGTCATAAACATAATTAACGCATGATTGAAAAAATAATGTCATAAAATCAGGGAATATGTTTTGATTAGAATCTTTTAGTACAAATCCTCATCAAGAAACTCAAATGGTTCAAAAAATTATCATGGTTTAATTTTCTTATCCAGGCATCAATGACTGGATCAATTATAGCCTGAAAGAAATTCAGTTTGTTATTTCGAAGCCATTTTCATATAAGTGATTATCAACCGGACTCATTTTAAAAAAGAATCGTCCAAAACATGGGTTTTTTTTAACAGGCCCTTATTTTAAATTCCTTGTTAACGGAATATTTAATAAACGTGCAGATAAAAAACGTAAGTATATCATAGTTTTAAGGGCGTGTTCCTTTGTGTCATAATAAATCAAAAATGTGCTATGAACATGAGCCTTCAATTATTTTTCTTTGAGTTCGAGGACCACTAAAACCGTGCCCCAAAACAAAGAACTAGCCATTTATGTGAAATTCGGTAGTAGCATTGATTCCAATTGTTTTTATTTTTTATTAATTTATTTTTTAATGGTTAAGTGATTAACACCAAAGCAAATCCCAAAACTTCATTTTTGAAGTAGCAGAAGTGCGAAATCCTACAATGATATTGTTACAGCCAAGTTACGTTATTTTAAAGAATCGAATATTAACCGTTTTAACCACCATTCTTCGAATTTAAAACTTTCAATCATAATTTAAAATCCAGCTAACTTTTAAATCCAAATGGATGCTTGGTAATAGAATCTATATTTAAAACAATACTAGCAAGCCCGTCTTAAGAACTTTTGGGGCCCTGGGCTAAATTATTCAATTTCAAAAGTATAACATCTAGCTCTCATTACTTACGACAAAAAGTGAAGTTTAAGTTTTAGTTTTTTCAATATTTCTAAGTCTTTCTCAATATTTTTTACTCGTTATTAGGTTTTAGAAATTGTTGGTGGCGATGAGTCAAATTACTTTAGACGTAACTAAAAGATACATAATATTAAATAAGCATAAATAATATTTAACCAACTAAACCCTTATCCCTAGAGTAGAGGCTGTATGGCTGGCCTTTCCAGGGCCCCAAAACTGGCTGGGGGCCCTGGGCTGTAGCCCATTTAGCCCATGCCTTAAGACGGCCCTGAATACTAGTGGGCTTTAAAATTCATCTAAAAAACGCAAGGGTGTAAAACAACAGGGGTTTGAATTTATATTTCATATTATTTCAGTGACTGGTAGTAGAAAAAAGAGTTTGTCTACTGAACTGTGTCAAATCTTTAGTAGGAAAGCACCGTTGGAAAAATTAATTTCACTTATTATTTTTTAAATTTGATGTACTGATTGTCTTATAAAATACGATTTGATTTTAACGAAAATGGAATGATAAAGGAAATAAAAATCCAAAATATTTGGCGAGAAGAGAAGGATTGGGACGAGGAACTTCCCAATGAGATCTATTACAATTGGAAAAATTGGAGCTCCCAATTACCGACTATTGAAGTACCAAGGTATTATTTAAATTCAACCGGAAATCAAAAAACCAAGGAAAAACAACTGCACATATTTTGTGACGCGAGTGAAATGGCATATGGAGCGGTAGTTCACCTAAGATTTATCACGGAAAACGAAGAAATAGTAACATTCTTCGTAACGTCAAAATCGATAGTCGCACCTACCAAGGTTATATCGCTTCCCAGATTGGAATTACTTGGAGCCTTAATCGGAGCTAGAATTAGCGTGAACCTAAGTGCGACATTGGGGATCGAGCCGACGTACGTGTATTTTTGAACCGACTCTCTCAGACGTATTTTTGGATAAGAGGACCAGCCCGAAACAGACTGCCCTTCGTGGCAAATAGAGTAGGCGAAATCCAACGACTGACCGAACCTCAGAACTGGCATCATTGCCGTGGAATCGACAACCCAGCCGATCATTTAACCAGAGGGTTGACGATAACGGATTTAAAACACAAGAAAGCTTGGTTTGAACGACCAAGCTGGTTACGTATTTCGCAAGACGAATGGCCTAAGACCAAATCAAAATCAAAGGAAGGGGTTCAAGATCTATTCTACTCTGAAACTAAAACCAAGGCCAAGGAAACAGCGGTCAATACCTGTACGGAGAAAGACAACCGGGAGGCTCTACACAGAAAAAAAGGTGTTTAGATACTAAACACTTTCTTAAACACCAAAATGCAACAGAATATTTATCATGTTTAAAAACAATCATGTTTAGGTGATAGAGGTGTTCAGCTTTGCAACATCATGCGTTTAGAAATTAAACGTGTTATTTGCTTCTCATATTTATCGTTAAAACGTGTTTAGATAGAATACGTTAAGAGATTAAACATATTAAATGCTTTTGGCGCTTACAATGAAAACACGTCTAAAGATTTTTAAGATTAGTTTCTAAACATGTTCAAAGGTTCGGGTTTTGTGGTTTAAAACATGTGTTAATTTGCCGAATACGCCACTCTTTGAGTAGCCGTATATTTGAGTTGTTTAATTTCGATCTAAAATAACATTAATATTAATCGGCTAATAATTAATGAAACCTACTGCCTATACTGTCAATTACATTTCTTTAACTGCCTGGTTAAATTTTAGCGATATTTATTTAAATTATATTTGTGTTAATACGGCCTTAAATCACATCAAAAGTAATGTTATTTTATAAATTTTTAGTAGTTCATGTTCAATTATTGATTTATATACATTAGTGTTATTTAATTAGTCTTAATTACCAATAACTAAAAATTATGAGATGCTATATGAACCCGGTCCACATTGTAGTTAAACGTATATTTTTTTTGAAAAAAAGAAAACGAAATTAAACGAAATATATAGACAACGCGAAATATACATTAAACTTGTAACGCAATATACATTTAATAAACATCAGTGTTTAGCATTATGTTTAAAAAACACGAAGTTTAATTTCTAAACATGACCTCTTTCCAGTTGTGCCGGTTTGGAACACTACCGGAAAGATCTTGGAAGATTGTTTGAGAAACTCCTTTTATTTAAACAGATGTGTTGAAGGAAAAAACACCAACTTTTACCCATGTTTACCTTTCAAACATGTTTATATGTTAAAAACCTAAACACCTTTTTTTCTGTGTACTGAAGCTGAAAAACTACAGCGATATAAGGAAGATTTCCCGGGTCACCGCTATAGTAAAAAGAGTTCTACACAATCTTACTTCAAAGGAAAGGAAGGCTGGACCAATATCCGCCGAAGAATTGAAGAACGCCGAAAATTATTGGATTAAAACGGTACAAGCCGAAATATTTTCGCATCAAAAACGCATTTGTTGGCGAATTGGACGACTTCAGAAGTCAGAATTTAGCTACGCGGTTAAACATCCCGTGATTCTGCCATACGCTCATCGTTATTCAGAATTAGTGGCTACGTTAGCCCATGAAACGGTTTTACACAATGGAGCTCCCGAAACAAGAATACGATTACGGGAAAGGTATTGGATAATAAGATGAAGATTGTTGGTGAAGAATTGCGTCAAGAGATGTTGGACTTGTAGTAGATGGAAAACCCAACACTGCGTTTCTAAAACAGCGCCTTTACCCAAGGACCGACTAACGGAAACTAAGGCGTTTGACATAATAGTACTTGATATGGCAGGTACAATATACGTTTACGAAGGAAAGCAAACCAAAAAGAGTTACATTCTTTTGCTCACTTGCGCTAATATCCGAGCAGTTCATCTAGAACTGGTGTCTAATCAGACAACAGAGTATTTCCTGCTAGCATTTAGATGCTGTACACCAAGCGTTATATATTCTGATAACGCAACCACCTTCAAGCGCGCGCAAAAGGAATTGGCCACCATTTGGAGAAATATTAATTACGAAAAGGTAAAAGCATTTTTTGCCAATTTTAGAATCCAGTGGAAGAACAACGCGGAAAGGAGCCCCTGGTGGGGGGCTTCTACAAGAGGCTAGTGGCTTCTGTAAAGCTTCCGCTAAAAAAGGTTATCGGACGAGCCATGTTGAATTTCGAAGAAGTAACCACTATACTCACTAAAGTTGAAGCCGTATTAAATTCCCGGCCACTCACGTATCCCAATTCCCAACCACATGACCCCCCTCCACTTACACCTAGTCATTTCTTAATTGGCGAGAGAATCACGAGCCTAACACCCTTCCATACCAGCCGAAGCGTCCATAGCGTTCCGAGGGCAGACCAATTCCGAAGGAGGTTGACGTATCAACAGCGATTGGTTGACAGATACTGGAAACGTTGGAGAGAGGAGTACATCCTCCAGCTGAAGTCGGCACATACGCTACAATCACCGTCACCTGGCCGTCGGATCACCGTTGGAGATGTAGTGTTTTTAGATGACGATAACTTACCACGTCACAAATGGAAGTTAGCTAGGGTGCATAAGCTTCACCTATGAAGAGGAGAAACGGAATTTCGCTTGTGTGATCTAAATTTAGAGTCTGGAAAAATCAAGTGTGCCCTCAAGAAATATCAGATTAAGGAATTGAAATGATGAACTATTCGTTCATGGCCGGGAATCTGTTATGAATAGAGTTATGTTTGTTTTGGATATTTGTGTAACTAGATGGCGATACTGCACCAGTAAATATTTGCGAAGAATTTGGACACTGTCGAAGGGGGTTAATGGGGAATAAAAAACGCGCAATAGGAAAAACCAGCTTGTAAGGGCTTGGCCCGAAAAAGAACAGTTCCTTGTAAGTAAAGGAGAGAAGGATATGTTTATGTATTCCAAATAAAACCAAGTAAATTTTCATTATTTTAGCCGTATTAATTTAAATAGTTAAATTTGCTATTAACGCTCTCCTAGAACTGTGAGCTATTATCCACAGTAGCAAAGCCCACAAAAAATATTTGTCGTCTACTGCTACTAGTTTGCCTTCCGAGCAATTATTTAGTGGGGCAATGGGCAAGCATAATTTTGAATCCCCTTTGCAACCGACTAAGAGGAGAAACAGCAGAAAAGCCAGTGGCGTAAATAACGCCCCGGGAGACTCCGCAATGCAGGGGGGGGGGCTTCCATCGAGGGGCCCGCAAATTGTCCAACCGCGCGAGGCGTCGTCTAGTTTTTTCTCTTGTCAGCTCAAGTTAATGTTTTACTTGCTTCAAATATTTTTAAAGTAACATACTGAAGTTTGAAAAGTATCGAGACACGTGTTGTATAGCAGATCGTTAAACCTTGTAAATTAATTAATTGTGTTTCTGAATTTAAAGTTTTTAAGGTAAGGCTAATTCGTTTGCATAATATAATCGCTGGCCTGGGTAGTTTTTGTCTAGAAAATCTAAAATTTAAACTTATGCATTTGCTTACATTTCACAAATGGCAATGCTTATTGAACGAAATATGGACTCCATTTAGAACGATATACTCAACTGAAATCAAAACGAGTCATAGAAATCCCATCTTTATATGTTTCAATGAAATGAGGCAGGGGGTAATGCCCCTCCCTAGAATTTTGTTGCAAGTGGCAACTAATGTTATTGCCCCTTCAACTTTTTGGTCAGTTGAAATCTTCAAAATCTCAATTTAAAAGCATACAAAGTTTAAAGAAGCTCAACTTTGTCTTTTCCCGCCAATTTACATAGTAGTCAAACAGTAACACATGCATTCGGTGAAGCTACACTCCTTTAAAAATTCAAAACCATTCTCATTTTTTACCTCACCGAGGGGACAAAGTCCCCTAGGAGGGGTTATACAATCACCGTGTCTGTATGTCTGGGTGTCTGTCCTGCGAACGCGTTCGCAGTTTCCGTGCAAAGGTTAATCATTACGTACGCAGTTTCTCGAAATTTCTGAGTTCGCAGTTTCTCGAAGGGTTGGCAAAACAACCGTGTGACGGTGAGCGTTAACGGATTTATTTGCGGTTGGGTTTGGTTGGGATGGTCTTTCTTCGTCAACGCTCACCGTCGCCACAGTTTTAATTCAGTTTGTATGGATATTTCGTTATTGTAATGTTTATGTGTAGGTTGTGAATGTTGAGTTCGTGTTATGACGGTTGTGGGTGTTGAGTTTGTTGTGTTTGTGCTATGATGGTTGTCGATGTTTCGTTCGTGTTATGACGGTTGTGCTGTTGAGTTTGTTGTGTTTGTGTTATGATGGTTGTGGATGTTGTTTTTGTACGGGCGTTTTCTCTCCAACTTCTTCTAAATGACTTTGGAACGGACCGAGTGCTGAGTGTTATGCAACCTCTCAACGTCCAATGGCAGGGTTTCCACCAATTGTTACGGTGTTTTTCTAAAACACAGCTTTGGCGAATGTCCTTTACAAAGTTATAACGTTAGGTACTATAATTTATTCTACATCATTTCAAATATTTATAAATTATATTAATCTTATATTTAATTAAATCTTATATTTAATTTAATATTTTAGTATTTTAATGTAAAATTTGATCGTGATCAGGAATTGAACTCGGGTCGCATTGTTACCCTGCGGATAGTTCACCGCCGAGCCATTGACTTCCTTAGGGATAATATTAAAGTAAAGGAACCCTTATGATAAGGCGGGGTTTTTTACTAAACGAATGAATACAATATCTGTGGATATTTTTTATTTAACTTTGTTTGTTTATTCTTTGGTACGGTTTTTGGTTTTGTTTAATTTTTGTGAACTTGTTAAAGTCTAAATATTTAACGTATGAAAATTTAAAAGGTCAAATCTTGTTTGAGGTTTTTTTGTTCCATGAAAACGTCCAGTTTTGGAGGAACCTTTACAGTGTGTACGTCGTGTTATTTAGCTTATCCGGTTTCATAATAATAACGTCGAAAATTCCTGTTTGTTAATGGTAAGGTGTCGCACTTCTTGCTATAATTAAATTTTCTATTGTTTGGTTTCTACATTTTTGAAGGAATTTGTTGCTTGATTGTGTTATATTTTTCTTCGGGTTATTTTTTCTTTGAAGCCTGATCGATGGAGTTAATATTATATATTTTCTATTAAGTATTTTTGTTTTGAAGGCTGATCGATTGGGTTATTATTATAAATTTTTCTATGAATTATTTTTGCTCTGAAGTCTGATTGGGTTATTATTATTTATTTTTCGATTAATTATTTTTGCTCTGAAGCCTGATTGATTGGGTTGTTATTATATATTTTTCTTTTGGTAATTTTGGCTCCGAAATTTGGTCGATTGGGCTTTTGTATTTTAATTTGTTGATAGTGTTGAGCTTTTGGGCGGTATTGTTAGCATTAAATTATTGTTCTTTGTGTGAAATGGTTCAAAGTAGGTTTTTTTGTTGTTATTAAGGAATTGTTTTATGCCACGAGGTTTGTTTTATTGAATGTGGTGTAGTGCTTTTTAAAAAAAGTTCTAAAGAAGAACTAAGAAAGGGTATCGGTTTTACCCAGGTTATCTTCATCATGGGCGAGTGTTAAAATATAATGAGCGTTAAAGATGCGTCAAGTATTGCGTAAGTGAGAAAACTAATAACAAGTACCCTCTGTAGATATTTCTTTCATTGAAATTGGCTTCGTATTAATTGATAAACTTGTACTTTTAAGAGGGTTAAACTCAATTGTACATTGTTTTAGTACGTCTAACTCACTGTTGTAACTACTTAGTTAATAATATTCTGAATAAATTAATTTCGGTTGTTTCGTCTCAATTATTTTTATTATAATTAAAATTTTATACCGGGTGGGATCGAACCAGGATTACGTATTCAGTAAATAACTCTGATTTGCGGAGATCATTAAGGGTCATCTCGATAAATTAATACAACTAGGGACAATTCTTCCGAGGTGAGGTATATTTTGGCTTGCCAACTTGTATTATTGTGGATTTGTGTATCTTTAATTCATAAACGACTAAAGACTAAAATACACTTCGTATGATAACTGTTGTTACCCAGCAAACACAAATCGTCCCTGGGACGTCCCAGCATGGTCCTTAGAGCCCAGCTTGGTCCCGTCCAAAATTCGTCCTACAGGACGAATAACGGGCGTCTCCTTTTAGTCCTCGTAGAACCAATTTCGTGACATCCGATATTCAGCCCAATCGACGTCGCATGGATCTCCACTATTCGTCCAGAATGTTTCGTCCATCAATGCTATCTAGAGGTGCGTTTATCAGCAATTAATTTTAATTTTTTTCACCTGTATTTGTATTTGAGCTGATAATTATTAATGAACCACAAAATATTAATTTTATTAAGAATATTATTATTTAAATTTACGAGTTTATTTAACGTGAATTAATGAAATAACGTGTTAAATCAAAACTACTTAATTATTTAATTAATTTTTTCTGTTCTTAATTTTAAATTTTTTTATATTATTATTTTCTTAATTTTTATTTCCATTATTTTCATTTGACGAATTATTTCTACAATCACAGCCAATTACTGCGAAAAAGCTGATCTAAGTTGGCCGAGCTAAAGTCCTTTTAAAATATCTGGTAGCCCAGTTTGTAGTTTCTTTTGTACAACGCCATTACTCGATAGTTTGGAATCGGTCACCATAAAGTCCATTATGCGTTCTACACAAACGTTAAAGATTATAACATAGTAATCTCTAGTATTGCTGATAATATATCATAAGAGTAAGTATTTTATTAAAAAACTGTTTGATTTTTTTAATGATTTTAACTCGATTTTTTTAATGTGTCTTTTACAGAGGTAGGAAGAAAATATGTTTGATCAAAGTCTATTCATTTTTGACCTGTACATGTTTCAATTTAACTTTTTAATATTATTCATTACTCTCACTGAACGGTTCGCCTAAAGCTTTATTTTACACTGTGATAATTTATATAGTTAAATTGTAATTCCAAAAGTAAGATTTGCATTGAATTCTCCGAAATGTTAGGGAAGGTTCGCTGTTTTTAAAGTTCATTTTGGACCTGTACATGTTTCAATTTAAGTTTTTAAGTTTATTATTCATCACTGTCAATGAGTGGTTCGCCTAAAGCTTTATTTCATTTTGTTATATTTTGTATATTGAATTTTGGAATTCCAAAAGTAAGATTTGCGTTGAATTCTTCGCATGTTAGGGAAGGTTCGCTGTTTTTAAAGTTCATTTTGGACCTGTACATGTTTCAATTTAACATTTTAAGTATATTATTCATTACTCTCACTGAACGGTTCGCCTAAAGCTTTATTTTACACTGTGATAATTTATATAGTTAAATTGTAATTCCAAAAGTAAGATTTGCATTGAATTCTCCGAAATGTTAGGGAAGGTTCGCTGTTTTTAAAGTTCATTTTGGACCTGTACATGTTATAATTTAAGTTTTTAAGTTTATTATTCATCACTGTCAATGAGTGGTTCGCCTAAAGCTTTATTTCATTTTGTTATATTTTGTATATTGAATTTTGGAATTCCAAAACTAAGATTTGCGTTGAATTCTTCAAATGTTAGGGAAGGTTCACTGTTTTTAAAGTTCATTTTGGACCTGTACATGTTTCAATTTAACATTTTAAGTATATTATTCATTACTCTCACTGAACGGTTCGCCTAAAGCTTTATTTTACACTGTGATAATTTATATAGTTAAATTGTAATTCCAAAAGTAAGATTTGCATTGAATTCTCCGAAATGTTAGGGAAGGTTCGCTGTTTTTAAAGTTCATTTTGGACCTGTACATGTTATAATTTAAGTTTTTAAGTTTATTATTCATCACTGTCAATGAGTGGTTCGCCTAAAGCTTTATTTCATTTTGTTATATTTTGTATATTGAATTTTGGAATTCCAAAAGTAAGATTTGCGTTGAATTCTTCGCATGTTAGGGAAGGTTCGCTGTTTTTAAAGTTCATTTTGGACCTGTACATGTTTCAATTTAACATTTTAAGTATATTATTCATTACTCTCACTGAACGGTTCGCCTAAAGCTTTATTTTACACTGTGATAATTTATATAGTTAAATTGTAATTCCAAAAGTAAGATTTGCATTGAATTCTCCGAAATGTTAGGGAAGGTTCGCTGTTTTTAAAGTTCATTTTGGACCTGTACATGTTATAATTTAAGTTTTTAAGTTTATTATTCATCACTGTCAATGAGTGGTTCGCCTAAAGCTTTATTTCATTTTGTTATATTTTGTATATTGAATTTTGGAATTCCAAAAGTAAGATTTGCGTTGAATTCTTCAAATGTTAGGGAAGGTTCACTGTTTTTAAAGTTCATTTTGGACCTGTACATGTTTCAATTTAACATTTTAAGTATATTATTCATTACTCTCACTGAACGGTTCGCCTAAAGCTTTATTTTACACTGTGATAATTTATATAGTTAAATTGTAATTCCAAAAGTAAGATTTGCATTGAATTCTCCGAAATGTTAGGGAAGGTTCGCTGTTTTTAAAGTTCATTTTGGACCTGTACATGTTATAATTTAAGTTTTTAAGTTTATTATTCATCACTGTCAATGAGTGGTTCGCCTAAAGCTTTATTTCATTTTGTTATATTTTGTATATTGAATTTTGGAATTCCAAAAGTAAGATTTGCGTTGAATTCTTCGAATGTTAGGGAAGTTTGGCTGTTTTTAAAGTTCATTTTGGACCTGTACATGTTTCAATTTAACATTTTAAGTATATTATTCATTACTCTCACTGAACGGTTCGCCTAAAGCTTTATTTTACACTGTGATAATTTATATAGTTAAATTGTAATTCCAAAAGTAAGATTTGCATTGAATTCTCCGAAATGTTAGGGAAGGTTCGCTGTTTTTAAAGTTCATTTTGGACCTGTACATGTTTCAATTTAAGTTTTTAAGTTTATTATTCATCACTGTCAATGAGTGGTTCGCCTAAAGCTTTATTTCATTTTGTTATATTTTGTATATTGAATTTGGAATTCCAAAAGTAAGATTTGCGTTGAATTCTTCGAATGTAAGGGAAGGTTCGCTGTTTTTAAAGTTCATTTTGGACCTTTACATGTTTCAATTTAACTTTTTAAGTTTATTATTCATCACTGTCAATGAGTGGTTCGCCTAAAGCTTTATTTCATTTTGTTATATTTCGTATATTGAATTTGGAATTCCAAAAGTAAGATTTGCGTTGAATTCTTCGAATGTTAGGGAAGGTTCGCTGTTTTTAAAGTTCATTTTGGACCTGTACATGTTTCAATTTAACATTTTAAGTATATTATTCATTACTCTCACTGAGTGGTTCGCCTAAAGCTTTATTTCATTTTGTTATATTTTATATTGGATTTGGAATTCCAAAAGTAAGATTTGCGTTGAATTCTCCGAATGTTAGGGAAGGTTCGCTGTTTTTAAAGTTCATTTTGGACCTTTACATGTTTCAATTTAACTTTTTAAGTTTATTATTCATTACTCTCACTGAACGGTTCGCCTAAAGCTTTATTTTACACTGTGATAATTTATATAGTTAAATTGTAATTCCAAAAGTAAGATTTGCATTGAATTCTCCGAAATGTTAGGGAATGTTCGCTGTTTTTAAAGTTCATTTTGGACCTGTACATGTTTCAATTTAAGTTTTTAAGTTTATTATTCATCACTCTCACTGAGTGGTTCGCCTAAAGCTTTATTTCATTTTGTTATATTTTGTATATTGAATTTGGAATTCCAAAAGTAAGATTTGCGTTGAATTCTTCGAATGTTAGGGAAGGTTCGCTGTTTTTAAAGTTCATTTTGGACCTGTACATGTTTCAATTTAACATTTTAAGTTTATTATTCATTTCTCTCACTGAGTGGTTCGCCTAAAGCTTTATTTAATTTTGTTATATTTTATATATTGGATTTGGAATTCCAAAAGTAAGATTTGCGTTGAATTCTCCGAATGTTAGGGAAGGTTCGCTGTTTTTAAAGTTCAATTTGGACCTGTACATGTTTCAATTTAAGTTTTTAAGTTTATTATTCATCACTCTCAATGAGTGGTTCGCCTAAAGCTTTATTTCATTTTGTTATATTTTATATATTGGATTTGGAATTCCAAAAGTAAGATTTGCGTTGAATTCTCCGAATGTTAGGGAAGGTTCGCTTTTTTTAAAGTTCATTTTGGACCTGTACATGTTTCAATTTAACTTTTTAAGTTTATTATTCATCACTCTCACTGAGTGGTTCGCCTAAAGCTTTATTTAATTTTGTTATATTTTGTATATTGAATTTGGAATTCCAAAAGTAAGATTTGCGTGTAATTCTCCGAATGTTAGGGAAGGTTCGCTTATTTAAAGTTCATTTTAACTTTTTAAGTTAATTATTCATTACGCTCACTGAACGGTTCGCCTCAAGCTTTATTTTACACTGTGATATTTTATATAGTTAAATTGTAATTCCAAAAGTAAGATTTGGATAAATATTAAAATTAAGCTTCGAGAAACAGTAATTTCTAGAGTACATTTTTCATCCGATAGTCTTAATTATTTTTAAGGAATAGTATTAAATGGCTTAGTTTTATTTTGCTTCTGATTTTAAAATTAATTTTATTGTTTTTTTACATTTGTATAAGGAAGGTTATTTAATTTTTTAATTGTTTAGTTCGAAATTTATTTTGTTATATAAAAATTAAATAACTATATACGTTTTGTAATTTATATGTTAACTGCTAATACTTGCAGAGTTCGTGTTATTACAATCAAATTGTACACTTGTTGCTGGATTTTTTTCATTATCTTGTATTTTAATATCAAGTTTGGCTTTTTAAATTATTTGTTCAGAATACGATATCCAATAAACGTCCTAGTTTCATCCCTATTGAGCCATGATTGAACCAAATTAAAGGCCTAAAGACATCTCTAGGTTTTGTAGAAAGACATACAGGGGACGACCGCCGTAATCGCCGTTGGATGTCCGAAAACTCGTCCCCGGGACGTACTACGGCTATAGACAAACCGGACATTTGGACGTCCTTTAACGTCCAACCGACGTCAACCCCGGATTTTGGGATGTCCTACGGACGAAGGCGAGATCCGAGTTTGACGTCTATCGGATGTCCATAGGACGTGTTTGTGTTTGCTGGGTAATGCCTTAATTAATGACATTCGCGACCGATTACTCACTCTACATCGGGGGCTAAGCTCCTAGACCCCCGTTTCGTATATCTTTGCCCCCTCCAACTTCTAAAACGTTCCTACGCCCCTGAAATGAGGATCGGAAGAGAAGGAAATGTCTTCCCAAAATTTAAAGTATATCATTCCCCCCCCCTTCCGTCTTGAAACGATGAAATCATGGGTATTTTCAAACAGAAGATTTCATTTTTACTATACTTAATTGAATAAACAAATAACGCTCTTCGCCGCTTACACGAGTTCAATACGAGGGAATAGTAGCAATGACTTTTTTAATTATTTTACATTAATTAAGTCCTCTAGATCGTGATTCTGGTCGGACTTGGGAGTCTAAACTCCATGCTTCCAAGTTCTACCAGAACCTTTGTTTTTAATGCTCCAGACGCTGATTGCCGTGATTTATCTTAATCGCTTCACTTAGGGCTTAAAGCCATTTTTAATCGTTTTATATATTTAACATGCAAGTACGTGTTAAATCAAATTGTAGAAGGCGATACATGTTAGCCCTAACTCTAGATGGCGGTAATCGCGACTCGGCCTTAATGATTATAAGGGACCCCAAAAACAGTTTTGCGGGAGGACCCCGAACCCTTAGCTACGTCACTGAGAAAGCTACTATTTTTAAAATATAATTTATCAAAAACCAATTTTGTTGAAGTTTACAACGCGCACGCAGGGAATAGCTACTTGAGGGTTTAGGAGTGAATAAAACTGAACGACGTTTTATATAACTAACTAGTAATTTATTAATAAAGGCATTAAAAGAATATTTACAAATTATATACAATTAACGAATATTACTAGATTAGTACTGTAGCGACATTACTGCAAGAACTGCAGAAGCTATATGACTCACCTTAGTCAAATAACAGGCGGTTTTATATACGATCGAAATCTTATCTCTAAAGGAGAGTACGGAAAGATAAGATTTCGTTGATAAAAAATATCTTCATTGCTCTATTTTTCAACAAATTTTATATTCTAAATAAATAAATGTGGTGGATTTTATTTCTCTTTAACTTTATTTGAAATGCTTGTGTATTAAACTTTAATTAATACTAAACCCACTGGAACCGTATAGGAACCGTTTAGGAACCGGAACCTCTAAACTTTGACAACCGGAACCGAAACCGGAACCGATTAATTAAAGGTTTAAGAACCGGAACCGAGATAGTCCAAAAAGTGGAACCGTTGCATCCCTAACAATCATAGTAGTATAATTTATCTCTCCGCACCTCCACATGGAAACTATCGCTTTAGCACTTCTCCCTCCACCTCTCTTCTATCCAATCATAGTTATATTATTTCTCTCTCTCTCTCTCTCTCCACACCTCCACATGAAGACTATCGCCTTAGCACTTCTCCCTACACCCCTCTTCCCTCCAATCATAGTAGTAATATTTCTCTCTCCACCCCTAGTTCCACATGAAGACTATCGCTTTAGCACTTCTCCCTCCACCCCACTGTCCAATTATAGTAGTATAATTTCTCTTTCCACACCTCCACATGAAAACTATCGCTTTAGCACTTCTCCCTTCACCTCTCTTCGTTCCAATCATAGTAGTATTATTTCTCTCTCCACACCTCCACATGAAGATTATCCTTTAGCAATTCTCCCTCCACCCCTCTTCTCTCCAAACATAGAAGTAATATTTCTCTAGAATAAGGTTACGTGTGCCAGAGCTGTAATATTATTAACTTCTTAATTATTCAATCTTAAAAACCCTAGAACTAGCTTGTGTAATAATAAGAATATTAACGTACCTTGATTCCATATCAAGTACAACAGATAGCGAAGCATCACCCAGGATGGCATATGAATAGTTGAATACATTTATAACAAGGCGTAAAATATTTGCATATATATTTTTACTTGTCTCTTCATTGAACATGGTTTACTAACAGGCAACAACGAAACCAAGAATACTAATTAACTAATACTCAGGCCCACTCGCTGGCTGGAAACCTTGTGTAGGCGGGTTGGCGCTGTCAAATGGCGCCGCACAATAGCTTAAAAATTAAAGCCCCACCCCCATTTCTCGAATTTGTGTTTTTTTTAAAATTACTCATTATTATTCCCATTTTTGAACATTTTGAGGTTATTTTTAAAACATTTGAATATCTTTTTTTGGTATTTTGATAAACCATTTTGGTATTTTGATAAACCATTTTGGGTATTTGTGTTCCTTTTGGGGCCTCCTTCTGGGGAATTTTGAGGACCCTCAAAATATAAACGTAGACTACAGCCTTTGTCAACCTAAATGTAGCGGCGCCAATGTCGCTGTCGTCACGCCACTGACTATAGAGTTCAGAAAAGTACCTTGGCCCCCATTTTTCCGCAAAAGAAAAAAAAACTGTTTTTTACTCGCCTTAACCAGCGGGTGGTCATTCTCAGTTTGACGGTGGCCGTTGATGACATCGCCATTGATGACTTTTTATTGGATTATTTCTACCAATAGTATATTATTAAGTGCGCTAAAACCATTCATTACATCTTGGAGCGCGACTTGCTAAAGAAATGGTACAAGCATTTTTTAAAACATAATACCAAGAATGTATTTATTTATACTCAGGGAGAATGAATATGTCGAGATTATTTTTAGCGTTTCTCCAATTCCACCCGTTGGGCCCCCGGTATGCTCTTCTTATTTAATAAAATCAAATAATACTGCAATCTCATTGGTTCTTAAAAATTACGTTTTTCGACGCGATTAACGCTGCAGCGAGGACGCAAAAAATAAGACCGCCTCCATTTTTCGTCCCCCCCCCTTAGGGTGACGGGGTTAGGGGCTCAACGTGTCCGTCGATAGTCTCGACATATTCTTTCTCCCTGAGTATAAATAAATAAATTCTTGATAATACAGGTTATTAAACTCATAAGTTATGATTTATACTATCCTGTAAATATATTTTAATTCCAAATTATAGTAGCCTTTGTAATTAATTATATTCCACTGTTTTATAAAATAATTGCCACACACCTTAACCGACAGAAGTGTTTACAAATCATAATGCTTTTACACTTCATCGGTGTGTACCACGTTTTCTTAATATCGTATAATACGATACTAAAATGACGATTAGTTCCAGCCCCCTCCCATAGATATTGAGTAACATCGAACTGAACCCTCGTAAAACTTAAAATTAAAGTTGATTTTATATATAAAATGTATGGTCGATTAGTTCACGTGACATGAACGGTTGGCAACTACAATCCCACACAAAATTTTACACGGCCACCGGTAAATAAGGCATTAAAGGTTGCTAGCTGACTTGGGACTGTGGTGGCGCCTAGGGTATTAGCCTAGCTAATTATTATTAAATAACCCGGCCACTGGTAAAAAGCATTACAAGCAGGGTCAGGGGCGGACTGGCGCCTATTTCGTGAAGTGGGCACTGTTGACTTGCGGCCCCATATCGAATTAAAAGATAATTGTGGTCGCGGCCCCGTGGTATAGCGCCCACCTGCCTAGCGGGTCAGTCCGCCCCTGAGTGGGGTACAGTGTATTCAAACGCCAAAAAATCAGCGAAATGAAAAAAAAAAAACGCTATCATTTAAGTAATGTTTTTATATATGGAATAAATATTAACAGCGATTAACCGAAAACCAAAATTTGTCAGCTGCGCCTCCTAGCGGCAAAATTAGCTTCCCTTTGAAAGTTCAAGGTTTCCGTAGGTGGCATTCGATAGCCTGTAATGGCGATATTAAGCACTTAAAAATCATGTCCATGGGCTACTTTATTGTTTTTGTACATTACATTTTTGTTTCCAGAATTTTTTTATCGTATATTTTGCATTTTTAAAGCTTGGTTCCGATTCATTCCGATTTCAGTAGTGTTATAAATGAGAGAACGCTCTATGAGACACCTAATGAGGCATCGGGCACCGTGCCTCATAGAAATAACATGGGGCACTATTTGACGGTGTCTAGAAAAAAAAGTACCGGCTCAACATCGACGCGTTTGAGGCAACTAATGAGGCACCGGGACACCGGTACCGTGCCTCATAGAAATAACATGGGGCACTATTTGACGGTGTCTAGAATAAAAGGACCGGCTCAACATCGACGCGTTCGCCGACCGTAAATCCCCATAGAATTAACATTAGGTATTATTTGAACGGTATCTCACGAGCACCATGCCGCATAGAATTAACATTCGTTGTTGACGCCTTTCGTCAAGCCGTGGTGAAACCATACGGTTATTTATTCATCGACTTGAAACCAAATACCGCAGATGAATATCGGCTGCGAACGGGGATCATACCGGGAGAAGAAGCCGCGATTTTCATCCCGAAATAAAATCAAAATGACTATAGCAACGTCAAAACGTGTGTGTAAAAACTTGGATTTTTTTTAAATAATTGAGCACGTGTAATGTGAAACAGAGGAAAGCTATCATTAAACTAGCGAATCGCGACGCCATCTTAGCGCTGGTCGAATGATGTATAAATGTACTACGCGGGAACATTCAGTTAACAGATGGACGAAAGAGTCGATTGAAGAAACATCGTAAAGCCTTACATCATCTTTGCGCAAAAATTCCTCTCGCTAAAAGAAAACAGATTCTAGTTCAGAAGGGTGGATTTCTCCCGTTTTTGTTGGCTCCACTTCTTTCAATCGTTAGCTCAGTCGCCGGCGCTGCGATAAGCCGCGCCATTAATAAATAAATGGCCCGAAAAATGATTTTAGTGTCTGAAGACGCTTTAAGTCGAATGAAGAATGCTTACCCCGAAGATGTTCCCAGTGAAATACCATCCTTGGATAAAGAAATGAAAACGATCCTCGACGATCCCAATATGACCGAATCCGAAAAATTAACGTTCCATAATCAAACTTTGCAGCGACACATAATATCTAATCGCAAACCAGTTGAAAAACAACAGACTGTTAAAAACAAAATGTGGTACGAAGAAATTGTGACGTCTATTCCGTCAAGTATGCTTACCGACGCGATATCGTTGTACAATTGGACATTACTTTTTATTTCGTGGAACGAACTCGGTGAAATGACATTTCGAGGACGAGTCGTTTCTGGATCAAACGTAATCGATTTAATTTACGACGCGGTTAGAAAAACCAAGTCAAATTCCGACCCTACGGGATTCAAGAACTTCTACGAAGTATTGCAAAACAATAATGTACCAAAAAAATATATCAAGAATCCTACTAGAATAAGTTCTTTAAAATCCTTATCTTTTAACACGTCACCACCTAGACAAAATCAGTGGGTGACGATTTGAAAGTATTTACCAATAAAACATTTAACCACCAGTTACTGTTATTTAGTTCAATCCCATATCTTATAATGGATGGTTGCACGGAAGTTGTAGCTGAAAGTATCGTATCCACATTAACTATATCATTTTCGAAAAATCCAAAACTATTAACCGTCGTTTTAATTATATTAATTTTTGTAATAGTCGAATTATTCGATTTCTTAATATTGTACTACACGACACCCACACATGGAAATTACACTAATTACGGATAAGCTAGAAAATATTAATTACGACGTAGCGGACTCTGGCGGGTACGTTGGCGTTCGAGGACTATATCGTTCCGCTCGAGAAAAGGGTATCAAAGTTACGTTGAAAAATGTGAGGGAATTTTTACAAAACCAAGATACCTATACTCTACATAAAAATGCAAAGTGGCGATACAAACGAAATAAAACGATAGTGTACGGCATTTAAGATCAATGGCAAGCCGACCTCATTGACCTCCAGAAACTTTCCAGGCTAAACAATGGGTATCGCTAGATTCTCGCGTGTATTGATATTTTTAGTAAGTACGCTTACGTCGAACCGGTGAAAAATAAGAAAAGAGAGACTTAAAAAGATATTAGATGGTGAAAGGAAACCAAAGCGAATGCAGAGTGACCACGGGAATGAGTTTGTTTAAAAAGCCGTTCAATCCGAATTAAATTAACGCGAAATAGAATTTTTCGCGGCGAACTCTGAAGTGAAAGCCAGCATCGTTGAGCGGTTTATTCGATCGTTTAAATCGAGAATGTATCGATATTTTACAAGGAAAAATTCTTATCAGTACGTTGACGTGCTTCAAGAATTAGTTAGCGCCTATAATAACAGTTATCACCAAGCAATTAAATGTAAATCCCGAAAATTCGAAAATAACTTGGAAAATTTGTACGGAGATATAGACTTTAGTCCTCCGATAAAGTACGACTTCGAAATTGGAGACATTGTCAGAATAAGCAAAAACAAGGGACTATTCGAAAAAGGATATCTCCCGAATTATTCGGAAGAATTATTTCGAGTGATTAAGCAGATACCGAGACAACCGCCGGTATATAAACTGGAGGCGCTAGATTCGGAGCCCATTTAGGAATTTTTTACAAAGAAGAAGTACAAAAGGTGGGGAAAGATCTTGACACTTGCGCGTTCAAAATTGAAAAAGTGTTCAGGAGGCGACGGATATCTGATCATTCAGTCGAGTTACTCGTACGCTGGAAGGGGTACGGACCGCAATTTGATAGTTGGGTTCAAGAAATAGACTTAGAATGAGTTTCTATATCACTCTACCATACGATTCTTCGCTGAATTACTTTCCGGGTAATACTCTGAGCAAATTCAGAGCTTACCTTCCGGAGAATGTTCAGCTTAATGGACCTTACGAAGTAGGTTTAGCGGAAATAAGTTATCCTAGAACGTGGAATAATATCAAAGAAGAACGGGTAGTGCGAGTTGGTTCGGATGATATCAAACTGGAAGATTTTAGGTATATACCTAGAGCAAATTTCTCTTCTATCGAAGATTTACTTGAAATGTTAAAATTTGAGAATAAAAGGGTTGAGTTCAAATACCATAAACATCTGAAACGAGTTGAGGTTCATATAACTAAGAGTTTTTACTGTATCGTCCCTCCCGATATAGCGATGATGTTGGGATTTTCTCTTAAGCAAGAAGGTTAATTTGAAATTAGAAAATCTTCGTTAGCCCCTTATACCGTAGATATGGACGTAGGATTACATTCATTGTTTGTCTATTCTGACATCGTTGAAAATACGATCGTGGGGGACAGGAACGTCCCTCTTTTAAGAATTATTAACGTGAAAGGAAAAGACGGGGAAACTGTGAATATTGAATTTTCTCGTCCACATTACCTACCCGCCGCTTCTTCCAACATACAAACTATCGAAATTAATCTTATGGACGACTTGGGGAACCCCTTGCAATTTGAACGTGGAAAGGTGCACGTTACTCTACATTTTAGACCGCGGAGGGCCTGGCTCACTCTATAATAGCGAGTGTTGGGAACAAGTAGTCCTCAGTTTAATGAAAAGTAACGAATGACGAACATCATGAGACGTCCGCAATACATTTCCTCCCTAAGCGATTACGAGAGGTACTATTTAAATCAGGCTGGATACGGATCAATCCCCGTGTATCGCGGCGTGGGTGTCCAGAGAGGCTATGGATTGGGTAACATACTCGCTTCGGCATTTCGTCGTGCAATGCCGCTTTTGAAGCGCGGAGCCCAGTTTCTAGGAAGAAAATTTCTCGATACTGGAGCGAAAGTCGTGTCTGACGTCGCTAGCGGTATCCCAATTAAATCATCGTTAGCGAAGAGATCTAAGAGCGCTGGTAAAGAGGCATTGTTATCAACCGCGGAAGCCGTTACGCAAATGACGGGATCTGGAATTAAAAAGAGGCGTAGAGCATCGCGCAAAGTCACTCGAGCTAAAACCAAAAAGAAGAAAGCATCGTGCTGATCTTACTCCGATATATTTTCATAAAGTCTTAGAATGGCGTTGATACATCCGAACTCTAGTGGTTGCGTGAATTCCGAATTGGACCTTTTCGAAGTCCCGTTAACGCAAGCGGGGATTATCGGTGGCAAATGGGTCGAATACCACCCCATATCCAGCATTAGCAACAATTCAGCGTTAACGTTTTGCATTAGTGGAAATTCCGAAGCGTACATCGACCTATCACAAACTCTCCTTCACGTTCAGGTGGATGTGAAATTGGAAAACGGATCTTACCCTAAAGCGCCGTTGTTACTCCGGCGGGTGTGGTTACGACCCCGGCGGATAATGTAGCCCCCATCAATTGGTTTTTGCACAGTCTATTTCCCGAAGTCCACTTATTTGTAAACGAAACATCAGTTACTCCTTCCGCTCAGAATTACCCGTACAAAAGTATGATTCAAACTATGTTAACATTTGGAGACTCTGCTAAAACGAGTCATCTTACCAGCGGCCTATTCTATCGCGACACGGCGTACGAGTTCAACGATTTCGTGAACATTGACGAGGGAAACCAAATAAGTCGCGAAGATTACGCCGGTGGAAATTGCCTTTTCGTCTACGATTTGACTGCCGATTTAATGAACCATGCCTCTCATTTTCATCTTGTTAAAAACGGAAAATTGAGGCTGGAAATGAAATTCGCTTCCGCGTTACCCGAAACGATTGCCGTAATTGTTTACGCGGAATTCCAGAGTTTGATTGAAATTGATAAGAACCGAACCGTAATCTTCGCCTAGAATGGACACAATGCAGCTAACGAGAATTTTGGAGAAAGATAATTTCACCAGAGACTTATTTCGAGGCGTATTCGCCGCGGACCAACTACCAAAGTTCGTGACGACGTTTCCATCTCTGTATATCGTGAACACGGATACGTCGAATGACGATGGTCAGCACTGAATAGTTTTGTATTTATCGAAGAATAATACAAATACCGAGATTTTCGACTCTTACGGTAACCCCCCAGATATGTTTCGCTTTAATGACTTTGTCGAAAGAAATAATAAAACTGTGACATTTAAATCTTTACAACTTCAAGGAAATCGAAGCGTGACGTGTGGAGGTTTTTGCGTGTATTTTAGCTCTTAATAGATGTAGGGGTGTGTGACTAGATTTTCTAAAAATAAAAATGTAAATGATGAAATGATAAAAGAATTTATGTATTCAAGGTATTCAATAAATTTTCAATAACTTAGTAAAACTTCTTTAATTAACATTTTACATTCAAAATTACATCAGTGGGTTTGTTTGGTGATCTCCACAGTCTACATTACATCAAAGTAAAAATTTAAAAAGTTAGTTAAATTTTTGCGTTAAATTAAAAATATCATTTAAATAAGATAGTTTCATTTTATTTACATTACGCTTTAAGTTCAAAATATATTTTTAATAGAAATACAATAGACGACTGAACTATTGGCGATTTAAAATATCGATCCAGTAATGACCATGCGATAGGGTTCGAATGCCGTCCCCCAAAATATACCTTTTATTATCGCATGGATTAAGAGACATTTTGTTTTGGGAGACGGTAAATAGCTGATGCCTCTGATTGACGATCCGCTTCATAGAATTGCTCGTAAATCGAGTAGCCATGAGGCAGTCGTGGTAACTCGAGTGTGGGATATCCTTTTCCACTACTCGCTTACATACACCTTTCGCGGTTTTTTTTCTCCCCTCTTTCCGAAAGGACGGAGTACATTTTGGGGCGGAGCCCAACGAACTCCCATATAGGGATCCCATCCATTTCATCTTTCATCTTTCCGATGACTTTTTTGTTTACGTCATTGAAAAGAGGATGATTCGTGGGATACCCCGAGAAATCGAAGAGACGGGAGGAATTTCCGAAGTCGGTGTAAACGTCCTCCTTTTCTATATTGTACGGGAGGCTGTCCGTGTCCGTGAAAAGTAATCGGACCTTTTCACCGTAGGTCTTGCGCGTGAACTCGTAATGAAACTCGTACATAGTTAGTTTCGAAAGATCCAAAACGGTGAAACCGGTGTAAATTGGTCTATTCAAAGTAAGTGACTTCTTCTTCATATGAATACCCACGAGTTCGTTGTGGAAAATCGTGAATTTTTCAAATGCCGGAGAAGACGCTTTCTTAATAGCCCGCTCAGGTGTTTGTACGAGATGGAAATCTATCCGATTTCTCAAGTTCTCCATTGTTTTACCTATTATTGAAACGAAATGAGATTAGTACTTATTATTCCGATAATTTGTATACGTGGCTACTTGCGTATAAACTAAATTACATTTATTAAACCAAAAGAATTTATTTCGCACAATAAATACTGTTGGTAAAAAAAATTGTCTACTTATTTTTCATTTACTTTGATTAATAACGTACCAAAAACAGGAGTTGTTTCAAAGTTTGAAAAAATCTTTTTCAAAACTATTTTTGGCAAGTTTCCTCTTTTCGGTATTGAAATTTATGAATGGGCGAAGCCAGGGAGACTGATCGAAAGAGAGTATTCTGTGAACTTTCGTGAGGTTAAGTCCTTTCGATACGTAGTATTTTAAATTACGAAAGTGAACTACGTATCGCTCTTTGTTGTTGAGATTAGGGACGAGCTTAGGCAGAGTGTCTTTTGCGGGGAGGTTTAATCTTTGAAGCATCAGTTTGTAATAGGAAGAAAATTGATCCGTAGTTATTCTTTGAGATTCGGGTGCAAGGGGGAAGCAGTTGTGTTCATGATGCAACTCAACGGGGTATTCCAAGTCGACTTCCAAAATGAAGCCGTAGGGAGACTCGTGCGATAAAGTAAGCACATGCTTATGGGTGTAGTCGAGTAGGTCTTCGACGGGAACCCAAGCGAACCTACTCGTGGGTAAGTAATCGACCATGGCGAACCCGTAGAGATTATTTTTGTCGAGGTACATGATGTAATTACACTCTTTATTGGGGTCGTAGCTTTCGGGGATGTACGGGTTATTGGCTTCGGCGTAGCGGTGACTAATCATCGAAACTCGTCCCCGAATGTCACGTTCAATAAACAAGTGCATGTCAATATCGAGTAGTAGCTCCAACTTCACTTTTGTCATGTGGAGGGCTGACTCCCAGGCAAACCCAGGTCCCGTGTACGCGTGCGCGCAATCTGGGCCGTAGTATTCTACACACATAGCGCGGAAACTCTCGAATACGTCAGCGAGTTGGTGGGTATCCGCCTGCACGTACAAATCGCGTAGTTCACCTGTTGAAGAATTTTATCACTACCACTATTACATTTAGTAATAGAATAGGGCTATCAATAATACCTAGATTTTGTATGTTAAAAATGTTCCACACTTGGCGGACATTTTCGTAACTCTCATCCGTTAAATGTTCGCCAGTGAGGGTGTTGAAAAAATGTCTCTTTGGGTGGTAGTGCTGTCTCTTCAAACTTGTCTACGTCACTCATGTAGTCGTAGGGATACGTTAACTTTTTGAGCAAATACGGGATTTGATGAGTTGGATAGAAAGAGCTCAAGAGGGGGAATTTTTCTTGACCTCCAGTTTCGAGACTAGCGGGCATGAAGTGAATTGAGTCGATGAAACGGAGGCGACCGAAAGTGAAGCTAATATACGTTTCGGCGTTAGATGGAATACATGAAATGTTTACACTTTTTATCAACCCAATCCTTTGCATGATAAGATGGGCATCGTATCTGAAATTTTATATAAACACGTTATAGTTTGTAAATATTGGAATTAAAAAAAAAAATACAATACCGTGATAATTATGCATGATGACCGGCGTGAAATTTCCCACTCGCAGCTTTAGATTACCAGAATTATGATGGGCGACTCCCCTGAAACGTCCTAATAATTATAATTTTAAAACGGGATTTTAGTGTGGCATTTTGACAAGTTGGGCGTCGTGAACGTTGCAGTTTTTCGCGTGTTCACTATGGTTTCTAGCACTATTTTGTCCTGAAAAGCGATGTAAGCAATAACGAAACACGTGAATTTTCCCGTTGTGGTTTGTGAAATGACTCAATAGTCGACTAATATCCGTAATTAGGCAAAAATGTTGGTTTCCTTTTGACATGAGATAAAGCAGATCTATTTGCCGATCTTCGGCGGCTCTGTTTTCGCTTACATGAAGAGGAAAAACTACTTTTTCGTAGCCGTAAACGTTGATAGATAGATTATTTTTATTTTCAAATTTTTTGAGTTTAAAATGATTTAATTCGAAAGGAAACGAAATGTCACTGCGGTCTAATTCATTTTCAAACATCACGCATTTATTCTGATTATCGCGATGGGAATTTGAAGGTTGGGGATTAAGTTTAGCGAGGATGCACCACAAGAAACAGTTTTGGTCTTTGGTTTTAATATTTAATACTCCTTTGCCGGTATTATTGAGCTCAGGGGGGAGATTTATATACGTACCCCCGACCAGCGGTATGTACGCTATATTATCGATTTGAAGAAACAAGATACGATCTATGGTCCAGCCACTGTCCATATCTTGGAATTCCTCAATCGCGTGTGTTATTTGCTTCACACACGAGTCTATTTGTGTTGGTATTACATCTGGTAAAACTGTTGCTTGAGTTTTGCACCGGAAATACGGTAATGCCTCGACTTCCGCACCATCGTTAAATTCGCGTACGTATCTCACGCGAATAAAAATGTTCCAATTTAAGCCCCGCTTCTTATTTAAGTGGTTTTTTAAATACTTCATTAATGCTGGTTTTAATGTTAAAATTAATATTTCGGAGTCGGTTTGGGTCGTTTTCGGAGTATACCGCGAACTGACGATAGCGTCATCAAGAACGGAGACTTCTTCGATGTTTTGAAGAAAATCATCTGCCGATTGCTCGGATACGCCGACGTTTAGGAGATTTTGAAGCGGTTGGGGGTTGTCTTGATATCGGTGGTCTGGTGAAAGTGGGCTAACCTGATGAACTCGCGAATGTATAATTAATTTGTATCTTCGCGCAAAACTAATGTTACAGGTTGAACAAACATATTTTACATTTTCGTGTTGTTCTCGTACGTGGCGATTTAAAATTGACTTTTTAGAAAACTGTTTCGCGCATACGGTACACGGAAACATTTGTATGGTCTAGCTGTTTATCGCAACTGGTAAAGAGTGGAGGACTGACCCGATCTTTTATACCCTCCGCTTTCATGCCTATAGATCTGATATGTGTTAGACTCTGAACTCCATATATGTGAGATATTTTTATTTATAAAAACTCTATGTATCCCACTGTAGATTTTTAATATGATAACGTTAACCAATATTTCCAGTATTATTTTGAATTTTTTTTCATTCGTGTTCACCGACATATCCATTACTATTCAGTGGTACATCTATTCAGAACTAAAATATAATGTCTTTAATATGTAAGAAAAAAAAACATAGTTTTTATTTATTTTTAAAATTATAAATTTTGAAACTCTTCTCCGAGAGTTTGCTTTATGACTTCTTCTAAAGCCAGCAAAGCTTCCAAATCACCGTTATGATCATTTTTTTATTTTTTTCGTCATTAAGTGCATTTTTTTTTGTTTTTTTTAATGACTTTTCCACCGGTGTGCTCCTCTTTTTTTAAGGTTCGAGAGGTGGAAGAAGTGGGGGATAAGGATGTCAATGCTTGAGGTGTTGAAGTGGGTGATACTGATGTGACCGATGACGAGGAGGTGGCTGCGGAAGAAGTTGAAGGAGAATGTGTGGGAGATGTGGAGAGCAATGGGATGGAGTTCATTGCCAAAAAAAGCGTAGAGGCTTGGACATCCTCCTCCACAGTAATAGTCAAATCCATCTTCTCCAACTTAAAAAAAAACATAATAAAATGAAAACACAGTCTTTTGTAAAAAAAGGTTTTAAAAAAATAACCATACTCATGATACCTGAATTAATGCCATCATCCCTCCGAAGGCCAGTCTTATTTTAGCAATATTAGGGTGGTAGCAAAGGTAGACTTTGATGGTGTTGCTTTCTGGATCGGGTTCAAAGTAACACCAAAATCCTTTAAGATATTTTCGAATAATAACTTCGAAGGTTCTAAAATTAAAATGGGTTAAATCGGGGCGACCTGGAATTGGGCCCAAGGTAGCTGTATATTTTAAGACCGCCACTACTACAGTTTTGTCTAAAGATGACATGTTTCCAGTTATTATTCTGAAGTCTGTATGACTTTGATTAAATCCGCACGAGCTTATATACTAGTCGAAAGGTGGAATTTGCAATAACAAAAGTTCGATGTACATTCCTTACATTTCGAAATTGGTTATCTCTGCGTTTGTATGCGAACGGATTTAATTTTAAAGCAAAAATATATTTTAAAAGTTCGATGTACATTTCTTACATTTCGAAATTGGTTGTCTTGGTGTTTCTATCGGATCTAACCAGATTGAAAATGGAATTTGTATAGGAACGTGATAGTTTAATCGATAAACATTACAAATATGATATAGACTCGGAACAACAAAGTGCTTCACATTCGGTTATTATAGTTAGAGGTCGGGGATGGTTAACTTTTATTCAATAGATAAAGCTTTCAGAATTATTCGTAAAATGTTTTGATCAAGTAATTTATATTTCTGTGTTACCCGATAAATTATTTTATAAATTTGTAAAATTAATCGGAAAAACCACGTTTTTTTGATAAAAAGTAAAAATTTTACGAATAATACATGTTTTTTAATCATTTTACGAAATATTAACCGGCCAATTTCTTGGTTTACATTTTTCCCCAAAAAAAAACAATTTAAACATGGATAATGATTAGCCGTCCCCGACCTCTAATTATAGTATATCATTAATTTATGAAAATTAAATATTGTTATATCATATTGATTTAGACTATGCTTAAACTAACTTATCCTACAGGCGTTTGAATTAAATTATTGTTATTGAGTTAAGAAACGGTAAAATGGTTTGAATAAAAATATTTTATTTTCATGACAATATTACATATTCCATAATTTTATTTTCTGCGCTTTGAACAACGCGCAATTTGAATTATTAGAATGATATTTGCACACTATTGGACAGGGATCGGAAAGTTCTTGGTACTTAGGGCACCCTAAATCTTCGACGTTCACCAGTCTTTTTCCAAAAAGTTCGGAAAGGTACAATTCTTTTTCCATCCCCTTTGTGTAAAAGGTTGCCGCTTTGGATTTTATGTTGGTAACTATCCCGTCCAACTGGTCCAGTTCATGTTCACCCTCGTCCCAAAGCATCCCACAAATATGTCTAGAGATCCAACCGCACAGTCTCCCCAGTTTCCACAACCAAAAACGCTAGTTCTTTAACGACGTACTCATCGTTGGACCTCATAAAGTTGACTTCAATAATACACGAATTTCCTTCCGACCTTTAATTTATAAAATATAAGAAACGATTCCCTCAAACGTTTCATAATTTTTAGAAACCGTTTATATAACTAGCTACATCCATACTTACATCGTATTAGAATTCCAAGTTGCAAGGGACTCTGGGATCGTAATTCAGAATGATATTTTAAAGGAAAATTCTGGCTTTTATAGTAAACTTTGTTGCACTTTGTACCACGCCTTAAACAATTAGGATTACACCACCACTTTCGAAACAGCAGATTAAGCAGACTTTGTAAATTAAGGGTATATCCATGCAATACATGTTTAAACAATTCACGGTCAATATTCAAATCCTCGTCTCCATGTATTTTCTATGAGATACGGTACTCACAGCTCTCTCGCAGTACAACTACGACCGGGGAACGCATCAAATACCGTCAATATAATTCCCCATGTTAATTCTATGCGGCATGGTGCTCATGAGATACCGTTCAAATAATACTTTATGTTAATTCTATGGGGATTTACGGTCGGTGAACGCGTCGATGTTGAGCCGGTCCTTTTATTCTAGACACCGTCAAATAGTGCCCCATGTTATTTCTATGAGGCGCGGTGCCGGTGTCCCGGTGCCTCATTAGTTGCCTCAAACGCGTCGATGTTGAGCCGGTACTTTTTTTCTAGACACCGTCAAATAGTGCCCCATGTTATTTCTATGAGGCACGGTGCCCGGTGCCTCATTAGGTGCCTCATAGAGCGTTCTCTCATTTATAACACTACTGATTTCCAAACAATGATAAAGAACAAGTTAACCATTGTAACGTTTTCGGGACGAATGGAGGGGACGACGACAACAATCACAAAAATAATCTATAAATATGCCACTGTATTTATAGCCCAGTTCGCACTGTACAATTAATTGGCCCACTTAATTGTATCAAACTAATTGTAAGGAAGAAAATTGTATACCATGAACAGCTAAATTGTAACAATTTTTCCCACTTTTTCTGTTCACACTATACAATTTTTTCGCCTTGAAGGCCTATCGGCCGAAGTACCGCATATTGTTCGCGTTTAACTAAACTGCTTTGAATAACTGGAATTATTCATACCCAAATATAACATAAACAATTCAAACACTTGTTACTGAAATATTAACGTAAGAACAACAGACACTGTATCACACGTTATCTTTACCCAACGCAACTTTAGGAATATTGGCTTCTGAAATTTTCACTTTCCTAATACATATCACAAAAATATTCACGACTTACCTAATTTACCTTTAGTAAAAAAAACTGTAACATCTTCTATAGAAATTAAAACTAGGTATTTATATGAATTTTATACAGATTGCCAAATTTAACGTAGAAAATTAACACTGAAATAATAACGAACAACCGATATTCTCTATCACGCGTCTATCTGCATTTGAATTTTATAAGGTGCTGTAGGAAAAATGACTATTTAAAAAGTTTTTACTACAAGGCTGAACTAAAGTTCCAACACAAAAGCTGCCTAGCATAAAAATCAGGTCTTGTAAATTATACAGAAGGAGAAGCAACTTAGAAATCTCAAACATAGTTAATGACTTAATAATAATAATAATAATAATAATCAGCTAGGCTAATACCCAAGGCACCACCTTAGGCCTAAGTCATCAAGCGACTTTTGAAGCTATTAATTCAGGTGGCCGGGTTACAATGCGTAGGAGGGTGGTGGCAAGCCCTGCATGCCACGAGATCGAGCCAACAGCTCCCTACACTAACTATTACCGTTACTTTAGGGAAGTAAATTGGTGGGAAATTCTAAATGATTTGTTGCAACCTCGTTTACCATCGATTAAGTAGTTTTTTAATTAACTAACAGGTTTCATAATTTTAATTTTGCCAAGTCCACCTCGATTAGCCAACTCTACAAAGCTTTGGGGGGGAGCCTCCCCCCAGTCCCCCCAAAGGTACGTCCCTGTGTTCAAGCGGAGGAAAAGAAGATCCTGTTTGAAGTGATGTATTAAAAGATAATGTATCTTCATCGACCAAGGTTGAATGCAAATACTGCTGCTGTGAAATAAGTGCAAGACCAGAAAAAAATAAGGGACACACAAAAAAGTTTACGTAAACAAACAATATTTTAGACTCTATTGATCTCGACAGAACGCAATGAGACTATTGTATTATTCAGTAGCTTAAGTGAAGCAATACCTGAGACTCCATCGCCATTACATTTAAGACAAGGGTCTTCGCAATTTCAAATCAGTTAGCGATATCAAACAGTTATTTCTGAATTTGTAATCAAGACATCTTCCTCCCAGAAGCACGCTTAAAACATTTCAATTGGAATGTTTTTTTCAGCAAAAATATGGCCTTTGATATTGCTGAGACTGGAATATAATCAACCTTCCAGAAAAGACTTGGTAAGTTCTATACTGTACCAAGTAACTGAAGAAACAGATAATTAACTTCAAACTGCACTAAAAAGGAAATGTATGCAAGATGGTTGGTCTCACTGCTAAAATGATCCAATTCTAGCCATTATCACGCATACTGGAAGCAATGTTATACATTTATTTTCTGAAGATGCAGTATCTGAGGTTAAAAATTGTGATTACTGTAAGGAAGCGGCTTTAAAAGCCATTAAAATGGTTGAAGAAAAGAAAAGCCACACTGACAACGAAATGAAAATGCGCCGAGATCTTATGGTAGAATATCAATATATCCATTATCTATGGCTGCGGTGCCCATTACAAGAATTTTCTGGAAAAAGAGGATGTGCCAAAGACATTTCTAAAACATTTGCTAGAAGTAAAGAAATACCTTAGGATTACTTATTAGCCGTTAATTATCAGGAGTTTTGTCATTTAAAATAACTGACCCAGCAATATTTTCCCCTTCCATGTTTGATTAATGTGTCAGTGGAAACATTGAACCACGAAAATGTTGGCACATATTATCGCGAAAGAGACTGTAGAGTCCAAGGTAACGGAAGATTTCTTTAACTTTTTTCTTTACTTTCAACCTGGCCTGCTAGTTCAGCTGGCCAAAAATAATATTTTCAACCTATGGACTAGTTTAGACAAAAGGCGTAACCGACTTGCTAATGAAAAGGTAGACAAACTGGTGAAAGTTAACCGGTTTTTAAATTTGAAACAAAGGCTTAACGGAATTAAAGCTAATATATTAGTAATAGATGTTAAAAAATTTCATATTTTAGAAAAGGCTATAACTTTTTTAAACCAGGTTTTCTATAACACAGAGTTTTTGGTGGTTGAAACGAATAATTCGAAAATACGAGTGCTCTGGTATAAAATCTTTTAAGGAAACATCGCTTTGCCACAAGTCGACAACGTATTTGGTAGCAGTCATTGAAAAACCTCCACGTTTGGTTTTTGGCTGTTAAAGCTTTAAAAAGTGCTATTATTTTTGTTTCTGTCTTTTTCTGTAAGACGAACCAATAAGTATTCCCTTCAGATACTACCTGCTACTTAAATTGAAAAAAATTAATCAGTTAAAGCTTTGATCCACAAATTTGATTTGTTTTCGAAATAACAAAAAGGGATTGTATTTCCAAGATATCTAAAAAGCGTCGGCGTCAATCGTCAGTAGTTCAGAAGAAGTTGTGAAGCTGAATATCATTGATTACTTACTTTTCCCATTCTTTCCATAATAATACCACAGTACAATTTTATAAGTGGCAATTTTTTCACATGGTATAGTTTATTTATTTAATTTCTTAAGAACTGTATTTCGTGATTTATAAGTTTCACAAAATTATCTTAAACATTTTCTTCTGTTAAATCCATGTTATTAAACACTGTTTAAAATTGCTGATCATTTTACAGAAATTTACCAGTAAAGTTCATGTAAAATTACTAAAACTAAGGAAGTTAGAATTTGAAGTTACTGTTTTTCCAACATGAAACTTCTTATTGAATTTACGATAGTTTTCAATTATAACCTTTTTATAATGTTGTGACAGCAGGTAGTTGATTGCATTTTTGAATTATTTTAGTCAGGTAGTTCTATCTTAATCGAAACGATATAAATTGAACTGGTACATGAAGAATTTTCACTAGTCCGCTTAATAGTTACACATTTTGGTACGCCAAAGCCAATGCTATTATGTAATGGGTTTGTATTTTCTTCTTCCTGAGTTTGGCTTGGTGGTTCTTCATCATCTTTAAGTTTGATGATGAGGGTATTTGGTTAAAGGAGTCTCAGTTTCGGACTTTATAAAATCAAAATAAATGTTAAATTTTGCCCTACATTAAATAATTAAAATATCGGTTTACTTATTTACGTGTATTGACTTCTATTTGAATAAATTAATTCGTCAACTAGACTGATAGACTGTTTGTTTACTAACTGTATCCAGCTGAATGATTAACAATAATTCGTAGAAAATGACGAAGCATAAGAACCTATTAAAATAGCCCCTATGCCGCAAAGAATGCCATCCGAAAAGATATACCGAGGTCATTGGTTGGTGCAGTTTCGGGTTTGGCCTTTATCAAATCATATAAAAAAATAGATTTCACTATTAATTAATTGAAGTTAAGGCTTACTTTATTTTGATATATTGACTTACAACTACAACTATCCCTAACGACGCCAAAGACTGCCACCCGAGAAAATAGTGACGTCATTAGGAAAGGAGTTTTAGCCTTTATCAAATCGTAATAAGAAATTTAAGATTTCGCCATTGACGTATTGACTTTTTACTACAGCTAGCCAATAAATTGAAAATTAGGTTAACTTACTTTGGACGTATTGACTTCCTACTAAAGCTAGCCTATTATTGAAGCATAATAGCGCATTTTGGCTACCATGGTAACATTTGCAATTTTTTATCAGACTATATAACGCTGTTAATCACTGGATTCGCGTACAGCAGAGGATATGCTACTTTTAATGTGTTACCCTCCCCCCTTTGGTTGTAACCTTGGCTGTACTAAGATTTAACCCCCTTTTCGACCAATCTCAGGTATTTTACATAGTTTGAACCTTTCCCTTGAAGGATTTCGGTCTACGCATGTTACTCCCTCGGCTCCGGTTTGTTGATATCATAAAATAATTTGTAAATAATCGTAGGACAGCAGTTCTTAAATATATTTGGATATTGGTGGAATTCCTACATATATATGGCTTCTTTGTCTTTCGGCCATTCGCAATCTCTTAGTATTTGACTAACGAAGTGGAAAATATAATCCGTTTGAAATTGCATAAAAACAATCTGGTTTTGGATAGTAAAATCGCACCATATCTAATATTTTTAACGAGGGCTCGGACATTACTTTACCGTCTTGAAGTTTTAAGCAAAATGTGACCCTGAAAAATGGATATCATGCTTTAATTTTGGTTTTAGAAAGTGTCCGACCCCTAATTTTAGCATAATGTATAAATTTCCAACAATTTTTAGTAAGTAACACACAGATATATATATCGAATTTCCGTTGAATAAATGTGAAAGCTGGAAAATATAACAAGTTTATTGTATTTAATTTTTTTATTAGCATTTTACTCCTTTCGTTCAATATTTCTCTAACCAAAAATAAGATGGCTCACGTTTATAACACCTGCTTTTTGAGATATGGTAAATGTCAGCTGCATAAATTAGTCATAACTGAGGTTTATAAATCATCCGAAATTTTTCCATTTTGAAAATTTCAGCTGAATCAGCCCCTTACTACTGAATGACTATTCCGGCCGAAAGTTACCCTGATTTAAACTGTCAATTTAAATAGCCTCTAATTATCAGGAAGCTGTTTCAGCCTTTTAAGCAACGTCCTAATAGGAAAGCCGAAACAGCCTCGATGCTAAAACGGACGATATTTTAATCCGAAATAATTTCAACCTATTTAATTAGTAGTAGGTTTAAAATGGGTCAGTGTCAACTCGTCGCCCGGCATGTGGTCGCCGGACTAGCGGTCGTCTAGGAAATTTTTAAGTCGGACTGGTCGTCGCGTATAATAAAATATTACTTTTACACTCACTAAAAGACACACTGATATCAATGTATAGCTTAAAATTAACAAAATTATTAAAAAAGACACTGTTTTATAAATGAAGCTTAAATTCAACGCACTAATCTGCCATATTAACCAAATACATTTTTAACTAATTAACATAAGATAAATAATTCCTAGATTCTGGTCCTTTCGTACTAAGAAACTTTTCAAAAACTATAGATAGAAACCAACCTGGTTTAAACCAGTTTGAACTCAAATCATGTAATTTTTTAATAGTCGAACAGACGAACTTATAAAGCTTCTCCACCTTACAATTTAATTAATTCAACATCGAGGTAACAAACATACACTTCGATTAGAACTCCAAAAATATATTATACTGTTATCCCTAAAGTAACTTAATCTTACTTCACTAAAAGTGGATCATCATTAATTTTTTTAACTTAGTTTATTAGCTACCGCCCCAGTATAAATAATTTAGCCATAAAACTAGAAAACATTTTTAAAACCAAATAAATTAAGCTTTATAGGGTCTTATCGTCCCATAGACTCATTCTAGCATTTTTACTAAAAATTTAAATTCAAAATATTTAAAAAAGACAGACTTACCCTATTTATCCCTTCATACCAGATCTCAATTAAAAACCAAATGATTATGCTACCTTAGCACAGTCAGGCTACTGCGGCCCTTTAGTTCAACCAGGGGGAGAATTTACTTTAAATAACAGTTCTTAAATAAATGTTTTTGATAAACAGTTAAGGTAAATAGTTGCGGAGTTCCTCTATTAAACTTAAATTAAAACTAATTCAACTAAAACTTAATCAAAAATAACAAGCTCTTACCTCTACTAATTAAATCATTATGAACAATTTTTAAAATTAAAATCTTCTCTTTATAACCCTTCTAAGCGACGTTTTCTTATATGTATTTATCAATTTTTTGCTAGCGACGACTTTTGAATGAGAAGCTATTTATAAGCGACGACTTGTCCATCTTATGAACTTTCTTAGGGTACCAGATGTCCGGCGACAACTTGTCCCAGACGACGACAAGGCCGGCGACCACTTTTCCAGCGACCAGTTGGCATGATCCCGTTTAAAATCAATCTTAATATCTGATATTTTTAAGGGATTTTCACCAGGAATGAACTAAACGCGTAAGACGACTGACACGACATTAAAATTCAAATGTGTAATTCTAAGAATATGCAATCTCCTTGTTTATTTTTATATGCAAATTGGAATATTTCCCTATCACGCTAAATATTAAACATATAAGCCTTAAAAATTAAACAAAATATGTACCCATCAGGAATCTCGACCTCCAGATAGTTAATTTAATCGTGAAATTCTTTCAGTGTAAGACACAATTTAAAAAACTCAGAAAAGTTTAATAATTGTAATAAAGCTTTAAGATTACATTTTGACAGGCATTAAAAAATACTGAAATGAAATATCAAGTTTTGAAATTGTGTAACGTTTTAAATCATAGCATGCCTTTTTGTTAGTTTCCAATGAAGAGCCATTTCTTATATTTTATAATTTTTGTATTCTCAATTTTTGTAAAAATATAAACAATAAAAAGTACGGATTTGTTAATTTGTACATAGCGAGCAATTGTATAAAAGTTGAGCGCTCTAGGGTTAAGGTTGTGGACGTCTTAAGATATATACACAAAATTCTTGAAAGTTACATGATCCTGAATCGGTTAAAAATCCTCTAAATACCATCTCTAAAGTCTAGGATATTATTTCAAATTACATATTTAATCTCACGTTTTCTAGAAATGGAAAATGGTTTGCTCGCTATCTGAGTTCCAAACGAAGGTACGGTTTGGCCACCATCTTCATATTCATGTTAATTTCTTCCAAACTAAGCCCCAATGCGGGAGGTAGAAAGCGAAATCTTTGCAACAAGGAAGTGATGAATCGAAATATAATTACTTCGGCCAGATTGTCACCGGGACACTGGCGTTTTCCTGTTTAAACGTATTCACTGGTTAGCGATATTTTTAAGGAATATAAATATTCTAAAGTAAAAATGCCTAGATTTTATTGGATTTGGATCTGGTAACACAAAAAGGTAGTGAAATAAGAAATTACTATTAAAAATGTTCTTCCTTTGCCATAGATTTTGGCAGTGTTCAAAAACGAATTTTTGGCCTCGGTTTCTTTTTGAGGTTATAAGAAGGCAAATGAAAAATTTCCGTGGTAACCAAAATAACATCTACTTATTTTATTTCATTTTATTGTTCAAATAGAAGAAATAAATTTAAAACTAATCAAATTACAATATTGGCGTTTTTTAAGTTGATCAAAAAAGTCTCAAACTTTTACCTAAAATTATACATATATAGGAGCTCAAAATTTTATTTAAAAAGGCGCACTGAGGTTCGTTATTAAAATATGCTTACTTTAAGGGAAGTATACCTGGTCAGTCCACCACTTTCTCAATATATTTTTGTGCAATATTACTTACCAACTCCAAAAGGCACCACTCTTTCTGAATTGAAGATTGATTTGTAATCATTGAACAAAAATCGTTCTGGCCGGAAATTCTCTGGATCTCCCCAATAAGATTCGTTGTTGTGAACTGACCACAAGTTGCAGATGACCATAGTGTCTTTCGGTATTACGTAGTTTCCCAGTCTTACGTCAGCCGTGGTCCTATTTAAGATAAACAAGTTCAGCAAGAAAGCGATAATATTATTTCGTTGCCCGTGTTACAGTTAATCATGGCGGACAGACTTGAAATTGATAGTTACGTGGTTTTAGCTCTAAGCAATGATTTACCTGGTTTTAGCATGGTAGACTCTAGGAGGAAAGAAGGTGTTTCTAGAGGGGATAATACAATACCTCTAGCACACACATTTTTCCCAAAAAATAATTTAAACAATTTGGCGACGGTGCGAGTGTAATTAAACTTTGTAATACTAATGACGATTTTGTTTAAACCCACTAAGCCACGATATTTGTGCGATAATCAAATAAATTTACGATTTCGCTTATGCTCACTTTCAAGCGAGCAATCTTAAGTGATTGTGCCCACCGAGTTCATTTATTCGAGTACACACTTTCGAGTGAGCGATCTTAAGTGAGTGTGCCCTCCAAGCTCGTTTATTCTAGTACTCACTTTTGAGCGAGCGATCTTACGTGAGTGTGCCCACCGAGCTCGTTCGCCGGTATCGGACATGGTTAACGGAAAATTAATATTCATATTTTGCGAAACCCTCCCAACAAATAAAGAAAAGCGTGGGAAAAGAGGGGGCCCTACCCATACGTACCGCTCGGTCGGCTGTCTTAAAGTTGGTCCTTTTTTATTTGTTTACTAAGTTTAATACCCGGCTTCACCCGGGGTCTTAGTTTTAATGAATTGGATCTGATTTTTACGTAAGAAAGGTAAACGCTGATATAAAAGTACGGCACCATAACAAAACCATCTTCAGAAAACTTCGTATTTTTATTTCCTTCTGACGATTCTTCCTAATAACTTATGGGAGAGCTAACTTTGTATTTGTTCTTTAAACGTACTAAGATTTAAACCTACGATTACTTTTAAAGAGACTTATTTTGTGCTCCTTAACAAAACTTTATTTTATTTCTCCATTTGGGAGCGACCTAAATTTTTGAGCCTTTTCACTTGGCCTTTTACAAAGGAACTGCTTTACTTTCGTGTCCTCTTTTAAAAAAAACGATTTACCAAAGATGACCCGTGACGGTGTTTTCCTAATCGCCGGGTCTCTTATTTTGAAATGTCCAATAGTCGAGAGCGAGAAGTCCTTTGAAGAGCCCCTAATTCGACTCTCTACCTGTCCGACAATGTAGAGCCTACTGGTGATTAATATAAGCCCTTCCCGTCAAAACCTCCGTTACCACTCCTAATTTTCACATGTGTCGGGGAAGCAAAGTGTTGGAAGTCGAGAAAAAAAAAGAAAGCCAAGACCAGCCCCAAAAATAGATAAGGGAACAAAGAGGCCAAAATCCAAAGTCAAAAAAAAAAATTGAATTAGATATAATAAAATTGAATTAGATTAATAAGCATGTCAGGTATTTGAAATTAGGCGCGTTTAGTTGGAAATCAGGGCCTGAACTTTATATTATTTCCACCATGGTTTTGTGTCTCAACGCCAGATTTAGAAGTGCTTAAAACTAGGGCTTACTATTATCCGTATAAACGTTTAACGTCAACTCTCATATCTAACTCCGATTTTGACAGTGACAATTGGATATTGCCACGGTAAAACTCATCAGTGTATCAGAATTTATAGCCCGGTGTACCTAGTAACAGAGACCATACCACCGGAGGCCTATCATCATAGTGCCCTACGCCAGCGTCCCCCTAGGCCAGGCAGGTGACAAATCCAGCATGGGTAGCAGAACCCTACTACTGATGGTCTCTGTCGGATCACAGACACATTTGCTTTAATATTCTGGTCAAACCTGTATGGGCTTGTACCGCTATTCGTAACCCTAGGGGCACAGATTAGTCCGGTTACAGGGAAGACTTAAGCTTCTTCCTTAAGGGTGATAAGCCACGGCTGTCATCGGTGTTGAATTTTGATTTGGCTGTTGATCGCGTGCAACAGTGCATTATCGACTCCTATCACCACAATTGTTCGGCAAAGCCTGCCAACCGTTCAAGGTTAGTGCCTCGGTGGAACAACGAGATCGGCAGGCTGCGCAAAAAAAATCGTAGGTTCTGCAATAGGGCAAAGAAAGGGGGTGATTGGGATGCCTATAAACGCACCCTCACCACCTACCACAAGTCTATCCGAGATGCCAAGAAGGCTTCGTGGAGGGACTTCTGCGAGAACATAGTGGATGTTCCCAGTACGGCCAAATTAATGAAAATTATAGCACATGATAATACTAAGCATCTTCACACCATTAAGATGAAATATGGTAGTTTTTATACGTCCGGTAAGGACACTCTGACACATATGTTAGATGTACACTTTCCGGACTCTAAGGTCACCAGCAATGGTGCCCCTGGCACTCTCCCTTTGAGGATCAATCGAACCAAAAGGGAAGATTGGGCAGTGGCGAATAAGTTCGTCACGCATTCTAGACTTATATGGGCTATAAAGTCATTTAAACCCTATAAGTCCCCGGGACCAGATGGGATTTTTCCTATATTTTTACAGGAGGGCAGTTATATTCTATGTCCTCTGCTGCTGAGAATCTACAGGGCTTGTAGTGCTCTAGGGCATATACCTAGCACCTGGAAGCTGTCTCAAGCAAACTTTATACCCAAGCCTGGTAAATCTGATTACCTGGAAGCTAAGGCATTTTGGCCAATTAGTCTTACCTCTTTTCTCCTAAGAATTCTGGAGAAAATGGTGGACAACTGTGAAGGATGTAATGAGGAGGGCTCTAGCATCAGTTGAGAGCTGGTGAAGGGAGGTCAACCTCATGGTTAATCCTAATAAAACTGTCTTGGTTCCTTTTACTAGTAAAAAGATAAAAGGCATGCTCGAGGGTATTTCCTTATTTGGAAAGGACCTAGTGGAGAGCACCGAGTTGAAGTACCTCGGGTCCATGTTGGATAGCCAACTAACATGGAAGCCACACCTTAACTATATAGTCAAGAAGGGTAAAATGTTATTTTTTATAACTAGAAGTACAGTTAGCAAGACCTGGGGCCTAAGCCCCAGAGCTGTGTACTGGCTGTACACTATGATCATCAGACCTATCCTGTCCTATGCAGCTGTGGTCTGGTGGCCAAGAGTTACTTGTGTCGGCATTACAGGAGCCATGAGAACAGCTCCAAGTGCTTTTCTGGAAATTCTCCTGAATATGCTTCCTCTCCACCTCTTTATTGAGGAAGCTGCCTTTTTAGGTGCCTATAGGCTTAACCAAAATGGCTGGTGGAAGGCTAATATTTGGGAACATAGCCACACCAAGCTCTATCGGGATATTTACAATAAGATTCCGATTCTGACAATGGGTTCTGATATGATGGTTACTAAATTTCACTTCAGTAAACCTTTTGAGGTCAACTTCCCTAGCCGTGCGGAGTGAAGTAACTTGACCCTCGGTACCAGAGGAGAGATCGTCTTGCCATTTGCTCCTGTGTTGCTTACTGTTTACATCAGGGGTGTCATGGGAAGGTTATCCAGATTTATTCGGATAGCCAGGCCGCTCTTAGAGCTCTCAGCCAGTATAGTATTCTTTCTAAACTGGTTTTTAATTGCTTAGATCTCCTCTGTGCCCTTGGGTTGCACAATAAAGTTCAACTTTGTTGGGTCTTGGGCATAAGGGGCATCTTGGGAACGAAAGGGCCGACGCCTTGGCCAAGGAAGGTGCGAGGGCTGGGTTAATTGGGCCGGAACCTGCTCTCCCCATCCCCTGGGGACTTGTACGCGGCTTGATCTTCAAGTTTATGTCCGATCGTCAACTCAGACAATGGTCTGAGATTGAGTGTCAAAGGCAGGCCAAAGAGTTTACTCTTGGCCCTTCTAGGGAGAGAGCCAGAGAATTACTCTCGCTCTCTAGGGCTAGTATTAGGATTGTTATTGGCCTATTTACAGGCCACTGCCATCTAAACATACATTTAACTCTTATTGGGGTCAGTGATGACCCGATTTGCACAGCTTGTCTAGCTGAGGAGGAAACTGCCTCACATGTACTCTGTAGCTGCGATTACTATGCAGCCCAATGGTTTTAGCATTTGGGTATGCATCGGTTGGATACGTATGACGTCTCTAACATCATGGCCAGGCAGATTTTAAGCTTTGTGTCAGCAATATGCCTTATTTAAGTAACCCAGTTTGGGGATGCTTAATGGACCTTAGGTCGAAGTGCTTGGCTTGCCACCCCACCCAATAATAATAAAGTCAAAGTCTTATTGTAGATCAAACACCGTTTGCAATGGGTAGTAATTATTGGCAAACATGTAGATTTCATAAAAAAATAAGCTCTGGTAACATCAAAATTTTTGTACCAAACCTTTGCTACACAGCAGGAATACGGATTGAAGAAATTTCTATTTGTTTCCTTTTCTCTGGTTTCTGGTTCTTTTGGGAGAGCAAGCTTTTTCTTAGCTTAACCGGACTGAAACAGTTAAACTATTTGACTCTAGTACTTATTCCGCGCACCTTTACTAATTATTAAATAAAGAAACTGTTCTTGTTTTGAACTATCTTTTATTTTCTAAGTTCCTAAGCTTCCCTTTTTGGGTTAACTATTTGAGACGAGGTTTATTTGTCGAATGGAATATTTTCGGGACAATTTCTTTAAGAAGAAGGTTTTAAAATGCTATTTATAAATTTAAATTAAAATTAAAACACGCGTAATTAACGTATTTTTTTCACACGGATTTTCGTTTTAAGATAAGCGTGTCGATAGGTCCGTGTAAACGTATCAAACTACACGGGTACACTTAAAAACACTGCGGTTTTGGAAACGGATATAGAAACACGGATTTGGGCAAAGACCCTACTTAAAACTAAAGAGGAGCCGCAGAGGATGTAAGTGAATGTTTCAGAAATAGAACTGAAGAAAGTTTCCGATTTCGGCAACTGTTAATTTAGCGGAATAAAGGGTGCAGCTCCCCAGCTCTCCATGGCAACACCTCTGACCACTACTTTTTATCCTGTTTCTTAATCGGGTTTTCCGCTTATATAAAAACAAGCAGAGGTTTTGAAGAAAACGGAGGCTTGTGGTGTGTTATAGACAAAGCATATTAATTTATTAATAAATGTATTATTTACCAATGAGGATCCGCTGTAGGAAACAAGGTTTTGTATCGCATTATCTCTAGTAAAAGGGCTTGAACCAAGATGAGGTTTTCTCTGTCTTTCCACTCTGGCAGCTTTTCGGAACCCAAAACCGAGATGATTTCTTTATGCACCATCTCCTGAATCAGTTGATGGCGTGCCAAACACAACATTGTCCATTCCAGAATGCTCCGGATTGTTTCGCTTCCGGTTGCTAACATGATTGTACCATTACCCATCAAACTGCTAACTGTTAAGATGCTTAAGGTTTAAGTCACTTTCCCGAACAAGGTGAATGTATATTTACGAGTCAAACATGAAACTTCTCCCTTTTGTTTCATTTCGTCCAAAAAGTAATCAATAAAGTCATTCTTTTCCCCTGTGTCGAAATCGATTTGATGTTCTTCTACTTCCTTTCTGCATATGATTTTTTTAAATTATAATAAAGTGAACAAATATAAATTAATCATTAGTTGTTTTTATCAAAAATTGGTCAGTTCTCGATATTCCGGACTTAAGAGGTTTAAGCAACGGGTTCTTAGATTAAATAAATGTGTTTTTTTCTAGCCAGACGCATACTTTAAGTATTACGCTAGATCTACTTTACTAACTGATACACTTAAAAAGTTTTTATAGACTTATGGCAATACCATTTACCTGAAGGTATGCTCAAATTCCAGCAGCTTTTTCCTATGTTCTTTAATAGACGGTATAAGTCTGCGATAAATTCGACTTAGTAACGGAAAAAAGTAAGAACGTTTCATCGTTTCGAAATAGTCGGAAAGATCAAATTGGAATTTGCTGAGAAGTGGAGAGGTTACGTGTTGGTCTTCCGAAGATTTTTTCCCGCAAATTAGAGCGATGATGACCTCATTGATGGCAGGCAACAACAAGTCTCTGACGTTCACGTCCCCTTTACCTGACCAAGATTTCATCCCGTTTATAGTTATGGATATTTGTTCCTATCAAAAAAATAGTCAGAGCTCTTTGTTCGGTTATTTCAGAGGTTTTTATTATAACTAAGAACTAACTATGCAGCAAATGAACCTTATACTCCTTTTTTTCTGGTGTTTGTAATACCTTAGGTCATTTGTTTAGTCCTATTTTTCTGGCGTTTTGATTTACAAAGGGCAAATTTGAATACGTATTTTAAGTCTGTTTTTTACTTAGAGAATTTGTGACTAATTTTCGTATAAGATCGTCTCTAACCGTTATTTTAGCACATATAAAAGTGAAGTGAAGCACATTGTGAAAAACTAAATGAAAAGAGACTTAAAACGGTTTTAAAATTCACAATTTATTTATTTAAAAAATTCCAAGGTTTCGGAGGAACTGTGCCTCCTTCTTCAGGGATTTTTACATATAACATTTCACTCCTGGCAACCTTAACGCTACGAATCACGTCAAACTTGCACAAAGCGATGATTTAAGATACGATATTTTCGATTTGAACTTTAAATTTATTATGGATTTATTTCTTGAGAATTTATTTTGACAATAAAATATCGATTGTGAGGCATTACATTTTGACCCAATTGGTTAATGGAGTATTTTAGCTATTTTCACGGAGCAAATAAAAATGACACATTTTATTAACTTATTTCGAAAACGACGGTCCAAGATAATGGTTATAATATAAAGTAAAATCATTTTTATCGTGCTAAAACTAAAACTGGAAGAACAATAACAAAGTTCTCCGAATCTTTTTTTTCAATCGATAATCAATAGCAGTATAATTAAAGAGTTCCTTATCGAAAGAGATATATTTTAAACTTTTGGTAATCCAAAAACAGCTCACCTTAATACAGTCTTCAACTTCGAGATTGCCTAAACCGACCTTTTGAAAAGTCTCTTGTATGAATTGTCTGTGATCTTGGAATATTTTGCCATTCATAAGCGCGATGTCTAAAATTCATGTACAGTTTATATGAATATAGTTGTTTTGGATTTCTTTCAATCAAGAGCTAATCAACGTGAGATTATTCAATATTAAACGACGGCTTTCAAATAAAAGTCGACGAAACAATTTCAATTAAAAATACGCAAATGAGGAAGCCACCAATTGAAAGGGAGTCAGACTTGTGGATTTTTGATTTTTTGGGATCTTAAAAAAGGTACGTGATAAATTTTTTAAAGCTGGCCAATGTTTTTCCGCGCTAATTAATGTTTTCTTCGCTGAAATTGAAAAATATTTCGCTTTGTCTAAAATTAATTGTCAGTTTAAAAAATTCTTATTTGATGAGCTCCTGGTTGAATATAAACCTGTTTCGTACGAGTGCTTTCATCGCTGTAATTAAACCAATCCGGCGGTCTACTTGTAAATTGTTCCTTTCGTCCTGTTTCTTTTATAAGTTCGAAATCGTTGATAACAACCGTATCTATGATCCCCAGTTTCAGACTAAAATTTGCATTTCGAAGAATGTATTTTATTGATACTTACATGGTAAAAGATTATAAGTATGGAAAATCTTTAACATTTTAAATTTACCTGAAAATCGCTCCGTATTTCTGTCCTAGACGGTGGAACTCTCGATGAAGGTCTTTCCCCGAAAGAAACGGTAGGTAACCGAAGATTGGTAAACCAAACGGTCCCGCTGGTAAATTTCGTCTTCTCCAGTAGTAATTTGCTACTATAGATACAAACAATCGAACAAGTAAAGCCCAAAAAATGAACGAAACTGGATGAGTCTTAAATTTGCTTTTGAGAAATTGAACGGCATCGGACCAAACCTCCTCCAGAGCTTCCATCTTCAACTGATTTCTTACCAATTTCTTAAAAAAATTATACATCGAAAATGTTAATAAACTAATAGTATTACACTCTAGAGTGTTGGTGTTTCACGGCTCTTACATTAACATGAAGATTAAACTATATTAAATTAAAAAATAATATGCTTTAAATGCTGAATTCCCTTTTTAAATATAGGATTAGTAGTCGGAAAAAGCAAATTATGGTTTGTAAAAGCTGAAGCCATTTCTATCGAATTTGATTTAATGCTACTAGGATGTTTTACACAACTTATTTATACCTTAAAAATACAAACGCCCAGCCGAACTAGAGGCTAGATTTAAAGCCATTTTAGTTCGTTGTTGATAAAAAGTGTATATTTACTCAGAAATTTTCCGAATTAAACCTCTGTAAAATAATTTACTCCACATAGTATTTGTTTGTAACCATATTTTACGAGGGGTCGTAAATTTTCCAAAATCCCGTACACATTGTCTAAAATCGCAAAATCTTGTAAATCTCTCTAGGGTAAATCCCAAAATCACTTCAAAAAGTAATGATAAAATCGCCCAAAATCTCTACGAAATCCCGTGCAAAATAATGGCAAGTGTCCGACTCCTCGAAATTTTGACTTCAATTTTTTTGTTTTCAAATTAAAGCTTCTATCAACAATGTATTTATTTATACTCAGGGAGAATGAATATGTGAAGATCATTTTTAGCCTTTCTCCAATTCCACCCGTTGGGGCCTCCGGTATGCTCCTCCGCTTTAATAAAATCAAATAATACTGCAATCTCATTGGTTCTTAAAAATTACATTTTTCGACGTGATTAACGCTGCTGCGAGGACACAAAAAATAAGACCGCCTCCTCCACCCCCCCCCCCCCACTTAGCATGACGGCGTTAGGGCCTCAACGTGTCCGTCGATAGTCTCGACATATTCATTCTCCCTGAGTATAAATAAATACATTCTTGCTTCTATACACCTTTCTTTATATTAAATTATAATTTTGACTGTCATTCTTATTTGAAGTCAACTATGGGTTTAATATGTGGCAATACAAGTAATAACGTCTATATTAAATTAATTATTTGTTTATTTCTAAATTTACTGTAGTACTCTTTTAGTTCACAGAATGTTTCCAATTTATCAAGCACACATAAAAACTGAAACCAAAGTTGTATAACAAATTAGCAATCATTATCGTTTTCAGCTTAAACAAGTGCAATTTTCATGGCCATGGTGTCGGAAATTTATGCATGAATTAAGTAGTTTTAATTCGGCGGCTTACCTTTTACCCGGCCCTTATGCTTAAACTTTATTACGGCCCACCTGGACATTTTATGACATTTTAATCGGCAATTGTAATTTGTCTTACTTCCAGAAAATAGTTTTAAATTTATTAGGATGAGCAATATAGATATATTTATAAGGACAACTTATATTTCCCCCTCTCCCCCCAGAAGCCAACGTGATACCTTTTTAATTAATTTGTACCACATTAACAATGCAACCCTTTATTTGCTTGTATTTAAGAAGCACTAAAATTTAAAGCAACAATAAAATTGTTTGAACGTGTACTTGTTTTAAAAACTTTCACGTTTTAACCATTCAAAATAATTTCAAAATATATAGAATTTATTTTGCAAAAACCTCTTTGAAAAGCTTATTACATTTGGACAATAGATAACAAAAACTATCTAGAAACTAAAAAAAGGTTGCCAAATAATGTATATTGTCATGTTTGTAAAATATTTAGTGATACTCATTTATTTGTGAATAATACATTACTTCAAATGTTGCCGTTAATATAAAACCAAAACCAAGCCTAACCCTAAAATTTGAATAACAATAAAAGTAATTGTGCTATTTACAATGTCAGTAGGCAATCTTGATAAGAAAAAAACCACTGAAGTAATTCACCCGTGAGATGGATAAATTTAAGCAGAATACTTCCTGAAGGCTAAACTTATTTCTTGGTTAAATGGTAAAATTGTTTCTGTTCTTCATCAAGATAATATATTTGGGTTGAGTTCTTAATTTTCATTTAAAAATAATTAATTTTAGTTTTAAATTTTTCATTTTGGTTATAGAATGACACTAAAAATCTAGGGTGAAAGTTGATTATTTATTTGAAAATTATAAACAATTATTTAAGTAATACGTCGTAACTTCAACTTATAAATAAACCATTAAATTCTTTAATATAGGCAAGTAACTGTTAATTAAATATTAGTAAATGAAAGAATTGAATAAAATTAAAGAGCAAGATTGACATAAATTAAAAAAACATCGGATAATTACCATTGATAATTTTTCACTGTGCGGATGCAAATTGTTACAGATGAAATTTGAACGAATATACGGTTTGTCGCAAACTACAAGCGAATAACAGTACTCAGCAGCTGGAAAAATGTTATCCTATAGTTCTGCCGTAGAAGTAGAGTTTAGTGTGTACTAGTTAGTTTTCTGCCGTTAAATATGGTGTACACGTTTGCGTAGCATTTAATAAACTGGTTACGCACGCGCTAGAAACCACGCGAAGAAAACTTCTATTTAAAACATTACCTGCGTAATGAAAATATGTCTACATTAATACGCGTTTTATAGTAATAACTGTCAAGTATGAAGTCTGTGATATTTCAAGTGGACCAAATCGAGTGCTAATTGCGGTAAATTGATAACATTGGCGCTTTCAGAAGATCAGAGTCGAGTAAGGCGTAATTTAATCATCTATTCATAGCTCTACGTTCTGTTATCTTCCTTCGTTCAACACTGCCTCTTTTCCTTGGCAAAAATTATATACATATACTTACTTGAACGGCCTTATTAAAAGACAAAAGCAACCTTTGGACGGGGAAAGCTTCTCTTCATTAGAAAAACATTTCATGTCAGCCAAATAGACTGTCAAGGCGAAAACCGAATAGAAAACTTAGAAGTCCTATCGGTTAAGGTACCTGGTTAACTCTCATAAAAGTCATTTTTGTTTTTCTTAAATCAAAAAATGTAACAGCCCTGTTTTATTATATTTAAATAAAATAGCCTTTGAATCTGACCATTCCAACACAGTTTTCAAATAATTTTACTAAGATAAGTTATTTGATTGCAGACTTACCGTTCGGATGATACTTTATAGGTGGAAATAATTAATGCAAACGTCAGCCGCTCTAACGAGTCGTTTCAAAAGTGTTTCCTCTCTTTTTCGTTAAAGTTTATCTTTAATATAAATAATTTAGTGTTTCCAATTAACAAACAATTGTTATCTGTCGGGCAGGAGACGTAAAAGCTTTTAATTAATGTAGGACTTGTACGAAATGCTACCAACGAAGCGACGAGCGTCGTCAATTGAGGACACCAGTACGCGTATGTTTTTCGCTTAACGATGTTCGATGAGCACACCCAATTTTTAACTCTCCGAATGAACATGTTCGAGGATAGGTTTGGCCTTCGCCGTTTCTGTATGTCTGTTAGTCAGTTTGATGTTGTTCGCAGTTGACGTCAAGTGGCAAAATGTTAGAACGGTGTTCGCAGTTGGCAACCCGGGGCAAAGTCTTATCAATGTGTGCGCAATTTTTATAGACGTGGAGAGGCGTTTTTTATAACCACTCCAATTACGTAATCTGAGATACGAGAAGCGGTATTGCAGTCACCTTGGGTGTATTCGGGTGTTGTGTTGTGGCTGTTTGTAATGGTTTGTGTAAGTGTAATTGTGTGTGTGGTTCGGTTTTGCGTATGATTGTGTTAGGTGGTTAAAAGGTACTGAATTTTGACGATTAAGACGAACCTAGTGCTAAAGGTTACAAGAACATATATTTTGTTATGTTTTAATGCCTTATCTAAGTCACTTCCTAATACATTTCGTTTAGATTTGAAATGTTTAATCCAGTTATCTCTGTATTTTTTATTAGAAAAAACAACTCTGATAATTGGAAGTTGTTTATTCCTCATAGGTAATCGATATAAATTAACTATTTAGTTGGCGTTATATATTACGCCTATAATTTTTGCTAGTGTTTCAATGACCATTTCTAATTGTTCATTTTGGGTTTTTTCTATACCAACTATTTCTAAATTACACAAAAAAGCATCTTGTCTAATTTCATTTATGGTAATTTCGTGAATTTGTAATTTAGCTTCTAAGGCAATATTCTTTTTTTAAGTTCATTAGTATATTGGTTGTTATTTACGGCAGTTATAGATTGATTGAAATCGTCTATCTTATCGCAGCAAAATTTCACCTATTTTTCAAGGTCATCAATTTTTTTTCAATTAAAGGAATTTTAACGACGTTTGCTTCGATTTCTTCTAGTTTATTCATCTTTGTGTGAATTTGGCTTACTTTCATAAGTAGCGATTGTAAGGTTGTTGGTGATCTATTCGTATCCGTAAATTCTGATCCAGATCCAGTGTCCGGTACATTTCCGTCTTGGTTGCTATTATCGACTTGGCCAGACTTACTGGTAGACCTAGGCATACAAAATTCACACTTCCAGGTTGGCTTGCATGCTGTGCGGGACGATTCGTCGTTTTTTATGGTGGTACACGATATATGAAAATAATCTTTACAAGTTGAGCATTGGATGCAGTCTTAACATTATTTATATTTGCTACACATTTTCTACATAAAGACATGTTATACGTTAGACTTAGGCTAGTACGTTATCGTTCAAATTTCGGTGACTGCGCGCTTCAGAGGTGCGAAAAGTATATGTGCTTGACGTCACTTTGTGGGACCCATTTAGCAACTAATTAGGACATGACTGAAAAACACCTTATTTATTAGGCATATGTGTGTTTTTAACGAATCTATTAAGTCAGATGGACCAAGTGGGAGCAACCGTCATACCATACTGATTACGTCACCATCTGACACGCCCATTATGCAACTCATAAGGTACAAAACTGTAAAAGATCTCTTTCGATAGATCTCGGCGTCTACTTTCTGAAAAATATCATTATGACTACCAAAGTGGGGACATATAGTAAATCTGACTACTTTAATTGTATTAGCCCTCCAATACAAAACCTTGTAAATCTTAGTTTTACTTTGGGAAAATTTCCCGATTACTGTAAAATAGCCATTATTGTACCAATTTATAAGAGTGGAAAAAAATCAATACCGGGCAATTATAGACCTATTTCAATATTATCTCACTTGTCAAAAATCTTCGAGAAATGTGCCAAGGTTAGGATTGTTTCTTATCTTAAAAAAATAATGTGATATCTACAAATCAATATGGCTTTCAACAGTGTTTAAGTACTGATGACGCACTCTCTGAATTTACAAAAAATATATCAAAGCTTATTGATAGAGGAAATAAGGTTCTTGCAATCTTTATGGATCTGGCCAAGGCTTTTGATTCAATAAGCCACTACAAATTGTTAGTGAAACTGGAAAAAGTAGGATTTAGGGGAATTGCGTTGTCATGGTTTCGTAGTTATTTACACATGAGGAAATGTCGGGTACGAATTAATAATAGCTTAAGTGATGACGAAATAATAACCTATGGTGTACCCCAGGGTACTATTTTAGGGCCAATTTTATTTTTATTATATATAAACCCTTTATGTGAAAAAAACTGTCTTGGACTGATTAATTCTTTTGCTGATGATACTGTATTATTATTATCTGATACGGATTGGAAAATTGTATTTTCTAAAGCGGAAAAATGTATAAACGATATAAAATCTTGGTTGGATAATAACCTTTTAAGTCTAAATGTTACAAAGACAAATTATATAGCTTTTGCTACGCGTGCTGATAAAACTATTATGGAAAATACGATTAGAATACACTCGGCAAATTGTTTAATACAGAGTAATTGTAGTTGTGAAAAATTAAACTCTGTTACATCACAAAAATATTTAGGTGTATATATTGATAACAAGTTAAAATGGGACATACATATGATGTATAACTTGTATTTTCTACGTAATATTTTACCATATACAACTTTTAAAAGTGTCTACTTTTCTTTAATTAATTCCAATTTAAAATATGGTATTATTGCATGGGGAAGTGCGTTTAAAACACACCTTCTACCTCTTTCTAAAATTCAAAATCGAATTATTCGAATATGTCTAAATAAACCAGTTGATTACCCAACCTTTTTATTGTATAATGAGTTTAATGTTCTAAGTGTTGATGGATTATTTAAATTTACAAGTCTTATCTATATATATATAGAAATGTGGATAAATATACTAAGAGTGACCATGTTTATAGCACTCGGTTTGTTTCTGATAATAAAATTGTCCCGCCACATTCTTTAAGCTGTATAGCGAGAAATCATGTCTACTCATCTAGTGTATATCTGTATAAAGTACTTCCAAAGGAAATAAGAAATGAAACTGATTTTAAATTATATAAAAAACTTATTCGAGACTGGATTGTTAAGCGATAATTGTTAATTTATACCGCGATTTTCTTTTTTTTTTGTTTATACAAATTACAAAAGTTGATATGTGAGGTGACCTATCCCTCTCACTCTCTCTTTTAAAAGTGTATTCCCCACAAACAAGCTTGCTTACGTGGGGAATTTATATGTACATATATGTAATCAAATTTAATCAAAATAAACCAAACCAAACCTTATAATTTTCTTTAACGAAACAATTTAGGAAATAGGGTTTAAAATTAGTTCAATTTCTTCTTAATTAAGATTTGAACATTGAATTTAGTCAATTTAAAAGAGCTGACTCTGAAAATTTTAGCTTTCCGGTTTCTAAAAAAACTTCATTATTTGAGAAAATCTTATGTTTTTAAGGTTAATTTCACCATTTTGTTAAGCGAATTTTTATTGCGAATATGGTTTTCAAACCAAAAATTATTAAAAAAAATTGAATCTTTTACCAAAAGCTATTTGTAAACTGACGTATTAGATGGAATTACGTTAATATTTAGTGGTTATTAAGCGAATCACTAATAACAAACTATGATTTTTACCCCTAATAGGGGTTATACAATCACATTGTACTGTTTTCCTGTACATACAAACTGTATATATTTTTTCTCTGTATATGTATAATTTGTATTGTCCACTGTCTTAACGTGATGGGTCTTAGACCTCTTGTTGAGCAATAAAAGAACTAAAGAACTAAAGAACCGTGTCTGTCTGTCTCGAAGGGTTGGCAAAACCACCGTGTGACGGTGAGCGTTAACGGATTGATTTGCGGTTTGGTCCGGTTTCGTTGGTCTTTTTTGGTCAACGCTCACCGTCGCGACAGTTTTAATTGGATATTTCGTTATTTTAATGTTTATGTGTAGGTTGTTAATGTTGAGTTCGTGTTATGACGGTTGTTGGTGTTGAGTTTGTTGTGTTTGTATGGTCGTTTTTTCTCCAACTTCTTCTTAATGACTTTGGGACGGACCGAGTGCTGAATGTTATGCAACCTCTCAACGTCCAATGGCAGGGTTTCCACCAATTATACACGGTATTCGTCTTAGTATCAATTTGCTATTTTTTAGCCCCAGCCGGGAATCGAACCCGGGTTTGCCTCGTGCAAGAGATGTACTCTAACCACTCAGTTATAACGTAAATAAATCTTTTATTTAATTAAATATTTATTAATTATATTAATATTATATTTTATTAAATATTTATAGATTATATTCATATTGTATTTTAATGTAAAATTTGATCGTGATCAGGAATTGAACTCGGGTCGCATTGTAACAATGCGGATAGTTCACCGCCGAGCCACTGACTTCCTTAGGGATAATATTAAAGTAAAGGAACAATTATGATAAGGCTGGTTTTTTACTAAACGGATTAATACAATATCTGTATATATTGTTTATTGAACTTTGTTTGTTTATTCTTTGGTACGGTTTTTGGTTTTGTTTTAAATTTTTGTTAAATTATTAACAAAATTTCGTTAAAACACAAAAAGTAGTTCATTGTTACCTTTTAATAACGCTTAGAAAAAAAGATAATTATTAAAAACTCCCGCGGAAACTATATCAAAGTAATAATATAGTAATATAGCGCCACCGTGTGGAGAACTATCAATCAAACCGGGTAAAAAATATAATCTCTTCAATTATTCAAACTTTAGTCAAATCTCGACGGGTCAAAAAAAACACACAAACGTATATAAGGCCGTTGCCGTCAATATAGAAGATTTAGTCTTTCTTAGTTGTTGGCTGTCAGACGAACTACTACAGGACGGGGTCCTGGTGTCGGTCAAAAATTATGAGGTAACTTTCCGGTTTTAATTAGTATGTTCGGTCTTCGGTCAAGAAAAAGAGTTAAATTGTGTTTCGCGTTTGGAACGTGAGTGAATGGACTTAAGTGTATGAACAGTGCGTGTTTAAGACTGAAAGTGTTAAAGTAATTGTGAACTAACTCAAGTCAGCTGTAAGATAAAATTGATTGTTATTATTTTTTGAATTGGAATAAGCTAATTATACCCTTGAAATTATCAACTCAACCTGTGAGGCTAATTAAGTAGATTGGAAGTAATTAGTAGCGAACAGCTCTCAGAAGGGATATATATTGTTGGGTTATTGATGAAAGTTAAATCTAGAACGTTCCATAGACTGTTCTGAATAAAAATAAACATTTATAATTTTGCATAATTCTGGTTGCCATTTTATTTTGTAATCACTCGCCCACAACATTACAGTTCTGGCAATCCGGAATCAAATAAATTTTCAATATAACGGCGACGGGAAAATATTCTCGTAAATTTATCGCGCGGCCTTAGGGAAAATTATTTTCACAAAATTTAATTAAACTATCGTTTAATTAAAATCGGCCCGATTCCGTTAAAAATATAAACCAAAAAGCGAACGGTCATTATAATACCCTCTGTAGATATTTCTTTCATTAAAATTTGCTTTGTATTATATTCAACTGATAAACTTGTACTGTAAAAAGGGTTTAACTCAATTGTGCATTGTTATAGTACGTCTAACTCACTGTTGTAACTACTTAACTTATGATATTCTGAATAAATTAAAATTGGTCGTTTCGTCTCAATTATTTTAATTATAATTAAAATTTTATACCGTGTGGGATAGAACTGGAATAACATTTTTAACAAATAACTCTAAATTGCGGAGATATGTCTATAAGGGTTATCTCGAGAAATTAATACCACTAGGGACAATTCTTCCGAGGAGAGGTATATTTTGGCTTGCCAACTTGTATAACACTACTTTCCAATCCTTAATGAAACCAAATGGTTTGAATGTCACAAATATTATTTTTCGGCTATTGTAACATGACACAATAGTTATTAAAGCAAGAAACAAGAAATACATATCAATCAATAATAAAAATGATAACATTAATTATTATTCTTCTTTTTACTCTCGAAGTCACTATCTTCTCTAATAAAGTCGTTTATTTCCAATTGCGTTTCGTCTATAACACTTGTTAGGTGATCTAGGGTTGAAGGAACTTGATCCCGTCGAACCATTTGGGTTTAAACTTGCCATTCGCCAAGCACCATCCATGAATGAGGGGATCTTCATTCTTTAAGCAAACTATCTACTTCCGAAGCTTTATTCCATTGTCCACAAACGAAATTATTGCGCATTAGCTTATTCTTAAGAACTGATTTGCAGGGCGGTAGAGTACTAGCATCTTTGAGAGAGGTGCACTAGATTTGGGTTTGTATATACTTATGAATTTCTGAAATCGAACGTCATTTATTCTTTTAAACTTTTTAAATCCATATATCTCGCAAACAAATTGTTCCAAAGTTTATAAAGTTTCTTCCGAAACTGATTCGGAAAACCTTCAATGGCTGAAAATGACGCTGTATAATCGCCCCCATTGAAACTGTGAAATCCTGGAAGAGAGTTCGACAGGGAAATCACCAGTTTTCGATAAAGCTTACCGATGTCGATGTACCTTAAAGTATTTTTTGGTTGAAGACCCACTTCCAACCAAACAATCACCCTCTTTAAAATTTCTGTAGTTTAATAGAAGAATAACTAAGACGTTAGTGATACTCCACTTTTGTTCTCGATACGTTGATAAATTCGCTGCTCACTTGGTTCTTTCAGAATCTTTAATGGAAGGTGAAATTGGTAGGTCAAAATTTATGAGAATTTTTTTCCCACCCATCTTGCACAATTTTACTAAAATCGTCCTTGCGACACCACAGAAAGTAGCGGGAAGGTCGAATAGGGTGTGGAGAAACAAACACAATCGAGTTTTGTGAAATCAATAGTAATTGGTATCGAACTTGAAATTCTACACTTTAGATTTCGCAATAAAATTGATTTTTCCGTACAATTCATCGTTCCATCCACGTGCATGAGAGAAAATGGAACTGGGATAAGAGAATAGGACAGAACTAATTCCAAGTCAATTTTATCACCGATAGCTATGCGTAAAAGCCTTCCAAAAAGGTATCTTTCCATGTTAACCTCTCCGAGGGTACATAGTCTCCTAGGAGGGGTTTTACAATCACTATGTTTGTCGGTCTGTTGTGCGAACTAGTACGCATTTTTGGGGTAAAGTGTAATCAGCCACCTTTTTGTCATTGGGTGTAGTGAAATTTTTCTTTGCGAATTGCGATTGAACGCGATGAACTTTTGACTTATAGGACTGACCGAGTCCTGAGGGTTACGGTAAACGTAACAACGTCCAAAAGGCAGTGTTTCTACCAACTGTTCACGGTATACGTCTTTTAATCAATTTGCGCTAGTATCAAATGTGAATCGAACCCTAGTCCACCTGCGTAACAGGCAGGTGTTCTACCGCAGAACCACCAACGCTTTTTACAGTACTCAGTTATTAAGTTATTTAGGTGTAACGAACGTGAATGTTACGTAACGCGTTATTAATAAATATTTTTAACATTAAAATTTGCGATAGTATCGAGCGGGTTTCTATCTCGAGCCATTCCGCATGACAGGTGGGTGATCTACCACATAACCACTGACGCTTACAATATTACGCAGTTATTTTCTTATTTAATTGTAACAAACGTGAATGTTAAGTAACGCGTCATCGATGTTTAATAACGTTAGTTGCTCTAGTAATATTTTTATTAAAAATTTTGAATATTAAAATTTGCGAAAGAATCGAAAGGGCTTCGAACCCCAGCCCTTCTGAATGACAAGCGGGTATTCTACCACAGAACCACCGTCACTGTTTATCATTTAACATTGAAAGTTAAATGATAAACCAAAAGTCGACCCGCCCACCTTCATTGTTCTGAAAAACGCCCAGATAGAAGACGTACCTACGCTCGCGGGTGATAAATATCTATCAATTCTACCATCCAAACACGACCCTAATAATCCGTTAGGTGAAGCCCCAGTTATCAATCTAGCAGAAGAGAGCAACCTAAGCTCTAGAACGAGGAAAAGCGCGAAGATGGATTTCGAGGAACTTCAAGACGATCGACCTACCGACGCTGGTATAATAACCAAACCCGCTAATCGAGGGTATAAGCCGCGTAAAAAGAAACCATCCTCGAAGCCCATAATTACTATTGCCGATCAAACAAAATTAACTGACTGAAATAAATGCGCACCTAGATTGAAGGGTGCTTACCACCTTTTCAGGATACCTTTCGGGCATATTACTTCGATGGGGCATTTAGTCGAGAAGATTAACGGGAGGTGTCAAAACGTGTTTAAAGAACTGAACACGTCTTTTCAATAAAACGAGGTTCGTCACGCTGAAAACCACGGAGGTTCCGAATACCATGGTTCAAATACACTGAGAGAAAAATATTGGGTAGAAATTACATGGAACTCCTGGACGCACAGTAGCCAGGAATGTTCTGTATTTTTTACAGAAAGTTTCGTAAAAATCTTTTACTTGAGGTTCCTGTAATTTATACAAATATCTCATAGTAAAATTTTCAACCAGAATCATTGTATTGTGTACAACTGAAATAATAATTAAAATTTCTAACACACTTGTAAATTTTACGGAATTTACATTTAAAAACTGCGTGAATATAGCCAGGAAATATTATATATTTGATTTGTTCCTACTACCCTTTTTTAAAATAATTTTATGTACACTAAACATTTCCGTAATTAATTTTTAACCAATAAGGTACTTTAATTGTAAAAAAAATATTCAACACATTTGCTTAATATATACCAATAAGCTCCAGCAGAACTAGAGTCCAAAGCAAGAGACATAAACACGTGCACAACATAATAACTTGGCTCGGAATCCAGACACGTATTAAACTTACGACGTTAGTTCAAACCACAAACACTAACGCGACGAGTTTGCATTTAAATGTATAAACATTAATTTGTTTTCATTTGATGGGTAATTAAAAATATGACTTCATTGGTGCTTTTACGAGATGTCACTAAAAATCTTTTCTTCATATTAGTTGATTTACAACAAATAAAGAATTTTTATGGATTATTACTGTTTGGTAGCAATTCAATATCAACCACAATAACTACAGGAACTACCTCATTTTAAATACCTTAAAACGTCTTCATTTTTTACTGTAAATTCATAGTAATATGTATTGAGCAAATATGTACATTTCTACCATAGAAACTACATGGCTGTCCTTTATTACAAATATCTAAAACAAACCTCCAATTTTTACTATAAACAAATAGTAATATGTACTGAAAATGTATGTATATATTACAATTCAACGATAAATACTACATGAAGCCCCTGTATTTTAAATACCTAAAAACATCCTGTAATTTATATTGTAAAACAAATTGTAATATATACTGAAAATGTATGTATATTTTACTATTCAACGATAAATACTGCATTAAGCCCCTGCATTTTAAATACCTAAAAACGTCCTGTAATTTAAACTGTAAATATTTCTTGAATATAGTAATTTAAACAGTACAGTACTGTATTAAAAAAATACAGAACGGGTGCTGTAAAATATTTCTGTAAATTCTACAGTTTTTTCTCTCAGTGTACATCAGAGTCTTGAAACTGTCATAGGCTTAGACACGGTGCCTTCGATCTTACAAATGGTCAACGTTGCATTAGTTCCGATCGAATCACTATTAATGAACCCAAACAGTTGATCGTATACACTGATGTGGTTGAAGACCAGAATTGTTCCCGTATAGGGTAATTTCGGTAACAACGTTGGTAAGGTATTCGATATGCCGCATTATATCCAAGTTTCGAAGCGATACTTCGATTCCATCAGCGTGCATATAATAAGGTCGCGGGGTAAACCAGCGCCATTCGCAATCGGATCGTTGACCGTTAAACTGCACTTTAGTAGAAGAAGAAATGCCTAAGCCCGATATTCTAGATGAAAGGGTGTCGTGTCCCTATAAGAACTATTACCTTGACCCGACGCAATTTGTCGGTGCCGTATTTCAGTTCTTCCAAGGAACGTCGTATCAAAAAGGACACTGTCACGGTAGGCTGTTTTCGGGATTGTTTCGATGGGTATCCCCCTCCTAGTTAAAGGCGCTAAGTATATTGGAAGACGAGTGCTGGGCGTAGGAAGTAATATTCTAAACGATGTCGTTGCTAGAATTGGATCTATTGGCGACCAAACCGGTTCAAACTGGTGCGTCAGAATTTATAGCCCGGTGTACCTAGTAACAGAGACCATACCACCTATCATCATAGTGCCCTACGCCAGCTTCCCTAAGCCCGAACAGGTGACAAATCCAGCATGGGTAACAGTACCCTACTACCGATGGTCGCACCTTCAACGCAAGCCACTCAACCCAGCAGAAGGAGCAGCAATAGGTGGATTAATCGCCACTTCGCTCACAGCAGTGGGAGTAAGAATGGATGCTGTAGCAACTCCAGCCGACATCCTACCTACAGAGGTAAATAGTCAAACCCTTTGGAGAGAGCTCCTAAAGGGGAACGACGAGCAAAGAGCAGTCCAAGTAACCCAGCACAGCTGGCACCGGAGATCCCAGTGTGACTCCAAACGGCCGGGAAACAGGACCACCGTGCCCGCATATGGAAGCCGGCCGCCCCACAGCAGGCTACCCAATCCACCGAGGCAGCCAGTTTGCACGCACCCTATCCGTTAGCCTGTGCCGAAGCTCAGTATCCAGCCCAAACCTAACCGAAGTCGGAGGTGGAGATAGGATCATTTTTGATAAAAGCTTACATTTCCCAGTGCGCCACCGCCCTTATGGGTTACAAGAGCTGGACCTGGACTCCCCGGTAAAGACACCAGTTATTGCACCCTTTAACCCATTTAGGGCCGGTTCAAACTGGTGTCGAAACCGCTACTATGACTTTTTACAGACCAATCTCGACTCATAAAAATGAATCTCAAATATAATTTTGTATTCCCAAATCCGCCGAGTCCACCATTTGGCTTTGACTTTGCTTCATATCAAATGCAAGTCACCAGAGAAAATGATACGAATATAGACCCCAACGCCCGAATTACTATATGTAACAACTTTATGCACAGTCTATTCGACCAAATAGAGATTTTACGGAATGATAACCTTATAGCCCCTCCACCAGTCGGTACTGTAAGTTTGACGAAGTACTAAAAAACTAGAGAAATAGAGACCGACAAGCGTTCATGAAGGAATCCAAGGAAATGAGTTTGACCTTTTCAATATACCCAAATATGTTTTAAGTGGTGTTGAAATTAAAGTGAGATTCTCTCGATCTAAGACATCGTTTGCTCATATCGGGGAGCCACCGCTGAATGCCGACAATTTCAAAATCGCCTTCACCGACGCGGCTTTGGAAGTACGAAAAGGCAAAATAAGCCCTAAAATAATAATCGCCCATGAATTGGCTCTACAAAATGCCACTGCCAAGTATCATATCAAAAGAACCGAGGTTAAAACGCACGTTTTATTGAGTGGACTATCAAATACTAGCTTGGATAACGTGTGGCTCGGAAATCTTCCTCAACTTGTTATTATCGGTTTGGTTTCCCACCAAGTTTGCGCTGGGGATTTAAGTAAAAACCCTTATAATTCTCAACCGTTTGGGATAAACTTCTTGTCGTTATACGTCGACTCGTAACCGGGTCCCTCCAAACCCTTCCAACCCAAGTTCTCGAGGGGTCAATTTGCTAGGGAATATTATTCGTTATTTACCGGCACTTACAAACACTTTAAATACGACGGAAACAATATATCGATATCCGAGTATGATAAAGGCCATACGTAATACTCGGCCAGCGACAACTCTCATTGGAACTCTGTATAAAGAGGTCATCTTCGTTTAGAGTTAGGATTCGACGCGCCATTGACACAGTCAGTCTCACCCACTGTTTACGGAGAGTTTCACTGATTTATGGAAATGGACAAAGATCGTAACGTCGTCGTTGATTAAAATATGAACACCATAGAAATTTATAACGCGCTTGAGCTTGTTCCCGGATACATTGGAGCATTTCCATGCGATTGACTACCCGATCACATTTGGGGTTATCCCGCTTCGTTAATTATCAACCTTTACCCGCATAACGGTCCAGGGGCTCGATTCTGAGATTATCGGTAAGGAAGTTAACGGGATAAAATCCTCGTTAACTTTGAAAATTGTCGCTAGCGAGAAAAAATGCAATTCCAAGGCTCTCGTTAAGAAAATTGTCGTCAGAAGAAACCAAAAATTGTCGTTAATTCTAACGACAAAAAAAGTTGTAGTTAGAGCCACGAGCGACAATTTTTTTAAAGATGGCGATATTTTCGAGACATGAAATTTGAGATTTAACACAGGAAATTGAAAATAATCGTGATTTATAACTTCAAAAAGTAATACGATATCGAGCTCAAGCATTTGAATAAGATGACTATAGATTTAAGCGTTTATTTACGGTAAAAAAAAACTCACGTATTCTCATTTTGATAGGCTTGGTGAGTTTATCAGAAACCAATACATTGGCAATACCAGTGAATATTAAAAACTATTAATAACTTACTAGATTAATATATCTAAAAATACCATTGTGAAGTAAATTATAACACTAATAAATTATTCCCCTCGGGTGTAATAACAACAAACAGTTACTTTTACCATTTGATTATGTTTTTAAAAGCATCGGTTCCAATGAATTTTGGTGAAGTAAGATGAAAATATTTACCAAATACTCAACTAGGAATTTTTTGTACGTTTATTATTCACAATGAACACTTTTTCTTCTACGTCTAAAGCTAGCGCACGTCATAATTTATTTTTCTTTACAAACGTTATGTTTGTGTCAAAGCCGAGAAACGCGTCGTCACGCGCGCTAGTGGTAACCAAGTTTTACAGCTTAAGCCTAACCTCTGAAGATTAAAACATTAATACCGTCTGCTGCTATGAAGGATGAACGAAACAACTGATAAAACGATGCGTCGCTATTGGCTCTAGCAAGAGCAGAAGCACGTGACTAAAAATTTCTGTCGTTAGCCTCTCTCTCATAACACTGCCGTAACGAGACACGTCTTAGAATACCAATTTCATTCCCGTTAAGAAATTGTCGCTTACAGATTGTCGTTTCGCCTATCGCCAGAATCGAGCCCCTGGCTCGCATTGGGTCGCTTTTCATCTCGACGGATTCGGCCGGGGGGTATATTTCGACAGCTACAGTTTACCTTCTACCCTCCCACCGATTAAGCGATTTATCACCGAAAATTCTACGAAATGGAAGTACAACCGACGCCGACTACAAGCCCTGACAAGTCAAGTATGCGGGCAATATGCGTTCTTTACGTATTGCATAGATACAGAGGGAGGATTCTGGAATCCTTCACTGATTGAAATGTTGCCGCATCTTCGCGTTCTCTAGAAGTAGTCGAGAGCGTGTACCTTAAAGGAGAAGATAAATGTCTCTTTTTGGGTACACTTACTCGTACTCGCGCTTCGGTCTTAGAACTGGGAGAGGTAGGCTTAGAGATCGGTGTTTGAATACGAAATTATACAATTATTTATTTTTATTCATAACCGAAAATTATCCGAAAAAACCAAATATTTTTGCATGTTAAATCTTTGTTTATTCGTATAAAATGTTCATAAAAACAGTTAACCGAACTTTTTATTGTTAATAGAAATTTTGCCGGTTAATTTATTCGCTCCGCTGACCTCTAGGTAGGTTGCCCGAAGGCCAAGGACATTGCCACGGACCAGAACTATCGGTGCCAACGTCATCGAAAGGGCAGCCAAGGGCTTCTCTGCGCCCGCGAGAAGGCCGGCAGGTTGACCACCAAGATGTACTCACGCTCGATCGCGGAGGACTAAAAGGAAGAAGACCCGGCGGACGAGGGTGTAGTGATGGACGCTTAAAAATGTACTAAGTAAAAAACTTTATATTTTTCGTATTTTATCTAAGTATTATATTAACATTAATTTTCGTGTAATAATTTTGTATCGATATTTTTTTGTGTTTTTATTATTATTATTTTTTAAGTATTATTATATCGTCATGTAATACCATTATATTTTTTTAAAAATAAACGTTTTAACGTTTATATTGTGGTTTATTTTATCTCTCTCTCTTACAAACTCGCCCGGGCTTGCCCTTCAAAAAAAGTAAATTTCTTTCTCTTGACATTATCGATAGACCATGGGGACGTCGTTGGCGATTCCGCATCAAATCAAGCACCATATTCCAGCTTTAACGAAAAAGCTCTGGTGTATTGTTTTATTAGCGATTTCATTGAGGGTCTGGAAGTTCAATTCGACGAAATACCGGTAATATTTTTTATCGAATAAAAGGACAGATGAAATAATCATTTAATAAACAAATTACACTTTAATTGTCATATCTACAAAGTAAGTTTAGTTTTAGAACCAGTATTGGAATGGCAATGTTAGTATAAAACACGTTTGAGACCAGTTTTCCCCACTCCCGCTTAAAAAAACTCTAGACCTCTAATTTTTCGTGTTTTTTTAACGGAAAAAATATATATATGGAAAGTTTGCACATTATCGCTTAGGGTGTAAGTGCCCGAGCGTCAAGAGTGTCATACTCCAGATCCAACGGTCTATGTTTTGATTCTCCGCTAAGGCAAGTATAAAATTCATTTCAACTTTACGATTGAAAATTCCATTTCAACTTGTAACGAATATATTTCAATACGTAACCCCTCTTTTAGATTTTGTTAGGGAAGCAATAATTTCACGTCCCTCGGCATCCCCATATGGTCGCGTTGGATAGTTTGTATGAATGGGAAGTATTTAGCGAAAGGTCAAAAGAGGGATCCAACGTGTTTCCATTGTTACTACTCTGCTGGCCCACGAGGGGTCGGAGTGTGCAATAACTGGTGGCTTTACCGGGGAGTCGGGGTCCGGCTCTTGTAACCCAGCACGGGTGGTGGCGCACTGGGAGATGTTAGCTCCGTCCAAATGGTCCTATCCCCACCTCCGACTTCGGTCCGGTGTGGGCTGGTAACTGGGCTTCGGCCCAGGCTAACGGAGAGGGGCCGGTCAAACTGACCGTCTCGGCGGATTGAGTTGCCTGCTGTGGGGCTGCGGGCCTCCGTATGAGGGCGTTATGCGGTCTGCCGTGTGCCCGCCGTTCCCCTTTAGGCGCTCTTTCCAAAGGGCTTGGCTCTCTACCTTTCTAGGTAGGGTGTCGACTGGCGTTGCCAGAGCCTCCGCTCTTATTCCCACTGCTGTGTGCGAGGTGGCGAGTTGGTCGGCCCATTGCTGCACCTTCTGCTGGGTTGAGCAGCTTGCGTCGAAGGTGCGACCATCAGTAGTAGGGTTCTGCTACCCATGCTTGTTTTGTCACTTGTCCGGGCGTGTGGACGCTGGCGTAGGGCATTTGATGATGGACCTCCGGTGGTGTGGTTTCAATCTTACCAGTACACCGGGCTATAAATCTGATGCATGTTACTACTCTGCTTAAAGGAATCTCTATAGATAACCTAAATTGCCCTCCTGTCAACCCAGGCACTGATTTATAGTTTTACGATCGTCTTTAGAATCGATTGTGAATAGCGTATAGTGTGCATGCCACTTGTATTTATTATTAAACTCGAACCTTTGCCAGATTTTCTCGACCAATGCTTACAATTATAGTAGTGCACCTCGATATTATTGTTTAGTGTAATTGTCACCGAATGAGTGCGCGTCTTGTGATCTCAAGAAAGTGAAACACATGGGCGCTTGAAATAAAACCCTACGTTAAAATTTGGTGATTTGTCAAATCATAGTGTCCCTCCACGTGACAGCCCGTCATAGTAATTCGATTGGGTAACGAAAAAACCAGGATGGACCCAAAAGGTCACGTGGCTTACACAACCAAACTGGGAGACAAGAAGTAAAAAAGAAGAGAAGAGGAACCGTATCTCCGGTCCGAAAATAAAGGATGATCTTAAAACACCGCTCCGGATGACCTTAAGAAAAGGAAAATAGTTTTCGCGCAGGTCGCAATCTATGAATGTCTCCAGCCCATTGAGCAGTATCGCCGGACCGTGGTTTTTTTCTGCCCATCACCACCACGACACCTCGTTGACAATAGTAGTAGCCTCATCGTATCTCCAACGTGTCAAGCCTTCCACTCGTATCTTCAACTCTACGAACTCTCTCCTCGCATTTACATTTTTCATTTATTTTCAAGTCTCGAGACCAAAGATAATCAAGAATAGTGATGATTACTTTTTATATGGCGCAATAAGTGTATATAGTAGACCGCTTATTTTTAGTAGTCTGGCATTGGTCGAGTGCATGCTGCATGTAGTTATTTTGGGGGTCATGTAAATTAATATAGTAGAATTTTATTTGTTAGCGGTATTGTTTGGTTTTTATTTAGTTGTTCGGCTCGATATGTTTGTCTAATAGTAAATTTAGTAGTTGATCATTAAATCAGAATCTGGGTATGACAAAAACTTGTCCTTACTTTATAATTCATTAGCGTCCTTACGAACCATTTTAATATGGTAGCATAGTAATAGAATATGTCAACGCTAGGCACCTTTAGGCCTATATTAGTAGTTGAAAAGCGTTACAAACTTCACGATTGAAAATTCCATTTCAACTTCACGATTGGTGGATATTAAAATTCAATTTGCTGGTGAAAATACACCTCCATGTTAATTAGGGTATAACAAAAACGTAATTTTGAAATCGTTCAATTGAAAATTCTATTTCAAATTAACAATTAAAAAATCTATTTTTACTTAAAGTTTAAAAATCCTATTTACACCAATTTATAGCAATATCGCTGCCCTTTTCCATAAGATTTCTGGTAATTTTTATGTTTTCATAGGTAAAAGAGCTAAGTGAAAGATAGTTGGTTAATATCACAGGCTAAATCACACCATATGAGCTCTGACTATGCTAAAATATATGACCCAAAAGTTTCGGATAAAGGTTAGCTAGTAGTAACTCTGTAAAAAATAGCAAATAAAATTAAACTAGTTTACTTTCCTAGATTCTTACTAACATAAATTAATAATAAAGCACGAAACTAATTATTAATCCTTGGTTTGCTGGTAGTAATTCTGCAATTTCTAAATAAAAAGGCGCTCCCATTGGTAAAAATTAGCATATAAAAATTAATAAAACTAAAATATTTTACCTTTATTAGTTCGTAATAATAATAATAATTGATAATAATGCAGAAGTAATCGTAATTAATCCATCAGCTGTAAAGTTTAAAAAGCACAAAAAGGATTTTAAAGATAGTAATAGCATTGTAAAAGCTTGAAGGATTTCAATTTTTGTTAACTCTTTGGTCTATGTAATACCAACTAACTGGCAACGCTGCTCCCAGCCTAAAGCTCCATAGATATACTCATGGGTAAATGGCCAAAATATGACTGTTGAAATAGCTCCTTTTTGGGAATTATCAAAACATTCACTTCTTATAACTGAATTGCTTTGGAAATTTTAGATCGCTTGAATTAGTCCGAGTAATTCCTTAACTACGACTCTATTGGAGCAGCATTCAACCAAAACAATTTAAACGATGGTCATAGAAATGGACGTACGGACAATTTCCACCTACTGCCTTCTCTATTTGAACTCGCACCCCTTTTACGTGCCCACTCATTACACTGGCCCCATCAAAAGTCTGAGCAACGTAATTTTCAATTTTCAGTCCATTCTCCGTGAAAAGGGTAATTATAGTCGAACTTATGCAAATCTGTGTATGCTGAAAATCGCTCTACTACATCAATTTCCTTTCTAGTATACCTAATGCAAACACTCAGCTGTTCTACTCCCGCATTATCTCTAGCCTCATCGGCAATTACGGAAAAGAAACCACCCGATTCATTAACCTCCTTTACCATCATTCGTCTAACAAAATTTCCACCAAGGTTAATCAGCTCATTTTGGACAGTGCTATGTATGTATTTAGCATTATTTGGCACACTTTGGCACTGGGCGTTTAAGTCGGGACAATTTATCTTTAATAAATCTAAAATTTCTACGAAATTGCCTCTGTTTCCATTTTCATCGTCCGACCTATGCCCCCAAAGAGCGAGATATTGTTGGGCGCACAGTACTATTAACTGCACGTGAGCAGCTAAGACATCTCTATTTCAAGCAACGTCTCTTTTATGATGATGATCAACCTGACATACTATTGAGCCTCGAGATTTCGATTCCAAATAGTCTGAATATTTTTATAAGATTGTTGGTGGAAAGATTTCGTCGAAGTAAAGTGTTCTTCGAATTTTTGGCCATATTTTTACCGTCCTAAAATCTTTCAATAAATCCCATATTTCTGCCACCTAAAAAATACCGACAACAAAAACAATAAATTCTATCGTTTGCTAAAGCATATTCTAGCATTTGGTATTTGGTGTACCAAGAAGAATTGAAGCCTCGATTTTTACCATCCATTAGGGTTTTGGGAGAAGACGCGAGGTTAGGTTGAACGGGCAGACAAACCTTATCTAAACTAATATCTAAAGCAATTAATCGTCTAACGTTTGAATTGTTTATCTTTGCACTCGAGGCAATATTATAGGATTCAACCAAAATTTCCGATAACTCAGAATTTAGAACTACCTCCTTAGCCGGACTGAAATCGACATAGGGTAAAACGTCATCAACATTTTTTTACTGTTTTCAGTCTCTGTAAAACCTAGAGTCTCCTCTGAATTCAGTTTATTTATTTTAGCTGACGGTTAAAGAAATTGTTCCATTGCGTCTTTCTGACTACTAACTATGCTCGCTTCTCTCTTACATTTTTAACGTTTTTGGGCCCCGATATAAACTTTCAGGAACTCATTCTGGTTTAAGTTTTTAAAGTAAAAACTCCAGATATTACGCCTTTTAAAAATGGTACCACTATAGTCTTAAAAAAAACTAGTTTTTAGAATAGTACCACACTCGGCACCACCAATAGTTTGGTTCGAAATATCTAGCTACTAAAGCTTGAAAAAAATCAACTAACTATTTAAACTAGCCCGAAATGTGTTTATTTAAAACAAGCGCAGTACGGTTTCTTTAAGCCTCTAGGAGGTAGAAGTTGGCTTTTGCCAAAAATATTAAAACAAAACAGACAACACTAATATAGTTTGTTAAAAAAATAAACAGTTACTAAAAAAGCCAACTATATAGTTGGCTTTTTTCAAGCTGTTTATTTAGTACCTATTTATTTTTTTAACAAAACTATTTTAGTGTTGTCTATTTTGTTTTAATATTTTTTGGCAAAAGCCAACTTCTACCTCCTAGAGGTATAAAGAAACCGTACTGCGCTTGTTTTAAATAAAAACATTTCGGGCTAGTTTAAACAGTTAGTTGACTTTTTTCAAGCTTTTAGTAGCTAGATATTTTGAACTAAACTATAGGTGGTGCCGAATGTGGTAGCATTTTAAAAACTAGTGTTTATGACGGTTTTCTTTCTCTGACTGTCGATACTACCTCCTATCTGCTTGGCCACAACTTTATTTGACTGAAGATGCTACCCCCTCGTTGTCTGGCCACAATTTTCTGTAACTGCCAATGCAATCCCTTCGTTGTCTGGGTACAGCTTTAGCTGTCTGAAGATTCCACCCCCTAGTTATCTGGCCACAGCGTTCTCTGACTAGATGTGCAACCCTCTCATTATCTGAGCACAACTTTCTTCTAGTGCTCTGACTGGTTAACTGGCCATAGCTTTATCTGACTGGATGTGCTATCCCCTCGTTTTCTGGCCCCAAATTAATCTGACTGCTGATGCTTCTCTCTCGTTGTCTTACTTAAACTTCCTTTATGGCTGCCAGCACCACCCTACGTTTTTAAAAATTATATAGAATAAAAAGTATAACATTTAAAGAATTCATTAGTCCTAGAAATTCTGCTCGGAACGCTTTCTACTTTTCAATCTTAAACTTCGAAAACAATTCAATTTGATGTTGTTATCTATCAGAGAAGTCTCAGTCTGCGACAGTAGCGGCGCCAGCAACAGGCTGGGGTAGGCCTGGGCCTACTTGAAAATTTGGTAAGGGCCTCCAAAAGTCGTGAAAATGCGAACGCGTTCGCAGGCCTGACAGACAGACCCACAGGCCGACCCACAGACAGACCGACAGACAGACAGACACGGTGGTTGTATAAGCCCTCCTAGGGGCCGCGAGTAGTGGCGTACTCCTGTAATCCCAAGCGTCTGGGAGGCAGAGTTTGTGGATGGCCGTGTGAGGACGACCACCAATCCCCCAACAGGTGGTCGGAATACGTCCGCCACGGGTGTCCCCACCCCTATGCCCACGTATCCCCCCGTTGGCGTGGCCGTTACACATATCTCGCATTGATTAATCCGGTGGACGGGCGGACAGCACTTGTCCCCCCGTCCCGCTCACGCCTCAAACATCTTCGCCGGGCTCGCGGTCTTCTCAGACCCACTCAGCCCTTGTATCTTCCTTCGTTGAATAAAAAAAAAACCCTCCTAGGGTACAAAGTCCCCTCGGAGAGGTAATTTATGTGCAGTATATGTAACAAAGAAAACGCTAAAAAGGGTTTCCTAGATCAATGGAATTTCATTTATTTTTAATTTCGGGTTTTTATCCAAAACTTACAAGAGCTTCTGATAAGCGCCGATTATTTAAATTCTTAGTCTTTAATTTTTCATTAGAACAAAACTCTTTCGGGATAACTTTTTAAACAACCCTATGACTTGAAATAAATATTTGAAACTAAAATGTCGCTGTCTTTACCTTTATAGTCCGTGAGCCAGTTACCGAAAATGGCACATTTGATTACCACCTCGGTGGACCAACTGAAACCTATATTTTCGGATATAGGGTCTTAAAATATCATAAAATCCGCATGATGGCATAGTCTTGCGCCCAGCTATCCAAAATGGCGGCCAATTCAAAATGGCGGATCCGTCTCATCTTTAACACTCAATATCTCGGCTTCTATTTATCCGATCATCATGGGGTTTATACCATTGGACGGAATTTTATACTATATAAATTTAATGTTTGAAATCCGTTTTCGCTATTAGCGCCACCGGCTGGTAAATCGATAAATTATTTTTTTTTAAAGTTTGATTTGGGCTAAATTGGTTGTTTTCTTCAAACGGAACTTTTATAAAATCATAATTGTGTATAACGTATCATTTACGAGTACAATACCTTTAATTCGAAACCGGTTTGAGCTCCTTAGTGTAAAGACAGGCTGCGCTCCACGGAAAACAATTAAGGGGCGCATTTCGTAAAGAGATGGCGCCAACTTACTAAGGCCAATGATTTTCTTTCGAAATTGCATGCGAATAGAACAGTTTTAGTTTCGGAATTAAAGTCTTGGCAAAAGATAAACAGCGATGGCGGAAAGCCGAGTTAGAGGAAGTCATAAAGTGTATATTATGTGAAGAAAAGACAGATAAAAGGGAACTGACAAATCCCAAGGATGATAATTCTTGGAGTTCGCTTTTGGAAGCGGCAAAGCTTCGTAAATTTGAACTGTTACTTGAACTAGACTAAGAAGATATGCAAGTGCCAATTTAAGTGAAATATTTTACCATAGAAACTGTAGAGCTAAATTTACAAGTACGAAAGTTTTAAATTTAATTAAAAATTAAAGTGCGCTACTACATCAAGAAACTGAAACTGAAACTGTAACCAGAAGATCTGGTCGGCAATAGTCACGGAAAAGGTCAGAAACATAAGTATATGAAAGGAAGTAAGTTAAGTAACACACGCGAAACGATAATACAAGCATTAGAATTGAGGTCAGACGAAACTATACGACAAAAAGCCACGGAGCGATGTGACGAAAGAATACTCGCTATTACCTCTAGAGATATAGTTGCAGCTGAAGCGCACTATCACAAAACGTGTAACAGGGACTTTACTAGAAAAACCAAAATATCCGATTTAAAAGAAACCGGTGAAGAAGTCAACGCGTATGAGAAAGCAGAGACGGAGTCATTGAAGCCATTATATCAAAGCCTACGTGGTGAGATTTTCGTAAACCAACCAGTCTGCTCCATGGTAGTTCTTACTTCTAAATTAATTTCATTTATGGAAAATAATGGAATTCCTCTTTACGAAGTTCACGATGCGACTAAAACGCACTTGCGAAGGAAAATTGAAATAGAATTCGGTAACTCTCTGAACGTTTTCGTTGTAAATAGACGGGTTTATGTAAGACAGGACTCTTTTTCCATGGATTCCCTTTTAGAAGAATTCGTTAAATTGAAAACCCAACTTGAAGAGTACGATGAATTAGAAAAATCAAAATCATTAATTCGCGAGACTGCCATTTCGCTGCGCAAAGAAATTAAATGTAGCAATTTTGAGCAACACTGGCCACCTATGCTGCAAGAGCTGAGTTCGAACTATATCACGATACCATCTTCCTTGTCAGACTTTTTAACGTACTTGTTAGGCGGAACAAATTGCACCGAACGAATAAAAAAGGTGTCTTGGTCTATAGCCCAAGATATTCTTTACGAAGTAACAATTGGACAGTGTGTCAGAATTTATAGCCCGGTGTACCTAGTAACAAAGACCATACCACCGGAGGCCTATCATCATAGTGCCCTACGCCAACGTCCCCAAGCCCGGACAGGTGGAAAATCCAGCATGGGTAGCAGAACCCTACTACTGATGGTCGCACCTTTGACGCAAGCCACTCAACCCTGCAGAAGGTGCAGCAATGGGTGGACCAATCCCCACTTCGCACACAGCAGAGGGATAGAGAGTGGAGAGTGGATGCTGTAGCAACACCAGTTGACACCCTACCTATGAAGGCAGGGAGCCAAACCCTTTGGAGAGAGCTCCTAAAGGGGAACGACGAGCACACAGCAACCCAAGTAACCCAACACAGCTGGCACCGGAGATCCCGGTGTGATCCGAAAGGTTGGGAAACAGGGCCGCCGTGCCCGCATATGGAGGCTCGCCGCTCCACAGCAGGCTACCCAATCCGCCGAGGCGACCAGTTTGCACGGACCCTCTCCGTTAGCCTGAGCCGAAGCTCAGTATCCAGCCCAAACCTGACCGAAGTCGGAGGTGGAGATACGACCATTTGATCAGAGCTAACATCTCCCAGTGCGCCACCGCCCTTATGGGTTACAAGAGCTGGACCCCGAATCCCCGGTAAAGCCACCAGTTATTGCACACTCTAACCCATTTTGGGCCAGTAACAAAGGGAAAAGTAATGACTCCGAAGCACATTTTATTTCCTTGGCTGATCAAAACTTTAATGGGAAATGTAGAATTGATAAAAATTGCCAATCGCCTCGGACATTCATGTTCATATTCTACATTAGAGGGAATAGACACGGCACTACGCATAGAGAAGCTAAAACAAGTGGATGCTACAGGCGTACCCCTTCCAATTAATACACGCGAAAACGTACCAACTGTATTAGCATTTGACAATATCGACCGCCAAGAAGAGGTTTTAAGTGGGGCTGGTACATCCCATCGAGTCAATGGTATTATCGTTCAGCGTTCGACGGGAGAGTGCGTAACCATGAGAGACAAAAGTCAGCTTAACCGAAGCGATAAACATCGAACTATTCACGAACTAGGAAAATCATAAGATCCATATATCGTCAAAAAACGTAAAGGACCGCCTCCTATCGTGTCAAAAGATCTCAGTGATTACACTGAGCCTGGGGCTCTACGCGCTCGCATTTGCAATCTGATCTGGGTAATGGTGCGTAATTACGATTCGTCCCATCAAAAAATAAGCTCGTGGACAGGTTTTAACATAACAGTGCGATATAACGTAAATATTCAAGCAGTTTCATTGAGATACTTACCCACGGAAATGGCTACTGTGCAAGAAATTTTACGTAAGAGCGTGAAAATACGAAACTTTCTAAATATTAAGAGTATCGCTGTAGTTTAATAATCAATAATAATAATAATAATCAGCTAGGCTTATTCGACCGAGCTCTCTACGCCAAAGCCGCTGATATAGTTTGGACGAATGTTGACCAATTTAGCGACGTCATTCTTATAATGGGTAACTTTCATAAAATCTGTAATTTCATGTCGGTTATTGAAAAAATGTTTGACGACGATGGTCTTCGAGATCTGGCAGTTGAATCTGGAGTAATCGCCAAAGGTTCTATAAATAAGGTGCTAGAAGGAAAACAGTACAATCGATCGGTTCGATTTCATAAATTGATGTACGAAGCACTAATGAGGGTAGCTTGGAATGGCTTTGCGGTGTACCTTAAAAATAGAGAAGAAAACGCGATGTCCAAGCTGGAAGAAGTGGAGCTAGCTATAAAAGAACTCCACCAGAAACCGTGTCATAACACATATATGGAATTCGTTCAAGATACATCGTGCGAATCTATCCTGAGTGCATTTAATAACTATTTAAACGTACCGCGTAACGAGCATGGACCCCTCTCACTATTTTGGATAACATACTTGGACATGGTTGACATCCTACTAAGACTAATAAGGCCTGACAGAGAAGTCGACTGGCACCTTCATTTATCCGCTATCCGCGATGTTATTCCGTGGTGCTTTGCCATGGATAAAATTAACTACTCTACATATCTGCCCGTTTATTACGCCCAAATGACGCAATTAGAGAGTAAAAGTCCAGATCTGTACACTCAATTTCTAGATGGAGGATTTTCAGTTCAACTTCGAAGCACTTATCCATTTGGGAAAATCGCGGTTGATCAGACAACCGAAGAAACCGTAAATAAGGATACCCAAACTGCAGGGGCTACTAGAGGATTCAGCCTAAAGCCGGGGACGCTATCTCGTTATTATCTAACTGCAGAACATAGAGCCACGGCTTTATGGCCACTTAGAGAACAGATCTCAACTCAAAACACTATCTCACCAAGACTTACAAACGACACGCGTCGAAAGAGACGAGGCCGACGTGTCTTCGATCACTGAACTTCTTCAAAATGACTGGACCAACCCTTTCGGGGATGACCCCTCCGACTTAGTTAGCATTTCCACAGGCGTCCAGGCGCCACCGGACGTTTCAGCGGATTTAATGCTAGCTCATCAAAAAGGAGAAAACGCTTATAAAAACTTTCGCGAAGAGCGTTTACAAACCGGAATAGGATTCCATGATCCAATCAAAAAATTAAAACTTAAAACGTTCGCCACTGCGAAGAAAGTGATTGTTAAATTAAAGAACAAAGACGTCGTGCTAAAAGCCGATCAAAGGCTTTTTGCAAACATGGTTCTTATTTCAGAAAATCGGAAACTGGATATCCTCGACGTGTTTAGTCACCCTTTACGCCTATTACCTTGGTCACTAGCTAACGCGGATGGAACTCTCAAGAAAATCAATAAATCTGTTTAAGCAAGATACCTAGAGAGCAAAGTTGGGCCAACTGAAGAGGTGCCCACTCCAAATGCCACTTTATTTGACGCAATGGCACTTTTACAAAAACTATAAGGAGAAAACCATACGTTCGAAGAGCTTTCCCTCAGAATATTTCAACAAATTTTAAACTTGTCCAAATTCAGTGAGAGGTTAGATGTGATATTTGACGTTTACCAAAATAATTCAATCAAGGCGATAGAGAGGATAAACAGAGGTTCGAGAGAAGGCATTGCTTTCAGTCAAATACTGCCAAATCACAAAATAAAAAGTTGAAGACGACTGTTAACCTGTTCTGAAAGTAAAACCAATCTTATTAAATTTCTCGTACAAAACTGGAAGGACCCCAAAATAAGAAACAAACTAGGCCTCGTACAAATGTTTGTGTCATTCCAAGAACAATGCGCGAAACTAACAAAAACCCAAGTACAAGTCGTTGAAGAACTAAAGTGTAGCCATGAAGAGGCAGACACTAGTTTGTTATTGCACGCCAAACACGCCTCAGAAAACTATGACAATTTAATCTGCGTATCGGATGACACTGACGTTATGGTTTTGTTTACGGCATTTCACTCCCAAATAAAAAGCAATGATTTTTTAAAAACTGGAACAAAAAGTCAATTTAGAATTGTAGACATTTCGAAAGTAGCAGGAGCAATTGGAACCGACATATCGAACGCAATTCTTGGACTTCACGCATTTACTGGCTGCGACACAGTTAGCGCATTCGCGGGACAAGGAAAACTGAAAGCTTTGAAAATAATTACAAACAACGAAACGTTGAGAAACGGAATATCTGAGCTTGGAACTACATGGGAACTTACTGAAAAATGTTTTTCGACTATTGAAAAACTTACGTGGCAGTTATATTGCGGAACACTAAGATCAATGAAGTCAATATCCTAAGACACCAAATGTTTCGCGCCAAGAAGGGGAACATCGAATCGGGACAACTACCACCCTGTTCAGACACATTAAGAAGTTTGGTAAGTTGTCCCGAAATACCTGACCCCACAAAGGGTCACGGGTGGAAAATTGACGATAGCGGTGGCATTGACGTATTGTAGATGACCGGTTCCCCGGCCCCAGAAATTGTTTTAACTTTAAAGGCCTGTAAATGCGCGAGGTCTTGCAAAGTATCAGACTGCTCGTGTATCATTAACGATCTAAAATGCACAGCCGCGTGCAAGCTATTATCGTGCTCTAATATGTCTATAGAAAACGAAAACTATAATATTGACGAAAGCGATTCCTCAGATAGTGAAGGGGATTAGTATGTGCCGGAAGCTTCTATATAAGAAAGTGTATAAAACATTTAAGTAAAATGTTTTTAAGTATTTATTCAGAAAAAAAATGGAAATTTAAAACCAGCTTTTTATTTAAATTTGAAAACGCCCCCTTATTTGTTTTCCTTGCAGCGCAGCCTGTATTTACTCTAGAGAGCTCAAATCGGTTTTGAATTAAAAGTATTGAGCTCGTTAATGCTAAAGTAAACACATTTTTTTATAAAAGTTGCGTTTGAAGAAAACAACCAATTTAGCCCAAATCAATCTTTAAAACAATATATTTTATCGATTTACCAGTAGATGGCGCTAAATAGCGAAAATGGATTTCGAACATTAATGTTCGATAGTATAAAATGCCATCCAATGGTAAAAATCCCATGATGATCGGATAAATAGAAGCCGAGATATTGAGTGTTAAATATCAGACTGACCCGCCATTTTGAATTGGCCGCCATTTTGGATAGCTGGGCGTTAGACTATGCCACCATGCGGATTCTATGATAAGACCCTTTATCCGAAAATATAGGTGTCAGTTGGCCCGCCGAGGTGAGGTGGTAATGGAAAGTTCACCGGGCTCACGGACTATTAAAAGATAATCGTTTATTCATAGACCGACATGTGACGAGCTCTTATAATCTCGACGACAGAGCTTTTTTTCGAGTTAGAGTATGGATAGACCGACAACTAAACAGCCAAATAAGATGTATGTGTTGTATTTAATGTATATAGTACCAACACGCGAGAGCTGCGTGGAAGCATAGGGTTAGTTCAAGGGGCCGTGCCACACTAGGTTAGGTTGTGTAAAATACACAGTTTACGCAATAACTCAAGTCCTATTATATTTGACACTACCCCATTCGATACGCCACAATGGGACCCTAAAAGTACTTATTGATTAAATGACAAGTACATCGGTGAAGTAGTTTTTGCTGTAGAGTGGTCTTCCTTGGGTATTAGCCAGAAAAAAAGAAGAAGGAGAATAAGGATTACTTTGACAACCTGTTTATTAAAGCCAATTATTCTAAGAGTAGTGGCGTTAGACATGATTGTGGCGTATTTCTGCCCTTACAAACGACAAATTAATTAAGTGCGGGATCTATCAAGGATCAATATTTTCCGGTATTCTGTTAAAAATATACACAAATGACCTCGCAAAAGTCGACCCTAAAGACGCGTTGGTTTTATATGCGGATGGAACGCTAGTATTAGGGCAAGGAACAAATATAACCACGATATTCTCTAAAATTAATAAACACATCCTATACATTTATAACTGGCTTAAAATAACGACCTTGGACTGAATTGGATAGAAAAATCTTTATGGTGTTTAGTAATATTAAGTAAGTATACAGGGTGTTACGGATAGGAGTACCGAAACTTTTATAATGTATTCTATGGGTCAATACGAGTTGAAAATGTCGAATGAACCATGGTCCTAAAATGTACCGTTTAGGAGATACAAGCTTTCAAAATTTGACCTAAAAAACCCCGAAATTCACGCAAATGTGAAATCCTTAGTATGTCTGGATCACAATTATTGACTTAAAAAGATCTGTTGTTTTTTAGAGATAAAGTGATAAAAGGATCGCCGAATATCAAAAGATCATTACAATTTCGTCCGGAAGTATGCACCTCCAGATTGTGAATTTACGAAGAAGCTTTAAAAACAAGACTTGTAATAATTTTCGACGTTTAACTGTAACCTAGTCGTGTTTGATAGTACAAAAACCAGCAGCACATAATTAATGGTATGATTTTATTTATCAAAACAGGACAATATTTGACATTGTTACACGCACCGTTCACATTATTTACAAGAGTTGTTCAAAATTCCCACCTTGAACTCTATTGTAAAAACGACAACGTCGTACAAATGATTGACGAACGGTATCCCAGATGTCTGGTGTGTTACGAATTTTCTCACATGCATCGATAATACGCTGGCGCAAGTCGTCGACATCTCGGACCTCTGTTTTATAAAATACGTCTTTCAGATGTCCCGAAAGATAGAAGTCACAAGCGTTCAAATCGGGAGATCGTGCTGGCCATGAAATAGTTCCTCCTCGTCCTATCCACCTTAAAGGAAATGTCGCATCGAGGTGGTCTCTCACGGCACGGCTGAAATGTGGTGGCGCCCCATCGTGCAAGAACCACATCCGCTGTCTAGTCGCTAACGGAACATCTTCCAGAAGCTCTGGTAGGGCTCGTTGCAGAAATTCCAGGTACGACTCTCCATTCAATCTTGGCGGAAGGAAATAGAGTCCCACTAACAAGGAGAGTACCCGAGGTGTTTATCGCCGATTGTGTTGAAAGTCGGGAGTAATGTAGACCTATATGAGATATGAAATTTCCCAAACGGAGACGTTGCACTACCCATTCGTTTTGCCATGGCAACCGAAAATGTTTTTGTCCACTTAAAACAAAAAATCTCCATTTAAAAAAGCACGGGATTTTCTGGATTTCACTTACGAAAATTTGTAAAAAATTTCAAATTTTAATTTTTTTAAAAATCACGAAACGGGTAATTTTGATCACAGTTTGGGTAAATTGGAACAATTTTTGGGTAAAATAAGGAAAAAATATCATTTTGATAAAAGTGGTTATTTTTTTAATTTCATTAAAATTGGATAAATTTATGTTTGAAATTTGAGTAAAAGATCAAAATTGGATTAATTGCCTTAAATTGGGTAACGGTTTTGAAATTGGGTAAATCGGCTAAAAATGGGTAAACTTGTTTAAATTGGGTAAAATCGGCTAAAATTTGGTAAACTTGTTTGAATTGGGTAAAACTGGTTAAATGGGGTAAAACTGCTTAAATTGGGTAAAATCATCTCAAATTGGGTAAACTTGTTTTAATTGGATAATCTCGAATTACATTGGGTAAACTCGGCTAAAATTGGGTAAATGCAAATGAAATTTGGTAAATTCAAATGAAATTGGGTAAACTAATTGTTTAAATTGGATAAGCTCGAATAAAATGGGTAAAACTGTTAAATTGGGTATATTCAAAAGAGTAAAACTGTTGAAATTGAATTTATCTTGTTCGTTAGAGATTTCGCGTTTTGGTTGGAGATATCGTAACCAAATCAATTAAAACGAATCGGTTTAAATTTTGTTTTCAACCATTTTAATGAATAGATGTCTCTATAAATTAACGAGGCCTTCTGGTTTTAATTTACCAACTACCTCACTGCTTTGACTTTTGTAATATTATTAGCCCTTGAAATAAACCTCGGATTTCCAAGTGCTCGGGGAAACCGCGCGTTTCAAAACTATTCTAGTAAAGCTATGAAATCGTGACATAAAATAAACATAAAAACAAGTTCGGCAAGCGTAGCTGAATTTATAGAAAGACCAATTGGCCGTGTGTGATGTGGCAATTTTAATTTTTTTAAATAAATCTAGAGAGCACATTTATAAACTGCAATATCTTTAAAATTTATTCAAAATCACCAAATATTTTTTTTTCCGATATACTTTAGTAGACATAAGTTACATAATGTTGTGGTTTAGATTGAAATAAAATTTCAAGATTTTTTAATAATTTAATTGCAATTATTTATTTAATTATACATAATTGAATTTAAATTAAACTGATTCAACGACTAACGAACTAAATATTATATTGATTTTTAAAATTTTAATAATTGATGAAGTTCAAATGAGATTTGATGACCTTGTTAAAGATAGTTAAGATTATTAATTAATTCATTAGATTATTAAATAATTTATTCGTTATTTGTGGTTAAATGCGTAATTTATAATATATTCGTAATTCGTGGTTATTAGATATCAGTCATATTACACTATCTAAGCCATTTTAAAGATAACTAATTTCATAATTTTTTAATCATGTCTTGATAAACACTTTGATTATCGTGAGTTCCAAGTCACTTTAATTAGAGTTTGTAGCAAATCGTTTGTAATTCGGATTTCGTTGCCTCACGAATCAAGATGGATGTTAATCCTGTTAACATTGCCAAATGTTTTAAAGAATTAGTAGAATTGGAATTCAAATCATATGTTGCAGGATCCTCGCCTTATACAGAAAATGAAAAGCTTTTTGCGAAAGAGATTATCAATAAAATGTGTTTTATGCTAACAGATTTCATCTTACAAGAGGAGGATGAACTTTTGGGTTAGAATTATGGTGTAATTTGCATAATAAGATCAAATTCATATTATATTTTTAAGATTGTTACTTCTGTACATGTATGTTATTTTCCTTTTATTTTCACTACTATTGAGCAGTGGCGTAGGAACGGGGGGAACAGGGGTACAATTAAACCTTGGAAATTGGAGCCAAATTGGTTTGCAATTTGGCGCCAAATTGCTTTAGAAGGGGCATAGAAAGCCTGTCGATGTGGGGGGCGTCAAATGCAGCATCCAAGCTGTACCCCCAGAATCCAAAACGTTCCTGTTACATGCTATTGAGATATTTTTTAAAAACCCTTAATTTTTTAAATTATACTAACCTAGTAAGAATAATTCTTGTTTGTAGAGATTAAGTAGAACTCATAGAAATGCGTTGCAATATTTGTTTGGTTAATTGAACATAGATTGAAATGATAAAATAATATTTTTAAAATATGAATGTGAGATAAAATTTGGTCCCTTATATCACATATATTTATTACTTATTTATTAAGCTGTTTCACGTTGATTATGCATTTTTAACGATATTTTAATTTTAGTATATTTAATTATTTAACAATACGTTCACAACAGTATATTTTAATATATATATATATACAATATGTTACATAATAATAATCATAATCATCATCATACATTATTTAATAATAACTATCATATATTATATTCATTACATTATACAGTGTGCTAGCTAAAAAATGGACCAGGACGAATATCTCAAAATGTGTTTTAGCTATACGATTTTGAAATTTTAGGGTGTTATAGAGCGGTCGGGTGGTGAACCGGCTATGATAATTTCAATGACCTTGAACCATGCCTTCAAGGTCGTTCGAAAATTAACTTGATAACCGTAAGAGAACTAGAAAAGTGTTCCCCGTCTGATTTGCGAAATATGAAGTCGAGAAATATTAGGCCTAAAAACAAGAAAGTTGCCAAGTTGATAACGTGTCGAAGACAATGTTCGGGAGCTGAAATTTTTGAAACTCAAGACCTTTTACCCTTAACTACGATGAAGATGTATAGCAAATGTCAGCACTCTAAACCGGTGTACGTTTAGAGTTATCAGCTCCCGAACCTCGTCTTCGACACGTTATCAACTTAACGACCTTCTTATTTTTAGCCTAACATTTCTCGACTTCATGTTTCGGAAATCAGACGGGAAATACTTTTCTAATTGGAATTAACTTCGTAACTCATACGGCTCTCAAGTTAATTTACGAACGACCTTCAAGATATGACTCGCGGACATAGTTAAAACACATTTTGAGATATTCGCCCTGGTCCATTTTTTAGTTAACACCCTGTATATATTGTATATTATATTAGGAAAAACTAGACTAGATTAGATATTAATTGTGATCCCAAATTATATTATTATTAATTATTGTTATTATTAATATTTTTTAATTTAAAAATTATTTTATTACAAATAATTTTAAAACTCATTAATTACAAAAGATATCTACTAATCGATTCTATTTTAGTAGATAGTGAAATGTTTTTAAAGTTTTTATTAGATTTAAAAAAATTCTATAATACATAATTGTTTTCTTTAACGTAAAGCGAATCAATCATCTAGTAGTACAGTCGATATAAGGTTTGACCTAGAACAAATTGCAAGATATTTTTTATTTTTATTTCTAGCTGAAACAAATGCGCTGATTTTAACAAAAAAAAGTTTGCCACTCTACCTCATTTCCTTCCCCCCTTTTTTGCCCCCTTTTGGGGCGAAAAGTACTTATTCGCCTGTAGCTCACGTTCTGTGTAACGTATTTGGTACCCAAATACATTTTTAGAACGCTCACGTCATTATCTATAATTAAGTGTGTTTAGTAAATATCGCTGCGCTTAGCCGTTAACAAGTTGGGCAAGCCTAAAGGTCCCCCCACTCTCGTGGTTTTTTAGAAATACCATTTTATCTGGATTTAATGAGAAAAAAATCGATTTCTTAGGTAAACGTTTATTGATTAAGTAAAAAAATATTTATTCAGGAAACATGTCGTCCATTGCGGAGTTTTTACACATATTGTTACAATTAGTGCATGCCATATTACACTCCAAATTGTTTTTTCTACATGAACATTTGTTATTCGAACAGTCAGTTTTACAGCCGCATTGAATGACATTTAAGAGGTAGCTTGGAGCCATGGATTCGTTCGATTTTATTGGCATTAATACATCATTTAGAAGTTTAACGTATTTCCCAGCCAATACTGGACTTGTAAGTAAACTCTGAAGCTATGATACTTTAGCGCATTTAATGTAGGAGGCAAGGATTCAGGGTTTATTTCTTTTTTCGATTTTCCAACCTTTTCTGTGAAAATTCGAAACCTTAGTTCATGAATTTCTTCGTTTATTCGACCACAAATAGACCTCTAACATAAATTTTTCACCGGCTAATTTTATATCGTCTTGTTTTCGTTTCGGTGCACGGAAAATTGAAGCGTGTTCTCGGAATATTTTACTTTTTGTTAGTAACTTTAAACCAAGTGCTTCCGACTCCATAAAATCTAGAAGTTGTATCACATCCGAGAAAAGCGTGACGAAAAGTATATTATGGCAAACTTCTTTACCTAACTTTTCCTGTAAACTTTTGATACTGAAAACTTTGTTTTTCTTAGCTTGACTTTTTGGTTCACTTCTAAAATGTATATCTTTGCTTTCTTCATTTGTACGCTCAAGACGTAGAATCAGGAGGTCGGTATCTTCTACAATTAGTTCCATTATCTGTTGCTGCGATTGCTGAACAGCAGCCATGACTATGTCGTAGTTGGCGTCAGAAACTGCATTGTGTACAGTACATCCAGCTTCGCGAAGGTATTTAGTTAGATTATTTAGAAATTGATCCTTTGATATTACAATTTTCATATTCAACTCGTACGAAACTCGAATACCTGGGGCTTTTTGTTTTCGTTGTTCGTGGACGTCATCTTTCGTTGATGGGCCAGACTCGTAACCGTCAAAAACCACAATACACGAGTTTTACTTGTTAACGTAGTCAACGTACAACTTTATAAAATCCAAATACGTTTTTCCTCTAGGCCACGGTCATTTGTGAAGTAAACTTCCTCCAGCTAGTACGTATTTTGCGTTCTCAGTGGTTTCCACTTTATCGCGCTTCTCTATCTCCCATAATTAATGTGCTGGTGTGCTTTTAGCAACTGAACGCGTATATCCCTTATCGTCAAATAAAGAAGCCGGGTACTTAAATATTTCTGATATATCATCTTCGTTGGCTTGAGCAGATATCAACAGTCTTTGAAACAATACGGAAGGGTCGATTTCTACATTATCATTGGATATTTATTAAAACAGTTAGTTTCTTCTCCATATTAATTGCCTGGTTTTTTCTCCTAAATGTATATCGTCACTTACACTTTTCCCATCCATATCACGCATTATACAAACTCCTATTGCTTTAGAGTCGTAGACGTTCACTCGGTCGCTCACTTCTATTCCAGTCGCAATGTTTTTCAACGTAGAATTTTCTTCAAAAAGATCGGTTTTAAGTAAAAAGTCTTCTAGAACTTTAGTGTCATTTTTGTCGCGATCTTGTCGCGATAAAGCCAAATCCATATGTTGATCTCGAGAGTGCTTGTGTTTCCCTGTGAGTTCTTCCATGGCCTTAGTCATTTCAGTGCAAATTGGTCTCGATAGCAACCAAATAGCTCTTTGCAATTCCTTCATACCACGATCTCTAGTCAAACCTACGGATGTTTTAATTCCTCTCATTAACAACGTGATAGCCGTCCTCGAAGAATTTGAACGTTTTTGGCGAATCACTTTCAAGTCTTTGCATGTTTTGAACGTATATTCTAGCTGATTTCGCGTAGTTATTATTCCCAGATGCGGCGAAATATGGAAACATTAAACTAACCGATTTCAAATGTAAACAAAAGTCACCAGTTCGTTCGGCTTTTATCGGCTTTTATAAACGACTTTAAAATAGAAACCATATCCAAATACTGAGTCCATAATCTGACAGTTAGGCCCTAACGAGTTTTGATTGAGATTAATTAGGTGCTCTTCTAGAGTGACGGCAATTTTTTTAGTGAATCGTAGGATTCGACTTCTTCGGGATACATTTTTGACGATAAAATAGCATCTAAAATATCAGAGAATTCGGTTACGTGTATATCCGGATTTTTCTAAAAATCCGGGAAGCACTTTGAAATTAAAATTGACCATATTGCACTTTCTAAAAGCAAGTGCGCTCTTAGAGCTCTAGATAAAGCAGCCCCTGAAAGCATATGCACCACGGTATTTTTCGCGTATATTAGTTCAAAAAGTTCTTTTATTCCAGACCCCGTCATAATATATCCGATTGTTCCTAGAAAACTCATTTCTGTATGGATTCCACCAAGTCGTAGGACAATATTTTTAAGTTCACTATTGAGCGCTTCATTTTCAAGAAGACTAAATGCTTTTAAATAAAGTGGCTGATCAAATGTTAATATGGGTATCGAGTTATATTTCGCTGCATTATCGGCCCCAAATGAAAGAGTAGAATAAATGCAGATTTCATTCGATGGATCCATGTCAATAATAGGTAAGTAACAAAATGATGCCACGCCAGGGTGTATATCGAAGTTGGCAGTTTCCATATAGCCATTCCAATTTGGTCTCGGGGTTTTAAGTAAACGGGAAATTCTCCAAACCAATTCTAGATTACTTGTCGGAAGCTTTTCGAAACTTTCTTCTGGAAAAGTTGTATATTTAATTATAGACATTCCGTTTGCGCTACTTTTTCCGGGAATAAAATTTCACTCTTTCCCGCCTGAAGAATCTCATCTTCCGATATTTTTGCCCGCTGGGTGACACTTTTATCTTTGATTGCTGATATTATTCCAACTCCGTGAAACGTTCCGTAACCATCTATCGTGCATATATTATAATCAACATTATCCGCCATATACTGGACAAAATGTTCCGACGAAAATTCACCAGCATCGGTTTGAGATTTTTTAGCGGCGCATTTTTCAAAGCGTTGTACTTCTTCGTATGAACAGGAGAATCCATAACGTGTAAAACGTCTACCACAAATTTTTAAGCTAATTTGTGGTACATTAAAACTCCAAGCCCAAGCTGTAAAGGCGCGATTAAAATGCGTGGTCGGACAGCTTGCATTATACATTGACCTACGGACGCGATTTGCCAGTGATTAAAAATCGTAAAAACATAAGAAAATGTTCTGGTAAATATTTTACATTATCAGAAATGTTCGCAATTTCGAGTGATGAAGCGTAGATATCCTTTCCGGTATTTAATTGAGCGCATTTTAGATCGCTTCTTATAATTTCTGCTACTGCTTTATAAAGTCGTTCCTTCTCTTTTTCGATGCAAGTATCAGATGTTTCACGGAGTTTGTTCAATATGAAGGCAGCTGTTTTACGAAACGTTACAATGTCATCCTTTCCATTGATAGCAGTTATTACTATTTGGTCTTCATAACGATCCATTAATTTTTTCTTCAAGTATTTCGCGGAATATGGCTCGTAGCCTGTCCCTTATAAATAGGTTTCCATGAGATCCCTTAGGTCGTGAACGGAAGTTAGTTCCTCGTCATTATCCTCTAGGTAATTAGCGACTTGATTAAAGGCACGTAGCCTTACTTCGTCAATTGGTCTTCCGGAATGTTTTAGTGGGTCGTTTTCTTTAGAAGAATACTGCGATGGAACGTTGCGCAAAGTTCTAAAATTTGTATCACACAATTTATGATTAACCACGTCGCTCGCGTGTAAATCATTGGACATTTCTTGTCTTCCTTTAACTCCAAGTGCCCAAGAATCATTTCGATCTAAGCAAATGCGTTGTTTTGTATGGTCGTCATTTTTGGTTCTGACAGGGTACGCTTCTTATTTCGCTTTAGCATTTTCCGATACGTAATTTCCACAAGATAAACAGTTTTTCTCAAATGCAAATTGGCTTACTTTCGATCGTAGAGTTGCTTTACTAGTTGTAGCTTGCGAGGCTCTCTTGGCTTGTTCTATCGACTTTGCATTGATGAAATCGGAACAACATTTGTTACGAACTTTTTGGCCTTTTTTAACTTAAAATATGGAACGTTTCTTTTTTTACACGCTGAATGTATGCTCGCAATACCTTTTTCAGTTAATCCGAAAGCTTGAGCATTAGCAGTTATTTTTTGTTGCAAAAAACAGAGTTTTCAAAATCCATCCTAACTCTAAATGCTCAAAATATCCAATACTATGGATATATTATATGATGTCAAATTCATCAAGTATAAACGTTATAGGACTAACATCGATTAAGCGTTGGTATTAAACAATTAGATAGGGTACCCGATATATCCCAGGAACATACGCCTATTACGGAAAAAGGGCAATTATTTCCCATAGAAAAATACCTTTTACAATACAGGCAATTATCAAATACTAAGGGCGAGTGACAATTTACCGTCACATTCATCACGAAAGTACAACGCTGCCATAACTCTCTCCACGCATGGCACCGCACCCTTTTTAACCAACTGATTTATGCCAATTTAAAACAATTATACGTTGATAACAAAATAACGTCCCTTTAAGCATAGGGTCTAGTGTCTATAGAAGAAGGCTTTTAAAAATATTACAACACTTTAAGTGTATTTCGTGTGTAGGGCCCAAGAATAAAGAAACGCGGTCTTTTGGCTAAAACCAAAGTGTAGTATCTTGTGTATAATAATAATAATAATAATCAGCTAGGCTAATACTCAAGGCACCACCTTAGGCCTAAGTCATCAAGCGACCTTTGACTTGACGGGTACTTGTGCTGGGGTCATCATCGAAAATTGTCAATACCTGAAACATTCCAGATGGTTTTTCAAAGAAAATACTGTTATAAACTACATCGCGCAAACAGAGATTTCAAATAATTACCTGTTCTTTTACGTCGAGTGGAACGTTTCGCACTCCTTCTCGAGAGGGTTGAAGTTAAAAAGTGTCTCGTAAACGGCGGTCCACATTTTTGAAAGTTCGTCTATTCGGTAGTCTTCTGTTAGGGAAAGTTTCTGGGTACAATCGTCGGGCTTCATCTCCTCTTCCTTCGGCTCGTCCGTACATCAATTGCATGTCGACGTATTGCGTTTGGTAAAATTCGCCATAATTATCGAAAGTCCGGTGTCGAAGTAAGTACATTTCCAAATAAACACGTCGTTTTATGCCGAAAATTGCAAGAGCAAAAAATTTGCAGTACCTGGAGCCAGAAATAACTCGGAAGGGTTATCAGTGGGATGGAAGGGGCGGGGTGGAAAATTCGTACAGTCAAAGCTACACTCTTAGAAAAATTGGTGTCATGTAACCGGAAAAAGGGTTTTTACCGATGTCCCTTATTTTCAACCCGTAAAGGTGTTATGTATAGCCCTTGTTTTGAGGTTTCATTTGGCACGGCCAGGGGTTTGACTATCTTCCATTTAAGGTTTTTATCTTGTACCGTCAGGAGTTTTTCATACATCTTCTTTCGGTTTTATCAACAACCCTTTTAGGTTATATTGGAACTATAGAAAGTTCTATGTAACTCCAACCTAGGTGCTTAGTTAATCCACCGTAGCACCTTTAAGGTTTTACCTTGCCCCGTCATAGGTTCTATTTCAATCCATCCACAAATTTAACAACCTCCGCGTGGGGCTTTCGTTAAAACCCTTCAAGGTTCCATCTAGTAGCCTCAAAGGCTGGTCTCATATCTTTCCTAAGTTTTATCTACCACCCAAAGAAGCGGCAAAAAATTTGAGAAAGTGCGGCGTGTAAGGCATTTTAAAAATACGATAAACTACAATCTACTAATATAACTCGGTTAAATTGCCAAGGAGAATGTCGTAGCAGACGACAGTTCCGACCGAAAAACGACAAAACCGGGGAAAATAATATTTCGTTCACGAGATGGCGCTGCGGGTAGGTTCAACCAAGCGGTTCTGAGATTCTCGAGTCGGGGGGATAAAACTCGAAATTTGCTTGTTAATAATAAATCAAATACTGGAAATATTAACATGAAATTTTTGTATAACCATTTTCGGAAGTCCTCTATCCATTTAAATGGTTTTTAACCAATTTTTGGGTTGTGACAATTCCCCTTTAAGGGTCAAATGGAAACTTGATTAAGATCTATTTTAAACTTCAACAATAAAAAGCATTAAGTTGTTGTGATACCAAAAGGTTCAAATATTAAATATTTGAAGATCTAGAATAAACCCATAATTGGTCAACAAACACCCCATTCCGCGGTCAACAAACACCGTACGTGGTCAAATGAAAACCCTACGTGTTATTAAAAAACCCTACCTGGTCCAAATAAAACAATTTGTAGCCAAAATAAAACCCGAAGGTTATATGCTAAACCCAAAGGATAAAAATAAAACACTAAGGTTGTATAAACAACCTCTTCGATGACTAAAAACTCTTTAAAGTTCTACAAAGAACCCGGGAGATCTAGGACAAACCCTCAAAACACCCTTTTTTCTAAGAGTGTACGCCAAGAAAGAGGGTTTTGTGAATACATCTACAAATTTTTTTAATCAAAACGTTCAATTTTTGGTATAAAACGACGTGTTAATTTGGAAATGTACTTAATTCGACACCGGACTTTCGATAATGATGGCGCATTTTACCAACTTCTGTCAGTGGATTGTGGACAGAGTGCAAGAAGATCTGCAGTTCCCAAGTGTCATCTTAGCATGCGATGAGGCCAATTTCTCGCGAGATGGAATTCTCAATTAACACAATACCCATCATTGGAGCCAAAACAACCCTCACGGAACTGTGGTCGCAGCTCACCAAGAAAAATTCAGCCTTAACGTCTGGTGTGGCATTGTTGGAGACAACTTAGTAGGGCCTTATTTCCTTCCACCAAGATTGAATGGAGAGTCGTACCTGGAATTTCTGCAACGAGCCCTACCAGAGCTTCTGGAAGATGTTCCGTTAGCAACTAGACAGCAGATGTGGTTCTTGCATGATGGGGCACCACCACTTTTCAGCCGTGCCGTGAGAGACCACCTCGATGCGACATTTCCTTTAAGGTGGATAGGACGAGGAGGAACTATTCCATGGCCAGCACGATCTCCCGATTTGAACGCTTGTGACTTCTATCTTTGGGGATATCTGAAAGACGTAGTTTATAAAACCGAGGTCCGACATGTCGACGACTTGCACCAGCGTATTATCGATGCACGTGAGAAAATTTGAAACACACCAGACATCTGGGAAAACGTTCGTCAATCATTTGTACGATGTTGTCGTTTGTGCATTTGAGTTCAAGGTGGGCAATACGAAAAACTCTTGTAAATAATGTGAACGGTGCGTGTAACAATTTCAATATTTGTTCTGGTTTGATAAATAAAAACATACCATTAATTATGTCCTGCTGATCTTTGTACTATCAAACACGACTAGGTTACAATTAAACGTCGAAAATTATTCAAAGTCTTGTTTTTAAAGCTTCTTCGTAAATTCACAATCTGGAGGTGCATACTTCCGGACGAAATTGTAATGATCTTTTGATATTCGGCGATCCTTTTATCACTTTATCTCTAAAAAACAACAGATCTTTTTAAGTCAATAATTGTGATCAAGACATACTAAGGATTTCACATTTTCGTGATTTTCGGGGTTTTTTAGGTCAAATTTTGAAAGCTTGTATCTCCTAAACGGTACATTTTAGGACCATGGTTCATAAGATATTTTCAACTCGTATTGACCCATAGAACACATTATAAAAGTTTCGGTACTCTTATCAGTAACATCCTGTATAGCTTAAATAGTAAAATATTCACTTCTATATTAATGAGAATTAATTTTGGTTATTACGCAGGAATTTTAATTAGAAGTTACAATTAAACCAAGGAATAGCTCTACGTGTCCAAAGCGTCACATGGATAAAATAATTATTTTATCCATGAGACCCTTTTGTTAAAGACTCAATTTTTAAATATTTACACACCATCGATTTAAAAGATTTTAAAATTATTGATCTATATTAATAAAAGCGAAATCCAACAAGTAAGCGATATTAAATACCTGGGCTTCAATAATGACAAAAGACTGTGCTTGACCGCTCATATTGATAAGCTGGCTGTAATAGTGTCATACAACATTTATACACTCTTAAAAATAAAGGCGTTAAAAAGGTGTTTAAGGGTGTTATAATGGTTTGAAAGGGATGTGAAAATGTGTAAAGCCTTTTGTTAAGGAATGAAAAAAGTCTCCAAAGGGTGTTATAAAGGAGTGAGATAGGTTTAAACACCATTATTACACCTTTGTGGGAGTTACACTTCACCTTTTAAGGCAAAAGTAAGGTGTTAAAAGAGAATATAATAAAGATGTTTTATCTTACAAAAAAGGTGTTTAGGGACACCTTTAAAAGCGCCCTTTAAAGGATTACCTATACACCATATACTACGAATATTGAAACATAAAGGGTATTAATAGCATCTTTTATGAAGGTGTAGTTACTCTTTTTATACTGTTAAAAACACCCTATTGAAGATCGAAGTGACAACCATAAATGATTAGATTACACCATTTATGATCTAATTAACAACTTTTAAGATCTGAATTAACACCTCTCGTTATCCAAATTAGCACCGATTTGCCAAAGGGTTAATACGCCTTTTTAAGAGTGTAAATAAGCCCTTTTGTTAGAGTAAAATCACACGTTTAAAAGTGTTAATCCGCCCTTTTTAAGAGTTAAATAGCACCTTTTTAGGTGTTTATAGGCCCTTTTGTTAGAGTTAAATAACACCTTATAAAGTGTTAATACGCCTTTTTAAGAGTTAAAACACATCAATAAAAGTGTTCGTAAGCCCTTTTTAAAAGTTAAATAAAACTTAAAAGTGTTAATACACCCTTTTTAAGAATTAAATCACACCTTTAAACGTGTTAATACGCCCATTTGGAGAGTGAAATCACACATTTAATACTACACGTTTAAGCACATTGTTACCTAGGGATTTTTCATATCTCTTTATTTACTAAAACATGGTGTAATTGTTTACCATTTTACACGGTTAGGTGTAGTTAATCCCAATAAGGGTTTTCCTAGAAAGGTAGTTTTTTTCAAAAATGGATTAAATGACAATCAAAAATCGAATAATTGCACATATACATATCTAGTTTTATAATGTGCATATTCATAAACGCATACCATGCCAAAATGATTAAGTGCGTGTTTAAAATATATGTATTTTATTTAAATATATATATTTTGTAAATATTTGTGAATAATTATCTGTTTTTAAATGTTATTCGAATTTCAATTTATCTTATTGTTTAATTTGCTTATTGGTAAAAGCAAGAAGTGTTAAAATTTCTATAAAATGCGAATTGAAGATGAAATTATGACCATTGAATATCATGTTTTTGATTGATAGCGACACCTTTTATCACGTTAAGTCGAAAGTTTCAGTCCAACCTGGGCTTTGTGTCAATTTTTGAGTTCTTGTTTTGAAAATCTACAACGCCTGGGCCAATGAAATGATCCATAACCCCAATTATACCCATTGCGCAAAGCGTATCAACATCCGTGAATTCTATGAAACAGAGCTGGTCCGAGATGATCAGCCATTACGCCTCAAGTAATATCTTCATCGAGGGTGATTAGTTAAATAACATACGATAAAGATATTTTTTCGTGCTTAAGCTATCAATAAGTTTTTTTAAACATATTTTATCTCTCCGTCATTCGGTTTTTTAACAGATAAGAATCCTTTTTTTACACGTTTGGTTTTCGGTATAAAACACCCTGGCATAATTGCTCTTTGTCGCAGTTTCATTTACGTCTTAGGTGTAGCCGGTTCCTTGTTGTATTGCTTTAGTAATACTGAAATTTTAAAAAATTGCCTCGATCACGGCAAGTGCTGTAAACTTTAACACTGTCTTCATTGAAAAACAACTTCTCCGAATTAGTTTAATTGAAACCATGTGAAATTAAAAATTATTTATTTAAAAATAAATATCAATTTTTATTCAACTACACTATTTTGTTGTGTTTTCACTATTTCTCTTGGTAAATAGTATTTATTAGAAACACAATTACTTTAACAATCTTTCAATTGTGTTTTTCAAACCAACAAAAGGCATACTAAAACCATTACAATTGTTAGTGAGCTATTAGGTGCAATGTACCTTTTAAAAGGTTATTTAAACAGATTCTTTAAAAGGGTTTTCAACTCCTTTACGGGTTTGATTTTACACTTTAATAGGCGTATTACCACCTTTAAAGGCATGATTTAATGTTTAAAGGTGCAAAATGACTCTTTAAAGGTGTATTTTCTGCAGACAAAAGCTATACATTTTAATTGTATAATTTTAAAGGTGTAGTTTCTGCCGCCAAAGGGTGAAATTGCATACATTTAAAGGTGTTATTTCTGTGGCAAACAGGAGTATTTTCGTTTCAAAGGGTGTACATTAAGTATCTGGAAGGTGTCATATTTGTGGCGAAGAAAAAGGTGTTATGAAGCACCTGTATTTTTAAGAGTGTATAATTAAGAAAAATCGTGCTGACTTAACTAAAAATATTAGTAATCATTGTACAACGCGTTAATTTTCTCTCGAATATCCTTATGCATTACCTGATGGGGAAATACTACATTGACAAATTTATGTGAACAGAATATATCGCCTAAAAAAGAGAATATCATAATAAGAATATGTTAACTACTTTTAAATGTATTCCAACTGTTTGATTTGTACTGCTTAAATTTTAAGAAAAAAACCGTAATATACTAAGCCACTGTATTGAAACCATATAATAAAATAAATAATATCCAAACCCTTAGAAAATATAAAATAACTATATCGGAAAGCTTAAGTGTTAAAAAAATTCCATGCACATGTGAAGGTGATTACGTTAGAGAAACTAAACGCAATTTTAGTATCCAGTTAAACAATCATAAAACGATATCAAATATATTTGATAGGTGATTATGTTAAAAATATCCCACACCACTATATATTGTTTGGTGAAAGTTCATTATTTACAAAATAGATAACTATAAAAATTTATATTCAGAGAAACCTTTTCTGACTTTAAAAAACCCAATTTTATCTTTTCTTGCGCAATGGCCCTAGTACTTTTAAAGATGAATTTTAGAAATTGTAACCGTATCTCTCGATCTCAATGAACAATAGATGTTGCTAGCGATCGGTAGCGAAATTACTTGTCTTCGTTATTTTTAATTAAATATTTTAACCTTCACTATGCTTTTTCTCGATTTTAACAATCATTTCATCGACCATAAAAAACTAAACAATAAATTTTAATCCTATTCTTTACAAAACTTTTATCGTTAACAATTCTGAATTTTATTTTTTATATTTTGCTTATAATACTTTATTATCGACGACACTTTACTGTTCTTATAATTTTAGGACGGAAAAACTTAAACACTTACCTGTATTTGAAATTATATAATATCTTAATTCTAAACTAAGTATTCAGACGCTCAGTTTAAACTGCCAATGTTTATCAACATTTTTAATCTGGTTCAACGTTCGTTCATTTTAAACTGGCATTGTTTTTAACACTTTTTACTATTGTTCATCGTTTGTGTTTTAATTATTTTAAAAATCAAAGTTCTATTAAAACAATTGTGTTGTCTGTAAACCACGTATTTTAATTAATAAATTACGGGTTTTTTTTAAATGTTTTCGGAAAACGTTTTTACATTTATTAGCAATTTATCTCCCCCACAAATATTAACTTACAAAGTAGAAAGGTAGAAGATCGTCACTATGAGAAAACTAGGAGAGCGCTGTCAACAGCGCGATCTACAAGAAAGTAAGTTAACCGATAATGTTTTATATAGAGTGAAATAATAAGGAAAGGTTATGAAGTTATTTATTTGCATTTACTTTACCTGACAATAGCTCCTTTGTTTTGGAAATCGTGCTAAACCATAAAGCTTTATTCTTTAGAAAAATTAATATTATTGAGAAGATAAATAAAAAGCAGAAACCATTACACCTTAACAATGGTGTGTTTATTTCAAATTAGGGATAATGGCTTTGTAGACATGATAATCAGCGTTTTTCTCATTCCACCTAATGGCTGGACGGAAGCTCCTCCCTTACGTGTCAATCAAATGACAGTGGAATCTCATTGGCTCTTTTACCTGATAATTAAAAATATAATACAAAGAGGAACCACTTTGAATATGATTGAAAGCGGGACTAAATCTTGGACACAATTTTTGTAAGGCATATGAGTAAAAACCAAAATAAAAAAATCGATAACATCAAACATATTATTTCCTAAAAACTCTTTAAACAATCCTTTTAAATATCTGTCCCGTTTAAGGCGTAAAGAAATGATACACCTTTAGCTATAAAATGTTTTTTCTTAGCAAATCTGGGATTTTTCCAATAATCAATCAACTAGCAATCTCTCTTGTCTTTCTTTCTAGCATTAAGGCTTTTTTAAAGTCTAATGTGCTGGTTTATTAATATGAAAAAGGAAAGACTTAAATTAGCATATTTTATAAAATCAATGATATTTAGTCAAACCCGTTTTGAAGTCCTATCCACTTAATATAAAATTAAAGATTGAGAAACCAATTTTAGAAATTATTATCATACATGAAAAGCAACACAATAACGTTATAAGAAGGAACTAATTGTTATTATAATTCAGTGGGCCATCAAGAGTGTTTAGGTTCGCCATGCTATTCAAAAGCCCGCACGTAATGTGATTTCTTATTGATGGACAAGCTAGCTTTAAGCCAATGTTTATCACACTGTTGAGGGAATTGGTATAGCTCATGATTCTGTGCTGCTATTTTATTTGTGTTCGCAAACAATATTTAGTTGGGACAAAATTGCACATTACTTTTGTCCTAATTAAATACCACATTAATAATACCCATAGAATGACCCAAAAAATGAAATAATATTCATTTGGAAATAAATTCCACAGAGATTTCGAACCCAGCAGGGGTAGACACGGGGAAAGTTCGAATTCGAACTCCTCCCGGAACAATGTTTAACATAAATTATTGATAAATACACTAACTGGAAATCCAGAAATACCCTTAAAGGGCTACACCAGCGTTTGAGCTGGTTTCCCGTCATCTCAAATGAAATGGGACAGCACTGAGCATTGCGGTTAGCTGAAACTTCATTGGTGTTCTGTACGTCACTTGGCGAAATTGAACAAAACGCGAAAAGCTGTTGTGGACCTTTAATATCTGTCCCTTCTTAGCCGTAGTATTATCAAGAATAAAAACGGTTTTTCAGTTAATAAAGTGTTTTTGTGTAATATATGTCCCTTTATAGCTACGATAAGTGAGTGTTTTGCACTGCTGTTAAACGAAGTAGGCGTGTATGAATTCTTAATTGCACGTTCTTACGTGGGTTTCGCCCTTATAAATTTTATCCCAAGCCACTCCATATAATTACAGGAAAGTGAAATAATTTTTAATATAGATAAAACTTATCCTAAGATATAACTTAGAAATTTTAGACTCCAAAATAAATAATTTTACTTATATAATAATTAATAATTAATCTATTTATAAACAGAATAGTTTTTTTTACAAAAATAGTGTAACGACCCAAGTCGGTATCGACTTTTAAGCCGGGTACGTATAGTAAAAACCAATTAAAAAAGTATTAACATTTAGTTATCAGGACAAATAAAACAAAAAAAAACACACAATTATAGAGTGAACAGCAAAAAAAAGGAAAAACAGAAAATAAAAACGGATTAAAAAATCAATTATACAGTTTGCTAGTTAACGGAAAATTATTCACGCATTTTTATAAAGTGTTTCGCTATTTTTTTAAATTTACTAAAGTTTATATTTCCGTGAATATTTAGAGGATTAAATATTTTGTTACCTCTACAAAAGACCGAATTTAGCTTCAGAGATGTACGAGAAAATAGGGTATATAAAATAGAAGTACTACGACAGCGGTAGCTGGTTTTTACGTTAAATGTGAAAGGATTGTATAAAAATGTAGTTGGGGATTTAAAGATAAATATTAAGTTCATATAGTCCAGTACTTTATACAAGTTAAGAAGATCTAGGATTTAGCTATATTATCCCTTTTAATTATGGACTTACCTACTTTTTCGCGTATTTTATCATCCTTCTCATAGTCCATAGGTGGTTTCTGCTAACTTAACTTATCGTATATACTATTCTCCACCACACTCCCCCCTTTTCGGCTTTCCGTTGCTATATGCAACGCGTTTTGAAATTTTTATGGTTTAGGCTTAGTTTCTCTTTTCGATTTGATAGTCGCCAGTCAGATTTCCCGCACGGTACTGACGAGTTCCAAACAGAACGAAACCGGTCTACCGTTGGAATTTCTGGCTATTTTATTTAATTTTAATTTAGTTTATTACTCGAAGATCTATTTGATCCGAGTTTCGCGTTGCTCGAAAACCTATCGGTACGAGTTATTAGTAAGTTTTTAAATTTCTTCTAATTTGTTTAGGATTTAGCTATATTATCCCTTTAAATTATGGACTTATCTTCTTTTTCGCGTATTTTATCATCCTTCTCACAGTCCATAGGTGGTTTCTTCTAACTTAACTTTGAAAATAGGGTCAGTATGGGCATAGTAAGGTTTATTGTTGATGATTCTTACGGCTCTTTTTTGTAGAATAAATAGTCGCTTTAAATTAAAATCAGTGGTGTTACCCCATATAAATAGACAGTAAGTTAGATGAGACAAAATAATAGAAAAATAAAGCTGCCTTAGGATTTGTTTTTCAAAAATTTGTTTACAACTATTCAGTGTGTATATACTATATGAAACCTTTTAGGCTACCGCATTTCAATAGAGGGTCAAAAAGTAGACCTAAATATCTATAGCTAGCGACTTCGTTTAAAATACGGCCCCCTATTTTGATATTTTCTGTATGTATTCGATTTTTATTTGTAATGTAAAAAACCATATAGACGCTTTTATTTATATTTAATTCCAGAAAGTTATTTTTAAGCAAGTTGTATATTTTGTCAAGTAACCTATTAGATTCTATAATAATATGCTCCAGATTTTGACCCCGTTTAAGACAGGATGCTTATGAGGTTAGGTCATTTATATACAAGTTGAATAGGAGGGGGGACAGGATTGAGCCCTGAGGAACCCCCTTCGAGACCTTCCTATGGGAAGATAAGACACCATTAACTTAAGTGCGCAGTTCTGTTTGATAAATAGGAATGAACCCATTTAAGACTTGGACCTCTAATACCCATTTTTTTTCAGCTTTACTAATATTCGGTCATGGTTAACAAAATCGAACGCCTTTTTCAAATCCAAAATGGTGCCCACAGCATATGATCCCTCGTCCACCCAATCAATTATTTTTTTATAAACTTTTGCTAAGGCCGGCTCCACCACGTTTCCCTCTCTGAAGCCAAATTGATTTGGCGATAATATTTTGTATTTTTTACAGAAATTGTTAAGTCCAACATAGAAACACTTATCAAATATTTTTAAGAAACTGGAAAAGAGCGAGTTCGGACGAAAGCAATACGGGTCGTTAGGGTCTCCCTTTTTAAATATTGGCACTATAATTGCTTTTTTGAAAAGTTCTGGATAGATTCCTTTTGTGAAAGATAGGTGTATACAAAAATTAACGACTCTTACAATGTATTGTCCCACAAATCTTATTATTTTTGGAGAAACTGAATCAAAACCTGGAGCTGAATTTAATTTTAGATTATTGAATCGGAGGTCCTCGATATTATAAGTGACTTCAAACAGTAGCATAGAATTGGAGATTCGTTTAACATATTGGAGGTTACCATCGACAGGGCATTCAGTATTGTTTATATGGTTGGGAATAAATGAAATCATCGGGGGTGGCATTAGTTTCAGTACAATTTTTATTTTACCTGCCTAGAAGGTTGCTTACTAACTTCCAGCTTTGCCTGGCGTCATTCTGACATTTAATTAACGCATCTCTATAAAAATTAATTATTGTGTTACGAGTTCGGTTGTTTAATTTATTACGAAGTTCTTTATAGTGTTTTATATTTTCAAGCGTAGGTTTTCGTTTCGATAATTTCGGCAGTTTATTTTTCAATTTTATTAGGTCATTATTGCTCCAGGAGTGGGAGTCTGAGTCTTGAACTTCAATAAAGGGAAAGGTTCGAAAATATAATGCGGTAAAAGTTTGAAAAAAGGTCGGGAATTCCGACGGCGATAGGGAAGTTATCTATTACATCTATATTACTCAAAATATTTACATCGACATTAAAATTAGAATAACAATGGTCAATAATGGTATTAGTTTTTTGCACTCTAGTGGGCTTAGTAATTTTTGATGAAGCCCGTAGCTCAAAAAGGTATCTAATAGTCGTATGTTATTATTATTTCCTTGAGAAAGGTCTATATTAAATTCACCAACCAAAAGTGTTTTGCTAATTGGACCACCCATCGAATTAAGGACTTTCACGATTTCGCTTAAAAATCTGTGAAGTTTCCTTCTGGTCTATAAATGACGGGAAAAAGGTAATCTTTGACTTTGATAGTATAAGTTTCACACCCTGATTTCATAATACAACTTTCATTAACGACATGAAAACTTAAATGGTTTTTTATATAAAAACCCACTCCACCACCAGGGCGACTAAGACGACCACTTCCGACGAAGGTATAATTGTTGCAGAATTCCGAGCTGTCTAGTTGGAACCCAGTTTCCGTGAGCGCAAATATGTCTGGAATATATTTTAAATGGGCTTAACAGCTAACTATTAGTGTTGAAAAATTTCGGCGTGCACTGCGTATGTTGATAGATATTAATGTCGTCATTTATTATAAATTTTAAGCAAGCAAAATGATACAAGGTTTTATATAAAACTTTTTTTTTAGGAATTTGTGCTGACCCATTGTTATCTTTGCGGTTGTTTGGTTTTAGCGAATTCTCTCAGTTTAAATCGTGCATAATTTTGTTCGATATATATTTGTGTCCCTTTGAGCTTGATGTTGGATTGCAGAATTATCATTTTAGTGTCAAAGGTATCCGCACAGTATACAACGCTGCTATTTTTACCAGCGGAATATGGGCCTTTGCGGTACGACTGACAAGGGAGTACAGAGATTTCTAAGCCCAATTATGGCATTGAAAATTTCTTCTACACAATTTGCTAAAACCTCTCTACTCTCTAATTCACGATCGGCTAACCCCCTCATTACAAGATTTTTACGCCTAGGAGTAACCTCTAAGTTTTCAGTTTTAAGTCTGTTGGCCTCAGTTTTTTTTATCAATTTGAAGGACTGATGTTTCGAAGGTTTCTACCTTTTCTTTTAGTAGCAGAATTTCTTTAACTACTTCATGCATAGCGTCAACTTTATTATTGGTTCTATCTATTTTTTTTCGAGATTTTCTGTAGTTCTTTAAGAATTTCGTTATCGGTCTCTGCGTCCGAACAATCTGAAATTGCTGGCGATTTATTTCTCGAATTTTTCAGGGGGAGGGGGGCGTATTCCCATCTGACACATTTTTTGGCCGTTTATTCTTAGCCATTATAAAGATTTTATTAGCCTAGACAGAGCTCGCTTAGATACCAAGTAACAAATAGATAATTAATACAAAATTTTACTGCCCTATTAATGAGAACGGTATATTAGATTATGTTGGAAATTCGTAAAACTTAAAAGAGTTTTTTAACATTCTGCACAATGAAAAAACTAGAAGTGCGTTGTCAACATCGCATTCTAAAAGAAAGTCAATTAATTTATAAAATCTAATATGGAGTGAAATAATTACGTATTTCATTTGCAATTACTTTACCTGACAATAACACCTTGGTTTTCGAAATCGTGCTAAACAATAAACCCTTATTCATTAGAAAAATTAATATTATTGAGAAGATAAATAAAAAGCAGAAACCATTACACCTTAACAATGGTGTGTTTATTTCAAATTAAGGATAATGGCTATGTTGAAATGATAATCAGCGTTTCTCTCATTCCACCTAATGGCCGGACGGAAGCTCCTCCCTCATGAGACAATCAAATGAGTGCGGAATCTTATTGGTTCGTTAAATCTGAAAATTTAAAACGTTATACAAAGAGAAACCACTTTGAACCACATAATTGAAAGCGTTATTAAAATTCGATAGAATTATTGTAAAGGCGAAATATAATCTTGAATATATTACACATTTTTCTCTAAAAACTCTTTATACAATCTTATTCAATATGAGTACCACTTTAGGCGTTGTGAAATGATACACGAATAGCCTTATCATCTTTTCTCTCAGCAAAACTGGGCTTTAAAAAGGCTCACTACCATCCTCCCACGCATTGTAACCCGGCCATCTCATTAAAGGCAGTAAATGTCACTAGTTAAATGTCTTGGGCCTTAGGTGGTGCCTTAGCTATAAGCCTAGCTGTTTGTTATTATTTTAATTATTCGGCTTATCCCAAGTTTATTTTTCGTTTTACCAAATTCCAAGATATTTATTAATGGAAAATCTAGAATATTGATGTTTAAAGATACATTTCAGTTTTTGTTATAGAACAGCATGTAATTTTAGCGTTACAAGGTATTCAGGAAGGGTAAGAAAGTCATTGCTGTCGATGGTAAAAATATCGTTATTAAATAAGTTAATTAATAGCGAAGGTGGTAAGATTCCACCTTTAGTAAGTTTTGAGTTCGATAGTGTTCTTAAATTTGTTTTTATTACTATGTGGTTCAACCATCCATAAGCAGCTCCTCGAATTTCCGGAATGTTTAATTTTGTTTTAATAAAATTTCGTGAATAACTAGGCCGAATACTTTTCTGAAATTCAGGAATATACCAGGTAGCAAAATCACGTGTTTTTCACGAGTTACAACCACGTGTGTCCACCATGGATCATTTCCGCATAATATACGTGTGTGCATTTATTATCCACGTGAGTTACATAAGTAAAAACACCAATTCAACACCTTTAAAATACTGACTTTACACTATCTTAACACCTTTTAACCACCTATTTTACACTTGTTAACACTAGAATAACACCCATTGAGCACTTACCTTACACTTAATTAACACCACCCAAACACTTATTATACACTTTCTCAACACCATTCTTACACTTACTTAACACCCTACTTTCACTTTATCAATACCTTTCTTACACTTCCTCAACACCCTACTTACACTTCCTCAACACCCTACTTTCCCTTTATCGTATATTTAAACATTTATTAATGACGAATCAGTTTTACTTTTGATTAAAAATTAGCCAAGAATACTCGTGAGAAATGCGTCTCTCCGTGTTATTGTGAGAACAAAGAGGGATGAAGGTGGTTTTCGCTAGAAGGAAAGGAGTTGCTTTTCTCGGGAAAAAGAGAGGCACATTTAGCGAGGCATTCCTAAAGGTGTCTCATTCGGTAACTGACTGAAAACATTTTGAATGTATCCATAAAATGAGGGTTCCATATAAAAATTGAAGGTACCTATAAAATTAGGAAGTGACGAGGCGGTTCCATAAAGGTTTTAAAAGGTGGTTCATTTAAAGGGTTCAATAAAATAGTCCGTAGAATTGGTAAAAAGGGAGGTTCCATAGAATAGAGCCGGTGACGGAAAAGGTATCTATAAAAATCTTATCTATGCAGAGGGGTTATTCTCTATTGTAGTATGGTTTTTTGTGAATGTAGACTCAAATAATAGCCCCTTTAATGCACTGACAATCTTGCTCAGCTTGAAATTGGAATAAAAAATAAACAAATAAAAATTTGTAACCATTATCACAGTTTGTATTTATATATTTGCTACTTAATAATAATTTCATTTAATTATACAAACATCATTGCTGAAGACAAACTAATAATATTAATTAAATTTATTTTTAAGTCCACAGTTTTGAGCCCACGCAATAGTATCATTCATATGTTTTTATATAAACTTCCTCGGTTTAAGGTTGGCCAGATTTTTAATGATTGATGTCCTACGAAAAATTATGACAATCAGTTCCTACTTATTAAGTTGTTTTGGTGGCGTTAAAAGTATCGCCATCTTTTACTTTTCAAGTGCAAAATTAAATTTTTAAATTCGTTTTCTAAGTCTTAATTTCAATGAAATACGGATTATTTAAAAATGAACCAAAGTTTACTCAGAAGAAAGTCCTTGTAAAATTGTTACTTTTTCACGCGAACCATTTTGAAATTACAGGTGGGCGAAATAATTCGTGCATTTTCAGTAATTTTAATATAGCGCGAAGCCCCATGACAAATTCTCATAAATAACCTTAAAATAAGTGTCCTTTTCTATCATAGCGTTAAGAGCTCAATCTTATGCCAAAAGAATCGTTATCTTAATTAACACAATCGACGATTCGTCTGTTTATAATTATGTCGTATGGGAATTTTTCTTGATTATTAAACCCATTTGTGTTCTTGATTCCTTAGCAACCACTTAGAATTCCATACTCACAGATAATTACTATTTAAGCTTAACGTCCAAAGAAAACTTTTACAGCTTCAGCTCTTGTTTTTTAAATGGTACCACACATTAAAAGAAATAAAACTGCAGTTATGAAAAAGGGCCATATATTCTAGGAAAAAGCTCATCATTTTACTACGCCTAAAACGGGACAGAAATTTAATAGGATTGTATAAATAGATTTTAGAACAAAATTTGTTTTTATATTATCGATATTTAATTTTGGCTTATACTCATGTACTTTACAAAAATTGTAACAAAATCTTAGTAACGCTTTCAATAATGTTTAAGAGGTTTTTCTTTGTATTACATCTTTAATTTTCAGATTTAACGAACCAATACGATTCCGCACTCATTTAATTGACACGTGAGGGAGGAGCTTCCGTCCGGCCATTAGGTGGAATGAGAAAAACGCTGATTATCGTCTGGAAAATATTCATTATCCTTAAGTAGAAATATATACACCATTGTTAAAGGTATAATGGTTATTGCTTTATTTTCCTAAACAATTAAAAATTATAAACTAACGAGCAAACACTTTATATCCATCGAGTTTTTATGCGACGGGTAGGAAGTTAAAGCCTTATTGTTTAGCACGATTTCGAAAACAAAGGTTTAATTGTCCGTTAAAGTAATTGCAAATGAGAAACGTCATTACATGTCCTTATTATTTCGCTATATACTAGACTTTATCAAATAATACACTTTCTTATAAATCGCGATGTTGAAAAAGCTCTCCTAGTTTTCTCATTGTTCAGAATGGCAAAACAGCTTATGCTTCGTAACTTTTAAATATAGAAGTATAACCAATTATGGGCGAGTTCAATTGGTAATAATTGTAATTTTTTTCCCGAAAAACTTAAAGAAAGCCCTTAATTAATTATTAAAATAGATCGTTTTCAGTCAAAACAATTGTTTTAATAGAAGATTGTTATTAAAACAATTCAAACAACGTTGATTAACAGTGACAGTTTTAACTGAGCGACTTAATATTTAGTTTAGTCTTAATATAATATTTAACTTCAAATACTGGTATGTGTTTACGTTTCTTCTTTTTTCTATTTTTCCATCCCAAAACTAGTATAACACTATTGTGTTGTCGAAAACAAAGTATTAATAGCACATTTAAAAAATTAATATTTGAAAATTCATAAGTGTAAACGATAAAAGTTGCGGCAAGAATACGATTACAATTTTATGTTTAGTTTAATTGGTCGATGAAATGAATATAATAAAAATGAGAAAACCCACTATTGCATAGTGAAGATAAAAAATATTTTATTAAGAATAACGAAGACAGGTTTCGCTACCGAACGGGTGCAACATCCGGTGCATATTGAGAGACGCGCTTTTAATTTCTAAAATATAGCTAAAACACTACAAGGGCCATTTCACGACTAAAGATAAAATCAGTTTCTCTGAGGTTAAACTATTTAACAAATTATTTTGCATTCATGAAACAATATGGAGTGGCTTTGGATATCTTTATATGCTCAGCTAGAGCGGGGGAAAATGATTTAATATTTTAAATATTATTTTCTTATTGTTTAACCGAAATCTTAAATTTCGTTTAGTTTGGCCAACGAAATCATCTTTACACGCGCATGGAATTTTTAATATACCGTAGAGGCCTAGGTATTTTGTTTTATTGAATAGTTTGAATACAGGTTTTACGTGACAGTTAATTAGTATATTACAGACATTTTCTCAAACATTTTTCATTCATAGGATAACTGTGTACTTTTTCTTATCTTTATCATATGTGATAGAAGTATACCTCGTTTTTATATGTCTACTTTAAATTTTGGATATGGTCCGAATAATTAGGTTTTCATGGTAGCCTTAATCTTTCGCTCACGCTTTTATAAAATTAAGTTGCACATCTAGCAAAACTTGGTCTGACGAAATTTTAGATACTCTATATGAGTGGAAAACCACTGTTCCTTTCTTCCTCGTTTACTAAGTTTCCATTGACTATGGCAGCGCAAGGGAATTTCAGAATACGTATTGCAATACGGGCTTAGTCGCCATTTTCCGTGTGCTTGCTAACGCGTCACACGTAGCCTTGAAAGCACTTCGCTAGTGGGAGATCTTTCTTTGACAAACTTATAGAATAATATTATGAACGAAAGAAGTCGAGGAAATAACTCAGCTTTTCAGCACGGAGCACCAGCGAAGAACTGCTTATCACCCCAGAACGAAAATTATGGCGGAACGTTGTATTAAAAAGTTAGCAGTACTTATCTGGGGATCATCATGACTGGGATCGATTACTGAACTTCGATCCACGAAAACACAAGATATAACACCGTTTTTTCTACTACACGTTTAAAAGTTGATCTTAATCTCGATGCCACCATTCGTCTATCGGCTTCCTCAGTAACGAGTCAGTTTGGATTTGGGAAGATCCTTTATGTCAAACGTGCCCGCAAGATCGCTCCCATCTCACAGCAGAAAAACAAACTACAATTTGACGCAAGCAGACACGAGCAACTTTTAAAGAGGGTTACATAGTCAGTTTCCGCACCCTTCGCCACATTCCTGGGCGCTGCGAAAACTTTAACACCAGTATGAAGTCGACTCAGCTATAAAATTTAAAAAAATGGAACAATCGCCAGTGGTGGCGTTAGGTTTTTTTTAAAGCTAGGCTAAGTAAATAATCCCCATAATATAATACAGGGTGTTTTTATGCTCTAAAATTCAATTTTCATCAGAAACTATAATCACCAGAATATTGAAATTTTTATTAATGCCGGTAGACACTGGTTCTGAAAATATATTAACAGTTTTCAAAATATATTTTTTAAACACTAAGCGACAGATCAAATAAACCAATGATAAAGTTGAAGATCGTCATCGAAAAAGTACAAATATCGTCAGTTCGATGAAAAAAGACCAATTTTTAACTGAAAAATACGAAGTGAAAAATGAACCAGTTGGGCAAGCTAAAATACACTTTCAATAATGTGCGGTTGCATACTTTTACTAAGAGTTTAGCAGGGTAGGGTGGCTGAACCCATAGTTTAAACGTAGGTTTATTTCAAAAGTGTGCAGTTGGTTTTGTGTTATTTAAAGCGTCTTTTTCCTCAACTCTTATTTGAATGCCATTTTTAGTGAATTATATGCTAATTATATTACCAATAAAACAGCATTTTAAAAAAAGTGTTTTTTCTTGTTTATTTTAATGCAACTAGCCCAGGGAGATAAGGTTTTGACCCGGACCTAGTTTGTTACAAACTAAATTTTGTGGGATTATGTTCATCTCGACGAACTGTATGCTTAAAAAATTGCTCGATTTTGCAATAGAGGAACATTGTATATTTTTTATTTTTATGTTTGCATTTTAAGTGGTATATTATTGTAATTCTATCGCTTTTAGAACCCTTGCAAGCCCTAACATGTAGATGTATTTTCTCCGAACAGTGATATACTAATAATACCATTATGTCGGAATCGTCAGCTACAACTAAAACTGAATTTTCCGTTTGTTTACTTTCCATCGCAGTAGATACAATGACAGTGTCCGCGTCAGAAAACGCCCGAAAATTTCTTAAATTAGCATTTGGTAGTGTAATTGCGAGCTCATTTATAAATGACTCTTTGCTTTGTGTATTTGTCAACAATTCGTTGTGAGGAACGGTGCAAGATAAACTAGGCCGAATTATTAGGTCGGGAGTTGTCCTTTCCCGACGTCTGTGCTCTTCACTTTTAGTGAGGAGTTTTTCCGTTAAGTATCCGTCAAATACCACAGTTACGTTTTCTCCATATTGGAATTTGAGATATTCCGCATATTTATAAGAAATATTATGAAATGTCGAAGGTCGAGGCCAATTTACTTTTATCGAGTTCTTTAAGGAGGTTTGATTTTATGTGCTTTCGAATCCATCCATCTTGATACAGCGATGGTGGGTACGATTCCAGCTTGTTTTCAAAGCCTTCTTGCAATTCTTCTGCAGACTTATTTTTACACAATATTCAATTGAAAAGCTGTACTGGGTTTATTGGGACATCGCCATCTTTAATTTTGATATTTTTTCAACAGTTTCCGCAAGAGTCTTGAATTTATTGTTTCGTTTCAACTTCATATCTCCGTAGTTCGTACCGACGATCTTCTCCACTAAGCTTTCGCCTACTTCCTACTCTCTCACATTTTATGTTACTGTCAGCTACAATTCCGTTAGCTAAAGAAACTAGGTCTGTTCCCAAGATTTTTGAAAACGGGGAATGCGACTCAACCCAACCATGAAACGTTTGCAAATTGTCTTTATTCCGAGCTCTCCGGGCTTACCCTAACTTGACGTGTTGCTCAGTCAAAACCGACCTAACTGCGACGAATTCCTCTATATAGTTACTAATTTCCGCACAGTGTAGCATCGCTGCAATCCATTTAGCTATCGAGGACTCAAAAAACCCTCTTCCTTGAGTTTGTTCCCCTACGATTTTCATAGACCGCATTAATTTATGCTCAATAACCATAGCATTCCATGTTCCACTCCAGACGTTTGCAGTTCGACAAACAGTAAAAAATCATTTTTCAGAAAACTTTGCATAATCCGGTGTACTCATCCTGGTTTGCAATTTCTGTAGTTTTTGTCCGTTCTTCCGGATTGTTTTAACTTTATCCGTGCATTTAGTTTAGATAAAATATCTAAAAGGGCTTTAAAGCTGAATTTTCGTTGTAAATGGACTGCAAGTCCGGATGAAACAGGAGATAAGTTCGACGTAGCTCGGATCATGGACATTATCGCGTTAGCTATTGCTAAAATTTTGTTTCCTTGTTCTCCGAATAAAATTAACATAAACTCCTATAGAATGTTCGGAATTTCGTGCTTACCGCCACTGATAATAGCTTCAGAAGTCGGATAAAAATAAGAAGAACAAACCTGGAGTCGTATTTCTTTTCTAAGAATTTGAGCTGCAGTGTTTACAATTCGCATTCTCTCTTCGCTTACATCAACGAACTTTCTCGATGCCACTGGTTGTTAACTGTGGTTTCCATCGAACCTTTGAAACAAACGATATTTATCTGCCCAGGTTTGAGGGTTATGACGATACACTCTCCAAAATAGTTGTTTAATCTCAGTCCAGCGAACGGTACCTCATAGTTCGTCGCTTAATTTTGGGATTAGTTCGAAAACTGAAATTTGACATCGGTCGGAACAATCGACTAGAAAACGCTTCCAGGTTTTATTTTAAAGGTCTACCCCGATTTCTGGCCTTAATTCTTCCAAAAGAAACGTGACACGCAATGTGATGCCGCGCTAAATCAATTTCAGAACATATCCTACGGTAAACCTTAGTTCCCCATTGACCGTATCGCGCGTGGAATTTTTCACACTCGCGTTTTTAATATCAAGTGTCTCCACAAATCTTGATGCGCGAGTTTTTATTTTTTGTTTCCAACTTAGCAGTTTTTTTCACAAAATAAGCAATTTACTTAAAAAAATTAATATTGGTGTGGAAGTTCTCGTCGATGGTTGACTAGATTCTCCGCTTCCATCCGGCTTTGATTTTAAATACTTGGAAATTTTACCTTTATGTATTTAATTTATTCGGCAAGCTGAATAAATCCTTAAGTTTTCGAGGTCTTGAATAATTCTCCTTTTTAAGTGTCCACTTGTTTTGCTAGCGTTAATTATTGTCAAAATTCCTTTTTTCTTTATATTTGTCATAGGTTTAGAGTCTTATCGTTCGGCACAAATTAAGCGGACGCTTTCGTTCATTTCCAACTTTCGAAGAAGTAAGGTCTAGCTCGGACTGAAGTGAAAAACTGTCTAACGTTTGCTCTTTTACAAATAGACGGGGGCCACGGTATCATAGTTCCCACTACCACGTGACTTAAAGTTCAAACTCCGAAACCCGATCCTTCAGGGAGACCAGAGAGAATAGCGAGATTAAGCACTACGCGTATAAACAAAAGTAGATAGAGGATTATAAGGTTAATTTGAAAAGAAAATAAAACTTTTATTTAAATATAATTATTTTTGTTATTTACTATTTAAAATGAAAACATATCATTTGCATTCAAATCTGTTCGCAATATCCAGTTAACTATATTTAGGTGGAGAACGAGATTCAATCTATGTGCGCATGTCCCATATAAAGAACCCCAAGTAAGATAAATAATATTCGTAAAAAATGATAAATGCGTATATCTAATGGTTTTCGCGTAAATGCGCGAAAACCAAAAAAAAGACTAAATGGTGGCCATTTTTGAAAATGTACCCTTTTGCAAAATCGAGCAACTTTTTCATCAGCATATATAGTTCGTCGAGATGAACATAATTCCGCAAAAATTAGCCAGTAACTAATTTCCCTGGGCTAAACGTTTTCTACTGAAAATAGCTGTTGAAAGAAAGGTTTATAAATTGTAATAATTTTTATTCGACAAAAAAATTCACTAAACAAAGTTTTTAAACGTTATCACAATTATAAGATATAAAATATCTAACGAATAGTAAAAACAAGTAAAATTTTTATAAAATGGAAAGCATTTGGTGTTAAAGAACATTGTGTCCATTGATTTTTCTAATTATGCCAGTTTAGTGGACCGGACTGAGATGGTTGCTCTGTGTAATGGAGGAAGAATTCTAGCCCAGGTGTGCGAGATTTTTAAAGAACGGCATACAAATAGGCGACCATCGGTTATGATTTTGAGTGTTATGGTAATGTACAACATAAGTTAAGTTTCATGGGACAAAGTGATTTTGACTTTGGAAAATACATTGCCACTGCTACAGAGAAAGAAGAATCGACTTCTGCAATTGGTTACTCAATGCTGTTGACATCATCCCTAATATTTCCGCAACATTTTGTAACAGATGAATCATCAAAATAATAACTTATGACAGGGCAAAGACCTTCACTGAGGATTTCCACAACAGTAGATTTTACGCTTAAATATTTCGATTAGACTCATGGGAAATCACCTAAACGGTCTGAACTACTTGCTGTTCTTACAGAATGAATTTGCAATAGATATCGACGACCCTTCGTTAGCTCAACAGTGAAGATTTGGTTTTCAACAAGATAGTGCCCCGCCTCGTTATCACAAAAAACGTGACCATCTTACTAAGCCACGATTTATCTCAATGTTGGATCGGCAGAAACGATGTCGTTCATTAGCCACCAAGGTCCTCAGATCTTGAGCCGCTGGGTTTTTTCTTTTGAAGACAAAGAAAAGGTTTAACCGATTCTGGTTGAAAATCAAGAGGAGCTTCGTTAACCAATTATAATACTTCTCGTAAAGTAACCCAAAAATGGTCGAACGTGTCTTTGATAACACGACCATTCAAGAAAAACTGATTTATATATAAAATATAAAATCTTAATGAAATCATGCAAAAATTAAAATTATATATTCCAGTACTTAAGGACATCAGGTGCCAGAAAATCATCTCCTTCGCTATAAAATATAAAGAAAGAGATTGCAATATCCGTTTGGTGCACTCACAAATGAATACTCTTTCTTCATCTACGTTGGTAGGTTGCCTGAATTCCGGGAAGCGTTCTTCGAAACAGATGGGGTCCATGTCCAGTTCTCCCCGAAGTTGAACCTCTCGATTTTGGTGTTGACGGGTCATGGAAACTATCGTTAGGTCGGCCGACTTGGCTATAATGAGATATGCGATGGTAGTATTTATCATATTAATAAAGATTTTACCGCAAAATCAGAAAATCGAACCCAGGGAGTTCAGTTTCGTATTGAGTCCAAGAATCAGTGACGTCGTGGTTAACGTTGTATAGTGTTGAGTAGATAAAAGATGAACTGGAAACGTTGGACTGAAGCACTCAGAGGTAGGTCTCGATGACAACGATGGGTACTGTGGCAGATCCATCTCACCGGTGTGTGTTCAGTAGGGCGTATTCGGCGCTTAAGATGGCTATTCCGTACCAAATGAGAGGTGGATATAGTGCTATTGCATTGCTGTGGCACTGTGTGTGGATCCGTTTAGCTCTGGAGGGGTTCCTCGCTGTATGAGAAGAATCCAGGGCGAGAGAGATTTGTGCGTTCAGGCTGAGAGTCAAAAGCGGCTTTAAGTGAGGCTTGGACAAGCCTAAGTTGGTGCCTTGGGTAATACCCTAGCTAAAAAAAAAGCAAAGTATCTGTGATTTTTGGGATGCAGAGTGTGATTAATATTTTGCTAAGTGGTGGAAAACTAGTTTCAACAGCACATCGGACATTGATGTCGTGATCAAAAATGGTTTGCAGTAGAGACGGTACGAGAACTGAAAGTGATTTCGACGTGGTTAGTGGTACAAATTTCGAAGCCGAGAAGAAAGTGGGGTTGAAAGAGGGCGTCAATTGAAAACGTAGAGTTCCCAATTGGAAACGAAAAAGCTGGATATTCTGCTGTAGTAATTGGACCTGTAAGCATCATTTTATCCCGTTTGTTGGCCGTTAGACCATTCAAAAGTGATTGATCTTATCTGTTTTGGCCATGGTCTTATTGATCATGTATCTGAATTTCATACTTATCAAAGCCTTTGCCCAGTAAAGCCGTGGAGAGGCACGATATTTTCACGGCATCCGATTGGCCGGCCGTGTCCTGATTATAGAGGGCTAGCCATCTTGGGAATCGTGGGTGGAGGCTAACGGATCTTGAAAGATGGGCTATGGCCACGTTTCAAATTACTTGAAGTTTTCTTAGTGACGCAAAGACGATAAGGGTTCCTCGTAAGAAGATAGTGGCAGGAGTTTAAGAATGTGGCGTCACTGGGAGAGGTCAACTCGCGTGGAAGGTTGAAAATGCGGATGGGGTTGCGGGATGTTCGTTGTGGTGAAGGTGAGTAGGGTTTTCGAGCGGGTCCCTGGCCATATACAGTGGAAGGCCACCTCCCATCCCACCCATTCAACCCTTGCCACCCATTCCACCAGGGAGTATAAAGTGGAAGGTCACCTCCCGTCACTCCCGCGCCGCCTTTCTGTGTATTAATGGTTGACGGCCATCTCTTTACAACTCGTCGAAAAGAAGGGTTATAATCCTGATTGACAGTCCCCGATTTCGTTGGGTGGACAACTAGTAAAGCTATAGAGAGTGGTCCATAAGGAAACGTAAAGACTGTACCCCGATAAAATGAAAGCTTTATAGAAGGCAGCAGTCTTTCTCTATATTAATGAAGGTGGTGAACAGTCAAAGGCAGGGGTGGTGCTGGAGGTTCTAAATCAGCAAAGTGGAAGGCCGCCTCCCGGCGGTGAATAGCCAAGCCAACTATCAATGAAGGGTTCGTGACGCAATACTTCATGTACCCAAAATTGGACCGCTAGTTTTTTCTTTTTAGGGGAATCTCTATGGGGGTTTAACTTTACAATAAAGCTAATAGGTCCAGTTTATGGTGATTTTGGTCCGAAATAGGGTACATAGGGCCGGTAATGGTGACTTTGGTCGCTTTTAGGGTACTTTTGGTCCATTTTGGTCCATTTTTGGTTAACATGGCGAACTACACTTGGCTTATGGTTGAAAACAGCAGAGGAAATTGTACAGGAAAACATCTAGAGGTGGAATGTGTCCTTAACATTACATTCTGACCTTTTTTATACTGTCCAGTATACCTATTACAACATGATGCAATTTTTGGATACATAGTTTTTCTAAACTCTCATTTTGTTAGGCTTACGTATACCTTAACTTTGACATGGTTAGTGAGTCTCGGAAAAACCAGCGTAAGGTGTCGCAACACTAGAGTTAGATCCCCGATTTCCCCAAGTAGTCCATGTTGCGCAATTTACCGTTGAAAATAGTATTTATCATTGGAAATAACTCGAAGGTTCTTAAAATACCCCGATTTATATACTATAAAATAATTCATATTTCATGTAAAGAATATTTATATAAAATAATTCTTATATTTAAAACATTTAGGGTAACAATATTTTTTGTATATTTAGAAGAAAAAAAAACATTTTATTATCTCTGAAATCGCACGTGTGATGTAAGTTGATTGACATGTTTTCGAAGAATGAGAAAACAAATTCCCCGTTTTTAGAGATTCTGTCATTCACGTTACCATAAGTGGTAATACCACTTATGACGTTACCCATAGTACGTATAAGTAGAAGTTTTCTCGATTAATATTTTCCAACCCGGTCGACAAAATTTATTTTAATATAATTTATTCCTAAATATTTTTTGAAGTGCAAACAAGAATAATAACCTAAGCTTCACACAAGAAACATCTTTACTTAACTTTAAATCCAATAAAATCTATTTCTGATATTGAAATAGGTGGAAAAATAACGCAAAAAAATGTATTTTTCTACTTTTAATATGGTAAAATACAATTCCAATATGTAAATATAAGTATAAAAATACGGCGAAAACAACTTACCTATATTTTAAATATGGTAAAATACAATTCTTATATACAAATATAGTCAGAAAGAAACTATAAAAACACAAAAATGAAAATCTTTAACTTTATTTCTCAGCACCATTTCTCTTTGACTAGCTTCATCTAGCTTAAATTTCCACTCTTCAATATGCTTTTCCATTTCTTCCAAATGCTTTCTTATTTCTTATACGTATTTTTTTAAATTATTTAAATATTGAAGAAGTAGCTTATACGGCTACTAATATAAACGTTACTGTAGAATGTCACTATTTTTTAACTCCATTTAAGTATCATTAAGTGTATAATTAATAAAGTGGCTGTTAAAGTAGTTGACGTAGAATGGAAATATTTTTAAATTTCATTTTAATATCATTAAGTGCGTAGGTAGTACTTGAAGGAGCACCCAAAACTGGACCGCAAGTTTATTTTTATTTTTAGGGGAATATCTATGGGAGTTTCACATTACAATAAAGCTAATAGTTCCAGTTTAGGGTTTTTGTCGTATTTTAATACCTATATTTACACATTGGAATTGTATTTTACCATATTAAAAGTAAAAAAAGAGATTTTTTGCAATATGTGTCCACCTATTTACATATCGGAAATAGATTTGATTGGATTTAAAGTAGAGTAAAGATGTTTGTTGTGTGTAGGCTTAGGTTATTCTTGTTTGCACTTCAAAAAATATTTATGAATAAATTATATTAAAATTAACTTTGCACATGAGATATAGATAACGAGGAAACAAGTTAACTAGCTCTGAACTTATATGTTTTACTCTACGGGAAGGATGATGTAAGTTAAATTCATAATGGTTAATGTGTAGTATTTTTCTGCCTTTTTAAATTTTATAGTATTTCCTTATCTATATGTGTATCGGAAATGTATTTTAACGTATCGAACGTAGAGTATAGAGTTATTTTTAGTATTTTCTGTCTATATTTTCCTATCAGAGTTGTATTTAGCCGTATTAAAACTAGGAAAAGGAATTTTATAGTATTATTCTACCTATTAACATATTGGAAATGTATTTTATCAAATTTATAAAGAGATTTTAGTAGTATTTTTCTATCTATATTTTCATATTGGAAATGTATTTTATCAAATTTATAAAGAGATTTTAGTAGTATTTTTCTATCTATATTTTCATATTGGAAATGTATTTTACCGTATTAAAAGCAAAATAAAAGATGCATAGGAATTCATCTTTCTGACAAGGGTTTTACCAATCATACATACACCATCTAATGTGGAATTTATGTTTAACAATTGGATGAATTCGTGTTTACAAAAGGTTCTTTTAAACATAGGAGTAAAAACGCGAACAAGAGACCAATAGGTAGGGGAGAAAACTAAGCTTTATTGGGGAAAAATATGCGGTACTTCGGACGATATGCCTTCAAGGCGAAAAACTTTATTACGACTGTCGTAATAACTATGTATCCAAAAATTGCATCATGTTGTAATAGGTATACTGAACAGTATAAAAAAGGTCAGAATGCAATGTTAAGGACACATTCGAACTCTAGATGTTTTCCTGTACAATTTCCTCTGCTGTTTTCAACCATAAGCCAAGTGTAGTTCGCCATGTTAATTCTATGCACGGTAATATAAATTTATCATGTTCCGTTTGCGTAAAGTCTTTTAAGCGAAATGATAATTGGGTTGGAGGAGTGGTAAAATTACGGTTCTTCGTTTTTGCAACTGCTTTTCTACCAAGAATGGACCAAAAGTACCATAAAAGCGACCAAAGTCACCGTTACTCTTTTATCACTATCTCTCCAGTACGTCCATTAAGAAATTCAAAGTCAATAACAACAGATTTTTAATTCCTATAAAAATAAATTTTAGTACATTCACTCAAGTACGTTTTCGGAAAATATAATCTCTAAATGAAAATATACTTACATTTAGCTTTTTGGTTCCATCTTTGAATGCGTTTGATTGTGTTTTCGATCATGATTTCTCAGCTATTTATACTATTCCATTGCACAATAATTAGTAACAATGTAAACACTGTAACGGAGAATCACACAGACTCCTTGTAACCTCTTTGCCATTTAAATAATACTGGCGAAATTGACGGTTAAAATTTTATTTTTATTTGCAAATTAAAATAATGTTTATTTCTTACATCGTAGTTAACTCTATCTTCGCAAGGAATAATATATACCGTTTTACCGGAGTGTTTCAGATAACGTTTACTTATTCCATACAACCAATCCATTTTTTTCCACATTAATTTGATATAACCTGCTATCCACTAAATTATAGAGATGATTGGAAGAGGGAAAAACCATTGCTTAGAATTATAGATATTGGGGTGGAGGAGTGGTAAAATAACGGCTCTTCGTTTTTCTAACTGCTTTTCTGATGTAACCAAAAATGGGCCAAAAGTACCCTAAAAGCGACCAAAGTCACAATTACCGGCCCTATGTACCCTATTTCGGACCAAAATCACCATAAACTGGACCTATTAGCTTTATTATAAAGTTAAACCCCCATAGAGATTCCCCTAAAAAGAAAAAACTAGCGGTCCAATTTTGGGTACATGAAGTATTGCGTCACGAACCTTTCATTGATAGTTCACTACCAGCGGAGTTGGCTTGGCTATTCACCGCCGGGAGGCGGCCTTCCACTTTGCTGATTTAGAACCTTCAGCACCACCCCTGCCTTTGACTCTTAACCACCTTCATTACTATAGAGAAAGACTGCTGCCTTCTATAAAGCTTTCATTTTATCGGGGTACAGTCTTTACGTTTTCTTATGGACCACTCTCTATAGCTTTACTAGTTGTCCACCCAACGAAATCGGGGACTGTCAATCAGGATTATAACCCTTCTTTTCGACGAGTTGTAAAGAGATGGCCGTCAACCATTAATACACAGAAAGGCGGTGCGGGAGTGACGGGAGGTGGCCTTCCACTGTATACTCCCTGGTGGAATGGGTGGGATGGGAGGTGGCCTTCCACTGTATATGGCCAGGGACCCGCTCGAAAACCCTACTCACCTTCACCACAACGAACATCGCGCAAATCCATCCGCATTTTCATCCTTCAACGCGAGTTGACCTCTCCCAGTGACGCCACATTCTTAAACTCCTGCCACTATCTTCTTACGAGGAACCCTTATCGTCTTTGCGTCACTAAGAAAACTTCAAGTAATTTGAAACGTGGCCATAGCCCATCTTTCAAGATCCGTTAGCCTCCACCCACGATTCCCAAGATGGCTTGCCCTCTATAATCAGGACACGGCCAATTGGATGCCGTGAAAATATCGTGCCTCTCCACGGCTTTACTGGGCAAAGGCTTTGATAAGTATGAAATTCAGATACATGATCAATAAGACCATCGCCGAAACAGATAAGATCAATCACTTTTGAATGGTCTAACGGCCAACAAACGGGATAAAATGATGCTTACAGGTCCAATTACTACAGCAGAATATCCAGCTTTTTCGTTTCAAATTGGGAACTCTACGTTTTCAATTGACGCCCTCAGCGTTGAACACTTTCAACACCACTTTCTTCTCGGCTTCGAAATTTATACCACTGACCACGTCGAAATCACTTTCAGTTCTCGTACCGTCTCTACTGCAAACCATATTCGATCACGACATCAATGTCCGATGTGCTGTTGAAACTAGTTTTCCACCACTTAGCAAAATATTAATCACACTCTGCATCCCAAAAATCACAGATACTTTGCTTTTTTTTTAGCTAGGGTATTACCCAAGGCACCAACTTAGGCTTGTCCAAGCCTCACTTAAAGCCGCTTTGACTCACACCCAACGAAAGCGGGGACTGTCAATCAGGATTATAACCCTTCTTTTCGACGAGTTGGAAAGAGATGGCCGTCAACCATTAATACTCAGAAAGGCGGTGCGGGAGGGACAGGAGGTGGCGTTCCACTGTATAATCTCTGGTGGCATGGGTGGAATGGGTGGTCCGGGTGGAATGGGAGGTGGCCTTCCACTGTATAGGGCCCGGACCCGCTCAAAAACCCTACTAAGGGGTGGTCGTGGATTGGATCGTTTTTTCAGCCAGTCCAACGAGATGGAAACAATTAGAGGCAATCGGAACCGTATAAAATGTAGCCAACCTGAAAAGTTTAGTAGAGCGTGGAAATATTAAGGACTGGGTTGGATTGATGAGATCCGCAATGCAATTGGAGAAATAGGATAAAATGCCCGTGTTGGACGTAAAGCTCATCTGGTCTAGGAATGGGTTCGACCCAGCTCAATCAACCAGTTGTTATCTTAGGAATGTGAGAATCATAAAACTGTTAGAATATTAAAAATGTGTTTAATTATCGGTGCAAAAATATCCACGGAAAATTGCAGCGCGTGATGCAGATGGGTAAATAATCGGTTAACCATGGCGAGTGTCATAGTCTCCCGACGTAGGAGATTTTTAACACTGACACGGACTTAAGCAGAAGGAGGTCAGGTCGCCTTTTCAGAAGGCCAAGCTTTTGTAGCTTTAATGCCGTTCTTTGGCCTATGCCGCGAGAACGGACCTTGCCTTTAAAGGTGTACAGTGACCTCGGATATTTTTTCTAGCTAACTGTATCTGGTGCCGTCTTATTTGATTGCTTGGTTGGCCGTCTATCCATCCTCTAGCTCGACAATATGCTTTGCATTCGACACGCAGGAGATAACAAGATCTCACCACATGTTTATCATGTATTAACGTTCAACTTTTGAAGCTTAAGTCAGCGGCCTTTTAGTTTGAAATATTTAATTCAATGCATTGGCTTGATAAAAAAAAACTCATCCGAAAAGGTTTTTGGTTATGATAAATTAAAGAACAAGAAATTTATTAATGGGAGTGTTTAGAGGCTTGAGGAAGATTTAGATAAAAACAATTAATGCAAAATAAATGGAATTCTATTAAAATATATTTTGGCTTTTCTTTGTAAAATGTCCTTCTCATTTCGCTTTTTTTTTGGCATCGCTTGAAAAAATTCCAAGACCTCTTTTATCTCGGAAATATACCTTTTTATAACTTGCAATTAAAAATAAATATTTTTTTATTAAAAGTAGGTTTGAAATAAACAGCAATGAATGCGTCGGATTTGGTCACCATAAGGTGGACTATGCCTGATGTAAGTACTTACAATTTGTTTATATTATGGAATTCGAACCTCAATAATAATTTTTTTTATTTTCAATCTTTGAATGGAGTCTTTCTTTACTTGTGTAGGCCGGAAGGGGCATTTCAGTAATTTAAAACCTTGCTCGATTACGAGTTAAAATTTAGTGCTCGCTAATATTAGTCGGAAAAGAAACTTTGAAAAGCTTTCTTTATCCTAAGACCATTTACACCTGGACTGCAATGAAGGTAGGCGTTGTTGTTAGGCTAGTGTCGCCGCTACCCCAACGCCACCATCGTTATGTAGAGGCAACTCTCGTCCACAAGGGAATTCAGGCTGAAAAAAGCGTTAACTTCGCGCTCCTCTTCCAACAATTTACTTGGTTGCCCCGCGAGCCGTGACCAATTGTCGCCCGTTATTTACGGCGTCTAGAGAAAAAAAGCAAAGAGAGCGCGAACCGTTCGCCTCCTAAAGACGGGGGATACAAAAAGGGGGGTTGCTGCATGTTTGTGGATTACTATTGCGGATTTTCTCCACTTGGTGATGTTTTGTAGCGGACACTCTGAAATCGGAGTTATAACGTTGTCATTATAGTACAGGTGTAAATGGCCTTAGCTTTATCTGACATTTTGAAGATAATACTAAGGTGGAAAACTTACACCATCTTCTGGTTAGTTAAAGACGTTTTGTAGAACATCATTAATGTTTATTACCGTAGCATAATATTATAGGAATTAACTGTTGAGCAACATCAATTGTTCCCATGTTAACGAGTTTGTTAAGGGGGTGGAAACTATGCAGTAAAGGTCAAGCTACTATAAGAACAAGTTCTGCGGTAGAACGTTCACCTGTCTTGCAAGAGGGCTCGGGTTTGAATCCCGGCCGATTAAAAAATTATACTTCACCAATGACAAAAAGAGGGCGCTTTTGGAAAACCTTTACCCTGATTCTAAGAAACTGGGTACGCAGTGATTAGCATTTGCCCCGAAAATGTGAACGCGTTCGCAGGCCTGACAGACAGACCCACCCACAGACAGACTGACAGACACGGGGGATGTATAACATCTCCTAGGGTACAAAGTCCCCTCGGAGAGGTAAAAATCTGCGTTGTGCTGATTTACACGTAAACCAACGTGAGTTGTGCGCTTTTCTCCCTTTCCGTGAGCGAGTGACAGAAGAGCTCGCAACGAGCGTAGAAGATCTACGAGTAAATCACCGCCACGCGGGTTTTTTTAGAAGCTTGAACTTATATTCTTGGGTTCTTCTCCCTTTAAATTGAGATAGTTAATCTTTATTTTAGGTGATATTTCGTTGGGCTACCGTATCCTAGCTCGAACGCTTTTGGTTTATTTTCACTTGTAAGTTTTCTAAGTTTATTGGACGATAGGTAGAACGTTAAACTATAATTTCTTATCAAAGATCCTAAATTAAAAGATTGAGCCAGATATTGATATTTAAAAACATTAAGAATTTATCAAATATTTAGCTAAGTATTGATGTGGTTAGTGTAGGATGATGGCACCTATTTGCTTACTACCATAGTTAAGAAAAACTCCAAGTGCCTTTTGCAGCTCCAGCTCGCATTCAACAAATACATGTTATTCGAGCTGGATCTGGCTGCGCTTAAATGTAGCTCGCTTTAATCGGGGTCCGCAATGTGTATATCTTTCTGAGGATCTATTTGGAAGCAATCCTGGCTTGGAATCGCTAATTTATTAACCAATCTAATCGTTTTTCTATTTAAAATGTTTCGTATTTTTTTTTAAAAACTCATAGCTTTTTAACGAAGTTATAACCGTATGTTAAAATTGAAGGCAAAGTTTGTTTCAGAAAAGAAAAATAATTTATATAACTAAACTATTTGTTTATTTTATGAAGATTTTTCCGGTTGATTATATTAAATATGCTCCCTGAGAAGTTAAAAATGAGGTTTAAATTTGAGGTGTTAAATTTAATTATTTTGATGGTCAAGGTTTCAGATAGATACACTGTTTTTTTTTAAAGAAAATAAGTTGAATTGAGCTAATAATGAGTCGAGTGCAAACCGATTTAATCGAGTTTATTTCAAATCGAACCTGGATGAGCCAAAATAAAGACGAGCCAATTTCGAATTGAGCTAAAACCTCGACTCGGCTCGTATTTAGACACCCCTCTAAAGAGCCGAAATTGAAATGAATTAGCAGATAAACAGGTATAAATAACTTGTTTTGTTAGTTTTTTAAGTTAGGCTATATTATCTTATATACTGGTGAATGGAAAAATTATTTCCTTAATTTAAATAAAGGTATATATTCTGTTATTGCGTCGAGATCCCTATTTCTTAGACAGGGATAGCCATTTTCCCAAGGTCACCCCTTGGGGTATCCGCGATTTAACATTTTGAAACGTGAAACGAGAACAATTGTTGTTATCGTAAGCCCACAGCGTTTCGTTTCTGCAGTCAATTATGACAGAAGTGGTTGTGTGATATCAGAAGTCAAACCAGTTACATATATAATGACATATGAATCATTTATATTTTGTAATTTCTTAAGTTATTGTTACCTTGGTTCATGTAGTGTTAGCACAATCTAAAATCATTAGCATTGATCAATTGCAAGGGAACTGTCCAATTTTGATATAACAGAATGACTAATTCGAGTTTAAGACACGTTTTATGTACTGCTTGAGGCTTAGCGATAGTAATTCTGCTGATAGGTTCTTGTTATGATGTATGATTTTAAACATTTAAAGTAACAAAAGGTGTTGTGAACAATAGAAATAGCTTAAGTGTCCATCATTTCGAAAGAATAACCTGTGTTTCGGAGTACAAATAGCCTTCCAGGAACAAAGTGGGTTTTTCTTTGGTAAAAGAATTATCCTGCGTCTTTAAAAGAACAACTTCATTGTGGTTTTTCAGTGTAAAGCCTACCAGCTACGTCATTGAGAGTAAACAGTTGCGTAAATAACGGACCCGAAGATTAATGGACACTAAACACTTTCCGAAAAAACTGGTCTCTATTAAAAGAAAAGACCCAAAAAAGACTAAGAGAAAAATAATTAGTTCTTTCTTTGGTATTTTTAACTAGTTCCAAGGATGTCAACAAAACTTACAAGTATCAAATATGAGCTCTTATTAGTTAAATAGAATACCGATTTTTGTCAAGCAAGTGGAAATACTTAAATCAAACTGTAATTTTTTTTAGAAATGATTGACTAAAGTATTCGAGGCATTTGAAAAGAAAAATGTTCTCTCCCATTAAATAAAAGAGCAAAATTTAAAATCCGGCCAAGTAGGAAGTAGAGCGGTCAATGAGTTGAGGTTGTTCGAAGCAACTCCCGACTCGATACTGTTCGTAGTGTCCTGTGCAATGCTCAGCTAAAGATATATGAATTGAGTGTCGAGTTGAGTAAATACTTATCGAGCAGAGCTCATGAATTAGTCGAAAATTAACCCTTTCGCGAGCTTAGCTGATGGGACATCGAGTGAACAAAGAGTCAATCTACATTTTTGCTGGGTGAATCAGGCCACGAGCTTATAAAACGTGCACCGAAACTAGCTGAGCACGCGCATCCGATAACATTCAAGAGTTGAGTTTTTTCGAGCTGTTAGCGATCTGACTCGATTTAAAAAAAAAACTCCAATCGTACAACGGCGCTTGCCAATGATTCGAACATGGTATATAAAGAATGAATATCGATAAGTCAATAATGGGCCTTTCTTTAAAATTAGCTACGCTTGCTGAACTAGTTTTTATGTAGCTCATTCGTCACGAAATATGTTAAAGTTCAGTTCAGTTTGTTCTTAAAAACCTTTATTTATCTAAAAACCAGGTGCCTCGTCCGGGAATTTTCGTAGTAATAAATAAAAAAATTAACTTTGTTCATATTTTAATTCCTAGCCCTATAACGCATACGAATCATCTTAAACCCAAATGCAATATTTTAGTTTTCGTTGTACTGATTTTTTAATTTACCCCGGATGCTTCAATATCTTTTGTTTTCAGCCCTTTGTGTGAAAAGTAGGGTCACCTGCTCAATTGTCTGCTAACGCGAGCTATGAACTTCTATCGGAAATACTCTTTTTGGTTGGTAGATAATGCCTGCAATTTAAGCACGTTTACACATTCGGTTATGGTAGTCACGCATTTATATGAAGAAGATAAAGTTACATTAGGTTGTAGAACGTCTTTACCAATAAGTAAAATTCGAAATCATTATAATAATCAAACGAAAAATTCTCTTTTCGGCAAGTTATGTGCGCTAATTCTTTTAACATTTATGTAGTTGAACGAAAGAAATCACTGATAGCTATTTCCTTGGCCCTGTTAAAAAAATTCAAGCAATTAGGTGTTGATTTTGTGTTCGGTAAAAAGTTATGCGTCCACTGTAAAGTGGTGGCTAAAAATAGAATAATACTTGGAATTTCAGTGGACTCTGAATATCAGGCTCAATCATTATTTAATTTACCAGATACCTCTTCCCACACTACATCTCCAAAAGGTAACAAATCAAGTCAACCTTCTTCGGTATCCCAGATTCAAGGCTACAAAGAAACTGCTTTGCTGGCTGTCAACGAAGGTTTTTTGTACAATTGGATGAATCAGTAATAAAGAAGTTAGAAATACAAATTTTTAAGCCTTCTGCAGGTGAGTACCCAGGGTGTGTAGGCTTGATAGGTTCAGAATAAACATAGGTAAAAATATTTTAATACGTTTTTGTACCTTATGGATGGTTCTCACAGGACCCAGGCCCAGTTTCCCTCTGCCCCCTGGGTTTGGCCAATGACACTCTACATTATAGTGCGTTGTATTCCTGTTATAACGTAAAGATATGTTTTAAATAACAGAAGGGCTTAGTATATCACAAGGTGAAAATTGCAAAGAAAAAATAAATTCTGGTAATCAATTCCTTAAACAAAAACTGGAATAATCTCTAAATAAGTCTTTTGAATATACCGAACACAACGACGATGATATATAAGAATAAAGCTAAAGAACAAAAACTGAATGAAAATTTTCTAAGCGAACTTAAAAACGAATTTAACAATCCAAACGCATTACGGAAAGAGTCAGAATTTAGAGCAATTCAATACATTGTCAAACGCAGCAGCGAACTAAAAGCTACCTGAAAAGCAATCTAAAGGACGAGTACTTTCCGAGGAAATCAAATCTTAAGTCTTTGATTTTTATGAAAATGATAACTTTAATCGTATGACACCGGGAAAGAAGGAACCCTACAACTGGTGAAAAGGAACATCGTCTAAAAAGACTATTTCTATTTAACTTACAAAAACTATTCGAGAAGTTCAAAGAAGACGGTAATGACGTTGTTTAATTTTAAACGTTTAGTTTTTTCGACCTCCATGGTGCATATTAGCAGGTCCGGATACTATATGCGTTTGTTCTTACCACTAAAACATAAAATTGATGAAATCTGCGTTTCCTTCAGTACTTCAACTAAAAAACGATGTAGATTTCATGTTTTTTACAGTTGATGACTATAATAATAGAAACAGCATGATGGGAATGTTTATGGATTGTCCCGGAAAACTAGGAATACTATAAAGTCAATTCTTAAAGGAACTATTAGAAGACATTGATGAAATAAAATTCATGCAATGGGAGTTAACTGACAACACCTAACTAGTCACCTTCAACGAAAGTAATGAGTATTTTATAAACAACATGGCAGTTAAGTAGACATCACTATACCACCAAATCGCAAAAATAGTATTAAAAAGTTTAGGAAGACATCCTTTTACCTGGAGATGTAGTAGTACTTGGTCATGATTCCGAAAATTATTCATTCTTTATACAAAACGAATCTCAAGGATTCCTTTGAGACAACACTCAGGCCTCCATGCATCGATTCGTTTACTATTTCACTTGATTTAAAAACCGAAATCTAGAGCACAAGAGTTTTTTCATTATAAGTGACACTACAGTGCACTTCAATCCTATTGTCAACACCTGTATATCTAAATTGATACCAGAAATAAAATATCATATTCCTAGCTTGATTAAACAAACTAATCTTATTTACAGATGATTGCGCTGGCGAATTTAAAAACAAATACAGTTTATCGAAACTTTGCCGTCACAAATCGGTTGGCAGGCAGAGTGAAATTTTTTAACCACTTCACACGGAAATTGCCCTTAGGATTAAATCGGTGGAACTGTAAGACACAAAATCACGAAGAAGCAATTTTGAATGATTACACACAAAATTTCAGAAATTTTGCACGTTTTGAAATACGCGTACGCTAATTACAATTATCAATATCTTGAAAATTGAACATAACGCAATTTTAGTTTCAAGTCATTCGTATTCATAATGGGGTAAAGAATTAAACGATACACGAATTAAATATTTTTTACAATAGAAATGTTGGGTTAAAGTTTTAAAAAACCAATATTAAAAATATTAAATATTTTTATATATTTCAAAAATAATCCTTTTGAAATGAAAAACATATTAGGGGTGGTGGTCACTTTTTTGAAATTGATCAAATGGGTCGACAAATCTTTGTAAGAGTTTCGGAAAAACCCCTAGTGCAAAATATGAACTCTAATGGAACGCCAAACAAAGTGTAACCTTTCTTTTTAATTACTTTATTGTTATTCATTTATTCTACAAAATGACTATCGAAGGTAAAGCGAAAAAATTTAAAACCTAAAGAGACATTTTTAAATCTCTCGGAAGCATGCCACATCTCTATTTAGTAAAAAACTTTGAATTAGAAGTTAATTTTCAGGTGTATTATACTAAGGGATTTTTCTTGATCTTTCGGAAAATAGTCTTTATTTCTGTAAACGGACAAACCATTTTGGTATAAAAATATAATAAGAATAAAAGTTTGACTTTATAATAATTTAAGAATGTATTTTGATATTCTTAAGTTTGGTATTTTTTAACTCCGTTGAAGAAAATCCTAAAAATAAATTAACAAATTTTTTTTAGTATTGGGCATCCTTTGTTCATGCGTTCTACACAAAGAGAAATTATCCATATTACGAACCTGGATTCCTCCTGCTTCAGCTCATTTTACATAATTTGCCGAACATCAGGTTAGTGGAAAATATTTGGGGACTTGAATTACATAACCCTTTTTAGAACTATACGCCGTGTCTCACGCTTTCGGTGATTAATGGAGGTGATACTCACAGGGGGGCGATTTAGAGTAGGGCTAGAAGGCATCCAAAAGGTTTCGTTTGGAGCTGCCTGTTGCTTCAACCTAAACTTTTTTTTTTAAATTTGGTGGAAAGGAAGTAGAGCTATACGAAGTCAAATTTACCGCTTAAAAAATCCTATTAACTCGATGCCTCCCAAAGCCGCCACAATAAATTTCAATTCAGCCGGGTACTGAACCATCACCTCTAATTTAACGTTATTTTTGTAAAAGAATACACTCTTTTTAGAAATGTTTACTGGGCCCGCCTTTATCGTACAGACAACCAACCAGCAAGCGCTTTACCGCAAACATTTCATCCCCTCAAAACCGGTTTTTTCATCACCCTCCCCGTAGACCGTACGGTAATGGCGGTCGATTGGGGAGGCGCGTTTAAGAGTCTTTATATAACTTCCTTAAGTTAACTCTGAAAACACAAATAATTCTTTTTGTACAGAAATGAGCTCGGTGTAGTGACTCCTCAGCCCCATAATGATTGATATGGTCGTTGGCCAAACAGACTATAATTAAAATATTACTATTGAGAAAATATGGCATGTCAAAAATGAAGTTATAATGTTACTTATGCTGTAAGAAATAAGAACGTTATAACAGAGAGTGTAAAGATTATGAGAGGCGTCTCTCTTTCAAAAAAGCGTACTAACTTTTTTCCCCAAAAATGTCCACTACTACCGTAAGAGCGATGGCGCCACCAGTGGCGCCGTTCTCACAGCGCGTGCGTTTCGATGTTAGGTTTAAAAGAGACGCAAAAACTTTCCAGATTTTTAATGCTAGTTTTAAATAATTTAGTGGGTCTGGGGTATATTATTTTGTTTTAAATTGTAAAATATTGAAAACAAGAAATCCTTGTTCATCTTTTTTTAAGTTTCCAAAGGAAAAAGACTGGTAAATTCGCATTTTCATTAGATAGGCTTATTGGCATATTAACTTAATATAAAGTTTAGTTCTATTTTGTGGCTGAAAAATGTAAATAATAATGGGCTTACAAATAAAACTACGGAATATTTACACGTTAACCATATAATTTGCGCAAATAATTTCATTGATGCCAGTTTCATGAATATTAGAACTAAAAATAGGATCACACCATCCGCTGTGCCAACAATTTTCAGTCTTAATGACTCTACACCATTGGAAATTTCAGAAAATGGTAATTTCAATTCAAGCCTTGCTTCTCCTCTGGGAAGATCTAAAGGATAAAACCAAAATTAAGTTTTTATTAACGGACAGGATTAGCCAAGATTTTGTAGATAATTTTCTTGGATCTATAAGACAGAAAGGAGGCAACCGCAAGTCCGTGATCATCCCAATCCACAACAATTTCGAGCTGCATACAGGGCGGCCTCTGTGAATAATCTCTTGAAACCACCGGATTCTAATTTTGAAAATCTTGTAGTCTCGCAAAGCCAGGGGCAATGTTCCGATGAAGACTTAGAATTTTGTAATTCTATTGGAAGTCCAAACCTGCTAAAACAAAATGTTCTTAGTTAACATTTCAGGATATCTAATTCACCGCTGCTACTCAAACCTTCAATGCTCTTCTTGCATAAGTCAACTCAAAAAAGACAATCCAATTGTTGACCCAACCACGGCCGTCTCGAGATCTGCTTCGCGCTCATAGCGGCCCAGGCAAAGATTTCCTCTCCTATGTATTTCCGCGAATACCTTTTTTTAACACTAGGAGCGCTGTCCGAGCCCCCCCTTAAATGTAAAAAATCAGCGGGATATTTAATAGTTTTCTATGGCGGTAAATTCAACTAGTTAATCATTTTTGCATTGTTTTTCAAAAACTTCTGGAAAGTTTGGGATATACAACTTATGATTTGATCTTTATCTAATAAGTTTTCATTTAAAACATTTATTTAATTAAAGTAATATGCTTATATTGAGTTATATTAGTTAATTGCTAAGCCTAACCAAAGTTTATTTTGTTTTTCATAGGTTTCAAGTTTTTAAACCAGTATTCACATTTATTTTATCAGAATTTTAAATAAATAACCAAAATATTATTCATATTATTTAATAAATAGCTTTATTATTCTTTAAATTAAGTTCACATTTCTCAAACTTTAGTTTTAAAATCAGAACAAGTGTCCATTCTTTGCTAGAAAATTATTTTCCTCAATATCTAGAAAAAGTTCAAACCGACTGCGAGAAGAAAATATTGACAAAGGAAACATATGAATCTATTAGAATAACTTCATTGTCTACAATATCTTGCGTGTCATACCTCCTTAAATCTGGTTTCCAGTTTGTCTTGACAAGAAATGTAACGAGCGATGCTATTGAAATGTTTTTCAGCATTCTCAGGCAAATGGCTGCAGGGAATGACATGCTGGATGCAAGAGCCACTATATTCAGTTTGGAATCCATCCTTAAGAGATGCACTATATCATTATTTATTTATTTAGAGGTTATCTACAAAGCCGCATAGGCCAACTTATGTGTAGACTTACAGAATCGCAGGATTAAAAATGAACAGAATATAAAAAAATTGTATAAAAGTAAGCAAAAAAAATAATAATAGTAATAATAATGAGAATAATTAAAAGCAAAAAGCAAAGCCAACATTAAGAAAACGAGTAAAAAATAATTACGAGATCATGACCAGGCAGATAAATGTTCAGATAATAAATAGCGGAATTTGTGATAGTTAGATTGTGTCACAATATTTGATGGCAAAGCATTCCAATCGGTATTGAAACTATGGGAAAAAGAATTTAGTCAAAAACCTAAAACATCTAACGTTCCCCAAGACAGCTTCACAGATCTATCAGCCATGATTGATACTAGACTCGATGAATTTTCCACTATTTTTAACGGCAATGAAGTTACATTACCATCTGAAGTTACTGACATACTAAATGCTTTGGACGGCTAGCAAGTATCGCATACTTGGCTGATTATGTAGTACAAATCCTAGAAGAAAAACATTTTTGCGAATTGTGCCTAATTCTGACTCACCATTTAAATTATCCGACAGAGGAAACCTTAGGTATCCCAAGCAAAGCTTTATCATGTTAATGGCTAATATTGGATATAGTAACAACATTCTAGAGAGAGCTGTACCCTATCTTTGGGATTCACCTGCAATTTTTAAAACATTGAAATCCACTTGTGGCCAAAAATTGCTCTATGCCCTTACATCCAATGTGATTTGAATAATAATCACCCGAATGAAATTGCTGATTTAATTTGTAGAAAGGTCGTACCCCTAATTATCACAAATATTACCAAAACTCTGTCCGCAAAATTTTAGAAAGTGAAAGAACTTGTGCAAAAGTACTCAAGTCGTAAATTCTAAATTTTTCCTATCTATTGTTTAGTTGTGTATCATTCAGTGGGAAATCCACCTTGGTTTATTATATTTATCAGATTTAAATACCTTCCAAGTTTCCATCACTATTTTCATTCATAGAGATCTCCCAAGTGACAGTTAGTTAATCCATGCCAGTATAAATCATCATTATATGTTAACTCATATTCCACCTAGTCAACACATATAAATTATCACACGTTAACCCATATTTCAACTAGTCAATATTTGAATAATAATCATACTATGTTAAACAATATTCCAACTAGTCCTGTATAAATTATCATTATAATACATCATCCTATATTCTAACTATTATGTATTATTAAACTTATTTTGGCTCTTAAAAAAACAAGTTAATACCTTAATAATAAACTTTTACATAATCTTCAAGAGAAGTCACATTTGTTTTCTTTTAAAATTCATTTATTTTACTAGTTTAATTCAATTAAGTTTTTAAACATTAATACAAAACACAGGCCTCTGGAAGTTACTACATAACAAAAATACAGCTGTAAGGAGTTTATGTTTACATTTTTATACAGAAACGTCGACGGTGACTTCTGGCTCCAGAATGACCAAATTTCAATAAAGTTTTTCAAAACTTTACTTTACGTTAAAAAATCTGAAGAGGTGTTTAATTTTTTTATTATTAATTAACTTAAATATTACAAAAAAAATATTTTACAAAAAATTACACATTACGCGATAATAATTGAAATTCCAAAGTTCCGCGCCGTTCCTCCCATTCGATAACATGGCTGTGAATTTTCTCAAGGGGGGCTAGACTAGCGCCATAAAACGATGTGAGAATTTTTGAACTAATTTCCCATACGCGATTTTCGTACGATCGCCTGGGCCGCTATGAGCGCGAAGCAGATTTCGAGACGGCCGTGACCCAACAAATCTGCTCTTTTACTTTAAAGCTTTCAAAAGAGCAAAGAATTCTTCTATCAGCTGCTCAGCAGCCTCATCGTACCAACTGATAGTTTCTTCAAATTTGTAACGGAGACAAATGAATTAAGTATTTGACACCAGTTTTAAGCTTTTATCGCACATGACAAATATGAAGGACGTTTGGAGAGATTCATCATTCAAAGAATTGACAAGAAATATTTTAAAGCTAATGAAGATTCTCCATGTGCAACTGCATACCAAAACATGATATCTTTTTTCATAGAATTTTGCATACATAGTTCCCTTAAAAAACAAGATCTCAACCATGAATACACGAAAACCCAGAAAAGATTAGATAGGAAACTGTTAAAAATACAACATTAATCTCATTTTACCAACTTCAATGTTTCCTCGTATTTTTTAATTTATAACGCTCGGTTCTCGTTAAGCCTCGGCCATTTCATAAAATTTCCAATGAATTTCCTTGGTTAATCAAACAAATAATTCTTTTAGTATCAAAATATTATAAATAGTCCGCTTTCTTGTACTTACGTTTCTTTATTTTTCATGGAATTGAATTTTATTAATTTTAAATTAGCATAATTCAACTATGTTTAACAGCCATGACTGATGAAAAACTTTCCGGATGTTTACAAAATTTAAAAATTTTCCAGTAGCGACATCGTGTGTCGGATAGTATCGTAACCTCTCCTATGGGCGCGCGCTCTCAAAATCTTGTACGAAATTTTAACGTTACGGGAATAGGAAGAGACGCCTCTCATAATCTTTACACTCTCTGGTTATAATATGTTTTTCTATTTTATAGACTTCAGTATATCAGCGAGAAATATTTGTTGTGGAAGCTGAACTATCGCAGAAATTATAAGTTTATGGAATCAGCAATAAATTTAAATGTAAGATAATCCTTGATAGAAAACAAAGCTAGAACACGTTTGAATGCAAAACCTTATCTTATTTAGAATATTCATATTATTTAAAATTCGTTACCATGGTTTAAATCTAATAATTAAATAAAGTCTTAGAATCACGACTGGCGAAAAGTATTAAGAATAAAAATAAATGTTTTTAAAATATCATAAAGTACCAGTCATGATCCCAAAACTTCATTTAATTATAAAGAACAGACTTTGCAAATTTATTTATTCATGAAAATAATTTTGATAGTTTCATTTGATGATTGGGCTTAGTAAAAATATATCACGCGGCAGATAGAAAGTTCTTAACTTAAACCAGCTTTCATGTTAACTTCTTTCAAACACTAATTTTTAGAAGAAATAATGACTAACATTAAAACGTATTTATTTTAACACAACTCACATCCTTTAATCTTTCGAGTTCTTCGTCAGTCAAAGTACAACAATAGTATAATTGTGAACTGATATTACACCCTCGACCGTAAACGAGTTTATGGCTTATGAATGCACGATGTAGCTAAATTGAGTTTTTTTAAAAACAACGAATTTAAAAACAAAGTAGGGTTTGTTTTTCTTAATAATCTTATTTTCGATTGAAAACAGGAGACCAAGTTTGCTAAATAACTTTTGACTTATTTCTTTCGGTTGCCATTAATTTTTTAATCGTTTAATTAAGGTTATCTTTTAATATAAATCGATTTAACCTTAAAGATATAGTTTAGACCCTTAACCCTTTAACAACTTGCCTAAAGAGCTTAAATAAATAAATTATAATAAATAATAACTTAAATCTATTTTCAATTTAAAACTTTCTTAATTGTTTTAGTTAGTTGATACTGGAATTTATTTCTTTGCGAACAACTTTACGTATGATAGTGTGCACCGAAGTACACCATGTCAAAGCGGAAGCCACGTACTCGTTACCTCTGTTAAAGTCGGAAAAGATCGAGGCCAGAGTCAGTACTCGATCCAAGGACTGTCTTCGGATGTGTGGATCGTGACCTCTTTGTTCGTGATAGTATTATCAATTGTGCCTCTTTCAAGAAAACCGTTGAAGGGGCCATTGAGGAGATATGTGCCCATTTTTTTAAAATACCTCTGGTTTTATTTTTCGCATTTATTGCAAAATGGTGGGTAGTATTATTGTTAAATACAAAATATTTTTATTTTCATTATTTAAAAGACGTTTTCACCGAAATTATTTTCGGTACAAAAAGTTAAGGTTATAGAATGTCGTGTGTTTGAGTTTTCTGTAAGTAAAATCACATGGAACTAATAATAATAATAATAATCAGCTAGGCTAATACCCAAGGCACCACCTTAGGCCTAAGTCATCAAGCGACTTTTGAAGCCTTTTTAATTCAGGTGGCCGGGTTACAATGCGTAGGAGGGTGGTGGCAAGCCCTGCATGCCACGAGATCGAGCCAACAGCTCCCTACACTAACTATTACCGTTAACCTCAACAAGTTTTTATGGAAGGGGAAACCGAAGAACTCGGGGGAAAATCCCTTAAACCAGTGGGGAGAGAACTTGCAAACTCAACGCAGAAGGAGTTGTTCCGAGTTTTCACCCAGTGCCACAAGCTGGGATCGAACCCGGCTCCTCTTGCTGCGAGGCGAAAGTGCTAACCACTCCGCCACCCCACTTTATGACTTTTAAGGCGGATGGTGGACATGTTAGCACCTTCGCCTCGTAGCAGGACGATACGGGTTCGATCTCAGCCTGTGGCACTGGAAGAAAACTCAGAACAACTCCTTCTGCGTTGAGTTTAGAAGATCTCTCCTACTGACTGTAGGGGTTTTCCTGGAGTTCTTCGGTTTCCCCTTTTAACAACCACCTGAATGGAGCTATTAGTTTGCGTGACATTATGGGCTCGCCACTACCTTCCTACGCATTATACTTGGTTATATTTGTAGGTTAAAATTTTATTGATTATGGATGTTCTGATCCGCGTCTCTTGGGATATTCGTCTTCTCTGAAGATAACAGGTGAAGCGTGTTATTCAGACCTTCCTTTGTTAAAGGGAGTAGAAACGGAACAGATAAATCATAAAATAGCATTGGCTGCGACTTGTTTTTAAAGTTGACAACGCAAGGAAATATCTAGCATCTCTAACGATCCATGATAATCAATATAATTTATACTACCGGTAACATCACCACACTTTATGTGATTGTATAATGTTTTTTTAAAAAAACTAGTCATAACGCAGACTTAAATAATAAATGCTTTAAGTAACATCAAAAAAAATTTGCCGTACGAGATACATCAAAATAAAAAAGCAAATCTCAATCGAAAGAAATACCACTTTATATAACGTTTTTCAAACGTACATAAGTTGTGAATGTAAGATGGTTGATCGATGCCGTATGTGGAAATTTTTTAAATAGCAACAACTGTAATTGGACTATAAAAATTTAAATTCTAGAACGCCTCGCGAAACGAATAGACAGTTAAGCAGACCGTTTTGTTCCTTATAAAATAAATAGAACCTGGTTTGTTTTCGATTCACCCATCGATTCATAGCTCTAGCGATGTTTCCTATTCTGTTACAAAATCTTTTATTTATAAAGTGATCTCAAACTATCATCATAAACATTACTGACCTGTGGTTAAAATATATAGTTGTATATAACGCGCATAATGCGATTGATATTAACTAGTTTGGAGGTATTAATGGAAGCTAATTTACCTGCAAGAAAATATCAACTTCATGAACGCGTCAAATAAGGTGATAAATTGGAAGTATATGATCTACAAAATAGGTATAACAGATGCTAACAATTTGGTGTAGAAACCCGATAAAAAGGAATTATAAAATCGATAAGAAGTTATTAAAAGTGAGATAATTATTATTTATAAGTTTGATAAGTTGTTATTATATTCGTAATAGGTTATATAAAAGGAATTATAAACGCATTTCATAGACCGAAACAACACCACAGGAAAGAATTATAAACGTGATAAGTTGTCATAGACAACGAAATGTCAACGTTCAGCTTAACGTGATTTAAAAAGCCAAGCTAGACGTTCTGAAAACGGTTTTTGTACGAGATATCAACATCTGACAATAATGTCTTCGGGAATTCAGTGTTCTACTTGGGCTATTAGGCCTCATAGACGTAAGGAGTATAGTTATAGTATAACAGACGTTATAGTTCGTATTAAAGCTGTTATATGTATGCATAAAATACGTCATTTCTACCATAACTAGATATTTTATAAAATTTACATCAGCTTTTATAACGATAGACTTTTTAATTAACACGACAAGTGTGCACTGGAAATGTCAAATAATCTTTTTTCTAACCTAAACGTGCGACACATTTTTGTCAGAAACGTTAAATGAACGGCCAAATTACACGTTATCAGAACGTAATTTTTAACGAGACTACCACGTCTGTTAAAAACGTATATCTAAGGCCTATTTTTGGCTTGGGAATTCTTTTTTACAGGGAAAAACAACCCTCCAACTCATTCAAACCCAGCCACTGGAAATTAACCTCACAAGTCGCTAGTTGACTTCGGCCTGTGTAGTTATCTTAGCTAATTATTTATAATTATGGTTAATTATTTGGTAATTAATGATATGCTTGATATTTATAGGCTCGGACGTTCGTTCTAGACGTCCTTCTTTGAGGTTCACTTTCTGTGGCTGGCTGATAGCTACTTTGATTCTGATGAAAGCTTATTCTGGAAATTTAAAAGGAACTCTTATCGTCGAAAAAGGGTCTTTCATTAACACAGTGAAGGACTTAGTCGCTAGAGAAGATTTGATTTTGCATCTAGCTATAAATAATGCAATGACCAATTTGATTTTGGTAGTATTTTTTTACAATTCATGTTTAAATTACCTTATCCATTAAATACCATTTACGAGTCCATTAAGGAATGGAAAGTTTACCCAGTCGTACTATTATTTCAACATAGAAAAGGTTTTTTCAAAACGATTAAAAACCCCTCCTTAAAATAAATCAGAAGTGCACCACAATTTTAGTGAAACCTTTATTTTATATAAAATATATTAATCGATTAGACGGCCCAAAAGAAACCAGTGACTCCACTCATAAATAAAATAACATTCCCCTTTCATTTGCAATGCCGGTTTGGCACTGGCAGAGTTAACTAAAAGATGACCCACACCAATCAAACACCGTTACAAATAAAATCATGTGGTTTGGATTAGAAATCCACGTGATGTCGCCAGGCGTAGGGAAAGTTGGGCCCCACGTTGTAATAAGTTAATCAAAATTTGGGTCTCTAATTATAAATGTATGCCTTAATTCCATGTCGTATTTCATTTAGTTTGGAAATCAAAAAGATTTTTTTATATATCCCTTATTTGGAAACGAAAAGTGGAGCAAAGGTGGGCAAAACTTTACGAAACTACTAGTGAAAAAATCACGCCAACGCCACTGGAACCATTCGGAGCTAACTCAGCCCAAAATTTGCTTAAGTCGTTGGGTTCCCAAATAAATATACTTCCTTTTGAATCTGGTATCGGCAGGTAGCGTTTATCCTTATAAGAAAGTTGTAAAAAGAACGGTATTGATAGGTTGGCCTTATCGATAGTTATCATAAAGCGTGAAACGTACGTAAGAGCTCGCATATAACGCGGGTGCGGTTAGATGTTAAAATAAATTGATTTAAAAAGCTTTAACGGTTACATTGTATAAATAGGCTCGCGCTTTTTTGGTAGGGAAAATCTTGTTGGCCAAGACAAATGCAGATAAATATTTCTAAGCCCGCGTAGCTCGATTTTATTATTAGTGTATGTTGAGACGTGCGACGATAAAAGGCGCGATATCATTGAGATTTACGCATTTTTAATTTAAAAATCCTTCCTTATTTATTTTCACGCAAATAATTTCTTTAAACGCCTCCAAAACTTTATAAATTACTTAAACTTATTGAAAGAAACGGGTTATTTTTTAAGTATTTTGGAAAAATAACGGTATTGAAAGGTTTTTCAAATTATGATGGCGTCCCTAACAAACACTAAAAAATCTCTATCTACTACGATCTTACACCATAGTCCCACTTGAAATCTATTTCGATGTGGTACTAACAATTCATGATTTACCACTACTAAAACAATAAAAAGTAAAAGCCTTATTAATATCTTTCAGTTAATTAACATCGAATTATGAATTATAATTTAAATGACTACTCCCTTCATTAGACTTCTTCTCATTTTCTATAAAGGATTAGTTTGGTTTCAATATCTTCCGGTAAAAACATAGATTAAGTTATGCTTTTCGAAATGGCCCATTTCGGCTTAATCGCCAGTAAAGTTCGGGCTCGTAAACTGTATGAGCCCGAGAACGTTAAGCCGTTATTCCCATTTCAAATCAAAATTGGCTGAATTCAAAAAATTGCTTAAATCGAACTTTATTGTTTTAATTTCCTGCACTTTCAAAAATTACCCTAAACAAAGTTTCACAGGGGACCACAGAAAAGAGTTCACTTCGAAACTAATTTAAGCACTATTACAACTAAATCTTCATAGCAAATATCACAATATTCAAAATTTATATTTGCGTCCAGAAAACCAACCACACAAGACAAACAAACATGCGAACCAAACAAGGAGTCTATAAATAACCATCGCTGCACGAATCTATAATTTTGCTTGAACATTTATTTCATAAGCTGTGAAATGTGAAGCAACTCTTAAGCTAGCTTAAGATAAATTGGGTAAACTTAAGCTCTATCTTTAATGGCTAAGTGTAAAAACTCAACAATGTTTTTACAGTTCACACATAAAATTAACGTATTGACATTTGTACACTGATGGTGTCAATTACTCAAACAATTCGCTTGCTGGCGCTCTTTTAAGTACAAAATTTACGGACTTTATCTAACTATTGTATTGGGAAAATACGGCTTATTAATGAGTTAATATAAAAATAGATAGCTGTGGTTTAATTATAAATTTGAAATTATTGGAAACATCCTCTTGCTATCATTTGTTTGGTTGTTATTGCTGCTAATCTATAATGATTTATAAAACATAATTTATTTAAATATTTTAGACCAGCGGAGGACATTCCTATCGATTTGTTAGGAAGATCGGTCAAAAAAGAATGGTCGATCACTTTATTAATAGTGAAGGTGAAAAAGCAATGTTTAATTCCATCACGAGTGGTCGAGGAGCCATCTTCTACTATCTACCGTACACGAATGGTTTTGCCGTCACACTTGAAGATTACTTGAAACATTACGGCACTTTGCTTTTCATTGGAAACACGGAGTACGCGTCGAATTACGATTTTTTATACTTCAACAAACGAATAGGAGATAAACTTTTGGAACGAGTTAATTACTTGTAAGTAAATGATTTTTTAAAAGATTTTTCATTTTATTTTCTTAAATATTGCCGCGTCTAATTCCTTTTTGTTGTTAATGGGTAATTTTTCTTCTTAAATGATGGTCTTGCGATGAGCTCTAGCGTAGCGCGTAAATAATTTTTTTTTAAACTGTGGAATAGTGTTTTTTACTTTGTAACTTGGTTGTATGTAAAAGGCTTGTCCAGTTTTCCATAGTTATGGTCTGAATGTTTAAAGCATATAAATCCTCATGATTTGGTAATTTTTCATATATAGGGTGTTACGGTTAAGCGTGTCATATTGAGTCGAAAATGTCTAATGCATTGCTTTCGAGTAATGGGCTTCAAAACCCGGCCTCCAAGCGTCGTTAAATGGGCAAATGTGCAGTTTATTTTGTTCCTTGGGCAAAATTATTTCCTTTTACTTAGCATTTGGTTTTTTTTCGAAAAAGGGAGGAGAATGATCATTGCTATCAAAAGTACGATATTAAATTAGAAGATGTACGATAAGAGTGTAAATTACAAAGGTGTGAAAGTTTTTAATTGACTTGGGATATTTTTATTCTTCAAATATCATGAAAGACGTACAAATTTAATTTAATTATAAAAATTGTTCAAAATGACCACCTTGGGCTTTTATTCACGCATGGGCCCGTCGTACAAATGAATTTTAAAACCCTTGAAAGATTCCAGTAGTTTTACGAATACTTTCACAGGCATCAATTATTCGGTGCAGTAGGTCTTCGATGTCGTGAAATTCAGTCTTGTAAACCCAGTCTTTAATGTGTTCCCAGAGATTAAAGTCGGTAAGGGTTGAATCGGGAGATAGAGCGGTCCACGCAACGGTCCCCCCTCGACCAATACATCTTAAAGGAACGCCTGATCAAGAAGAGCTCGTATTTCTCAGATATGGTGGAGGTCCATGGTGCAAAAAACCACATGCGCCTCAAAGTATCTAATGGTACGTCTTCCAGTAATTCTGGCAAAGTATCTCGTAGAACTCGTTATTACTTCTACCATTTATCCTGCGTGGACAAAATACAAATCTAAGTAAAGTGTTACCAACAATTTCACAGCAGACATTAAGACTAATTTGCTGTAGGGCGATATAACAGTTTTAAATTTAGGGTTTCTTGGACTCCCTTGATGGTTTTTGTGCAGATTGAAAATGCCGTCGTTGGCTTCATCAGCCATTAGGATTACAACCAGAAACTGTTAATCTTCAGCGACTCTCCCACAAATCTAAACTCACCTAAGATAGTCTGCTACGTTCAGAGAATGGACCTTTTGCAGATGGTAAGGGTGATACTGGTGACCATGTAGTGATTACCCCCAATTGCCTTCCACCTTCTTTGGGGATCATTGTCGAAAATGGTACGCACCTTAATATTAGAATTTTTAATTATTGACTATCTATTTATGAATATATGAAAATTAATATTATTATTGGTAGACTAAAAGCGACGAAGAAATGATTATAAGAAAAATGCTAGTTTGAAAGGCAATGTGAAATAACTTGTTTTTCAACGTCTTCTGGAACATCTTCCGTCCTTACACGATTTCTTGCTTGTTGAATATGACCACGCACTCGTAAACGTCTATCGACGGCTTCGAACGTGCGTCTATCTGGTAATCTTCTTTCAGGAAATTGCTCCTGGTATAACCACCCTGCTACTTAAATAAGAACATGGGTCCGTCCGTACATTAAATTTGCCGTAGCTGGTATAATTTTGACGCTAAGTAATGGTTTTTCTGAGCAGCACGTTATTTTATACTTGAAAATAAACCATTCTGTTTGTGAAAGTTCAAAACTTAAATGAACGACTGGCGTTTGGTTTATCGTAGCTTATCTAAATACTTTTTTACCACTAGATATAAATTCCTCTTCTCTGTCACTTTTTTTGAACTCAAATCAACGAAAAACGTCCAATATTTTAGTAATTAGAATTTTTAAATGTAATCTCAAAATATTGGGGGTAAGTGCGTGACAATAACGTTTTGTGACGAAAAATACGTGGTCAACAATTTCTCTGTGGTTTTATACTGAATGTTTACATAAGATATAACGACCAGGTGAGACAAAGAAGCGTCACGCGAGTCGCGACAAGCGTTTAGTCACACAAACAGAAATGTAGTCGACTTGTTAGTAACCATTTATTTGGAACGTACTTTATTCCACACAAGTTAAATAGAGACGCGTATGTTTGATTTATACAAGATACTTTGATCGAATAACTGGAAGCCGTTTATTAGCAACGAGGAGGCGAATGTGGTAATTGAACGATGGAACCCCACCACATTGTAGCCGAGAAGAGGGCACCTTGATGCAACGTGTCCTATATGAGATGGATTGGTTTAGGGGTCACTGTGGCGTGGCTCGCATGATATCCAAACTTTAATCTCTGGGGGAACATTAAAGACTTGAACAACTTTTGTAATTAAATTAAATTTGTACATATTTCATGACATCTCAAGAATAAAAAGATTCAAATTCAATAAGAAAATTTCATTTAAACAACCATTTCACTTTAAAACCAGGGACGTATTAACCATTAGGCAAAGTAGGCAGGTGCCTAGGGCACCATTTTTCTACGGGCGCCAAAAATCTGATAAAGCCCCACGGTCCATGTACTTGGCTTGCCCCTACTTAAAATAACGCCGAAAAGGTTTTGGGAAACTAAAATAATTTTTTTATTAATTATAACCCGATACGCCTCTCCTAAGCTGACCAATGCCAAGGGGCGCCAAATTTTTCTGTGCCTAAAGGCACCGAAAGGGTTAATCCGCCCATGTTTAAAATACCTTCGTTTTACGTAAAATGTAATTTTAACACTTATCCTACTTATTCTAATTTATATCGCACTTTTGATACTAGTGATCGTTTTGGTATCTGTTCCAAAAAAAAACAAATGCTTCGTAATAGGAAATAGTAGAAACTGCTTATTTGCCCGTTTTTCGACGTTACGGAGGACGAGTTTTTAGTGCCAATTACTTGAAACAATGCATTTTCATAAGACATTTTCTTCTCAACATGACCTAAAGAACATCCTGTATTTCTTAGGAAGGTTTTCTGGGCTAAAATTTTTTCTAATTGATAAAGGGTCGATTTTGGTTGAAATTCTCATTAAACGGGAATTGTTTCATTAATATGACGAAGGGCATATTGCATCAATAAAAAGGGCATTTGAATACTATTTTATTGATGAATTCATATTTGAACTAGCTTTTCTAATTATAAATGGATATAACAATGTTTTTAATATTTTGGCAGAACCTCTCGTTTCTTTGAAACAGCGTACTATCAGCCCAAAAGGAACGAATACCATTGGAGTGCGCGGAACTTAGTGTTTTCGTCCAAAGAAGAAATCAGCGCTTTTGCATCAATGAATTTCTGGTTTCTTCTCCCTGTTTTCAAAATCTGGTTATTTGGAATCACTCTCTCAGTCTTAATTGCCTTCTTTGAAATTTGTTTCGATGGTTTTTTATGTTGCTAAAAGATCACACTGGAAATCTAGATTCAAAATCTAATACACATAGTTTGGTAGGCGACTTCAACCGTTTAATTATTTAATTCTATATTGTAATCTAGCTGGCGTTGGATTTAGCTATACTCCGCTTTTATCACGATACGATACCATCTTTCGACAATCCAAAAAATAATTAGATAAGTAGATATTTTGAAAATAAAAAAAATGTGTGAACCCCTAATTTCAAACCTAAGCAAAAAATAAATGCACTTTCCAAAACATGTATTCGTAAACTCCATGATTTAGGTGACATTATTAATGTATAGTAACTACAGCATCAGAATAAATTTGAAATTGATGAAAGGCTGAAACAATTTTATTTGAACTTATAACCCAGTGCATTTTGAAACGTAATAGTACACAAGTAGTAGTTTTTGTTGGTCCTAATCGAAATAAATTCATCAATTAGAAATTATGGTTTAAATAAATTTTGTTAAAACTTTTTTAATATGGTAGTTTATATCACAAAAGAAGTGCACGAATTATTAAATTGAAATAATATCATTTCTTATTTTCCGTAACTTTCTTACCGTTTGCCAATGTATATTTTATTGCAGTAACAATCTGTGGCGTTTTTCAGCTCTGCTCTTTTAATTAGATTTCATTTATTATCATTTATTTACTTAAGCTTTATGAATTTCTTACATTGGCCAACAGTTTTTCCACTTATATTTTTAAAATAGGGTTTTGTTATTACATTGTCGGGTTTTTAAATTTAAATCCTTTGAAAAACTTTTTGCATGAAATCAGATTCACTGAGGAAAAATATGATATAACTAACTGATTGTCAAAACGGGACCGGAATTGAATATGAGAGTTAAGTTTGAATCTAAAATTTAATCATCTTGGTCAAGCTATTTTTCTTAGGAAATGGGTTGAATCCTATAAGGTCGGATAGCATTCAGCCATATCTCATTCGGAAAACTATCCCATCCAACTGAATGTTCTGAAAACCGTAAATTTGAGGTAAATCTAATAATCTCCCCCTCTAAAGTAAGAGATTTAATATCTACAAAAAAGATATATAAAACCGATGTTTTATGGAACGTATTTTCACCAAAATTAGTTAATACGCATAACATGTTTGTTTTATGTGCAATTTTAAACACTATGTGCAGAGTTTACTCGTAGAAATGGTAAAATGCACACTCAATCCTGGATCTAGTAGTTTTGAAAACCATTTTCCCTTAAAGGTTTTTGGTGCGGGCCCACTTTTGTTGTGGGCCCAAAGGCAGTTGCCTCGCTCGTCCGTGCCTTAAAACCGCATTGTCTTGAAGTATGGGCTCTTGTAACCTGTTTACTTGGCAATTGATATCATAACTTGCTACTATCTTAAAAGTCTTCGGGATTTGCATAGTCTTCATCTACTTTAGCAGCATATAAAACAGGAAGCAAAGTAGTTATGATGTCCGGAATGAAGAACAAAATAAAGCGCTGTATAGAAAATTCAGTATTTTGTGTTCCAATTTAAGATAAATAAATTTCACTAATTCCGGTTAGATGGATATCCTAACGAACGGGTGGGCTCAAGGAAATAGTTAAGAAGCCCAATTATTGTACCGATTACAGTTTCCTTAAAGGCCGTTTCCAGATCAACCAATAATTACCGCTGTTGACAGACGCTTAAGTGAACAAGGACAAATTCCTACAGGACCAACTCGTTTTTGATTGAAACATTTTATTCGATATGATTCGTCTTACCTTTTAGGTAATTACTTTACGAAAGTTGATATAAACAATAATCATTTTCAGTTTTACCATTTCCGAAACTGATCCTGGAACAAATTATCGGTGAGTTTGGAGAAAATTGGGTGTAAATCACGTTGTGATTTGTTGAAATCTCCATGATCATAGATTTCAGCCGTAATACATTCAAAGTTTCAAACTCTGAAAGACGCAGACTATCATAGGCGAGTTGACTTTCCTTATTGGTTTGTTCCCAAATAGGTCGTGACCATCAGCTCTTGAGTATTCTGTTAACAGCTGATGAAGCCATTTTTTTTCGTGATGGTACCCTCACAAGTTGAGTCAAGAAAATCCCCACGGGACTAGTATTAGATCTCATCAAGCCTAAATTTTTGGTGTGGTATTGTTTGTAACCATTTAGCTGGTACATTTTTCCTTCTACCAAGGTTAAATGATCAGTTATTCTTACAATTTCTGCAAGATAGTTTACCTGGGCTAGTTGAAAACGTGCCTTCAGAAATGAGAAGGTGCATGCGCTTTCTGCCCGATGGCACTCCACCCTATTTTAGTCGTGACGTTAGAGCTAATTTTGACGCGACTTTTCTTTTAAGGTGGATAGGTCGTGGTGGACCAGTTGTGTGGCCAGCACGATCTCCCGACTTTTTAATTTGGGGTTATCTAAAAAACTTAGTTTACTAGACTATAGTTCGCGTCGACCTGCGTAATTGATGGCTATGAAACTATCAGCAGCACAGTTGGAATCTTTGAATGAGTTCAAGAATAATTTGTACGACGAAGTAGCCATTTTGAAAAATTTTGGTCAATGGTCATGTATTAAATAAAAGCGAAATTTGCATTTGTAACTTCAATTTTAAGTAATAAACATTTATGAAGATTCTTTAAAAATAACTTTATTTTAGTGTTGGTAAATTTAACGTAGGACTTATGACACTCAACACTCAAGTCTAATATTGACATCAGTTATGGTTATCATTGTTACACCATTAAAAATTAAATGATTTCTAAAAATAAGCAGTTGTAATAATGAACTTTTGGCATTTGCTATTGTCTTTATCATTTCTAGAGCTCGGGTCGGCAGATAAATGAACACAAAATTTCAATTAATCATAAAAAATTCGATGGATTGTTGATTTATGGATATTATTCGCGACTATTATACGATTTCATATGCAACAAAGAAGTTTTAAATTGGATAAATTTCGGATATGGATATGGATATATAAGAAATTTAATATCCAAACGCCGAGCCCTAATTGCTTCACCATTATAGAACCAATTAATAATAAATAGAAAAAATAGGACTCAAGGTGGAATTCTGAACTGTCTTTTTCGTTGTTTAGGATCCCTGTTTGTGTGGGCCTAAAACTCTGTATCAAATCAATTAAGAAACCATGTTCATCGGACATTTTTGACTCAAGAGGACCCAACGCACACGCACTAAAATTTATGACACACTTTTCCGTATCACCCGGTATATAAAATTTCATTCGGTGTTTCAATATGTATACAGGGTTCTTCAGAGAAGTCTGGCACAAATTTCCAGGCGTGTTCTTTGGGTAACCAGGAGATAAAACGGTCCTAAGAAATGTTTTCCTAAATTGAACCTTATCAGAGTAATTGGCCGTCAAAAATCGAAAAACTCGTCGCCAATGTAGAGATTCTATAATTCCTGGGACCCAATTGTTACCTTTTATTTAGCAATTGTTTTTTATCGAAAAAGATAAGAAAACGATCATTAGTATTAAAATAAGTATTCTTCATGTAGAAATTAACAATCACAAGATGTTTCATAATGACAAACGTCAATTAAAAGAAAGTTACTTATCGAATTTCGTTTTTTACTTCAAATTTAAGTGACTTACAAAAAATTAACTAAATGATCACCTTAGGCAAACGCAAATAATTCTTAAACCCTTTCGAAGATTCAAGGCGTGTTACGAATTCGCAAATTAAAACTATGGTGCTGCTATCTAAAGGCGGCGGGTTGAAATAATATTTGGAGGTCAAATTTAATGCACTGCGAAAGCTAGCAAATTAGAAGTTAAGCAGACGCTTGACGTAATTAGACCCCTTATATGGTTTGACACCGTTGCTTCGTCTAGACTGTGTGATGCTCTCTCCCCACTGGTTTAAGGTGTTTCCCCCTAGCTCTTCGGTTTCCCATTCCATAACAACTTGCTGAGGTTAACGATAGTAGTTATTGTAAGGAGCTGTTGGCTCCCTAGGCATGAAGGACTTGCCATACCCTCCTGCGCATTGTAACCCGGCCCCCTAAATTAATTGCTTTCAAAGTTGCTTGATGACTTAGGCCTAAGGTAGTGCCTTCGGTATTAGCCAAGCTGATTATTATTATTTTAGTTTCATAGTCATCAATAATGCGTTGTCGTAGGTCGTCAATGTTGCGGACTTCAGTCTTGTGTACCAATTATTCAAGATGTTCCCAATAATAAATATTGGGTAAGGGTAGAAATTCGTGTTCTTTAAAGTATCAAGGAGAGTAGATGAAAAGTAAGGTCGACGCTCCGATCCAAGGATCGAGTATTTTAGGGGTGAAATGGGGGTAAAATCGCTGAAAAGTCAATTTATTTATGATATTTCTCGCAACGATATGTTTTTTCTTATATCAACATTCTGTGTTCAGGACCAGCTTGTTTTACGTTATCTTTATCTCTGCTTAATTCGAATATTTAAAGAGTGACGTCACGAGACAATTATGTGGTACTTGAACCTAAGTAAAGCATATATTTTCCGGTTCGGATTGTTTATCTTTATCTCGTGTATTAAATAGCGTACGGAATAAGTTGAGAATGTATTGAAATGGTATAAGTTGAAAAAGTGATATGTTCTTGATATTCTAGGTGGGAGATAGTGTGTGCGCGCGATACCCTCACGCGTGCGCGGATTACGCGATGACGCGGTTAATTAGAAATTAAATGAAGAAGTAAGCGTATATGTTCATGTTTGGCTTGTTTCTCTTTATTTCGCGATTTCATTATCGTATATAATAAGTTGGGAATATATTGAAATGATGTAGGTTGTAAAGAGTGATATGTTCTTTATAACTTAGATGGAAGATGATGACCGGGTAAAGCCACATACACATAATGCAATACAGTTTAAAATACGTGTACTTAGAATGGAAAGTTTGTTAAGACCAATTTTAATCAATGAGATAGAATCGTTAACTACTTTGTGGATATAAAAAGAGGGAACTCGTTCAATGTTTAAACCATATTCGAAGAGTGTTTCACTGAAATAGAAACAATCCCTAGAAAACCTTAAAAATGTAAGTATAAAATCTGTTCATTATAAAATTATTTTGTTCATTTTTTATTTGATTTTAACTATAAACCCGGTACATAATTTAGGAATGGACGGAAAGTGTTCCCCATATCACAAGTTAAAGGTATCGCTGTTTCACCGCATTGAGAAATCTTTTCTGGAACAAAAGATTGGAAAAAGGGGATTAAGCTGACGGAAGAAGAATGACATCAATTAAGGATGAAACTGGAAGAGATTTCATCGTTCATCCAGGCCGAGTCCTCCCAAACCTCTACGTCATCTTTCTATGGATCAAGGACCAGACAAATATATCTGTGTATTTTTCCAAACGTAAAAATTCTCAACATACGTAAAATGTGTTTCGGGACTGAACCGCTTTACGAAACGCTATTCCCCACCAGAGATCACGTATTCGTCGTTAGGGAAATTTACTGAAATGTATGATGAACTTTTAGTATATTTTAATGAGGTTAAACGAGTTCACAATCTTATTAGTGATAACATCGAAAATCAACTACGTAAATTTATTCGAAACCAGTGTTACGGGTGTGAAATATCTCGGGAATCCCAATTACAACATGACTGTTTAATGATGGAGTGGTATCAAAGAGTTGATTTACACCTTTTAGATGCTGTTAGTAACTTAAACTCTTCAGAAATCAATATGTTGTATTCTGTTAAATCATTTCTGGAAAATAATTTCTGCAAACTTATTGTAAGTAAAATTGTTTGTAAGACGAAGCAAATGTGATTATAGACAAATAAAATTATTTTAATATAATTTTATTTAATAAATAGTTGAATATTATCTCACGACATTCACGATTTTAAATGTAATTTATGAACACTAAAATAGATGTAACCTGGGTGGGAGACAGACGCGTTGAAAGTAGATATATTAATTTTCAAAATAATTAAGGTCTTTTAATTCTAGCTGATCTATTATGAAATTATAAATATAATTTGATTCGTGTACGAAAAGATTTTTAAGATGAATTTACAGGCTATTCCCCTTTTGACATAAAAAATTAATTGTTCGTTGTGTAAATGATGTCAAATACTTAAATGAAGCGTTTTCAAACACATTGTAATTAATAAATTATTTAAGTGTGGTGACAGTTCGATGCAAGTCTCCACTTGAACTAAAAATGCATATTTTTAAACTAATAATAATCATAATTATCTAAGCAAATATTATAATTTATAAGATATTTTTAATTTTAAAGTTAGTATTTATTTAAATAAAAAAAATCAAATTTGTATACCGAGATGGAATCATATATTACCTACTTTATCAAGTAAGGTCAAGTCAAATTTATTTTGGTTTTAGTAAATTATACAAGGGTTATAAGTCATCATGATGACTTATAACCCTTAACTTAATAAATTACGCAAATCTCTCTGTGTCTTTTGAAGAATTCTTAACTTTTTTGTAAGATGAGTCGAAAATGATAGGCCAATTGTAATGAACTTATAAATTTAGGAATAAACTTATATATTATAGAATTTAAAATAAGAAATAAATAGACAATTGGTATTTTATTGTTAAATTATTCACAATTATCGTTATTTATAAAACGGGGTGGTTTTGAATAGTGACAACAACCAAAAAATCAAACGCTTCCCATTGTTCACTACGACGACTGCTCTTCATCCACAAAACGTACACCTAAGGTGTGCGGGAAACACCTTAATTCGAGGGGTCAGACATTCCCAAAAAAAGCGTACGGGATTTCGAAATCTCTGTGATTTCGCGATTTCGTCAAAGATTTCGCGATTTCGTCAGGGATTTCGCGATTTCGTCGGAGATTTCTTGCGAAGTGTACGGGATTTTGTACAAATGTCCGACCCCTCGCCTTAATTAGTTGCCAAGGGATGCATTTGGTATAGGTATTATCTCGGCGGAAAATTTCCGCACGTTGATAATACCCACCTCCTCTAGACCCAAGCAAAAGTAGAGTGTTCCTCCTCTTACATTCAGTTCTTCAGTACTAGCATCGCAGTGAAAGCAGACCATAGATTCAGATGTTGGGCCTACGTACTCCTCTCTCGATGCTAAAGTTATAGAAATATGGTCCATTTACTATGAAAATAGAAGGAACAAAATATAGAAAAAGAGCCTACTAAATTTTACATACATTAAAAGAAAGTTAAATTAAGAATTAACAATTTTTTTAAGTTTCTACTTACATTTCGAGGTTCCGTGGAGTCGAACTCAAAAACAATCAGAATGGGAAGCTTTCTTAATACTGTTTAATTTTTACTAATAAACCCCTTTTTATATCCTCAGATAATTTATCACTGTTATCTTATTTATTAAAATGAGAAAAAAATTAATTTAATTCTGGCATTTCGGAAATATATTTTAACGTATTGAATATAGAGTATAGAGATTGTTGTAGTATTTTTCTTCCTACGTGACAACACCGGATATGACGGTGTTATTCTCTTTATTAATCAAGCCGACTCTGAACATATGTTTTACTTTTTATACTTCGCCGTTTTAACATACACCATTTCAATACATTCTTAACTTATTCCATACGCTATTTAAAACACATGAGATAAAGATAACGAATAAACATGTTGACTTTGAACATATATGATTTCCTCCACGGGAAGGATGTTGTAAGCTAAATTCATAATGGTTAATGTGTAGTATTTTTCTACCTTTTTAATTTTCGTAGTATTTCTGGTATTTCTTTATCTATATTTGTGTATCGGAAATGTATTTTCACGTATCGAACGTAAGTATACAGTTTTTTAGTATTTTCGGGCTATATTTGCAAATCGGAGTTGTGTTTTGCCGCATTAAAAGTAGAAAGGGTAATTTTTATAGTATTATTCTACCTATTAACATATCTGAAATGTATTTTATCAAATTTAAAAAGGGATTTTAGTAGTATTTTTCTATCTATATTTTAATATTGGAAATGTTTTTATCTAATTAAAAGCAGAATAAAGATGCATAAGAATTCATCATTCTAACAAGAGTCTTACCAATGATACATACATTATCAAATATGGAATGTATGTTTAACAATTGGATGAATTCGTGTTTGCAAAGGTTCTTTTAAACGTAAATCAGTACATTAATTAAGTATTTTTAAATATTAAAATATCGGAATTGCATTTTGTTGTAATAAAAGTAGCGTTTAAATGTTTTTGTAGTATTTTTCTATGTATTTGCATATCTGAAATATATTTTATCCGATTTAAAGTAGAGTTAAGATGTTTTAATAGTATCTTTCTACATGTATCGGAAAAGTTTTTAAAGGTATTGAACGCCAATTTAAAGTGTTTTTGTAGTATTTTTCCACCTATATTTGCGTATTGAAATCTATTTTAACGCTTTGGTCCCATTCAACCGAAATCCCATGCGTTCGAAAACGATTTAACATTGAGTTCCAATCGATCGAAAATACCCCAATTGTGCGGTTTTCAGCCCAATTTTGCACGTTTACATTATTTTTTATAGTACATCAAATTTCGTTTTTATGAGACGTTTTTTAAATAGGTTTACTTCTTATATAAATAAGTGTTGACAGTCTTATTGGAGCCAGTTAGCTAAAATGGAGAAAATAGCAATTGCTACAAACTTAACCATTCACATTAAAAAACGAAATTGTTCGAATTATTGCATTCTTGATATAAATAAAAAGTTCAAAGCATAAATATATTTATAAAAGCGCGCCACCCTAGGGAAGTGAGAGACTAACCTAACCTAACCTTACCGTTAGTACACCTGTAGCAATTTTGTTTAGGTATAACGTTTTTTGCGTACCCTGCTATATCTCGGGGCAAAAGTAAAAAACAAAACAAAGGGTCCCAATGAACCGAATCCGCCTTTTAGGCTATATTTCGGAAACATATTGAATTCGGTCGAATGGGATTTCGATCGAATGGGAATATACCATTTTAACGTATTTTGGGTTTTTTAGTATTGTACTACCTATATTTGCATTTTGGAAATCTATTTAAACGTATTGAACGTCATGTATATAAATTTGTATATTGGAATGTATTTAATCTCATACTAAAACTTGAGATATTTATTTTAACGAAATGCTTGTGATGTTGGCTCAAGCGCCACTTTGGTAATTAGACAATGATATTAAATAGAGTTAATAAATAATTTGATGCTCTTGAACAAATCACTTGTGACGTAGTTTACAATAAACTATCAAATATTCCATGACGTCTCTTTTAAAACACTTAAATCAATGTTTTCATTTGAATTCAAATTAATTGCGTCCCGGGTAATCCACGCATGCGTGAGGGTATCGCACGCGCACACTATTGCCCACCTAGGTTATCAAGAACATATCACTCTTTACAACTTACAGCATTTTAATACATTCTCAACTTATTCTGTACGATATTTAATACACGAGATAAAGAGAAACAAGCCAAATCTGAAATTATAGGCTTTACTTAGGTTCAAGTATCATATAAGTGTCTCGTGACGTCACTCTTTAAATATTCGAGAGATAAAGATTACGTAAATCAAGCTGGTCCTGAACACAATATGTTTATATGATAAAAAAACAAATCGTCGCGAGAAATATCTTAAATAAATTGACTTTTCAGCGATTTTACCCCCATTTAACCCCTAAAAACCTCGATCCTAGGATCGGAGCGTCGACCTTACTTTCCCTCTTCTGAGGAGTAATTTAGTAAACGTTTTTACCAGCAAAGGCTATTAAGCGATACAAATATTGTTCGAAGTGACCCCAATTGGCGTTTAGGCAAGCTTGGATGCGTCATTGGTAAAATTCTCGAACACGAAGATTTCTGCCGTGTTTCGGATAGTGTCGCATTTGTAATTTATGCGTTGACGTAGGTGTTCAACGTCTCGAACTTTGGTCTTGTATACCAAGTCCTTGATATGGCCCCAAAGATAGAAACCAAAAGGGTTTAAATCAGATCTGGCTGGCCATGCAACAGTTCCACCTCGACGTTTCCACCTCCTAGGAAATTCGGCATCAAGACGAGCTCTATCTCGAAGGGTAAAATAAACCACATACGTTGTCTAACTGCTAGCGGTACGTCTTCAAGTACTCTGGTAAAGTGTTTTGTAGAAAGGTTAAGTACGATTCATCATTTTATTTGGTGGTAGAAAAAAAGTTCAATTTAATGGTCGGGAACAAATTCGCGACTAAACTGCACTTAATGTGACCCAACGGTAGTCGCATGCAGTTTTTCATTGCTGCCACTCAGGACGATTATGTAAATTTAATTTACTTAAACAATTGACGTCGTTTGTCTGCTCCTAGAACCATTGACAAAATTTGACTAGTCTGGAATAAAGATTGAATGGAATGTGGGGTTCAGGTGTCCTCGAAGGATACGCCAGACCAGTACATGGTTGTTTCACAATTGACGTCCAACTTGCCTCGTTTTTACCGTAGTGTCCTCCTCGAGGATTGTACGTGCTTGTGACGGTTTCTCTTAAGCGGCTCTCAACCGCTGTGGACTTTGGCGATTTGGAAGCTGTCTTTGAGGAAAGTGTTCCTGATACCAGCGCTGCGCTCTCACCAGATTTCCCTGAGCAAGACCATACATAAGATGCATATTGGTATATTCTGCATTCGTGAATTACGCCATAGCATTTCAGATTAAAGATTTAAAACGTTAATTTAATTATTGAGTCCCCTCAGTGCATTGCAAATTCGAGCCTCTAACCCGTTATACGAAGTCATAAGTTAACTCTTATGATTTGTCAAAATCACCGCATTTTTTGGAAATATTGCCTAATAAAGTAAGTCCATCTGTCACAATTCATATTTCTTAGACGAAGTTCAAACACCCACACCACTGAGAAATATTTGATACGAGTAACGACGCCTTTGGGTAAAGCGCAACTATTCAATTGAGTATAAAAATTAACGCGGTGTAGAAAACATCGCCAGTTATCATTAGTTTGCAACTTTCATGGACTCTTCACTTTTGGCTTTAGATGATTTTGAAATCGAATGAATTACGAATTAGGATTTCGTTATCAAGATGGAATAGAAAGCGGTGTTACTCTGGAAACTTTGAACTGGGAAAGTGTTGAATTTTGTTTACTCAGGGCCAAACAATCATACGTCATATTCGCCTATTTCAAAATTCGCAAAACATAAAAAGGTTCCCTTGGGTTTCAAAGGATGTTTTTAACGAAGGCGATATCCTTTAATGACAAGATGCGCTCACGCAATTGTTTAAAACTTCTTTCCTAACAACACGTGCCTCTCCAAAAGAAGCTTAAATGGAAAGTGTGAGTTTGAAAACGTTTAAGCCATCGATCGGTCTTAAGATCAAAAATTTGGTTACTAATTATGGTTTCGACTAAACGTACCTCTAGTCCATAAATTACAAAAAATGAAATATTTTTGCCTAGAGTGACAGAAAGAGGGGTCAAATACTTTTTTAAATGTGACGTCATTTTGGCGGGTGACAACAAGAATCCTTCGTCAGACATATCACTAATCAGCTATTCATTATCTGTCCTGATATTTTTTTAAACTCAAACGTATTAATTTCAATAAAGATTAATATATTTTAAAATATGTTTACAAAGAAACTTCATAAATAGTTCTTATTTTCTAAATATTAAAACTGATTGAATAATTAAGAAAATAAAATCTACCAAACTAATAAAGTTTGCATGATTTTTGGCAAAAGTCAACGGCTGATTTTAAATCTACAGTTAGCTGATACTCAAGCAGACAACCTTTTTAAATAACAGAGATTTCAAGAATATATCAAATTATGTTCCCGGTAGGAATTTATTTCAAAGAGATGACACCGAAAGACATTTATCTTTAGTACCAACAGTTAAAGTAAAATATAGTCCATTATACAGGATGTTTCAAATTGCTCGATACCGGAACACTCAGCACTCGGTCCGTTCCAAACGTCGAATAATCTTCACGTACAATCACAATTCGCAAAAAAAATATAATACACCCAATGACAAAAAGAGGGCACTTTTGGAAAAACCTTTTCCCTGGTTACACTTTGCTCAGAAAATGCGAACGAGTTCGCAGCCCAGACACACCGACAGACACGGTGATTGTTATACCCCTCCTCGGAGATGTAAAAACAAAGAGAAACCTGAGCTGACATCATACTTCTCCGAGTATCACGTCAAAGTACCATTCTCATCCGCTTTTGTCAGATAATATTGAAATTTGCTAATTATTCTGAAATCAAATCTTTGACATTTCGTGCAATAGGATTCTGGTTTGATAGGGAAATTTAAATTTATTACTATATTTTGAAACAAACAAAGGTTATCGCTATCACTTGAAACTTTTTAAAAGTTGCTGTTGCTGCGTTTCAATTATCAATTTTAGAACAAAACTTTTATTTTATCAAACTAAAAACGTTTGTCTCATCTAAATGAAAAAGTAGTTTACGAAAACTCTGACGGGAGGGACTTTTATGATATCTTGTAAAGTTAACGATTCCGGAGCGAAATGATCATTTCTCCAAAGTCTTTTCACTTCGCGTTTTAAAATTGTGCTTAATATTAACTGTCAATCAATATTGATCAATATGATTTATTAACCTTTTCTCATATCCTAAGCTATCGTATCGTATTAAAATTTTTCTTGAACCACTATACTTAAAAATAGAGCTCGACGTTTGGATAAGAAATACTCACTTTATTTTTTTATCCACAAACGAAAATTATCAAAATGTTAAATTGCTATATAGCCGTGGATAATATCCATGGATAAACAGTTAATCAGCTCCCTACACTAACTATTACCGTTAACATCTAGAAAGAGGCAACCGAAGAACACGGAGAAACCCGTTTAAATAGTGGGGAGATAAATTGAAAACTCAACGCGGAAGGAGTAGTTCGTTGTTTTCACCTAGTGCCACAAGCTGAGATCAAACCCGGCTCCTCTAGCTGCGATGCAAAAGCGCTAACCACTCCACTACCCCACTTAATATACTAAGATACATCGCCCAATTTTACGAATTTGTGTCAGTACAGCGGGCATTTGGAGTCGCTACAAGTCGTCAATTCGACAAGCTTTGGTTAATTCGGTTGCGGAATATTTTCATTGTTTAAAAGTGTAATTGTGAAAGGTGGAGGCAGTAACGGATAAAAACAAAGGAATTTTCTAATCAAACTCAATTGCATTGCTTCGAAACGTATGGCCAAAACAACGGTCATTAATGCTCAATTTAATTCTATTTGATTTAGTTTTTAAACTTAAAAAACTTTTTTCCGCCTTTGTTCTTTTTTTCCCGGACCAAAATTACCCCTCAGTCTTTGATGGGAGCTGAGTTCAGTAGGTTTCAGTTCTAAAACCGTTCATGCGACTCACATGAACGAACGTCAACAAGCTGGCAAACATGTTTCCCGAAAAATCAATAAAAACCAAACACTACAGAAAGTTACGTGTCCCTTCCCAGTATATACCACTTCCTAGGCAGTTCTTTGATGATGATTTTATGAAAACAACGATCCACGCTGACAATTTACATGTATTGGATAAAATAATTAACCATTCTTTCTGGGGGGTTTTCGTCCGCGCTGTGAATTGAAGACGAGCTCTACAAATAGACGTAAATGAAAAAACGTGTATTCTGGCGAACCTACATTTACGTTAAACATTGATAAAAACTATAGCTCTTCCTTTTAATAATTCAAATCTAAAATGGTAACTGCTTTAAGAAAATGAATTGGAGTTTTGAGGAGTTGGTGTTCCTTAACCTGGGGAGTTTAAAAACCATCAGAAACCCCCTCCGGTTCCCGCCAAAATTTGCCGTAAATACTTTTGAATATAAACGTCAACACCTACTAGTCTATAGGATGATAAAATACGCGAAAAAGTAGATTAGTCCATAATTAAAAGGGATAATATATCTAAATCCTAAACAAATTTGAAGAAATTAAAAAACTTACTAATAACTCGTACCGATAGGTCTTCGAGCGAATCTCGGATCAAATAGATCTTCGAGTAATAAACTACATAAAAACTAAATAAAATATACAGAAATTCCAGCGGTAGACCAGTTTCGTTCTATTTGGAACTCATCAGTACCGTGCGGGAAATCTGGCTGGCGACTGTTATATCGAAAAGAGAAACTAGGCCTCAACATTAAAAATTTTAAAACGCGTTGCATAGCAACGGAAAGCCGAAAAGGGGGGAGTGTGGTGGAGAATAGTATATACGATAAGTTAAGTTAGAAGAGACCACCTATGGACTGTGAGAAGGATGATAAAATATGCAAAAAAGTAGATTAGTCCATAATTAAAAGGGATAATATATCTAAATCCTAAACAAATTTGAAGAAATTAAAAAACTTACTAATAACTCGTACAAATGTTTAGGCTTAGTTTCTCTTTTCGATATAACAGTCGCCAGCCAGATTTCCCGCACGGTACTGATGAGTTCCAAATAGAACGAAACCGGTCTACCGTTGGAATTTCTGTCTATTTTATTTAGTTTTTATGTAGTTTATTACTCGTAGATCTATTTGATCCGAGATTCGCTCGAAGACCTTTCGGTACGAGTTATTAGTAAGTTTTTAAATTTCTTCAAATTTGTTTAGGATTTAGATATATTATCCCTTTTAATTATGGACTAATCTTCTTTTTCGCGTATTTTATCATCCTTCTCACAGTCCATAGGTGGTCTCTTCTAACTTAACCTACTAGTCTATAGATGGCGAGAGTGGAGAATTGATGGCGCGAAACTTGAAAACGTCGATTAAAGGCAGATCCCATATAGAAAATGCACTTACAAGTTAGTTTGAAAGATATAGCTGTCTGATAAGTGCGGTTCATTTACATCTGGTATAAAGGTTTTTATTTTACATAGGGCCATATAGCGGCCAGCTTGAGAAGCTCATAATCAACTGCATTTTCGTCTGCTTAAATTACGCTTTTTCTTTGCAGTTTTCGAATGCTTATAACATATTAAAATCCAGCAAAATAAGAATTTCCCTCGTCGACCCTTAAAAAGAGGATGAAAATTCCAATTGCCACCTTGGTAAAAATTTAGGAAGAACTAACACCTTGAGATAAAATAAAAGTAACATAGGGACGTTCCGCTTCTACGGAATTTCCCCAACAAGAGCGCCACCCGGTTATTCTTAATCCTCTATCGGGGAAAATAGGTGTCACAGCCACTGCGCAAGTGCAAAAGTATCACAAGTAGCGGTAATGCTAAAAATTTCGAATCTTGAACAAAGGCTACGCCACCTCGAAGCTTTTAAATATATTATCTATGAGAGACGCAAAAATTAGAATATTGTAAAACAACGCAGAGTGAGTAACGCATTTTTTCGCCAGTAGTGGGATGACCCTAAGTGTGGTCACAGCCAATTTCAAACACGCGCTTGTCGCGAACAAAGCGTGATCGAAGTTGGCCGTAGTGTTTTACGTAAGCCGAAACGTCCGTGTGTTACTTAGTCCACGTCCGACTTCGAACACGCATACCACGCTTTAGCGGCCTCGTCTATCCTTTGATTGTAACGAGCATACATTTTCCTGCCGGCTTCACTAAGACAAAATTCAATGTTAGACACATAGGTAAAAACCACAAAAAATTTCTTTATTAAATTTTAAACACCATTTAATTAAATTGAATGTAGGTTTATATTTAAATAATTCTTAATGTTTTTTTACAGATTGTAAGTTTTTTAATCTTGTTTATAAATTATAAAAGAATTAAACAAAAACCAATAACTTCCGCTTGATGCTGCTAGCAACATAGTAATGATTCGTTATACTTGAAACACAAGTAAATAAATAAATAAATAAAACAAATAAGATTAACTGTAACTTCAGGGTTAATATATAATTTAACATTTTAAGTTTAATAACATTAAGTTAAAATAAATTATTAACTTAAAACTTTCTAATTTAAGGTTTAAACCAGTTTGAAGCTTTCGTCTTTTTATTCCTAGAATTATATTGTCTAATTAGTAATGGTTTAATATTTTATCTGACTGAAAATTTTTTCTAGTAAATGTACAAATCTGATCACAAATCATCCTCCTTGTAATGCAGGTGAAAGACCGTCGGTGCATATTTTGGTTCAAAATCATCCCGATTAATATTTTTAACCACAAATTCCTTAGGCTTTTTTCGCTAAGAAACTCTCGAAAAGATATCTTCAATAAGATATCTAATTAGTATTAAGATTATTAATCTTAAAACTAATTGATATACGGAAAATATTACCTTAGAACGGTTATAAACTCTAGAATTTGCTATTCTAACACATATATATTATTAATCAATATTTATAAAGTTCAAGAGAGACATTATTTACACATCAAATCGCTCGAAACACCTCACAGCCTTCAAAACTCTGTGTTCGAATATGGCACCATCGCGAAAAAATCGCTTCTCTAATTCGTTTATTTCCTTTATTCCATTTATAAGGTAATTTTTTTTAACTATGAATTATACATAAATATATTGAGAAAAGATAGTTCAACTAACTTAACCTTGTTTTTCTAAAAAGGAAAGTGAAAACCGAAGATAAAACATTTTTCCGTGTTTCGCTTTTTTTGCGGGATTTTTAACATTAGTTTCGAGGATATTTACACGGCCGCTAAAACACTAAACGCGTGTTCGAAGTTGGCCGTGATTAGCCGTAGCTCACGATGTCCCGTAAAAAAACTTATGGTCAATTGGTCATAATAAAAGTTATATTAAATAGTATAGATCTACAATTCCACGAGGGACTAATACGGAAGAGACAGCTAGCAGATTTAATGAAAACAAGTTGGCAAGCCAAAATATACCTCTCCTCGGAAGAATTGTCCCTAGTGGTATTAATTTCTCGAGATAACCCTTAAAGATATATCTCCGCAATTTAGAGTTATTTGTTAAAAACATTAACCCATTTCTATCCCGCCCGGTATAAAATTTTTATTATAATTAAAATAATTGAGACGAAACGACCAATTTTAATTTATTCAGAATATCATAAGTTAAGTAGTTACAACAGTAAGTTAGACGTACTATAACAATGCACAATTGAATTAAACCCTTTTACAGAACAAGTTTATCAGTTAAATATAATACGAAGCAAATTTTAATGAAAGAAATATCTACAGAGGCTTTTTGGAATTACTCGCTTACGAAATACTTGCCGCATCTTTAACGCTCATTTTATTTCAACACTCGCCCTTGATGAAGATACCGTAGATATCTGGTAGTGGACGACTCGTTCACTTCCTGTTGACGTTGAGACGCATACCACATGAAAAAGACCAATGCCGTCCAATTTCCAATATCATATAATGACTCGCACACCCAAGAAATCATTGACTGCGTTAGAAATCGTAGATATCCAAATATCCACACCAAATGTATTTACAAGAAGCAAAAACCTTACCATCAACAAAGCACAGAGAACCACTTGACTAACCGCCAGCTCTTAAAGCAATTAACGTTAAATTATCTCCTTTGAATTAACAGAACTATATATAGGTCGTTAAGAAAGTGGACCACCCACAGGGTCTACCCTTTAACTCTCTAATCTCGGCTGACTGCGCTAAAACAAGATTTAACCTTTAAAAAATACCAGATTAGGCCTTCATAAATTCATTAATAAAAAAAGACTTTATTACCTATTATGCTTACGATGCCTGTCTTAATTTCAGTGAATCTAAGCAGCTATCGGTGGTTCTGTGGTAGAGCGCTCGACTGCCAAGCCGAATGGTCTGGGTTCGAAACCTGGGTGGCGCATTTGTTTTTAATCAATAGAGAAACGCTAAATTAGAATTTCTTCGATGCAATAATTTCAATTTCAATTCTATTTCAATTAAACCAAAATTTCGTACTCTATTAAATACGCTTCCGATAAAGCTGAAGGTCTAATTTTCAATAAGGCGTAACAAGTGTCGGTGGTTCTGTGGTAGAACGTCCGCCTGTCAATCAGGAGGTCTCGGGTTCAAATCCCGCCCGATGCGATCGCAAATTGATACTAAGACGAATACCGTGTACAACTGGTGGAAACCCTGCCATTGGACGTTGAGAGGTAGCATTACACTCAGCACTCGGTCCGTCCCAAAGTCATTAAGAAGAAGTTGGAGAGAAAACGCCCATATAAACACAACAGACTCAACATGCACAACCATCAGAACACAAACACAACAAATTCAACACGCACAACCTACGCATAAACATTACAAAAACGTAATACACCAAACCGTCACGACGGTGAGCGAAAAAACACCATCCAAACCAAACCGCAAATGCATCCGTTAACGCTCACCGTCACACGGTGGTTTTGCCAACCCTTTGAGAAACTGCGTACGCAGTGATTACACTTTGCACCGAAAATGCGAACGCGTTCGCAGTCCTGACAGACAGACAGACCCACCCACAGACCCACCCACAGACCCACCCACAGACCCACCCACAGACCCACCCACAGACCTACCCACAGACCCACTCACAGACCCACAGACAGACACGGTCGTTGTATAACCCCTCCTAGGGGACTTTGTCCCCTCGGAGAGGTAAAAATGAGTGAAGGAGTCGATTTCGGGGCTAAGGAGTGGAACGCGAACAAAGTAATTATCGTCTCCACATAGAGGTTATCTCAAAGTTTAAATAAATCTGTTCTTGGCCTTATTTAAACAATAAGCTTCGTCCTATCTAATCTATTCACTCTCCATCAAATCTTACTACTTCCACAATTACAATAATAGACTTCAATCATACAACTTGCTTGATCCAATAATTGTATAGACGATGGTATTTAACAACCAACAATTCCTAATACCTTCTAATATACCTAGATTATATAAATAAATTTGATTTTGACTCGTTTCCAACTTTCACGAAGCTAGAACCAAGGCCCATTCTTGCAGTTTCTACGATCTAATTATTCCCATACGATTCTAGAAAACCTCAACCGCTAATTGGGAAATTTTCAAAAAAAATAATTATGTTCACAATGTGTTCTACGTTATTCACCCAAGTAAATCCGCGTACAATATTCTTGGTTCTCCCACGTTACAGAAGTTAAGAATGATCCCGAACATATCTTAAATTCACAATACTATCAGGCGAATAACAATGATATCCGATTCTTTTCACCGTCATCGGAAAACTCCTTAATATACAAGCTCACATAAACTAATGTGTATGTGAGATTGAAAATAACTTCACCAACGGGTGCCTAAACTAAACGTTGACAACATAGAGCCAGCCACTTGTTATACTTTGTGGCTATCTGCAACCAAACCATCCTTCAATTAGTTCTTCCTAAAACAAATACTAAGGTTGCTGGAACAAATCTTTATTAAACCCACAGAAAGGCTCTGGAATTCGTATAGTAGAGAAGCGCAAATCAAAATTACGCAATAATCCAAGAAGACGAAATAGAACAAAAACCAGGGGCGGCTCCAGACCAATATTTGGGGGGGGGGGCTACCGTCGTAATTTTTTTCAAGACATAATAACAATAATAAACCCATGCACCGTAATACCATATGTAACATAATTACTCATAAGTATGCCACTAGCTCTATTTCTTCGCTAACGGTTTGTTTCACAGATATTGTGTCATCCGTACCCTACGTTATATTTGACGTCATATTTTGATGTCATATTTGACGTTATCGAATCTCAAATTCCGATTATGCCGTCGTATAATTAGCTCTACGTTTGATAAACCGACGGCCATTATTTTAATAAACAAACCGCTTTGAGCAACCAAGGCTTAGGAGCTAAAATGAACTACAATATAGTGTCAAGTTCTGTTAAGGTAATTAATTTGCAAATTGATGAAGTTTTCGGAGATTCATGTTCTTAAATAAATTTGCATTGTCAAATAAAATAAGCAGTTTTATTGGAAAAAATAGTTGAAATTCAGATTTAGCTTTTCTGGCGCATCTACAAGGTTGGAATATTTGCATATTCTTGTGAGTCTAGGCCTAATTCTTCTAGGCTTGGGATGGGTTTTAATAACGCTGGTGGAATACTCCACTTCGACGCCTTTTTCCATTTTCGGAAAGCGTTTACTTATTGATCATTTTCCCGAACCTTTTATTTTTATAAATTTCTATGAAGCTACCTTGGGCTGACTTAAATTTCGACGCAAAAAATTCCTTCTCAATTTAGAGGTTTTCCATTGGTTTAAATAAATATGTTACTAGCAAATAGTGTGACTTCCTAAATTACTAGGATGAATAAAAAGGTTAAAATCTAACGTAGTCCACCTTTTTACTGGTTCGTCGTGAAACAAACCGTTAGTGAAGATTTTGAATGGAATAAAGGTACAGTGGCATACTTATGAGTTATTATGTTACATATGGTAATACTACTTACAGTACTAGAAAGGTGGTGTAGGGGAAAGAGGAATACTGGTCCTTGATTAAGGTCAAGAGAGTCCACCCATGGCACTGTAGGTATTAGTGCACCATAGGCATTCTATAAAACCATAAAATTCTATAAAACTTTTTAGACATTTTTAGGATATTTTCATAAGAAAGCACTTGCAATTGATATTCTAAAGCTCCCAAAAAACGTATCGTTTGTCCCTTATATATAGGCCTACCAGGTTTAGTTTCGACGATAATTACGACGCCATCGTTGAACGGTTGCACTACAACCGTAATTTCATAAATAGGCTTACTAAAATAATTTTATCACTAAGATACTTGTGAGTTGTGACTTACCATAATCGCATACGTGCACCCAAACAAGTTGAAGCAGCGACAAAAACGAGGTTTTTGTGTAGTTATAAATTGTAATTATAAATAACACAATGTGTCGTACATTTTCCATTGGCCTGGCTCACGCCCTTGCCTCCCCTAGAAGACGGAATAGAAACGGCCGTCAACACCTTGCCGTTAAGCGGGCAGCTGCCGCGGCCTTGAAATGTATCTCCGAATACGGGTCTCGATTTTCCAGAAGTGAGTCAGTGACTCGGCCTACAGCTGCAAGAACTTTAGCATATAGGTGACGGTCGAAGTTCCGCTGTTTAAGCTCTGGCAAATTTATCTCCGCAGGTATACGTTACGTAGCTCTACTGTAGCTGCAGTATTTCTTGCATGTAAAAGACCGCGATGGCATGTAAACAGTAAGCTGTATTGATTTCTTACACTTATATTAAAATGATACTCATCGTAAATATCAACTATTTGGGGGGGCATGGCCCCTATGCCCCCCCCCCCTGGAGCCGCTCCTAACAAAACCCGATTTTCTTGACTAAAACATTATGCCTCAATTTGAATCTGTGTTCGGAGTTTGAGCTCTTTAACGAACCTTTGGTTAATGGGGATATTGAAGGAAATAAAGTAATAGATTATTTCCCAATTGCGCCATTGACAAATGCTACGCAGATTGATTTTTCAATCCCCGGGGGCGTTTATTATATCGACTTGCCAAACTTGATGCTGAAAATTCGAATTCGAGTTAAGAAAGAGCATAATGGGGCATTGATTGATATTCCTGCAGCGAAATAAAATTTTCCATATGTAATCTTCCACTGCATTCTATTTTTAGTCAAATAGATTTATTAATGAACGAAACTTTAGTACAGTCTAGCAATAATTGTTATCCGTATTTATCAACACTTTTAAATTTTGATTATGGGGCGAAAAAGTCGTATAAATCCCCTGAAGGCTATTACGAAGACGGGTTTTGCGATCCTACTCTACCTTTTGATGATAATAACAAATCCAAAGAAAACAATAGAATCTTAAAACGGAGTAAAGATATTGCAAGATCGAAAGTCTGTGAATTTATAGGCAGACTTCATGTTGATTCTTGTAAAATAGACAAATTTCTTTTAAACAAAGCAAATTTAAGAATTCGTCCGTTAAAAAATTCCGATGAATTTATAATTATTTCCCAATAAGATGTGAACAATAAATATGAAGTGATTATCGAAGATACGATTCTTACTTCTAAACATATTCTTGTAAATCCCGATCTTCTGTTAGCCCATAACGCGATACTCTAAAAACAGGGGGCTTTATATGATTCGACGCAAACTGTAGTTAAGACCTTCACAATTTCAACAGGAGCCAGTGATTTTGTGAAATCAAATATTTTTTAGGTAAAATTCCAAATTGCGTAATAATAGGAATGGTAAACAATTCTGCTTACAATGGCTCGAGTCAAGAGAATCCCTTTCAATTTCGACATAATAATTTGTCGTTTTAACAACTTTTACTAGACGACCAAAATATTCCAGAAACAGCTCTTACCCCGGATTTTGGTAAAAATCTCTATACTAGGTCGTATTATACACTATTCTCGGCCATCGATTTAATTGGAAATAACTCTGGTAATTGTATTAATTATGAAAATTATAAAAAGGGAAATACACTATTCGCATTTGACCTGACTTACGACTCCTCGGCAAATTCTAATAATCTTTTAATTCAACGAAATGGTAGTTTACGAATGGTAGTGAAGTTTTCCTCCCCATTAACCAATATTCAAAACATAATTATAATTGGAGAATACGAAAATCGATTTGTTATTAATCGAGAACGTGATGTTACATATATTACGGAATAAAAAACAAACATCGCGGACAGAGATTGTTTAGTTGTCTTAAGAATTCGCATTGGTAAAGATATCTCGAACTCACGGTCTTTCGTTTAAACAAGAAGTAGTGGTGATAGGATACGTCAACCCATCTATTAAAATTTTGCGACCGAATTTGAATTGAATTTAGAAGCCTGGTAATCCCTTTTTCCATTCGAAAAGGAAATAACAGTTTTTTTTTAAGATGAAGTTGCGAGTTTCCACACCTGGCTACCTCTTGAAGGTTCAAAGATAAAATCGATTGTTTCAACGGTCAAAAAGAAAAGCTTGTAGACGTACGGTCTTACTCATGAGGAAAAAATCATTTGTATCATCTTTTTTATTCAACAAATTATAGATTCACTCTGAACCAAGCACCATGGAAAAGATTAAAGCACTGTAAACATACAACTGATCAAGAGATCTATTTAATTTTGTCAGCAAAAAATCATGCATGTTAAAATTGTACACGAGCTCACGGGTAAAATGTTTGAAATTAACGAAAATTGTGAAAATTCTAATTGTTAATCCGCGATTACTCATGATGTCTCTTGCAAACTGGGGTATGGTACGAATTTTGAAGATTGAGTTGAAAATATGATATTACTAGCCATTCCCAACTAAATTATGATCATATTGTTGTGAGATTCCAAAAGGAATTTGGCCTCGACCCCTTAGTAGAAGAAAGTCAATTATATTTTGATATTGTTCAAAATTTTTCAAATTTAAAACGTAATTTAATTAACTAAAATAAAACTTTTTTGCTAAAATTTGTTTTCTTTTATTCATGTATAAGTATTCAAAGATGACGGAAAATCCATATAGTAATTCTAATAGCTCTACTTTAAAAAATATGTTTCTTAAAAAACAGCCGGCCTATACGCAACATAAAAATAGGTTAAAATTTAAACGTAACAAATTATACTTAACCACTATTGATAAAACATTTATGACAGATTTATTAGACCTGCCTCTTTTACAATTGTACAATAATAATATCAGATTTATTCTTTTAGTACAGGATATCATCAGTAAATACGTTTATTTATATCCATTACGAAATAAATCCTCGAGCGAAATTGTGACAGCGTTTAGAAATATTTTCAAAAAGAGAGTACCTCTTAATTTATGCACCGATGCGGGTTCAGAATTTAGAAACGCCCCATTTCGTTCTCTTTTAAAAAATAAAGTATATACCATTATCTCGCATATTCGGAAAAAAGGCCTCTATGATTGAGTGTTGTTCGCACGGTAAAATCTAAAATATTTATAATAATTACAAAAACCGGTGATTTTCACTATCTTAAAAATCTATCATTATTTGCGAAATCTTATAACGCTCGAAGACATTCAACAACAGGAATTTCTATAAAAGATTTGCCAAAAAATTTACGGTAATCTGAAAATGATAAGCATGCATCAGATTTCTAGCCCGGGGTACCGGTAAGATTGAAACCACACCACCGGAGGTCCATCATCAAATGCCCTACGCCAGCGTCCACACGCCCGGACAGGTGATAAAACCAGCATGGGTAGCAGAACCCTACTACTGATGGTTGCACCTTCGACGCAAGCCGCTCAACCCAGCAGAAGGTGCTGAAATGGGCCGACCAACGCGCCACTTCGCACACAGCAGTGGGGATAAGAGCGGATGCTCCGAAAACTCCGGCTGACACCATACCTAGGAAGGTAGAGAGCTGCGCCCTTTGGAAAGAGCTCCTAAAGGGGAACGGCGGGCACACGGCAGCCCGCATAACCCGGCATAGCTGGCACCGGATATCCCGGTGGAACCCCAAAAGGCCGGGAGATGGGCCGCCGTGCCCTCATACGGAGGCCCGCAGCCCCACAGCAGGCTACTCAATCCGCCGAGACTGCCAGTTTGCCCGGCCCCTCTCCGTTAGCCTGGGCCGAAACCCAGTTACCAGCCCACACCGGAGGTTGGAGAAAGGACCATTTGGACGGAGCTAACGTATCCCAGTGCGGCACCGCCCGTGATGGCTTACAAGAGCCGGACCCCGACTCCCCAGTAAAGCCATCAGTTATTGCACACTCCGAGCCCTTGTGATAGGCAAACCAACATTACAAATTGGAGATAAAGTACGTTTAGCCTTGGCCAAATCAATATTTGATAAGGCATACAAAGGGACATTCACAGCCGAAATATTTGAAATTCATAAAGTAATTACGCGAGATCCTTGTATGTACATTAAGGATTTGTCGCGAAATATTATTAAGGGGGGTTTTACGCTCAAGAAATGGTTAAAATTCAAGAGTAAAGAGCTATAATCTGTATTCAACAGTTCGATAAGCATGGGTAAAGTACACGTACTCCTGGGTGTCACCATTGTTATATTTGGAGTTGGAGCTACAATTGTTTCATCAGGGAAGAAATTAAAAAAGAGAAGTCCCGATGATACCCTGGACATTTTTGTTTGTGACAAAGCGTACGACCTTGGAAAAGAAACTTTCGACGTGTGACATTTTAAGAAAGAAGAAGGAACTTTGAAGCCATCTATTAGAGGAATCAACTTAACGAAGGATCAATATGAAAAATTATGCATTTTAACTGTAACGTGAAAGTTGAACACTATTCAAATTCAAGCTATATTACGGTGTGATCCACGCTCAAGAGATAAATTTATCGGCGTGTTTCCAGCAAACAGATTACCGAAACCTCCAATTAAAAAAAGCTATTGTTTCGTAATTAATACTGATCCGGACACTCTTCCCGGATCTCATTGGACAGCAGTTTACAAATCGGGTGACACTCTTGAACTTTTTTTGTCCTCTAGGCATATCACATCGTGACTATTGATTTCCGCTAGAACGTTATTGTGATCGTATTCAATACCATATTAATAAATTTCAATAAAATAAAAGTCAAAACTGCGGACCTCATTTAATTTATTTTTTAACATCTAGATGTATGGAGATATCTTACAGTAAAATAATAAACTAATTGTATTATTTTAATTTAAAAATAAATGATAGTTTAGCATTGTTAAATTTATGTATTCATTTTATGAAGGATTGGCAAAATAAAAAGTTTTTGTTTAAAATAAAAAATAGTTTATTTATTTCATACATAATTAATGTTACGCATTAATTTTATTATTCGTGCCAACGCGAAGGAGGTCTTGTTTGTCCTTTCAGTCTGGAAGACTTTTTGGGCGACGGTGTTTTCAGCCTTTTTTGCGGTGAGATTTATATTCCACCAACGGCACCTTCTTCAGAATCAAACACTTGATCCAGATCATCTTCATTGCTTAATGGATATCCAATATCAGAGTTTTCTAAATATTCTTCAAATATCTCGTTTTCTCGATTTAAACGATTTTCCATATTATTTCACTAATTGTTCTCTGCCGTTTAACAATCGGCGTTGATGATTTTCGTTCTCTAGAATCTATAACCCCTCTAGATAGATACAATGTCGTCGTCGTCGTCGTGGTTAGAAATGGAATCTAACCATTCCGCGGTTAATGGTATTTTTCCGGCTACCATTTCGAATAGAGAAAAACTCTTACTGGATGACCGTCAAAATAATCCAAGTATATTCTTTCTGGTCATCGCGAACCTCCTTTAATACACGTTGAGTATGGATTAAGGGTTTTGCCCTTAGTTGTAAAAATAACATTATCAAGGGCTAAGTAGTAAGAAATACCCAATGGCATCATGTATTTTCCATTATTTACGAGCCGTTTATACTAAAAATAGTGTGAAATTAAAATTCGTTGAGTAAATCTAGTGTTGTGGAAAAGCCATCAGGTGTTCGCTAGCTTCCAATGAACAACGGGAGATGGGCAGTGAAAAGTTTTCTTAATGTATTTGGGATAACCCGTAGTAGAAACCACTCTCTTCGCACATCCCTAACCTTTTCCCCCTTTATGTCAATCATCAACACACGTGCGCTTTATAGAAAATTCAAGTGTCCCGAAGAATCCCATTAACCCAACTTATCTCGATAACTGACAGAGAGTGTTCACAAATTAAATATAACAATAAGTTTAATCTAAATATCGAGTCAGTAACTGAAGTTTACAATAATTCGTTATTTTTAAGTTTTGAATTTGGTAGGCAATTGGTAACTATAATTGTTTGTACCTCAAAACAGAATCTGTAATTGAATAAAATTTGCAATTTCCTGATATAAAGAAAACTTCTCCAAATTATTTTCTTTAATCTTTTCTTCTTATTTATTCCTGAGCAAACAACAAATACCGATATGAAACTCAAATGAAATCTATGGTATTGCGTCTAAGTACCGATTTGATCTCTACGATAAATAATAATCTATCCCAAAAGTGATATCTTCCGATTACCAATTAAAATGCGAAATGAAAATCACAATAGAAAACTCATAAGACAAAATAAAAACCAATGTTTATTAGGTTCATTTTAGTAAAGAGGCCGCAACGAAAGAAATCAACGTCACATTATATAGAGCAACTAGTTTCAAACTTTATCTTTATACTTTTAATATATGTAAGCTTTCATTATCTCCAAATGGTTATAATTAGTATATTTTATCCGCTGACGAACTGTGCACTAACTCATAGACAAATGAAAACGTTATTTTTTAAATATTGTAATTATTTTAAGTCAATAAAGAAATTAAGAAATATTTTAAATAAGATCTATTTTATTTTCTACAATAGCCACCTTTATTTTCTATAAATATTTCAATATTGATATTTACATATATTAAATCGCACAATTTTGAGAGGACTTAAGCCAGTCAATGGTATACAACATTACAAACGTTCTAATGGTAGTGATTCACGATGATCATTATTCTAGATTTTGTTTCGAGCGGTAAAATTGTTTAAATTATTTCGCGTGTTTCACTTCATCTTTCTTTTTCTCTGCACTCTTCCAACCATCTTACAATATTTTCAATCCAATTATATCTTTAACTTTATTTCTCAGAACAATTTGTCTTTGAATAGCTTCTTCTAACTTTAATTTCCACTCTTCTAAATGCTTTTCCATATCTTCCAAATGCTTTCCTATTTCTTGTACATCTAGTCACGTTTCATTAAACTCTTCCACTATTTCACTCGCTTTTTCAAATTTATTGAAATCCATCCGGTTATAAATAACAAAACGCAATGTAAAAAGTCCAGCAGTTGTAAAATTTAAGTCGTTTGAAAGACCCTTCTCTCTTATTATTGTTGCCTATTTCAATAGAAACGACACTGATACGTAGTCGTCCGGCTTCCACCTTTATATAGTTTATATTAAAATGACGGTTCAATTGTGTTTAATAGATCTCATATGTCTATTATCGAACATTCGTGAGAGTTTGGACCTATTTCTCTTGATAGACTTTTTCTGGGATTGGAAGTGGTGATCCGGTTAACAATGGTAAAATGGTTTATTATAATTAAATGTTCTTCAAGAATTGTATATTACGGCCATATCGCATTATCCCATTCTTCGTTGACGTAAGGGTCTTTTACATTATATCACATTGTATGGAGAGAGAGAGACGTCACATTGAAAAGATATTTATTTATCGTCGAGTTCAAATCGGTACTTAGATGCAACACCTTAGATTTAATATGAGTTTCATATCTGTATTCGTTGTTTGCTCAGGAATAATTATGAGGGAAATAGCAAATTTTATCCTGTAAATATTAAATAGAAGGACACAAGCCGTTTTTGTGTCCTTCTGTACATGTTTCAATTTAACTTTTTAAGTTTATTATTCATTACTCTCACTGAACGGTTCGCCTAAAGCTTTATTTTATACTGTGATATTTTATATTGTGAAATTGTCATTCCAAAAGTAAGATTGGGATAGATATTAAAATTAAGCTTCGAGAAACAGTAATTTCTAGAGTACATTTTTCATCCGATAGTCTTAATTATTTTTTATGGAATAGTATTAAATGGCTTAGTTTTATTTGGCTTCTGATTTAAAAATTAATTTTATTGTACTTTTATTGTATTTGTATAAGGAAGGTTTTTTATTTTTTTAATAATTTAGTTCGAAATATATTTGCTTATATAAAATTAAATAACTATATAAGTTTTGTAATTTACATGTTAACTGCTAATACTTAAGTTTGCAATTTTCGAAAACTTATCGTAAAAATTTAATATCCTAATTTTAATCCAGAGGTCGTGTTATTACAATCAAATTGTACACTTGTTGCTGGATATTTTCCAGTATCTTGTATTTTAATGTTTTAAATAAAATTTTAATATCAAGTTTGGCTTTATAAATTATTTGTTCATAATACGATATCCAATGAACGTCCTAGTTTCATCCCTATTGAGGCATGATTGAACCAAATCTAGGCTTTATAGAAAGACATAAAGGGGACGACCGCCGTAATGGCCTTTGGACGTCTGAAAACTCGTTACCGGGACGTACTACGCTCTAGACAAACCGGACATTTGGTCGTCCTTTAACTTCCAACCGACGTCAACCCGGATTTTGGGTGTCTTACGGACGAAGGCAAGATCCGAGTGTTACGTCTATCGGATGTCCGAAGGACGTTTTTGTGTTTGCTGGGTTCTGACTGTTTCTGGTAAGATTACTCATCCACTTGATATAAACCCTTTTTCTTTCAAATATACAGCTTTACCCATAGTTAGAAATTATAACATTTTTGAAAATAATAACATCTCAATTAGAATAGAAAATTATTGTATGAAAACCGTCTTTCTTGAGTGTCAAAGTTTACTAGAACCCTTTAAAAAAGTTATTTTTATCTGCCCCTTTATAAAAAACGCCTTTAAATTAAACCCCTCTGTGTTTATTGCCATTTTTTCTAAACGAATTAGTAAGAATACATGTTTATTCGAAGTTTACTCTATTAATTTCACCTGTCGTCACGACGGTTTCATTTTTGACGGTTTCATTTTTTATGGTTTAATTTTTCACACTAAAAATACTATTGAAGGCTGGTTTTCCTACGAAATTTTACGTTTAATTGGAAAGCATATGCGATTATATGCCAACTATAATAAGATCCCATTTCGACAACATAAAAATCGTAGGAATCTTCAACGTGAGCTATTCCTTCTTTTCCAACATGAACAATTTCCTTTCTTACGTAAACAAAAACTATCAATAACATCTGACTTTCACGCGACAAATGTTTTTATACGTATAGAGTTGGATACAATCGTTTTCAATTTTATTAATAACATGATCCAGCAGGAGGTTAATATAATTAACAATTAAGAGTAAGAAATATTTATTTAAAAAATAATTACAATTATTAAACTAAATATTTTTATTTTAGTCGCAAATTAACTCCCAACCAGTGCCGGATTAAGCCCTATGGGAGCCCATAGGCTATCATAATCTTGGGGCCCATGTCGGCCACTCTCACCTTAATTCTAATCCTTTTTGATAAATCCAGTAATTTTTACAAAACATCATTATTTCAGTTATTAACTTTTCTTAATTATTTCCTAGTAAAATCTTTCTGGATATCTTTCCAGTCTACCTTTTGTAAGACGTTGAATTCAGTTGCAATAATGGCAAGTGAGTAAAGTCGTTCTTGCGTCATTGATGATCGATGACAATTTTTCTGAAGTTTTAGCTTTGAAAAGGTTCGTTCACCAGTAGCGTTTGTGATCATGAGACACCTATAAATTCTTGGGAAAATGGATTTTATTATACTTTGAGAAATGAGTTTTTATGATCGTGATGCTAGTATATTTTCGTCAGCTTTGAAATCATCTAATTGAGATACAAAATACTTCAAATTAACCATTTCTTCTGCGAACTCCAACTCGATATCCTCAGGATAAGTATCTCTAAATCTTTGAGCAACTTCTTCCAAATAAAGAATAAACTTCTTTATATGATTGGATACGACGAGTAAGCTGTTCACATAACAATATAGGTAGGTAGGTTTCAATCCTGAACTTTTCTCTTCCTCGAATTACAACCTCCTCCGCGTCACCATCCTCGTGATGTCTTTTTCTTGTGCGCGCACGCTTGCTTTCATCAGTGTATTTTACATCGATCAACTCATTTACCTTCTTCTCGTATTCATCAAACATTTATCTTTGTGATGCTAGAAAATCGACCAATGATTTCAGAAGATCAATGGCCGTTTGAAGTTATATTGTTTCCAGTTGTAGGGATTTGCTGAACCCGTTAATTCGGTCTAGGATTACAGCCCAGGAGCCTGCCATTATAGCATTTTCCTTCTTTGACAGGTCATTTAACAAACATTTGGCCTCGTTAATTGTGTCTGTCTTCTGATTTACATCTTCAGCAATGTCACGCAAAGCTTTCTGAAAGCTGGTGTATCCTTTAGATAAATCATTGGTTGCACACCACCTTGTGTCAGAGGAACTAGTGCAGTGCCTTGCTGACGTTCGCCATCTTTGTCCTCAAGATATTCGAGCAACGTCTCCTTTTGGGAAATTTCATATCTCATAGAGATCTACATTACGGCCGACTTTGAACAGAATCGGCAATAAACACCTCGGGTACTCTCCTTGTCAGTATAGCTTAGCAAATTTTCGATATTTCTATTTTTCTTTAAAATAATTTTACATAAATGGAAGCATTTATTTTGTATGTTATCTAATTTGTGTAGATTAGTTTTACAAGTACTGGAAAAACTACCGAGCAGTAAAAAATAGAGGACATTATCAGGGGTTTGTATATTGATATTAAACATGGTACTGATTTTATTTGCTTGGCTATTTTGAATGTGGCGTCTAATTATTTGTTACTTTTTATACATATTTGATTAACGTGTTCGTGAAATAAAAGTTTAGACTTGAAATGCACCCCTTAATCCCCAACATTATGCTTTATGCTAGGCTAATACCCAAGGCACCGCCTTAGGCCTAAGTCATCATGCGACTTTTGAAGCCCTTAATTCAGGTGGCCGGGTTACAATGCGTAGGAGGGTGGTGGCAAGCCCTTCATACCACGAGATCGAGTCAACAGCTCCATACACTAATTATTACTGTTAAGCTAAGCACGTTTTTATGTAAGGGAAACCGAAGAACTCGGGGGAAAATCCCTTGAACCACTGTTGAGAGAATTTGCAAACTCAACGCAGAAGGAGTTGTTCCCAGTTTTCACCCAGTGCCACAAGCTGGGATTCGACCCGGCTCCTCTTGCTGCGAGGCGAAAGTGCTAACCACTCCGCCAAAACAAATTGTAACTTATAATATATTTTCATCAACTACTGTTTTTTCATTGTTATTTGGTATATTATTTCTATTACATCAAGTTCCAAGTTCATAAAGATCAGTTTCCCCTGTAGCACCTGAAATTATTTAATGGTTGGGGTACAGTCGAAAAGTCGCCTTATAGTCGAAGACCAAATGCCGACCTAAAACCGCCAGAACTTTTTTCGACACTAAAACCGTATATTCATTTTGGGACTATTTATGGTCGGTATGCCGACCATTATCCGACTTAAAATAGACCTTTTGTACTTTGGAAAAGGGGATATTTTAATTACTTTCTAATTATTTCATGATTTTCGGAGATAATTTTTAATTCGCTTTCATATTTTCTTCAAATTTATTTGTATTCGAAAAACGCGGCATCAAATAATTAGATCAGTTTTGGGTTGGAAAAAAGCACTAATTTAAAGTCGACCCGACATCGTTTCGGAGTCGGTTCTTAGGTCTATTAAAAGGTGGTAAGAATTCAACGTTTTGTATTCGGCCGACCCATTTACCCCTAGGACATTTCAATTCAAAAGTCGACCGACCATCGGCCGACTTTAGTTTTTAGTACCTTTTTCCGACGTCGGCCCGAATCTAATTTGCTACAGGGGTTGTAGTCGACTACAGTCCGCGAGTGAAGTTACCGAGATGGACAATTTATGATCGTCTACTAATTGGAATAAATTTGAGTGATTTAATAATGGGGGGATGTCCGAAAATATAGACATTTAATAGTAGAGGCCCAAGAGAGGATCCTTGACGAACTCCGCATACGACGTCGTATGACACTTTGGTAATTTCACCCTTAATTTTGACATAGTTGCGTCGTTCGTTGTGATAATCTTTAATCCAGTTGAGTATGTTTTCTCACCGGACCATGATGTGCCAAATTTACAAGTAGTCTGGGGTGCGATACTCAGTCAAATGCCTTTGACAGGTCGACCTGCCCACGACAAGATACCACTATTTCTACAAAATTTGTTGAACAAGCTAGATTTGTTTCAACTGACCGACCAGTGAGGAACCTATGCTGGGATTTAGGTAAAAATAATTTAAACCATTGGTGGTAGTGTTTGTTATTACCTAGTCAAATACCATTGCCAATGAGTTCAAGACTGTAATCGGTCTATAGTTTGACGCGTAGCCTATAAAGCCGTTTTTAAATACTGCAGTTATAACACTAGTTTTCCAATCGCTGGGAAACGTTGCTTTGGTTATAGATAGGTTGGAGATATAGGTCAGTGGTTTGATTAAAATTGCAACGCAGCCTTTAAAAATAAAGTTGGGAATAGAATCTTGGCCAGATACAACCTTAGATTTGAGCCTTTTGATGGCGTCCTCTACGTCCTTTTCTACGATGGTAAGGTTAAAAAATTATAAGGTTGTACATCGTGCAGTACAGTGCGATCGAGGTGAAGAACAGATGTGTCTTTATCTATATTTTAAAAACTATTTGCAAACTCAGTGGCTATTTCAGAGTTTTTATTAATAAGATGTTCATTTTTTAAAAGACTTATGAACTGTCTGGACTTCTGTCCACTATGTTTCAGAAATCGGTTTTTGTGGCAACAAAACCACGAGGATATATACATAAAATATTTTTGCATATTTGGATTCTCCAGGAAATGAAGATGACCCCTGCAGTAAAATTGTGAGTTACGCCCCCTAGCGGCGAAGATCGTTTCCTACTGCGTTTTATACTATTTTGGTTATGGAATCGGGTTGGCAATACGATTCTTAGCAAATACTAAAAACTTGATCGAAAAATCTTATTTAGAATACGAAATATCAACGAAAAACCGCCAAAAATCGTACCAAATCTTCGATCTTTAATCGATTTTTTAACAAAGAACGGGCAGGTACAGATCAAAAATTTCTTTTGAAATAGTTAGAGGGCAAGTCTCTATATTGTATACCGCTGAGAAACCTTTGCGACTTTTCGTAGTTTTCCAGTAATTTACAATCTAATTTGTAAAAATATTTCCGAAAAATAGCCCACAAATAGCCCAACATTTGGCTATTTTTGGGCTAGAAACGAGAAATACCAATTACTTTACAAACTTGATACATTTATTCTAAAAAATCAGATTTACTTTTTTTAAGCTAGACTTAGGTAAAATCTGAAAAGTTTTTTACCAATTTTTTACGAATTCGAAGCAAAATCCTATTAATAAATCGCGTTCAGTTTAACAGATTTAAAATACAGATTGCGACAATGGAAGAGCTGCAGTCAAAAACGAATTTTTCAATCAAAAAGTCAGATTTGGTCCACATATTTAAATCGGAAAAGATGTTGATAGTTGTGTACAAAAAGTACTTACTTTAATGGGCGATAATGTAAAAGGTAATTTTACAGATATGGAAATAAAATGTCTTAAAACTGCTTTAAAAATGAAAAAAAAACCGCTTTGAAAAATGGTGAATAGAGTCTAACAGGACTATGTCTAACTTCATGAAGAAACACGCGTCGTGGCTGCACACAGAGTTTTTATTTCCCAAAGAGGTAATTGCATCTAGCCTCGAGGAAGAAAATCTACTCGAATGTGGTTCTTCATCACCGTCTACTTCTACTGTTGGTAGACCAGCGCTAGAGTACTCAATTGCGAAATCAAGAGCTAAAAGATTAAAGGTTAGTGCTCTAGCGAGTGAAATGGCGGAAAAACCCACAGAGCAAATTTTGAAATCAATCCGTCGACCTTGTGCTTTTTGCTTCGTGCGGTTTCGATGGAAGTATGGGTCAATCGCGATACAAACAGAAATTCGATGGTGTGGATGAAATTTCGGATGCCGCCTTATTTGTTACAACAATGATCCCCTTACGTCTTAGCTCTAGTACTGGACATATAATTTGGAACAATCCAACTCCTCAGTCAATTAGGTTTTGCGGCCACTGAGGATCCAATTTATAAAAGAAAGTACAGATTCTATTTTAAATGAAAAAGACTTCATTGAAAAGCAGATTGACAACCTTCAACCTTTGACTTCACCATTATCGAATGGTTTAAGTGTAATCATCAAATATAAACTTTATTTAACGATAATCGATAGAAAAGTTTTAAGTATTATATCTGGGGCGAAGTCTCAACAAACTTGCTCAATATGTGGTTCAACACCAGCACATATTAATCAAATCGTTCGCAAACCAAGACTCAGCGCGGATAAATTTAATTACGGAATTAGCCCTCTTCATGCGTGGATAAGATTTTTTGAGTTTTGCCTGCATTTGGGATATCGTAACGCCGAGGGATTACAAACGTGGCGAATTAAAGGTGGTGTTCACAATTCGATATTTATCCTAAGGAAAAAACTTATCCAAAGATTAATGTCGGAAAAACTGTCACTAAGAGTTGACTTTCCTAATCCACGTGGCGCGGGCACAAGTAACGACGGAAATACTGCAAGAAGAGCATTTTCACCAGAAAATCAGGAACTGGTTTCATAAATACTTGGCATAGAGAAATGGCTTAAACAAAAGTTACACGTCATCCTTTGCGTTATCTCGTCAGCACTTCCAATAAACCCCAATAAATTTGGCCAGTATTGTCGACATTACAAATGGTTTTATATGCCGGTAACACTTCACAAAATACTAATTCACGGGGAATACATTGTTAAAACTTCCGCATTACCGGTAGGAATGTTAAGTGAGCAAGCCGGTGAATCCCAAAACAAAGTGTACCGTCATGACAGGGAAACCATGCTCGAAAGACTAGTCGAAAGGATAATTTAGAAGATGTATTTTGTCGAGGTCTAGATTCTTCAGATCCTATTTTATCCGATTACTCTTTGAAAAAAAAGACTTCTAAAAAGAACGACACAGTCATTTCCCAAAGAAGCAATAGAACTTTTTCAAGAACCGGAGATACCCGAATTGTTGACGAATGTACATGTAGATAATCGAAGTAACGACGAAGACGTTGTAGCAGAGATTTCTTATGAAATTTGAACTTAACTAATTTGAACTCTGATTCTGATACCAGACCTGAAGACCCAGAAATATAAATTTGTGGATAAATAATTTGAAATCTAGCCCAAAAATAGCCAAATGTTGGGCTATTTGGGGGCTATTTTTCGGAAATATTTTTACAAATTAGATTGTAAATTACTGGAAAACTACGAAACGTCGCAAAGGTTTCTCAGTGGTATACAATAAAGAGACTTGTCCTCTAACTATTTCAAAATAAATGTTTGATCTGAACCGGCCCGTTCTTTGTTAAAAAATCGATTAAAGATCGAAGATTTGGTACGATTTTTGGCGGTTTTTCGTTAATATTTCGTTTTCTAAATAAGATTTTCGATCAAGTTTTTAGTATTTGCTAAGAATCGTATTGCCAACCCGATTCCATAACCAAAATAGTATAAAACGCAGTAGGAAACGATCTTGGCCGCTAGGGGGCGTAACTGAAAATTTTACTGCAGGGGTCATCTTCATTTTCTGGAGAATCCAAATATGCAAAAATATTTTATGTATATATCCTCCTCAATTGTTGTCACAAAAACCGATTTCTGAAACATAGTGAGCTGTCAGTTCTTATTGACAAAGGTCCAAAATGTTTTACTGTCTTTGCCAATGGAGTCGGATATATTTCGTTCACGGGTCGCCTTATGTCTGGCAAGGAGATGTTTTGTTAGAGTACGTTGTACGGCGAATTTTTCCTTACTTTCAATTGAGAGTTCCCATTTGTATTTTCGGTGTAGATACACTGCAAATCTTTTGAACACCTAAAAGACGTTTAAAGAACGCCTTTAGAACGCCAAAAAGTGAAACCAAATTGGAGCATCTGACATCTGTTGAACGCTTGGGCAGATGTACTCTTAGCGTTTATTAGGTGTAATAAAGTGCACTCTAGGTGTACGTTAGACGATCTTTATCCGTTTCCACAAGTGCACTTTTCGGAACACCAAGAGAACAATAGTGAAACCAATTTGGAGCATCTGTAATGCATACAGAACATCGGACATCTGCGGAACGCCAACCGAAAAAAGCACCAGAACACTAAATGAACACAAAGGGAACATTTAACGAAGGCATGCAGCTCAATGCTTTAGCTCCTTGATCACTGTTAACAATTACTGTTAAATTTACAGTAATTTACCTGGAAAATGCATGCAAACTTTACAAGTAAAAACCGTTTGCTACAGTATATATAATATACATTTGGATGTATAAAGTGCAATTAACAGTATTTTAAAAATATAACCTTCAATGTACTATCCTGTTGTGACAAGGAATTACGCTGTTGTTATAGGCATAACGAAATTAAATTTAAATATCAGTTATTACATATTAAGTATGTACATAAGTGACCTAAACAAATTTTTTATGTTAATAGGAATTTTCGATTTAAATGTATAAAAGTAAATTATTGAATGAACTAATTTATTTCAAAGACGTGGTACCCCTATATAGAATTAAAACAAATTAAGTTAACAAAATTTACTACTAATAGATTCACAATTTTTACAGTGGTTAAATTACAAAGCTGCCCACAAGCCCCACATTGGTTAACATCAATTATATTTATTTATTTTTTTAAATTTCAACAACATGTAACTTTTCTGGCTATTTAAAATTTAATAGTCCATATAATATTACACAAATTCTACCAGTTTAATATTCTTCAATCTTGATTTTCATAAATACCGCAAAAATATGTTTTATAATTGAAACTCTTCAATATCTTCTTTGAGTGTACTGCAGCTAAACAATAAAATAATTTTAATAAATGAACCTTAAGCACTATAGGGCTTAAGGCAGGTTTTTGTCATCCAAAAGTTATGATTAAATGCAATTGCAAAAAATAGAGAAAAGATTTAAATGACAACTAAAATTTCATAATAAACAAAATCCTAATTATTTTTTTTAATGGTGCCTTACACAATAGGTGATCCCAGACCAATAAAGAATTATATTTAAAGGCAACTTCCCTTAAATTGCAGGCTATAAACACTGAAGCTTATAGTTGCGTTGGTTAAAAAAAAGTGGTTATGTTTTGGGTTCAATAATTGCGATTCTGGGTTAAAATTTTAATATATTAAGGTTATCACATAGAAGAAAGCTTCAATGAAAATTTTCCATATCCTACCATAAACAATGGGTGAACACAGAATAACAATGCCTATTTTCAACTATATTTAAAGGCAACTTCCCTTGTATTTAATTCTGGAAACACTGAACCTGCGTTCAACACAAAACTTTAATTATTGCAAATTTTTCACCAAATATATGTTACCGCTTTATTTTTTAACCTACACAGCTAATCAGACTTGGGTAAGGTGGTTTTTAATGAGGGTTCAATTACAATTGAAAAAAAGCTTGAACTTTGTTGAGATGTTTTATACTCTGCACCCTATATCACTTATTTAAAAGTTCAAGCAATGTTTTTTCAAATGTGATTGAACAGTCACTAAAAATACCCTACTGAATCTCTGTGTAGGTTAAAATGAAAATGGTGAAATTGTTTTTTAGTTCAATAATTCTACTTTGGTGTTAAAAATTTGCATACATTAACGTTAATGCTTGTTTTCAGCATTAAATTTAATGGGAAATGCCTTTAAATATAGTTAAAAATAATCATTATCAGTCTGTGGTAAATGTATTGATTCTGCTAGAAAAGTAAAAATATTTATGTAGACCACTTTTTAAAATTTGAATTTGATATTTTGGTAGCCAAGTACCTATCTCCTCCATTCTATTTAAACCATTACTTAAAACAACCTTCCCCAAGTCTGACAGGCTGTGTAGGCTAAAAATGAAGTGGCTAGATATTTTTAGCTTTAATAGTTGTATTTCTAGGTAAATCATTTGCATTTATTAAAGGTATAGTGTGAACGGAGCTTTAGCTTTTAAATAAGTGATATAGGGTGCAGAGTATTAAAATCTCAATAAAGCTTAAGCTTTTTTTCTTCAATTGTAATCGAACCCGAAGGGTTAACCCTTTTTGAAATCAGGTGTACAAATCAGCAGGGAAATCACTGAAATCACTGCAAATCAGTAGCTTCCATAACGTTAAATCAAAAGTGAAATCACGTGAAATCTGAAATCAGGGGTACAAAATTTTGCAACAGTGAATAACCCCTCGATTGAACCCTCATTAAAAACAACCTTGTCCAAGTCTAACTAGCTGTGTAGGTTAAAAAATAAAGTGGTAACATATATTTGGTGAAAAATTTGCATTAATTAACGTTTTGTGTTGAACTTGCAGATTCATAGTTTTCAGAATTATATGTAAGGGAAGTTCCCATTAAATATAGTTGAAAATAGGCATTTTTAGTCTTTGTTCACCCATAGATTGTGGTAACAAAATGGAAAATTTCCATTTAGACAACTTTTTCAAACTTGAGTTTTAAATAAATGATAATGGTGCAGAGTATCTAAATTTCAAATTCAAATTTCAACAAGTTGTCTAAATGAAAATTTTCCATTTCTTTACCATAATCAATGGGTGAACACAGATTATAATTGAAAAAAAAGCTTAAGCTTTGTTGAGATTTTAATACTCTGCACGCTATATCACTTATTTAAAAGCTCAAGAAATTGTTTTATCAAATGTGATTGAACCCTCACTAAAAACAACCTTCCCCAACTCTGAATCGCTGGGTAGGTTAAAATGAAAATGGTGAAATTGTTTTTGAGTTCAATAATTCTGGTTCAGTGTGAAAAATGTGTTTAAATTAACGGTTATGCGTTGAACAATCTTCAGTGTTTTCAGAATTAAACTTAATGGAAATTGCCTTTAAATATATTTCAAAATAATCATTATCAGTCTGTGTCCACTTATTGATTATGGTAGGAGATGGGAAATTTTCATTTAGATAGTTTTTTTAAAATTTGAGTTTGAAATTTTGATACCCTATACCATTTATTTAAAAGCTCAAGCAATTTTTTTCCATATGTGATTGAAATCTCACTAAAAACAATCTTCCCCAAGTCTGACAGGCTGTGTGGGTTAAAAATGAAATGGCTAAATATTTTTGTTTTCAATAGTTGTACTTCTGGGTAAAAATTTGCATTTATTAAAAGGTATCGTGTTGAACGGTCCCGGAGCTTCAGTGTTTTTAGAATTAAATGTAGGGGATGTTGACTTTAAATATAGTTGAAAATAGTCATCGTTAGACTGTGTTCACCAATTGGTTAAGGTAGGAGATAGAAAATTTTCATTTCGACCACTTTTTCAAATTTGAGTTTTAAATAAATGATAATATATGGTTCAGAGTATCAAAATTTAGAATTCAAATATCAAAAAGTTGCCTGAATGAAAATGTTCTATCTCCTACAACAATCAATGGGTGAACACAGATTAACAATGTTTATTTTCAAATATATTTAAAGGCAACTTCCCTAACATATAATTCTGAAAACACTGAAGCTCCGTTCAACACGATAACTTTAATAAATGCAAATGTTTCACCCAGAAATACAACTATTGAATCCAAAAATATTTAACCACTTAATATTTAATCTACAAAGTGATTCAGACTTGGGGAAGGTGGTTTTTAGTGAGGGTTCAATCACATTTGAAAAAAAATTGTTTGAGCTTTTAAATAAATGGTATAGGGTACAGGATATAAATATTTCAAACCCAAATTTAAAAAAACTACCTAAATGAAAATTTCCCATCCCCTACCATAATCAATGAGTTAACACAGATTAACAATGCCTATTTTCAACTATATTTAAAAGCAACTTGAAAACACTGAACCTCTGTTCAACGCGATTACTTTAATTAATGCGAATTTTTCACACCGAAATAAAACTATTGAATCCAAAACTATTTAACCATCCTTATTATTGCTCTAATTATAGTTAGTCAGTATTGGGTAAAGTTGTTTATAAGTGAGGGTGAAAATACTATTAGGTGTGCTATTTTTTTAAACTTTAATTTAGTTAAGGCTAGGCCATTTATTTATATTAAAAATACAATGCAATCTGGGGTGGCGGAGTGGTTAGCACTTTCGCCTCGGGTTCGATCCCAACTTGTGGCACTGGGTGAAAACTCGGAACAACTCCTTCTGCGTAGAGTTTGCAAGTTCTCTCCTCACTGGTTTAAGGGGTTTTCCCCGAGATCTTCGGTTTCCCCTTCCATAAAAACTTGTTAAGGTTAACGGTAATAGTTAGTGTAGGGAGCTGTTGGCTCGAACGCGTGGCATGCAGGGCTTGCCACCACCCTCCTACGCATTGTAACCCGGCCACCTGAATTAATGGCTTCAAAAGTCGCTTGATGACTTAGGCCTAAGGTGGTGCCTTGGATATTAACTCAACTTTAATGACTTCATTATTTACTTAAGTATTACTTAATTATTATGAAATTCTACTTACTTATTTGTTGTGATGATAATTTTATCTGCATGGAAATATCTGGCCAAGTCCGATAGAGTGAACCACGACCTAACCGTTACTCTTTGAAAACCGCGATTAGCTATCTCAACAAGAGGGCAAGACATAGGCAATTTGGTATTAATATGTAACACAGGCGCTCCCGAAACGACCCGTTAGATGCAACATAGATGTTCCATGTTCCACAGATGTCCTATCGACATATAGAGTACGGATTAGACCATTTAGAGTACACGTTGAACATGTGTATTGCATTTGTAAATATGTAAATAGCATATAAGTCATACATAATGAACATCTGTAAGACATATGAAGGCATTTTATGTGTTCAACCGATGTTTTTAGGTGCTCCTTAGATGTCATAAAGATTTGCTGTGTAGTTCTTCAGTGTGAGTGCTTTTTTATCTCGTGTGAGAACTCGTCGTGGAAGGAAATTTTATCCTTTCATTTACTAGCAAGGGAATTTATGTTCTTTGTAGGATTGCGTCCTGAATGTTAGAAATCAATATATTAACCACTACATTAACAGCCCTTGCACCATACAAAGGCGTCCGGTTTAATTGACTCAAGTATATGTATAAGGAAAGATAGTCACCTTCCGTGTAGATATGGGTAGTTTGAGTAATGCCATTGCGAGAGTCAAGTGTATCGTAATAATTAACGTAAATTGCTGGGTGATATCTATCTTTTTTTACAACCGGAGTGTGCGGTTCCACAGAAGCTTTATTCCGGTTAACGAAACATAGATCCAAGATATTGCCTTCAAAGTTGCGAATATGATTTGTTTGATTTCCCAGGTAGCAAAAACAGGTGTTAAACACGAGTAATATGATAGTGCGGTACACGTGTGGAGTTCACGTGGGGAAAACGGCGAGCCTGTCACCCTCAAACACGTGTTTCAGCACGATTTGATAACGTTTTTCGCATGTGTGCTTACACCGACCGTCCACGTGTATATACACCGACCGTCCACGTGCGCATACACCGACCGTTGACGTGTGCATAAACCAACCGTCCACGTGTATATTCATCAATCGCTACGTGTGTAAATACGTACGATGAACGTGTTTAAAATCGAGCCATGCACGTGCTTACACACCCATTTTACGTGTTTAAACACGACTCGTTCACGTGATCATATACTGATCGACGACGTGTTTGAACACCGGTTATTTACGTTAAATACAATTAATAAATTTTATATCCAATATTATTAATAAACTTTCGAATAAAACAATATTTTCAAATAATTTTTTAATGAAATGCACTTTTCATTAAAAAAGCAATATGAACAAAAGACAAAGTTTTTAGGCCAGAGTTTCCAAAAGTAGATCGGTTCCGCCCTTTGGGGCTCACCAGTGCTGTGTAGGAACTCTGGCTATCCTTGGAAATATTCCGATATCAGTACAACTAATAAACAATCAGAGTGCCCTATAAGTGAGCAGTCCATTGCAACTTATAGTGAAATTCTTCACCAATGATTGCATGGCGGTCGCTATTCAGCAGACATCTTTTACGCTCGGGCTTCCGTTGAATTCCAAAGTTCAGATATTTCTATCAAAGGTCAAAAATTTTAGGCCAGAGATTCCAACAGTAGACAAGAACAAGACATACGACGGTCAGAATACACACAATCCTTCTAATGTGTTAAGTTTGTTTGAGCTATTCACAGCAACCTGCAACGCCGGTATCACAACCAAAATATATCCACGGTCACACATATATACAAAGTTACACTTATTTGTTACTTCTAATCATACTTTGAAAGCATCGAAGATTCCTTCGATCAGTATCACTCTTATATTTTACTTCTGATCACACTTATTCGTTACTTCTAATCATACTTTGAAAGCATCGAAGATTCATTCGATCAGTATCACTCTTATATTTTACTTCTGATCACACTTATTCGTTACTTCTAATCATACTTTGAAAGCATCGAAGATTCCTTCGATCAGTATCACTCTTATATTTTACTTCTGATCACACTTATTTGTTACTACTAGTCAGCCGTTGAGTGTCACACTTATTTTTTCTGGTTATACGACAAAAACTGGTTCGATCAATTTCATACTTATTTGTTACTTCTGATCATACTTATTTGTTACGTTGAGTGTCACACTTATTAATTCTGGTCATAAGCCGAAGACTAGGTCGATCAGTGTCATACCTTTAGGCCACGTGTAACTTCACACCAAAAAACAATCGTGAGTTAAAAACCTTTAAAAACGCGGAGATTACGTGTTAAATTTCGAACTGATTTTCGTGTAATTGAACATTTAAAAACACCTTGGCCAGATATTTCCATGCAGATAAAATTATCATCACAACAAATAAGTAAGTAGAATTTCATAATAATTAAGTAATACTTAAGTAAATAATGAAGTCATTAAAGTTGAGTTAATATAATAATAATAATCAGCTAGGCTAATACCCAAGGCACCACCTTTGGCCTAAGTCATCAAGCGACTTTTGAAGCCATTAATTCAGATGGCCGGGTTACAATGCGTAGGAGGGTGGTGGCAAGCCCTGCATGCCACGCGTTCGAGCCAACAGCTCCCTACACTAACTATTACCGTTAACCTTAACAAGTTTTTATGGAAGGGGAAACCGAAGATCTCGGGGAAAACCCCTTAAACCAGTGAGGAGAGAACTTGCAAACTCTACGCAGAAGGAGTTGTTCCGAGTTTTCACCCAGTGCCACAAGTTGGGATCGAACCCGAGGCGAAAGTGCTAACCACTCCGCCACCCCAGATTGCATTGTATTTTTAATATAAATAAATGGCCTAGCCTTAACTAAATTAAAGTTTAAAAAAATAGCACACCTAATAGTATTTTCACCCTCACTTATAAACAACTTTACCCAATACTGACTAACTATAATTAGAGCAATAATAAGGATGGTTAAATAGTTTTGGATTCAATAGTTTTATTTCGGTGTGAAAAATTCGCATTAATTAAAGTAATCGCGTTGAACAGAGGTTCAGTGTTTTCAAGTTGCTTTTAAATATAGTTGAAAATAGGCATTGTTAATCTGTGTTAACTCATTGATTATGGTAGGGGATGGGAAATTTTCATTTAGGTAGTTTTTTTAAATTTGGGTTTGAAATATTTATATCCTGTACCCTATACCATTTATTTAAAAGCTCAAACAATTTTTTTTCAAATGTGATTGAACCCTCACTAAAAACCACCTTCCCCAAGTCTGAATCACTTTGTAGATTAAATATTAAGTGGTTAAATATTTTTGGATTCAATAGTTGTATTTCTGGGTGAAACATTTGCATTTATTAAAGTTATCGTGTTGAACGGAGCTTCAGTGTTTTCAGAATTATATGTTAGGGAAGTTGCCTTTAAATATATTTGAAAATAAACATTGTTAATCTGTGTTCACCCATTGATTGTTGTAGGAGATAGAACATTTTCATTCAGGCAACTTTTTGATATTTGAATTCTAAATTTTGATACTCTGAACCATATATTATCATTTATTTAAAACTCAAATTTGAAAAAGTGGTCGAAATGAAAATTTTCTATCTCCTACCTTAACCAATTGGTGAACACAGTCTAACGATGACTATTTTCAACTATATTTAAAGTCAACATCCCCTACATTTAATTCTAAAAACACTGAAGCTCCGGGACCGTTCAACACGATACCTTTTAATAAATGCAAATTTTTACCCAGAAGTACAACTATTGAAAACAAAAATATTTAGCCATTTCATTTTTAACCCACACAGCCTGTCAGACTTGGGGAAGATTGTTTTTAGTGAGATTTCAATCACATATGGAAAAAAAATTGCTTGAGCTTTTAAATAAATGGTATAGGGTATCAAAATTTCAAACTCAAATTTTAAAAAAACTATCTAAATGAAAATTTCCCATCTCCTACCATAATCAATAAGTGGACACAGACTGATAATGATTATTTTGAAATATATTTAAAGGCAATTTCCATTAAGTTTAATTCTGAAAACACTGAAGATTTTTCAACGCATAACCGTTAATTTATACACATTTTTCACACTGAACCAGAATTATTGAACTCAAAAATAATTTCACCATTTTCATTTTAACCTACCCAGCGATTCAGAGTTGGGGAAGGTTGTTTTTAGTGAGGGTTCAATCACATTTGAAAAAACAATTTCTTGAGCTTTTAAATAAGTGATATAGCGTGCAGAGTATTAAAATCTCAACAAAGCTTAAGCTTTTTTTTTAATTATAATCTGTGTTCACCCATTGATTATGGTAAAGAAATGGAAAATTTTCATTTAGACAACTTGTTGAAATTTGAATTTGAAATTTAGATACTCTGCACCATTATCATTTATTTAAAACTCAAATTTGAAAAAGTTGTCTAAATGGAAATTTACCATTTTGTTACCACAATCTATGGGTGAACAAAGACTAACAATGCCTATTTTCAACTATATTTAATGGGAACTTCCCTTACATATAATTCTGAAAACTATGAATCTGCAAGTTCAACACAAAACGTTAATTAATGCAAATTTTTCACCAAATATATGTTACCACTTTATTTTTTAACCTACACAGCTAGTCAGACTTGGACAAGGTTGTTTTTAATGAGGGTTCAATCGAGGGGTTATTCACTGTTGCAAAATTTTGTACCCCTGATTTCAGATTTCACGTGATTTCACTTTTGATTTAACGTTATGGAAGCTACTGATTTGCAGTGATTTCAGTGATTTCCCTGCTGATTTGTACACCTGATTTCAAAAAGGGTTAACCCTTCGGGTTCGATTACAATTGAAGAAAAAAAGCTTAAGCTTTATTGAGATTTTAATACTCTGCACCCTATATCACTTATTTAAAAGCTTAAGCTCCGTTCACACTATACCTTTAATAAATGCAAATGATTTACCTAGAAATACAACTATTAAAGCTAAAAATATCTAGCCACTTCATTTTTAGCCTACACAGCCTGTCAGACTTGGGGAAGGTTGTTTTAAGTAATGGTTTAAATAGAATGGGGGAGATAGGTACTTGGCTACCAAAATATCAAATTCAAATTTTAAAAAGTGGTCTACATAAATATTTTTACTTTTCTAGCAGAATCAATAAATTTACCACAGACTGATAATGATTATTTTTAACTATATATAAAGGCATTTCCCATTACATTTAATGCTGAAAACAAGCATTAACGTTAATGTATGCAAATTTTTAACACCAAAGCAGAATTATTGAACTAAAAAACAATTTCACCATTTTCATTTTAACCTACACAGAGATTCAGTAGGGTATTTTTAGTGACTGTTCAATCACATTTGAAAAAACATTGCTTGAACTTTTAAATAAGTGATATAGGGTGCAGAGTATAAAACATCTCAACAAAGTTCAAGCTTTTTTTCAATTGTAATTGAACCCTCATTAAAAACCACCTTACCCAAGTCTGATTAGCTGTGTAGGTTAAAAAATAAAGCGGTAACATATATTTGGTTAAAAATTTGCAATAATTAAAGTTTTGTGTTGAACGCAGGTTCAGTGTTTCCAGAATTAAATGCAAGGGAAGTTGCCTTTAAATATAGTTGAAAATAGGCATTGTTATTCTGTGTTCACCCATTGTTTATGGTAGGATATGGAAAATTTTCATTGAAGCTTTCTTCTATGTGATAACCTTAATATATTAAAATTTTAACCCAGAATCGCAATTATTGAACCCAAATATAACCACTTTTTTTTTAACCAACGCAACTATAAGCTTCAGTGTTTATAGCCTGCAATTTAAGGGAAGTTGCCTTTAAATATAATTCTTTATTGGTCTGGGATCACCTATTGTGTAAGGCACCACTAAAAAAAAATAATTAGGATTTTGTTTATTATGAAATTTTAGTAGTCATTTAAATCTTTTCTCTATTTTTTGCAATTGCATTTAATCATAACTTTTGGATGACAAAAACCCGCCTTAAACCCTATAGTGCTTAAGGTTCATTTATTAAAATTATTTTATTGTTTAGCTGCAGTACACTCAAAGAAGACATTGAAGAGTTTCAATTATAAAACATATTTTTGCGGTATTTATGAAAATCAAGATTGAAGAATATTAAACTGGTAGAATTTGTGTAATATTATATGGACTATTAAATTTTAAATAGCCAGAAAAGTTACATGTTGTTGAAATTTAAAAAAATAAATAAATATAATAGATGTTAACCAATGTGGGGCTTGTGGGCAGCTTTGTAATTTAACCACTGTAAAAATTGTGAATCTATTATTAGTAAATTTTGTTAACTTAATTTGTTTTAATTCTTTATAGGGGTACCACGTCTTTGAAATAAATTAGTTCATTCAATAATTTACTTTTATATATTTAAATCGAAAATTCCTATTAAAATAAAAAATTTGTTTAGGTCACTTATGTACATACTTAATATGTAATAACTGATATTTAAATTTAATTTCGTTATGCCTATAACAACAGCGTAATTCCTTGTCACAACAGGATAGTACATTGAAGGTTATATTTTTAAAATACTGTTAATTGCACTTTATACATCCAAATGTATATTATATATACTGTAGCAAACGGTTTTTACTTGTAAAGTTTGCATGCATTTTCCAGGTAAATTACTGTAAATTTAACAGTAATTGTTAACAGTGATCAAGGAGCTAAAGCATTGAGCTGCATGCCTTCGTTAAATGTTCCCTTTGTGTTCATTTAGTGTTCTGGTGCTTTTTTCTGTATGCATTACAGATGCTCCAATTTGGTTTCACTATTGTTCTCTTGGTGTTCCGAAAAGTGCACTTGTGGAAACGGATAAAGATCGTCTAACGTACACCTAGAGTGCACTTTATTACACCTAATAAACGCTAAGAGTACATCTGCCCAAGCGTTCAACAGATGTCAGATGCTCCAATTTGGTTTCACTTTTTGGCGTTCTAAAGGCGTTCTTTAAACGTCTTTTAGGTGTTCAAAAGATTTGCAGTGTATCTACACCGAAAATACAAATGGGAACTCTCAATTGAAAGTAAGGAAAAATTCGCCGTACAACGTACTCTAACGAAACATCTCCTTGCCAGACATAAGGCGACCCGTGAACGAAATATATCCGACTCCATTGGCAAAGACAGTAAAACATTTTGGACCTTTGTCAATAAGAACTGACAGCTCACTATGTTTCAGAAATCGGTTTTTGTGGCAACAATTGAGGAGGATATATACATAAAATATTTTTGCATATTTGGATTCTCCAGAAAATGAAGATGACCCCTGCAGTAAAATTTTCAGTTACGCCCCCTAGCGGCCAAGATCGTTTCCTACTGCGTTTTATACTATTTCGGTTATGGAATCGGGTTGGCAATACGATTCTTAGCAAATACTAAAAACTTGATCGAAAATCTTATTTAGAAAACGAAATATTAACGAAAAACCGCCAAAAATCGTACCAAATCTTCGATCTTTAATCGATTTTTTAACAAAGAACGGGCCGGTTCAGATCAAACATTTATTTTGAAATAGTTAGAGGACAAGTCTCTTTATTGTATACCACTGAGAAACCTTTGCGACGTTTCGTAGTTTTCCAGTAATTTACAATCTAATTTGTAAAAATATTTCCGAAAAATAGCCCACAAATAGCCCAACATTTGGCTATTTTTGGGCTAGATTTCAAATTATTTATCCACAAATTTATATTTCTGGGTCTTCAGGTCTGGTATCAGAATCAGAGTTCAAATTAGTTAAGTTCAAATTTCATAAGAAATCTCAGCTACAACGTGTATCTCCGGTTCTTGAAAAAGTTCTATTGCAGGCAAAACTCAAAAAATCTTATCCACGCGTGAAGAGAACTAATTCCGTAATTAAATTTATCCGCGTTGCGTCTTGGTTTGCGAACGATTTGATAAAATTGTGCTGGTGTTGAACCACATATTGAGCAAGTTTGTTGAGACTTCGCCCCAGATATAATACTTAAAACTTTTCCATCGATTATCGTTAAATAAAGTTTATATTTGATGGTTACACTTAAACCATTCGATAATGGTGAAGTCAAAGGTTGAAGGTTGTCAATCTGCTTTTCAATGAAGTCTTTTTCATTTAAAATAGAATCTGTACTTTCTTTTATAAATTGGATCCTCAGTGGCCTGCAAAACCTAATTGACTAAGGAGTTCGGAGTGTTCCAAATTATATGTCCAGTACTAGAGCTAAGACGAAAGTGGATCATTGTTGTAACAAATAAGGCGGCATCCGAAATTTCATCCACACCATCGAATTTCTGTTTGTATCGCGATTGACTCATACTTCCATCGAAACCGCACGAAGCAAAAAGCACAAGGTCGACGGATTTAATGTTTGAGGCTTTGGCGAAATTTTGAAGAACTTCATCTTGCAGCTTAATTATTCTGAAAACGGTGTGATCTAGCAAGACCTGTAAAGGTACTGAAGCGACAGTGTCTGATACTTCGATAGATTGTGGCCTACAATGTGACTTAGCCTCGAGAACTTGGTAATATGGCTGTTTGGCGTAACATTTGATAAGTGGCGACAGATAAATTGCCATCTATAATTAGGGACAGCACTTCGTCCGCAGTACAAGCTGTACATGTCGGAGTCGGATTATTAATATACTGCTGAGCTCTCGTAACCCGACTTGGACTTTTAAGTAATTCTTCCAAAACATTAGATAATTGGTTTTCGCCTTGAATCTTCCAAGCAAGCCTCGTTGATTTCAAAATTTGCTCTGTGGGTTTTTCCGCCATTTCACTCGCTAGAGCACTGACCTTTAATTTTTAGCTCTTGATTTCGCATTTGAGTACTCTAGCGCTGGTCTACCAACAGTAGAAGTAGACGGTGATGAAGAACCACATTCGAGTAGATTTTCTTCCTCGAGGCTAGATGTAATTACCTCTTTGGGAAATAAAAACTCTGTGTGCAGCCACGACGCGTGTTTCTTCATGAAGTTAGACATAGTCCTGTTAGACTCTTTCCACCATTTTTCAAAGGGTTTTTTTTTTTCATTTTTAAAGCAGTTTTAAGACATTTAATTTCCATATCTGTAAAATTACCTTTTACATTATCGCCCATTAAAGTAAGTCCTTTTTGTACACAACTATCAACATCTTTTCCGATTTAAATATGTGGACCAAATCTGACTTTTTGATTGAAAAATTCGTTTTTGACTGCAGCTCTTCCATTGTCGCAATCTGTATTTTAAATCTGTTAAACTGAACGCGATTTATTAAAAGGAATTTGCTTCGAATTCGTAAAAAATTGGTAAAAAACTTTTCAGATTTTACCTAAGTCTAGCTTAAAAAACGTAAATCAGATTTTTTAGAATAAATGTATCAAGTTTGTAAAGTAATTGGTATTTCTCGTTTCTAGCCCAAAAATAGCCAAATGTTGGGCTATTTGTGGGTTATTTTTCGGAAATATTTATACAAATTAGATTGTAAATTACTGGAAAACTACGAAAAGTCGCAAAGGTTTTTCAGCGGTATACAATAAAGAGACTCTAACTATTTCAAAAGAAATTTGTGATCTGTACCTGCCCGTTCTTTGTTAAAAAATCGATTAAAGATCGAAGATTTGGTACGATTTTTGGCGGTTTTTCGTTAATATTTCGTATTCTAAATAAGATTTTTCGATCAAGTTTTTAGTATTTGCTAAGAATCGTATTGCCAACCCGATTCCATAACCAAAATAGTATAAAACGCAGTAGGAATCGATCTTCGCCGCTAGGGGGCGTAACTGACAATTTTACTGCAGGGGTCATCTTCATTTCCTGGAGAATCCAAATATGCAAAAATATTTTATGTATATATCATCGTGGTTTTGTTGCCACAAAAACCGATTTCTGAAACATAGTGGACAGAAGTCCAGACAGTTCATAAGTCTTTTAAAAAATGAACATCTTATTAATAAAAACTCTGAAATAGCCACTGAGTTTGCAAATAGTTTTTAAAATATAGATAAAGACACATCTGTTCATCACCTCGATCGCACTGTACTTCACGATGTACAACCTTATAATTTTTTAACCTTACCATCGTAGAAAAGGACGTAGAGGACGCCATCAAAAGGCTCAAATCTAAGGTTGTATCTGGCCAAGATTCTATTCCCAACTTTATTTTTAAAGGCTGCGTTGCAATTTTAATCAAACCACTGACCTATATCTCCAACCTATCTTTAACCAAAGCAACGTTTCCCAGCGATTGGAAACTAGTGTTATAACTGCAGTATTTAAAAACGGCTTTATAGGCTAGCGTCAAACTATAGACCGATTACAGTCTTGAACTCATTGGCAATGGTATTTGACTAGGTAATAACAAACACTACCACCAATGGTTTAAATTATTTTTACCTAAATCCCAGAATAGGTTCCTCACTGGTCGGTCAGTTGAAACAAATCTAGCTTGTTCAACAAATTTTGTAGAAATAGTGGTATCTTGTCGTGGGCAGGTCGACCTGTCAAAGGCATTTGACTGAGTATCGCACCCCAGAGTACTTGTAAATTTGGCACATCATGGTCCGGTGGGAAACATACTCAACTGGATTAAAGATTATCTCAACGAACGACGCAACTATGTCAAAATTAAGGGTGAAATTACCAAAGTGTCATACGACGTCGTATGCGGAGTTCGTCAAGGATCCTCTCTTGGGCCTCTACTATTTAATGTCTATATTTTCGGACATCCCCTCATTATTAAATCACTCAAATTTATTCCAATTAGTAGACGATCATAAATTGTCCATCTCGGTAACTTCACTCGCGGACTGTAGTCGACTACAACCCCTGTAGCAAATTAGATTCGGGCCGACGTCGGAAAAAGGTACTAAAAACTAAAGTCGGCCGATGGTCGGTCGACTTTTGAATTGAAATGTCCTAGGGGTAAATGGGTCGGCCGAATACAAAACGTTGAATTCTTACCACCTTTTAATAGACCTAAGAACCTACTCCGAAACGATGTCGGGTCGACTTTAAATTGGTGCTTTTTTCCAACCCAAAACTGATCTAATTATTTGATGCCGCGTTTTTCGAATACAAATAAATTTGAAGAAAATATGAAAGCGAATTAAAAATTATCTCCGAAAATCATGAAATAATTAGAAAGTAATTAAAATATCCCCTTTTCCAAAGTACAAAAGGTCTATTTTAAGTCGGATAATGGTCGGCATACTGACCATAAATAGTCCCAAAATGAATTTACGGTTTTAGTGTCGAAAAAAGTTCTGGCGGTTTTAGGTCGGCATTTGGTCTTCGACTATAAGGCGACTTTTCGACTGTACCCCAACCATTAAATGATTTCAGGTGCTACAGGGGAAACTGATCTTTATGAACTTGGAACTTGATGTAATAGAAATAATATACCAAATAACAATGAAAAAACAGTAGTTGATGAATATATATTATAAGTAACAATTTGTTTTGGCGGAGTGGTTAGCACTTTCGCCTCGCAGCAAGAGGAGCCGGGTCGAATCCCAGCTTTTGGCACTGGGTGAAAACTGGGAACAACTCCTTCTGCGTTGAGTTTGCAAATTCTCTCAACAGTGGTTCAAGGGATTTTTCCCCGAGTTCTTCGGTTTCCCTTACATAAAAACGTGCTTAGCTTAACAGTAATAATTAGTGTAGGGAGCTGTTGACTCGATCTCGTGGCATGAAGGGCTTGCCACCACCCTCCTACGCATTGTAACCCGGCCACCTGAATTAAGGGCTTCAAAAGTCGCATGATGACTTAGGCCTAAGGCGGTGCCTTGGGTATTAGCCTAGCATAAAGCATAATGTTGGGGAATAAGGGGTGCATTTCAACTCTAAACCTTTATTTCACGAACACGTTAATCAAATATGTATAAAAAGTAACAAATAATTAGGCGCCACATTCAAAATAGCCAAGCAAATAAAATCAGTACCATGTTTAATATCTCTATACAAACCCCTGATAATGTCCTCTATTTTTTACTGCTCGGTAGTTTTTCCAGTACTTGTAAAACTAATCTACACAAATTAGATAACATACAAAATAAATGCTTCCATTTATGTAAAATTATTTTAAAGTAAAATAGAAATATCGAAAATTTGCTAAGCTATACTGACAAGGAGAGTACCCGAGGTGTTTATTGCCGATTCTGTTCAAAGTCGGCCGTAATGTAGATCTCTATGAGATATGAAATTTCCCAAAAGGAGACGTTGCACTACCCCTTCGATTTGCCATGGCAACCGAAAATGTTTTGACCACTTACAACCAAAATAAGATTTTTTCCTTATTTTACCCAAAATTTGCTACAAATTTACCCTAAAAATGTTTCAATTTAGCCAAACTTGATGAAATTTCCCTAACTCTGGTCTAAATGACACATTTCGCGATTTTCAAAATTTTTCAAAATTTTCGTAGCTAGGACCCAGTGAAACCGAGAAAATACCATGCTTTTTTTAACTGGAGATTTTATTGTTTTAAGTGATCAAAAACATTTTCGGTTGCCATAGCAAATCGAATGGGTAGTGCAACGTCTCCTTTTGGGAAATTTCATATTTCATATAGCTCTACATTACGCCCGACTTTTAACAAAATCGGCAATAAACAACTCGGGTACTCTCCTTGTGAGTTTTTAAATAAATAAAAAATTGAACCAACTACCCATTCATTATTGAAACGATATATCAAATTTGTTAATAATCTCATAGTATCCAAGTATAATTTTTCAGATAATAGAGTCATGTCCATTTTTAATAATTACGGTTTAAATAATGATATCTTTATGCAAAATCATTTAACGTGACAAATAACAATATCTGTATAAAAATTGAATGATATTAATTTATGAACATTTAATTTTAATAGGAGTACCTAAGGTACTAATTTGACGACCTATTTTTAAACGATTTGTGTATTTTTATTTTTATTTTATTTGGGCGGTTTTTAGTTTTTAATTTAATTTGTATAAATAAACGTAATTTATAATATTAACGAGAATTGTAGAAAGTGTATTAACTTGCTGGTTATATATAAAGAGATATATCGAGATATATTTTGAATTGAATTGAATTTATCTAATCGCATCAACTACATTAAAATCAACGATGAAATTACCGACGTCCGTTATGACGTCACATGCGGTGTGCTACAAGGGTCGTCGTTGGGACCGTTATTTTTAATCTTAATATTCACGACATACCGACTGCAGTTAAGTATTCTCCTGTGTTCCATTTGGTTGACGACCATACGTTCGCCAAAGAAATTCGATATATCTCGGATAGTCATTTGCTACAAAAGGAATAAGACCAACTTAATCTCTGGTGCTGTCGGAATAAAATTCCAATAAATGCTAGGAAGACGGTTGTAATAAGTTACACTCGGAATACACTACCAAAATTTTTCAATTACAATATAGATGGCGTCTCTCTCACTACAGTAAAAACTGTCAAATATCTCGAAGTTCACTTTAACAATAATTCATACCACAACGATCACATCGTGGCTAAGTCTTAAAAACTGTTGGGAGCCTCCTACAAATTATCTCGTCAGTTAAACTCTAAACCCTGTTTCCTAACCATATTCAATACACTAGTTGAAAGTACCATTTTCTATATATTTTAGGGGTGGTTGGAGCCGTCCAAGTGTTCGTGTAGGGGAGCTTAGCATCCTCTCGCGCCCTTTGGTATATAGAACCTGAGACATATAAGCCTTAAAAAATTATATATTCCGGAATATTTATGATAAAACACATCGGATTGCACCACTGAAATCCAAAATCATCTTATAACTCACAACACTCTTTAAAGAAAAAACCAAGTTACTCAGCTTTTGTGTTTTCAGGCGTCAAAACATCAATTATTTATCTTACGGGGAGGATCCTTTCGGGTAAGCATTTATCTGTCTTGCGTATAGAACGTTGTTAATATCTGACCATCTTCGGAAAAGATAGGCGAAACCACTTTGGCGCATACACAAACAACGGAAAACACCTTAACAGGGATGTTCAGATGAGCGTGTCGTGACCTCGAAAGCGCGTAATTTGGGTGCAAATTTTGTCGAAAAGGGCAAATGAACATGGGTCCTACAGTGCTTTATTTCAAAGGATTGGGCCCAAAAAAACGACTAGAACGACTAAAATTGCGCAAATGTACAAACTATATTCTGTCTTAAATCAAATTGTTAGTAATAAATAACCTTTGTCCATTGATGAAACGATTAAATTATTAACTAGCGCTTAAAGTTGATATGTGGTCTGTTCGAAGTATGTTTGGTTTAATAATGATTTAAGAAATACCAACCTAAATTAAACGACTCAATACCATTCATATGGTACTAGTTAAATTAAAAGGATTTAAAAAATTAACAACAAATACAGGTATTCTTCAAATTACCACCGCCAGCTCGAATAAATGCATGATGGGTCCGTCGAATGAATGCTTCACGACCTCTGGACTCTTACAACTCTACTGAAATGGGCTGGTGCTCCGTCATGTTAAAACCACATTCGTTGTCTGGTTCCCAACGGCACATCGTCTGGTTCCCATCGGCACGTCGACAAGTGACTCGGTTTAATTTTCCTGAAGAAAACGTCAGTTAGTTTTTCATTTTAGCCTAGGCAGTAAAAATGAGGTCCAACTGAATGGTCACCGACAACTCCACATCAGACGCTTAGACTTAATTGAAATTTCTGAGCCTTAACACTAGTCGAATGTGGGTTTCTGTGGCTACACTTGTGGTTGTTATGCATATTAAGAAGTCCGTCTCTTGAGAAATTTCCCTCGTTGGATGTCAACAGAATACTCGGAAACTGAAAAGTCCGCTTTATTTATGGCTTGAGCCTTTTGAAAGGGGTATGCGTGAAACTGGTCACGATAGATAATACGCCAGACCAAAGACGAATTTATCTACCAAAAACATCTATGAAAGTACGATGGTCTGCGGGAAACTGCACTTATTACAATTTAGAGGAGCTTAAAAACAAATTTGAAAATAAATGCATACATTTAGTGTTCCAACGGTTTAAATAACAATTCGTTTTCTAAAACTTATATTTTTCATTACATTTTGGAACATTTTAATAATTCCGGATATTCCGATAAGCGGCTAATGTATTCGCCCGGTGTTCAAATTTATATGCACCTCTATTAAGCAAAAAATTTGTAAAATAATAATAGTTAAACAAAAATGAAGTGCTTTATCTTTTTTTTGCAACTATTATAAAGAAAGTTACAAGATTTCAGAATTATTTCAGAAATATTTACCTGGTTACCAACACAACTTAAACCCTAACACCCTAGAAGGCCACACCGGCGTTTGATAATATTCGATTCGAATTGACCAATCACATTCAGGAAACGAGCATGGGAATCTGGTTAAATTCAAACGCAAGTGTGTCGCTTCAATAGATAGCGTCACTTGATTGTTGAACACTAGCCTTGTAATTAAGTTACTTATTTACTTGGTATATTTCGTATAATAAATAATGTTCTTAGAAAAACGTTTCGTTAGTTCTGAGCGTTACAATTCACAATTCAGTTTTCACGCTATCGTTTCAGCGCAATTCGGGGACCCTAAACCAGCGGGCATAACTCTTCAATCGTTTCAGTTAAAAGGAAAAATAATCCGACAAAATACAGAGCGTAATTGAAGGAAGACACCAGTCCTGTCTGAAGGAAATTAATTAATAAAAGAAGTAAGTAACAGTCTTTCTATAAAGTTTAAATCAATACAGTTAAAATTATTTGTTGAAGAGTGCTAATTAAGTGTATTTCAAGTTTAACTAACATTATTTATGTTGTTATGTGAATAGAGGACACCAGATTAAAATAAAATGAACTCAGTTTATTCAGATCAAGTTGATAAAGAGGTGGTGGACAATAAATTATGTTACTTTTATATTTATACAGTTTACAAACAAAAGGGAAAAGATAAAAGTTCCATAGACCTAACGATGGTCTTTATTTTCAGTTACAACATTTCCCCTTAAAGTCAGGAGTTGAATTATTTTAGTTTTGTCGACGATCAATGATACAGCCTCCGCAATCGGCATCGACGAAACCTTGAAGCTCTTCTCCCACTCTTTTTCCAAACAATCATATGGTGAAGTGAGCCCCTCAAATAACGTAAGACTCACTTTCCAGCTTTCCAGTGCTCTTCGTCGTAGTTGGTATTGAACTGACTAAAGGTGCTCACGGCGTAAAAGATATCTGGACAAGTGGAAACCGTCAAGTACATCAATGATCCGACAAGGCTTTAGTACGGAACACTTTCCATGGTCTCTTCAGATCGATATTCAGGTTTTATCACTTCTCATTGGCTTTTAGCGGGATAGATAATGCTTTTGAGTCTTCCGTTGAAAAATGTTGAAGTACCACCTCCGTATACTTGGATTTCGACATGCTGATAGTTGATTTTACGATGCCTAGGAAATGGTGAATGGCAACCAGGTTATTCATTTCAAATATCTTTTCAGTTCGGCTTTCGTCTCGTCCATCCATCGGGCGTTCTTGCAAGCAATGATTAAGTGGTCGACGTAAATGGCGATGAACAATATGTATTCACCTTTCTTCGAAATTTAAACACAAGGGTCAAAGTTTCAAGGTCTTCTTGATGCAACATACTTTTTTTATCCTTATCAGTCGGACAGCGATTTGAGAGAAGTTTTGACCAATTTCTTTATCACTTTGTTCGCTTTAACGATTTCTTGGATGACATCTGCGAGGCCATCTGGTACATCCATATATATTTCTTCATCAACGTCACCATTTAGATATGCGGTTACGACGTCCATTAAATGAACCATCAAGTTAAGCTCCACAGCCAATGACATTAAGGGCCGACTGAGCTGGATCTAACGACTGGGGCGAATGTTTCTTGGAAATGCACTCCAGACTGCTGGGTAAATCCTTTGGCAACGAGTCGAACTTTTCGTCGCTCGACTTGGCCGTTCCCGTCGTATTATGTTTGGAAAACCAGACGGTTGCCAATGGCCTTGTGGTTTTCCAGGTTCGTATCAATATTGCAGGTCTTGCACTTTATTTGGTACACGAATTCGCTTTTCGTCGCCTTTTGCCAGTCCTACTAATCTAGGCGCAGTGGAAGCGTGCTATAGCCCAGAATCTGTCGATATGTGGGTGGAGGACACCATATTAATATAAATGAACTGAGTTTATTCATAGCAAGTCGATAAAGAGGTGGTGCACAACATATTATGTACCTTTATATATATATACAGTTAAAAACATTTGTTACACTATATTAAATAACACGGGGAAAGATATAAGTTCAATAGACATAACGATGGTATTTATTATCAGTTACAACAGTCTATGTATTAGTTATCAAAATTTCTATTATTTAATTGTTTCTTAAAAGCTAGCCTTACCATCTAAGTCAAATTGATATCGAAGCGGGAATATTTCTTTTAACACTCGGGTTTTTTAAATATCATTTTGATAATTCATACGTTTTTAATCTTTTTATTTTAAATACCATATTAACACGGTTTTAGGTGAACGCTTTTTAATTGAAAAACCAATTTAAATTTAGGCAGTCAGCTTCACTTAAGTAGTTTTGTGATCAATTTGTGCTAAGTTCTAAATTCTAATAAAATTATGTTTCATCCTTTCATCAATTTCAAATTTATTGCTACGTTGTAGTTGCGTAACATTAATAATTTCAATTTATTCATTAAGGTGATAAATACATGTATTAAAACAAGTAACATTTTTGCTTGGGTTTTACAAAAGCGGCTCACATTATTTTAATTATTTGATTAATTTTAGATTATCTTAAAATCTTATCGTATTTTGATAAAAGCGATGATTTTAGCTTCATCAGACGCACAGTGTTTCAAAGGGCCCAAATTTTGGCACAATTAAAATATGGTCCTTTACAAATTAATATGTACATTTTCATAATAAGGAAATAATAAAGATTGACGCAGCAACAAAAGGTATTAGCTTCGACCCCTATCGGCGAAATTGCATTCCCTGAAGGAGAACCGGGTGTAATTCGATAGATGTAAGCGAATTTAGAATGTGGGAAAAAATCACAGTTATACGTTATTTAAAAAAATAATACAACGAGTTAAATGGTAGGAAAAGGCTATATTTTAACATATAAACTCGCGATTTATTCCGAGATACGCATGTGAATAATTTTAATTTTTCCAAAATTTATAAGTTAACGTTACAGTTAGTCCATTCAATATTGTTTTTTAAAGTTTCCCGTCTCAACCTATACAGAGAGTTGGGTTTTTAAATTTGAAGAAAATTATTGACAAGAAATATTTTTAAACAAACGTATTTTATCTTCTTAAAGTTAGACTTTTCATATTCAAGAGAGCGAAGATAAAATATTGTCATTTAATTCCATTATCTTAAGTGTTATAAATGTATCATTGTCGATAAATATTGGTTTTCGTTCGAAACGTTTTAAAGCCAATTACGGCTCGTCGTGAAATAACTCTTTTTTAATTGATGTCGCTGACATCGAAATCAAAAGGCGGAACTTATAGGTACCCTTCGCATTTGTTGGATGGTTTTTAAATTGGTCGATAACATAAATATAGGTAATATTAAACATTCAATTTTGCACGGGATATATAATTTAGGATAAGGCCTTTTTATAAAGTACAAGTTGTCTAATTATAACACTTAAATAATGGACTAATAGTAACAATTACTAATCAACTTTGAAAAATTTTAAGTTATCTACATGCGTTTCTCGGAATAAATTACGTGTTAATATGCTCAAAAATGGCTTTTTCCAACCCTTTACCTTGTTGTAACTATTGCTTGATTCCCCTTATGACTATTTTTTCCGCGTTCTAAATTAGTTACGGTCTTTCGAATGACGAAAGCAAAAACCCGGTGCTCTTTCACGGAAAATAACTTCACCGCTAGGGGTCAGAGCTTTACACTTTTGAGGATGCAACACTCTCCATAATTTCCTTTTTACAAATGTATTTATATTATTTGTTATCGAGCATTTTTATTTTTGGTAAAATTTTGCATCTTTGAAACACTGTGTAACGTGAGCTTGATTGTCTTCCAAATTTCAGTCTGGTGTTCTTGGTAAAGTGATCATTTTTATCGCCTAGCCACCGCGGTTGAGTTTGAAGATGATTAGTTTAATGTAAAATAACTTAATTAAGTGGTTGACGTCGCACACCAAATAAAGTATATTAGTTTTTGGATTACGATTTCCGGTGTTACCTTCTTCTAACATAAAAAACAATTGACACAAATCTCAAAGAACGCAATAAAGACTGAGATAGTAAATCCAAATAAACAGATTTTGAAAAAAGGTAGAAGAAACAAGAGGTTCATCGGAGCAAAATCGCTAATTTTTTCTTTGGACGAAAACACTAAGTTCCGCTATCTCCAATCGTTGATGTTCCTTTGGGGCTTATTAAGCTGTTTCAAAGAAACGAGAGGTTTTGCAAAAAGATTTGAAACATTAAGTTCTATTATGTTATAATAAGAAAAGCTAGTAAAATCATTAATTCTTCAATTAAGTAGTGCTCAATGCACTTTGATTGATGCATATGTACTTTGTCAAATTAAATGAAACGATTCCCTTTAAATGAGAATTCCAACCGAAATCGACCCTTCACCAAGTCAAAAGAAAATTCGTTTAATGAATTAAAATAAATAAATCTGTAAGAAAATGGGTAACTTTTAACGTTAAATATTGATAGTTTCCCTTTAAGCGTATGGATAGCCATTTCTTTAATTCTTGTTCGCTAGTCGAGCAAGAATGTTAGTTTCAAAATTTTTCAGGTGCGGGAAATGCCAGTGATCAGGGCTTTTCCCGCTAATCTACTTTTGGGCTTTGTGAGGCTCCTTGTTAACAGCGTGACTAATTCCCCCTTATCTCGTCCCATCTTGTCTTGATATTCTTGAGATTATCGGAAGAGGGTTGCCAAAACCACTCCGTTCTATTGTGCGAATTATTGTCATGTGGTCCGGTATAGGAACTTTACGGGTTTCTCGGTATTTCCCAATATTTTGGAAACACGGGTAGGACGCGGCTACGGCGCCAGCTTGGCGCAACGGTGATTGTTCAAGGAGGTCAGTGGAAATTCCCCACTGTCCCGAACAAAAATGAAAGGTAAGACGATGGAAACACGAAAAAAGAGACGAGGTTGAAACGAAAAAGGCAGAGGAGCTGAAGTTTTGGCAGAGCGAGGTTGGCCTAAAAGGTTCGCTCGTCGTGGCTCTAAAAGCGCGTGAATGTAACCGTGATTACCAAAAGGATCGCGGTACAATACGTAAACAGTGTCGGCTCGTGCCTAGATAGTGGTCCGCGCAAGGACTTTCACGGCGAATCGATTGCCATGTCTACGGCATCAGTGCAGAGCGGTGGTCCATCGACCCACGAGGAGTCCCTCAACAAAGCAGTGCTGTAATTCGAGAGTCATCGTGCCCAACCCGCACCACGTCATTGCAATGTTATCCGATGACCATCACCAGAGAAACATTAGATACCCATTTCCCTTACCTTGATCAAGCGTATTTGCAATTGCATAATTTCCCCTTTTGTAGTATTTTGTTAATTTTTATGTTCGCGTAGTGTTAATTTTTATGTCGCGTAGCGTTTAATTGATTGCTTTGATAATTTTTAAAGTGTTTATATGCCTCATGTTTATTGTTAATTTCTTATTATTAGTGTGCATTAAATAATTTTAGTTACTTGGCAAATCTTAATCTGATTGATCTCGAGTATTTCTTTAATTTTTAGTTTTAACAGTAATTCCCCTAGACACGTTGCTAACTTTGGGTCCTCGCAACCGACGGCTCAGGTTAAGTCATCTTCCCGGGCTTAGATTAGGTGTATTCTAGCATTGCAACAGACTTCCGCCTGGCGGTATGTTTCGCTGCAACTTACAAGTAATTAACTCGTTCCAAGAGTTTATCTCCTATTCGTTTGTTGAAACCCATAAAATTGTAGCTCAACGCGTACTCCATGTTTCCAAGGAATAGTAAAGTGCCGTATTGTTTCAAATAATTTTTAAGTTTGACGGCAAAACCATTCGTGTACGGTAAATACTGAAAGTAGGCTCCTCGACCATTCGTGATGGAATTATGAATAGTTTTTTCACGTTCATGAAAGTAACTAACTATTCTATTTTTACCAATATTCCTAAGCAATCGATAGGAATATCCTTCGCTGGTCTAAATTAATAAAAAAAGTGAATTTTTTAAAAATATTTATGAAGCATCAGCAATCAACACCCTTCAAATGAAACATGTTCTTTCTTAAGCAAGAGGCTGTTTTCAATAAATTCAAAATAATAGCCAAATCACAGCTATCTACTTTTATCGAATATGCAATTAGGCTGTTTAAGGATATTTTCTCATCATTACGCCAGTATTTTTCGAATAAAATAATTTCATTAAGTTAGTAACTGCTGTTTATAAATCTTTTTAATTGTTTTGTTACTTAAATGAATGTTTGTTTTATTTACAACAGCATTGTATGTATCTCAAGACAAATTATTTGCGTTCAAACATTTTCAAACCATTACAGTTAGCAAACAAGTTAGAGCTTAAGTTTACCTACTTTATTAAGATTTCCGATATGACCTTCTTCTAACATAAAAAACAATTGAAACAAATCTCAAAGAACGCCATAAAGACTGAGAGAGTAATTCCAAATAACCAGATTTTGAAAACTGGTAGAAGAAATAAGAAGTTCATCGGAGCAAAATCGCTGATTTCTTCTTTGGACGAAAACACTAAGTTCCGCGATCTCCAATCGTTGATGTTCCTTCGGGGCTGATAGTAAGCTGTTTCAAAGAAACGAGAGGTTCTGCAAAGAGATTTGGAACATTATTTTATAATAATAAAAGCTAGTTAAATCATTAATTCTTCAATTAAATAGTGCTCAATGCACTTTGATTGATGCATATGTACTTTGTCAAATTAAATGAAACGATTCCCGTTAAATGAGAATTCCAACCGAAATCGACCCTTCAAGTCAAAAGAAAATTCATTTAATCAATTAAAATAAATAAATCTGTAAAAAAATGGGTAACTTACAAGTAATTAACTCGTTCCAAGAGTTCATCTCCAATTCGTTTGTTGAAACCCATAAAATTGTAGCTCAACGCGTACTCTGTGTTTCCAATGAATAGCAATGTGCCGTATTGTTTCAAATACTTTTCAAGTGTGACGGCAAAACCATTCGCGTACGGTAAATACTGAAAGAAGGCTCCTCGACCACTCGTGATGGAATTAAACATTGCTTTTTCACGTTCATGAAAGTGACTGACCATTCTATTTGCACCAATATTCCGAACCAATCGATAGGAATATTCGTCGCTGTACTGAAATTATGAAAATAATGAATGTATTAAAGATATTTATATTTCATCAACAATCAACACCCTGCAAATGTAACATGTTCTTTCTAAAGCAAGCGGATGTTTTCAATAAATTCAAAATAATAGCCGAATCACAGCTATCTACTTTTATCGAATATGCAATTAGGCTATTTAAGGATATTTTCTCATCAATACGCCCGTATTTTTCAAATAAAATAATTTGACAAAGTCAGTAAATGATGTTTAAAAATCTTTTTAAACGTTTTATTACTTAAATGAATGTTTGTTTTATTTACAACAGCAGTGTACGTTATTATTTGCGTTCAAACATTTTCAAACAATTACAGTTAGCAAAAAAGTTAGAGCTTAAGTTTACCTACTTTATTTAAAGGTAGCTTAACAGTTCATTCAAATTTCACAGCTTATGAATAAAAGTCTTTAGTTTAATTAAAGATTCGTTTAGCTAGAATTTTTCGTCCTCCGATGGTTATTTATGGACTCTGTTTCGTTTGCGTGTTTGCTTCTCTACTGTGTATGGTTTTCCTGTCGCAAAAACCAACACTTGAATCGTCCATAAGTTAAAATTTATAACATTGATTGATTTGCTTATTGTTAAGTTAACTATATAGATTAAGGAGAAATACTGCTTATTTTCATAATGCAGTGAAATATTTTCTGTGATAACCTATTTAACTTTCTTTAATTGCCGAGCGTGTGGGTGAATAAACCCTTTAGGTTAAATTTTGGCAATATTATGAATTAAGTAAAGTTTTATCATTTAAAAGGGCAGTAACGTCAAATCTGCTTAACGTTCTATGGCTCATACTGAGAGCTCGAACTTCATTTGAGACTGAGCCATAATGGGCCATTTCAAAAACCATAACTTAATTCAGGTTTTTCCAGACGAGATTGAAACGAAACTTACTAACTTCGGATAAAAAAAGGCTCGGTAATTTTCCGGAAGGTTTTCCAACTTAGAACTCTACATTCTGATAAAAAAATCTAGCCACGTAAGTTAAGGAATTTATCTATCTGCATTTCTTAAGATCAAAAAGATTTTTCCTTTCGAACCAGCGCGCGCCTTTTTATATAGCATGTAACCGTTGGAGTTTATTAAAACAATTTATTTTAAGATACAACCCCTACCTCGAAATATGCGATTTTTTACTTACGTTTCACGCTTTATGATCATAAGGCCAAACTATCAACGTAATTTTTTTACAAAATACTTCTTAGGTTAAACGCTAGCAGCCGATACCAGATTCTCAATTAAATATGAAGATTTAGGAAACAATAAAAACTTTTGGCTGTTTCAGCTCCGAATGATTTTATTGGCCTCAACATAATGCTCGACGCACATTTGCTTCACTTTTCTGCTCCCAATCAATGAAGAATAAACAGTTCTTGTTGATTTCCAAACTTACAACACTAAATGCAGCATAGACTTGCATTATAATGTAGTATTAAGTCATATATTTATGTTTAGAGACTCAAATTTCGGTGTACTTCTTCGAAGAAGGATCCTAACTTTCTCTAGGAGTGAACTTTATCATCCTAAGCCTGAATGAGTCCCAGCGAAAGGTGGATTTCACCTCGAAGCCACATCAATTTCATTTGGTGTTGGTTATATTTAACTTAACTTTTACAGTGGCGCACCGTCATTTCTATTGAAGATGATACTTTATTGAAAAGTGGATTAATATTAATTTTAATTAGATTGGCTTTTGGCATTGTATATTTTGTTTTAAAAATAACGGTTTCAGGAAAATGGTGGTAAATTTCGGATATATCTCAAGGTGGTCAAATATGCATTGTTATTTATTTTTTTTAAATAACCTTTCTAGGTAAACTTGCCGTTTCTTAATGGGCCCAATAATTGTTTTTATTGGATAAGGTTTTTTAAACATGAATTTGCAAAAATGTTTTACCTGAATTTTATAAGTTATTACTAAATTGTTAACTAGATGCAACATCAAGTCTTTTCTGGCGACTAAGTCTTCGACTGTGTTTATGAAAGACCCTTTTTCGGCGATAAGAGTTCCTTTTAAATTTCCAGAATAAGCTTTCATCAGAATCAAAGTAGCTATCAGCCAGCCGCAGAAAATAAATCTCAAAGTAAGATGTTTAGAACGAATGTCGGAGCCTAGAAAAAAGCATATAATAAATAAATTAAAAATAAACAAATTAAGAACTAAACAATTATCATAAAAAATCAATTAGCGACTTGTATAGTGAATTGCCAGTGTCCGGGTTAAAATGAATTTGTTGGTGAAACCTTTAAAGTCTACCTGCACCCAAAAATAAAATTGAATATTTTATTAGATTATGTATAGTTGTCAACACTGTCAAAATTTCATTACAAAAAAGAATTATTTTATAAGTTATTCCAAATAGAAATGTTAATTTTAGCAGAAAAACGTCCGCTTTCAATTGACCCGAAAACACGAAATCTTGAATGTATGACGTAAAAGAAGCCATTCAAAATTATTATACTCAAACGGCCAAATTGCCTAGATCATGATTTCGTTTGGCTACACCCTCGAAATTATAAAGACAAATTTCCAGGACAAGTTATATCGCGTTGTACGATGAAAACATACTAAACATTAAGAAATAGAGGACTCTGATTACCGTATCATGGTTTTAATTACCAGTGGATTAAACTATCTTTACCCCATCTTTATGAAAGAAACATTTCTACCACGGAATAATTATTTCACGGTTGGCGCTGCTGTAGTCTAAATGAGTAAATGAGTGACACGCATTAAATCCGAAATACATTCGAGCCCGCTAAATAAACTAGCATCTGTGACCTCAGTGATGCTATAAATTAAGTCAGGTCCACTATTAAAAAGTGAATTAATTTCTATAGAACATGCTATAAGGAGATCCACTGAGAAAATAGGACTTGAATGTTTATTTTCCCTGAATAATTGACTTGTACTTGTGTTACTCAATATATTTTTCTAGAAATGACAAAATCAAAAAGCAGCGACATTGACTTTAATCTCCTTAATAACTGCAACTTCACTTCGTTAGGCCTCAGTATCTGGGTTCGATTTAATCTTTGCAGGTGTTATTTGAGTTCTGTGTTAAGTCATATTATTGTTGTCCTACGCAATCATTTGATATTATTAAGTACTAGCTAATCTATAAATGTTTCATTTCAAATTAATTCAGGTGTTAAATATAATTTCGATTGGGTTCAACCCTATTATAATTTAACTTATCTTTGTGAGATTTAATAAAATTAAATCACGGAATTCATTTGTTGTTCTCTTATTAGACCCACACGCTAATCTGAGCTTGCAGGCGTCCGGCAGAAAAGTACTTCTGCATTTTAAGAAATTTCGATTGAACAGCTTTCTGCTCTCCTATTTGTGGCCTAAGAAATTAGTTTCTATGCGCTTCAAATAATATTTGGATGATTATCATTTTCCCTCCAAATTACGAAAAAAAAAAGGGGAGTCTAAGAGGTTACATGTAACGGTGTAGCTGCTTTCAAAAATTAATAAAAAATGGTTTTAGATTTATTTTTTGGCTAAATATTCCGCGGAATAACACTATAGGTTAATTAAATTACACACTATTTGGCTTAGGTAATAGAAGATAATTAATTTTATATTTTCAAATACTAACTCGCCGATGTAAGGAACATTTCTGTGTTGCTTAATTTAAAAAGATACAAACTACTCTGCTCTCAACTTAAGTGATTGAAAAGATTAATTTCGAAAACGGATGTGGACAAAGTCAATAATTCCTTGCGTATTTCAGGCTTCCCAAATTTTTAATTCAGGTAAGTCTTTAATGATCACTAATTAAATTATCAAATTAACAGTCCTCTTGACTTTATTTTCCTTAGAAAACAATGTTTTTGGACAATTTAATATAATATTGAACAGAGGACTTAATTAAAATCAGCTTATCTAAAACATAAAGCACAAACTTGGTCAAAAGTTATCGAGCAACTTTAAATATCATTATTTCAGGTCGTTCTGCTACAATGCCTAGGAAAGTGGTGGCAAGCCCTTACACCCACGCAAACCTACAGCTGCCTCCCCTAACATTAACCGTTAAACTCGTCAAGTGGTTATGGAAAGGGGAAACTAATGAACTCGGAAAAAGCCCTTTAGCCAGTGGGAAGAGATCTTTCAAACTCCACGAAGGAGTTTGTTCCAAGTTTTCACACAGTTCCATAAGTTAAGATTGAACGCGGAATGTCCTGCTTTGAGGCGAAAGTGCTAGCTTGTCATTCGTCCTACTTATAACACACAAAGTTGCCTGTGCTTTTTCTTCACGAAAGCTCAAACCAACAATGTTCGATAACCTTAACTTTTAAAAGCGAAACACTTTTTGGTTAAAAACGTTTTGTTACTAATAAAAACAATTATTTTGTACTAAACAACAATTATTGTTGTTCAATACAAAATAATTTCATTAAAATACTCACCATTTTGCAATAAATGAGAAAAGTAAAACCAGAGGTATTTTAAACAATTGACAGCATATTTCGTCAATGGAACCTTTAGCCGCTTTTTTGAAAGAGGCAACAATGATAAGATTATTACGAACAAAAAGGTCGCCATCCAAACTTCCCAGGACAGTCCTTGGATCGAGTACTGACTCTGGCTTCGAGCATTTCCGGCTTAACCGCGGTAAGGAGAACGTAGCTTCCGCTTTGACATGGCGTACTTCGGTGCACATAATCATGTGTAGATGTGCTCGTTAAGAAGTAACATCCGGTATCAACTAACTACAAAATTTAAGAAATAAATAAATAATTTTTTATAAGTTTTTCGTTAAGTTGATATAAGTTTAAGGCTCTAAGCAGTCTTTAAGTTTAAATCGTTTTAGGTTTGAACGAAAACTTAAAAAAACGTTTAAACAATATTTTGGAAACCCAAAGAGACAGATCAAATATTATGACGCACAGCTGGTCCCCTTTTTTCAATTGCCATTAGGATGATAAAGAAAAAAGATCTATTTTCTTTTAAAATTTGGTTTCTTTAAAAAACGCTTAAAAGCTACATCGTGCATTGACAAGACATATTTCACCCTCCATAGTAAACGAGTAAATTAGTTCACAATAATTCTTAAGTTGTACTTTGACGGATGAAGAACTTAAAATAGTAAATGGTATGAGTATTGTTTAAATAACTACATTTTAAGGTTAGTCATTATTTCTATCCTCTTAAAATTTAAACTGTTCAATCATCAAACAAAACAATTAAAACCTGTATTTATAAATTCGCAACGGCTGTTCTTAATAAGACTGTGGTTTTGAAATCAAACGCTTTCTTACTTAATATTTTCTATCGAGGACTTATAAAGTATTTAATAAAGTGAAATTTTAGAAGTCTTCAAATTATCTTACATTTAATTTTATTGATGTTCCCAAAATAGGTGAATTTTTTCTATAATTTAGCTTTATCCTCAAATATTCCTCGTTGATATACTGAAGTCTATAAAATTGAAAAACATTATTTCTTATAGCATATGTAACATTATAATTTTATTTTTGACATTTCATATTTTAAGGATAGTCGATTTGGCCAACGACCATATCAATCATTACGTGGCTCATAAGTGACCCCTCTTCTAGAGTTGTTACAAATCTTATGAACTGTCAGATAAAAATACTGGATACATTTCAGACGCCAGCCTTGTTGATGGAACAACAAAAGCTTAATGAAAATTTACAGGCTGACAAATTGATAAATACAGCCTATTTGGTTAAAATTATGATCAAAACTTTCAAACGGAACATAAAAGGACTATTACAAATACTACTTTCCTATTTAACTTTAGTTATTTTGTAATCAAAGTTCAAAATAAAGTTATTGCTAGTACTTATCCCCACCAAATTAGCGTGGTAGTATTACTTTCCAACAATGGAAGAATATCTTGATCGGAAATCTTTGTGTCATACTTTTGTTTAATCTGTTACTTCCGCTTTGATAAAGAAATAATAACGCAAGCAACACAAGTAAAACTTTTAAATCGTGTTTGTATAATTTCTTGATAATTACTTTGCTTACATATGTGCTTATTTATTAATAATTGAAATAGCGCGACCAATTAGTGACTTTTTTTATTAACGTGGATTTAACTTAATCCACAAGTCATTCTAAAATAGAAATTTAGTATTGGAAACATTTTGTTCAATTATGGATCCTTAACAGTAAATCTATTACTTCAAGAGCAGATGATTTGACAATTTTAATCTCGAATTTAACTGTTATATTAAAGTAAGGTACTTCCCAGGTGTAACTATCCTATTTTTAAACAAGGACAGAAGCAAAATTGGCGAAATTCACTTAACGGAGCTCTTTCCTGAAGATAAAGAACAATTTGTATTTTAACTTTTGGAAGTAAAATATTCTTTCACAAAATCACGCAAAATTCGAGGTTATGGTTCAGAACCCAGGTTGAGTTGAGTCTTCAAGTGGCATTTTTGGAAGGCATCGAGAAAAAACGATCTTCTAGGCGCTGAATTTGACTACTTATAGCCTTCCTTTAATTTCACCGAAATTTTAAAAAAAAGTTTTAATTGAAGCAATAGGCAGGTCCAAACGAAACCCTTGGGGTACTTTCCAGAAACTACTTCAAAACACCCCCTGCAGTATGGCCTGCATAAAACAACGAAAATCGATGGCAGTTACGGCGTTAAAGTTCTCAACATGGTTATATAATTGAAGTGCCCAAGTACTTTCCACCAACCTAATGTTCGGCAGGTTATGTAAAATGAGCTGAAGCAGGAGGAATCCAGGTGTGTAATATGGATTATTTCTCATTGTGTAGAATGCATGAACATGGGATGCCCAATTCTTAAAAAAAAATGTTAATACATTTTTAGGATTTTCTTCAACAGACCTGTGAAAGTATAACATTTTTAAATATTAAATTGAATTTTAAATTTTCATAAAGAGAAAATATCATTCTAATAATATTCCAATACCAAAATGAATTTTACATTTACAGAAATGAAAACTACTTTGCGATAGATCAAGAAACATCCCTTAGAATACGAAATTACTTATTTTTGATCACCTAAAACTTTCCCCCTGAATTATTTAAAGTGTAATATGAAATTAAGATAAAAAAATTCTACATCAAAGAATAAACAAGTTGGCAAGCCAAAATATACCTCTCCTCGGAAGAATTGTCCCTAGTGGTATTAATTTCTCGAGATAACCCTTAAAGATATATCTCCGCAATTTAGAGTTATTTGTTAAAAATATTAACCCATTTCTATCCCGCCCGGTATAAAATTTTAATTATAATTAAAATAATTGAGACGAAACGACCAATTTTAATTTATTCAGAATATCATAAGTTAAGTAGTTACAACAGTAAGTTAGACGTACTATAACAATGCACAATTGAATTAAACCCTTTTACAGAACAAGTTTATCAGTTAAATATAATACGAAGCAAATTTTAATGAAAGAAATATCTACAGAGGCTTTTTGGAATTACTCGCTTACGAAATACTTGCCGCATCTTTAACGCTCATTTTATTTCAACACTCGCCCTTGATGAAGATACCGTAGATATCTGGTAGTGGACGACTCGTTCACTTCCTGTTGACGTTGTGACACATACCACATGAAAAAGACCAATGCCGTCCAATTTCCAATATCATATAATGACTCGCACACCCAAGAAATCATTGACTGCGTTAGAAATCGTAGATATCCAAATATCCACACCAAATGTATTTACAAGAAGCAAAAACCTTACCATCAACAAAGCACAGAGAGCCACTTGACTAACCGCCAGCTCTTAAAGCAATTAACGTTAAATTATCTCCTTTGAATTAACAGAACTATATATAGGTCGTTAAGAAAGTGGACCACCCACAGGGTCTACCCTTTAACCCTCTAATCTCGGCTGACTGCGCTAAAACAAGATTTAACCTTTAAAAAATACCAGATTAGGCCTTCATAAATTCATTAATAAAAAAAGACTTTATTACCTATTATGCTTACGATGCCTGTCTTAATTTCAGTGAATCTAAGCAGCTATCGGTGGTTCTGTGGTAGAGCGCTCGACTGCCAAGCCGAATGGTCTGGGTTCGAAACCTGGGTGGCGCATTTGCTTTTAATCAATAGAGAAACGCTAAATTAGAATTTCTTCGATGCAATAATTTCAATTTCAATTCTATTTCAATTAAACCAAAATTTCGTACTCTATTAAATACGCTTCCGATAAAGCTGAAGGTCTAATTTTCAATAAGGCGTAACAAGTGTCGGTGGTTCTGTGGTAGAACGTCCGCCTGTCAATCAGGAGGTCTCGGGTTCAAATCCCGCCCGATGCGATCGCAAATTGATACTAAGACGAATACCGTGTACAACTGGTGGAAACCCTGCCATTGGACGTTGAGAGGTAGCATTACACTCAGCACTCGGTCCGTCCCAAAGTCATTAAGAAGAAGTTGGAGAGAAAACGCCCATATAAACACAACAGACTCAACATGCACAACCAACAGAACACAAACACAACAAATTCAACACTCACAACCTACGCATAAACATTACAAAAACGTAATACACCAAACCGTCACGACGGTGAGCGAAAAAACACCATCCAAACCAAACCGCAAATGCATCCGTTAACGCTCACCGTCACACGGTGGTTTTGCCAACCCTTTGAGAAACTGCGTACGCAGTGATTACACTTTGCACCGAAAATGCGAACGCGTTCGCAGGCCTGACAGACCCACAGACCCACAGACAGACCCACCCACAGACCCACCCACAGACACGGTCGTTGTATAACCCCTCCTAGGTAAAAAGAAGAATATTAATAGAATTGTTGGGGTTGTGCCAAATTAGGCCTATTTAATAAAACAACCATGTTGACCGTTGATACGTACGAAATGATAAGAGGGAGACAGATTCGACGTGCACGGCATTCAGTTTGTAGCGCTCTTGAATAAAGATCTATCTAAAGAAACTCGGTGTGTTATTAAAGCTGATACACGAACATGGTGTCAGAAGTCGGGCACGCGAAATATTGATGATTTCACGTATCATTATCCTCTTTTGTTAACTAAATCGACGTAACCAAGACTAGCGAGATAATGTCTACGAATAACCTACCTGTACCGAAACCTATCGAATGTAACGAGGATGTCGCTGAAAATTTTGTGACGTTTAAAGAATCGTATGCAGACTACACAATTGCTACCGGATTGAGCGCCAAGATGGACCCTGTGCAGGTGGCCACGCTTCGTTCGTCATTTGGGTGACGACTTTCGAAGAACCGCTGTCCCCGGACGTGGGGAAGGACGAAGAACCTTCAGATCGCAGTCGCAGTCACGGTCGTCGGTATCATGTCAGTACTGCGGAAAACAACATGCAAGGGGAGGACAGTGCCCTGCGTATGGGTAACGTTGCTATTTCTGCCCTCGATTGCACCAATTTGAATATGCTTGTCGGACGAAGATGCGGTACTCTGTTAATTTTCTTGAAGACCAACAGCCACATCGGGGTGAAGAGGGTGCCGATACTGGCGAAGTAGAGGTACATTATGGACAGGAGTCAATTCTACCGGGTCGTCATGATTCCGCAACCGCAAATTGCAAAACCGGGAAACAAAGCCTCGACAACGAAGACTACCGTTTGTATTCAGAAGAAATATTCCATATAGATGAAACCTTTCTGGGTCCAGTCAAATCGTCACGCTACGAAGAAATTCATACCATTCAAACGCAGGTAGCGAGAAGAAAACTGTTCTGTCGTCTTCAAATTCATAAGCCAAATCATCAGCCGTAGTCGTTGCAGTGCCAACTGGATACTGGCGCCACATGTAATGTTTTTAACTTTGAAGACTTCTCAACCCTTCAACGCACTTCATCGAGGCTTATGCCACTGTCGTCTAAAGGACTCACATTGTACGACGATTCAGTGGTTCGCCTCGTAGGAGAAACTACGTTCAGATGTTCAGTGGGAAATAGAAAACAAGAACTCGTTTTTAAAATTATCAAGGGGCCCCACAAACCGCCTTTACTTTCCGCACAAACCTGCGTGGAACTGGGTCTCAGAATAGTTAACGAGGTATGTCACGTTGACAGTCAACTACAAGAACCGTCAATTATGCAACAAGCTGAGAAATTGGCTAGAGCGATTATAGACAAGTAAAATGACGTTTTTGGGGGCTTGGGAGCATTGCCAGGAGTCTATGATGTAGAAGTTGACAAATCAGTACCACCGGTGCAACACCTACCACGACGAGTTCCAGTGGCTTTGTTCAATCCGATTTAAGAAAAATTGAAGGACCTGGAGGACTGAGGGATTATTGCGAAGGTCACTACACCGACTGACTGGATCAGTAGTATGGTCGTAGTCCAAAAGAGTCAAGCGACAAAGATATCGGGTAAAGATGCGAAGACATCGATCCGAATATGCATAGATCCAAAGGACCTCAACAGAGCAATCACAAGGGCCAAATAACCGATGCCAGTTCTGGATGACATTCTACCACGCCTTGCGGATGCGAAAGTATCTTCCGTACTGGCCGCCAAGGACGGATTTTATCAAGTTCGTTTAGAGAAGGAAAGCTCGTTTCTCAGAAATTTTTGGACTCCATTTGGATGATTCGGATATCTCCGTATTCCATTCGGGATATCGTCCGTGCCAGAAGAGTTCCAACGGCAAATGTTAGAACTTCTCGAAGGCCTACGAGGAGTCTTCGATATTCACGATGACATCTTGGTTGTTGGATGTGGGTCGTCGGAAGAAGAAGCTATATTGGATCACAATCGAAACCTAGAAGCATTACTGGTCCGAGCCCGGGAGCGGAATTTGAAGTTGAATAAAAGAAAAGCTAAGACTAGGACTGACCGCCGTCACATACATGGGTCATCGTATTTCACAGAGTGGAATTAAACCCGATCCGTCAAAAATCCAGGCTATCGTCGACATGCCACCACCAGAAGATAAAAAGGGGCTTCAAAGATTCTTGGGAAGCGTAAATTACGTGAGCAGGTTCCTTCCGGCAATGTCCACGATAAGCGAACCGTTACGTCAACTGCTCGAGAAAGATACAATATTTACCTGGCAAAGTAGTAAAGATTCGGCATTTAAACGACTCAAGATAATGCTAACGCAAGCACCGGTATTGGCCTACTTTAACCAGTCGAAGGCTGTGACTGTTTAATGCGATGCCTCCGAGTCTGGGCTGGGAGTCGTACTTCTGCAAGAAAGTCGTCCTGTGGCGTACGCCTCAAGAGCGTTAACCTTGAGCGAAACGAATTACGCTCAAATCGAAAAGGAATGGTTGGGGATAGTTTTCGTTTTGGCCGATTTGAACACTATATTGGTGGTCATTATGGAATAACAGTGGAAACCGATCATAAACCGTTAATACCAATATTTTCAAAGCCCCTTCGCCTAGCCCCCAAGCGGTTGCAACGAATGTTGCTGCGATTACAGAGATATCAATTTCAAGTCCAATATAAACCAGGGCCGACGCTACATATAGAGCGAAAATGCGGAGTTTCCTGCCTTACTCGGGTTCAGCACAGCTATCAAGTTTTGACATTTACCAAATGGACGAAGAGGCGTCTCAAGAGATAGCGGGGTTGAGCCAGAGTGGTATTTGCCGGTTAGTTCGACTACCTTAGAAGAGATACGCATTGCCACTCGCAAAGACGATTGCTCGCAACAGTTGAAATAAGTTATCTTGAAGGGCTGGCCACGGCCTCAAAAGGAACTTCCGGTCCATCTAAGGTGTTTCTGGCACACGAGAGATGAGTATACTGTAGATCAAGACCTCATATACAAGGGTCAAATAGTCATGATACCAGAGACAGTTCGACAAGTTATCCTACGAAGACTTCATTACAGCCACGTAGGTGCGGCAGCGACGATTAGGAAAGCACGAGAGACCGTTTATTGGCCAGGAGTGGAGAAAGAGATCGAAAACTATGTGGATAAATGCCAATCGTGCCAAGCATTTTTAACGAAGCAGCAACGAGAACCATTAAAACCGTTTGACATTCCGACGCTTACTTGGCAAATGATATCCCAGGATATATTTACGTTAAACGACGTTCATCATTTAGTTACCGTGGATTATTACAGCGGATTCTGGGAACTCGATGTGTTGAAGGATATGAAAGCGTTGACTTTAATCAACAATACCAAAGCGCACTTCGCACGACATGGAATCCCTCAGGTCTTGATAACGGATAATGGAACGAATTTTGTGGGAAAGGAGTACGCTCAGTTCTCGTCGGAATGGGGATTCCTTCATATTACAACGTCCCCGTATCATAGCAGAGCCAATGGGAAGGCGGAATCAACGGTAAAAATCGTCAAGAACCTGTTAAAAAGGTTGAATACGCGAAACAAGACGTCTGGTTGCAATTTTCGATTGGGGAATTACTCCGCAAGAAGATGCAACGACACCCGCGCAGAAGCTGTTCTCTCGGCGAACGCCAACCCTAATACCAATGGTGCCGATCAAATTATAACCAGCGGTAATTACAAATGTTCCAGAAATCATAGCGTCGAGACAGAAAAGTATGAAGAAATGGTATGATAGAGGAACTCGAGAATTGCCAACGATAGCCAAAGGACAAAGAGTTAAGATGGATCCAAGACGAAGACATTTCCCGTGGGTAGCAGCTACCTGCGAAGCCATAGTCGGACGAAGGTCGTACTTGTTGCGAACGGACCAAGGGAGTCTGTTTAGACGAAATCGTCAAGACATCCGGGTGGAGAAAGTGCAAAGTCAACCATCGGTACCACGGATCAAAATTTTGCAAAACCAGACTCGCGTCCAGTCTGAACGAAATGTTCCTGAGAGCAGAATCAACAATGTCCCAGACAGAGTGAGCGGCCGACACAACCGAAGCAGTAGGTTTGACGTTATTATCTCCGCATCTAAGCCGAAGGAAATGACCCAACGTTGTTCTCGACCCCGAGATCAAATCAAGATGCCGCAGAAGTACTAAGTAGGGACCGCTGCATTTAACAGGGGGATTAAAAATAAAATATATGCTAATACTTTAACGTTGACAATAATCAAACATTGTTTAAAATCGTTTAAAAAAGGGGGGATGTTGGGGTTGTGCCAAATTAGGCCTATTTAATAAAAAAAACCATGTTGACCGTTGATACGTACGAACTGATAAGAGGGAGACAGATTCGACGTGCACGGCATTCAGTTTGTAGCGCTCTTGAATAAAGATCGATTTAAAGAAACTCGTGTGTTATTAAAGCTGATACACGAACAAGAATGATTAAAGAAAAACTTATTAAAATTACACGAAAAACATGGACTTTTTCCATGGGCCTAATGATTAAATTGAAGCTTACCAAACATTAATAGGTATTTAAGAAATGGGTCCTAGTGAAAAAGTATCTTGAATAACAACTGTCTGGTCACTATTATTTCTATATTAAACCTTTTCGAACAAGCGCAGTTTTACGATTGAAGTACTTTCAAAATAGAGCCAGATCACGAACTGCGAATATTTTCGGTGGAGTGCGCTAAGCTCGTTTTCTTTGCTCATGGTTCGATTCGCCGAGAAAAAATGTAAATCGACTCTTTGTTTCGTCGATGTCCCATCAATTCATCTCGCGACATGGCTCATTTTCGGTTGATTTATGAGCGCTCGATCATAAGCGAGCTCTGAAGCTTTCTACCAGCTAGACAAATACCTAAGGTACCACCCTAGGCCCAAGTCATCAAAGGAGTTTTATTGCCTTTTAATTCGATAGACCGGGGTTAATTTACTGGGAGGTTGGTGGCAAGCCTTTCATGTAACGCAAACAAGCAGCTCCCTACACTTTCTGAAACCGTTAACCTCTAAAAGTTTTTATGTAAAGGGAAAATCAAAGAACTTGGGGAAAACCCCTCTTCAACCAGTGAAGAGAACGTGCAAACTCTACGCACGGAGTTGTTCCGAGGGTCATTCCACGTCAAGTCGACAACTCATGCAACCATGGGTCGGCAGAATCAAATGAAATTTAAAACACCTTAACTAGGGACAAAACCATGGGGAAATTGAAATATTTGGGTGAAATCGATGCAGCGGTTGCGTAACTAGAGCCTTTCAAAAATAAGCCAATTTTTCGAACTCTTGATAAGTTCATTTTCGCCCCATCAAACCTTTTATATAATAAATTGAAGAATATTTCGATGATAACAATTAAACTCTTGATTTTAGGGTAACACATAGCGCGAATTTCGAAAACATTGGTATAAAACCGTTTTATTAAACTAAGTAAAAACTTCGTGATTTTTATTCAACGGTGGTTCATCTTCGACGGCCAATTTGGTAATGAGGGCAAACTTTGATTTTGGATTTTAGATATTCATAAAAATTCTCTTAAAATAAGCTTTATTTTGATGTACAACACTATGTTTAAGCTATTTCTAATAGGCGAAATATTAGGTCAAAAGTTAGTAATAAATTCTCGAAATTTTCAAAAAAAATTATTTAAAAATATAACAAGTTGGCCAGCTAAAATATACCTCTCCTCGGAAGAATAGTCCCTAGTGGTATTAATTTCTCGAGATAACTCTTTAAGATATATCTCCGCAATTTAGAGTTATTTGTTAAAAATGTTATCCCATTTCTATCCCGCCCGGTATAAAATTTTAATTATAATTAAAATAATTGGGACGAAACGACCAATTTTAATTTATTCAGAATATCACAAGTTAAGAAGTTACAACAGTGAGTTAGACGTAGTATAACAATGCACAATTGAAAAAAACCCTTTTTACTGTACAAGTTTTTCAGTTGAATATAATACAAAGCAAATTTTAATGAAATAAATATCTACAGAGGATATTATAACGACCGTTCGCTTTTTGGTTTATAATTTTAATGGAACGTTCTAGTTTTAACTTTGATTAATAACCCAACAATATATATCCCTCCTACGTAATTCTACAGAACTGGTACTCAAGTGTCTAAGAGAAGATGTGTCTTAGTTCATCGTGATTGAAACATAAACCAAAACACACTTACACTTAAGTAAATATCATAAATTATACTGAGTAATTTTAACTAAATTCAAACTACCTTACTATAAACTCTTGTCTTAATTAACAACTGAGAGCTGTTCGCTACTAATTACTTCCAATCTACTTAATTAGCCCCACAGGTTGAGTTGATAATTTCAAGGGTATAATTAGGTTATTCCAATTCAAAAAATAAAAACAATCAATTTTATCTTACAGCTGACTTGAGTTAGTTCACAATTACTTTAACACTTTCAGTCTTAAACCCGCACTGTTCATACACTGAAGTCCATTCACTCACGTTTTAAACGCGAGACACAATTTAACTCTTTTCTTGACCGAAGACCGAACATACTATTTAAAACCGCAAAGTTACCTCATAACGTTTGACCGACACCAGGACCCCGTCCTGTAGTAGTTCGTCTGACAGCCAAGAACTATGAAAGACTAAATCTTCTAAATTGACGGCAACGGCTTTATATACTTCTATTTGGTGTTTTTTAGACCCGTCAAGATTTGACTAAAGTTCGAAAAATTTAAAGATTATATTTTTTACCCGGTTTGATTGATAGTTCTCCAGACGGTGGCGCTATATTTTTACTTTGATATAGTTTCCGCGGGAGTTTTGAATAATTATCCTTTTTCTAAGCGTTATTAAAAGGTAAAAAACCCGCCTTATCATAATGGTTTCTTTACTTTTTATTTTCCTAAACGAAGTCAATGGCTCGGCGGTAAACCATCTGCATTGTAACGATGCGACCCGAGTTCATTTCCTGAACACGATCAAATAAATTAAAATACTCAGATATTTAATTTAATATATTATTAATATAATTTATAAATATTTAATTAAATATAAGATTAATATAATTTATTAATATTTAATTAAATATAAGTTTAATATAATTTATAAATATTTCATTAAATATAAAATTATGAAAATTTATAAATATTTCATTAAATATAAAATTATGAAAATTTATAAATATTTCATTAAATATAAGATTAATATAATTTATAAATATTTAAAATTATGTAGAATAAATTATAGTACCTAACGTTATAACTTTGTAAATGACATTCGCCAAAGCTGTTTTTTAGAAAAACACCGTAACTTAGCAAGCGTTGGTGGCTGAGTGGTTATAGTAAATCTCTTCCACGAGGCAGACCCGGGTTCGATTCCCAGCCGGCGCTAATAAATCGCGAATTGATACTAAGACTAATACCGTGTACAAATGGTGGAAACCCTGCCATTGGATGCTGAGAGGTGGCATAACACTCAGCACTCGGTCCGTCCCAAAGTAATTAAGAAGAAATTGGAGATAAAACGCCAGTAGAGAATAACTAAATATGAACCCTTTTTTCCAAGATGGCCGCCAAGATGGCCGACAAAACAACCCCCCCACCCCCCAAAAATATTTTCAAAATTAAAAAATTTTTGTCCTTGGAAAATCGAAAAACATATTTTTGTTTTCAATCTCAAATTTCACCTTGAAGATAATCTTTGACCTCGACGCCTGACACCTGTACACAACCACTAAGCCTCGGTCTATCAAATCAACAAGTTTGGTCACGATCGGACAAGGTCGAACCGAGATATCGGCGGTAATATGTGACCCCACCAAATACCTATGTTAATTTACTTTTGGTGTTACTTTTTTATTTTTTTTCGTTTTTTCGCCGTTTAAAATGCTAATTAGCTATTTGCGAGATGGGGAAACGAATTCGCGACCTTCGCTTTATACCCTTGGCAACTTTTGGCCACAGCCAATCACATGATATCCTACTTACCCCTGTTGAAAATTAAACTTTATTTACTTTTTGGAAATAAATAAATATACAATCAATACATAGTTTGCATCCCTACGTCATCAATGACGCAGTTCCAAGTATAGATATAAGAACCAAGAATAAATATTTAATTTGAGCTAGAATGACCTATGCCTCCATTTTGCCGGTGTAGATTTCTTAGTAAAACGGGAGGGTTAACAGTTTCAATCGTCTGTTTGCGGATTTTAATTATTTTCAAATGATTAAGAAATTAGTTTCTGCCTGGTTAAAAATTGTTCGAGTAGTTCAATTACCAAGGGAGAGCGAAAATTGTTTATTCGATAGCGAAGGTAATTGTAAAAAGGATGACTGCAAAGGCCTAACTTTGATAAGCTTTGTCAACTTCTTTTCGTAGATATTTCTGTCGTAATTTGATATTTTATTAAAATAACCCGGCCTTAGAATCTTATCTGACTTTGTTTAGGGCCCATTTAAAATTTTAAAGCATAAATCTAATTAGTTTTGTAGCTTTGACGAGATTACCAACAAAATGGCTACCTATTTAGTAGCTACGCGCGAACTGGTTTGAATTTTTGATCGCCCTCCCAGTTTCCTTGGAGACCATAGGCCCCTCCCTTCGGTGCAAACTATGTATACACATTTTAAAACAAATTACAATGGGGCTGGTCAATATCCGCCGAGATATAGCCCCTTATGTATAACCCCGGTCGAAATAAAATACAATTTAACTTACCCCTGTCGAAATAAAATACACATTTTAAAACAAATTACAATGGGGCTGGTCAATATCCGCCCAATAACTTATGTTTTACCCCTGTTGAAATGAAACTTTATTTACTTTTGGAGATAAATAAATAATACAATAACGACATAATAAACAATCAATACATATTTTAAAAACACAACAAATTACAATGAATAAAAGCGGTATTTATTTAAGTAATTGTTTATTTTTATTTAAATAATAGGCTTATTCACTTTCAATTATTTAAACATTTTGCAATTTTTATTAAACTATTAGTTATTTAAATAAATATTGAAATATAGCCGAGCTTATTTTATTCATGGATTAATCTACTGCCGAGCACTAACTTTTGCAACTCGAAAGGCTATAATTTTACACAAATGGATGGCTGGTTAATTTTTAATAGTAAAATAATATATTCTAAAGTTGGAAAAACATTTTTAAGTTACATAATCAATAAGAATTCCAAGAACCATTTATTGAAAATAAATAAAAAATAATAATAATTAAATTAAAAATAGCAACATTGTAAATAGAATTTTCTCTGACTATACACAGTGAACGAACGGGTGTTTAACGGTGGCTAAATTAAAACAACATTAAGTTTAATAATTTTAATTATTTTCAAAATGAAACATTACTTACTTTGATTTATAAGTTTATTTTTCTGATGAACAAAGTTACCAGAAACACGCAAAGCCATCGTACAAGACACGGTATATGAAATTCTGCCGGATTGCGAGCTATAACTGGTTCAACATTCTAAAACTGATTTTATAACCACACCCTAATTATCGTCATGCGTAGAATTTATCAACTCATTACAACCTTGTAAAACTAGTTTGGATTTTTCAACGATTTTCTAACAAAAGATAAAATTATAAACGCAGATCACGTTTCACAAGGAAACATTCAACAGAGCCAGTGAGAAGAAAAAACTGGTTTTACAAACAACCGCTAGATATTAATAAAATATCAATTAATAAATCCTCTAATTTGAAAAAAATTGTAAATAAAAATGAATGTTTTTAAAACAAAGCTTATTGACAATTTACTTTTTGAAGATACAATCGTTTATAATACTTAACAACTATTGATAATAATAGTAATAATAATAATAATACTTCTTTCGCCAAACACTAAATGTATTGGCTACCCGGATATTGCAATAAATAAGATAAAAAAATTTACACCAATAAAATTATTTTTTAAACAATTGCAAATTAAATTATATAAACAATAAAGATTAACAAAACAATCTCAAAATATGTACAAAATAGCCTATTTAATTAAGAGATAATTAGTAATATGAAAAAAATTAAAGGTTGTAAAAATAGAACATTAAAAAAATTATAAATATTATAAGGATACAATTAATAATAGTTATATTTACCTTAATCCGTAGAAGATATTTCTTTACTACGAAATTAGGTATCAGGTTTGAAATTCGGGCTAAAACTTGTAATTGTTAACTAGTATAATTAAATAAATATAATGATAAATATTAACTAACAAATTATTTGATATTATGCTGTTGTAATGTGTTTACGTTGTTAAAAGGGCGGTTTTTATGCTGAATTTCCCTACACATTTGAACAACAGCATCATTGCTAATAATGGAATGGATTTGGTTTTGAATATAAAAATGTTTTTAAATTTAATTGTTTTCTTAATTTTACATTAACTGTGGAATTCAAAATAGAAATATTAATTGCAGAAGCATGTTCCTTAAAAAAGAGGATATTTAAATCTATTTTTTTAATTTTAAACCTTAATTAACGTGTCATTATTAATTCTGTTTAATTCACAATGCGCTTCTGATTTGATCTGTCTGTTTTAAAATTTAAATATTCAGTTTTTCATGTTTGCAGATTGAATTTCGTCAAATAAAATTAAAAAAATACTGGTAGAGATAAAAATATTAAATTAAAATTGATAAAAAGTAAATTAAATCTTATAAAGAATCTGGAGACTTTAGTTGATTGAAGAGTAGGTTGGTTTCTTCGTAGTACACCTCTGACAGGTGGCTCAAAAGTTCTTCCTCTTCTAGCAAAACGTATTCAATTAATATTTCACACATGTTTTCAATATTAATATAAAATTACTCTTTCGTGTTTATAATTTCAATTCTTAAATTACACAACTTAACAATAAAGAACCGATATCATATTAGTGTTCTTTTCGGAAATGTGGTACTGTAGAACTCAGGATTAAACTTTTTAAAGGCTTAGACTACACTACAGTAAAACCCAAAATTTATTAATAGGGCGTGAATCACCAGATATTATCTATCACACAGATAACACTTCTATTTTTTCGAGTTAAAAGTATAAGAAATAAAAGGTAATTGCCATGGTACATACATACGTCTTATTTTATTTATTATTTATTTATTTATGGTTATTTACTGTTTATTGCTTTGAAAAGCAAGTTTTCTAAAACCACATCAATTTGTCAACCATTGGATAAAATATTTATTTGAACCGTGTTGTATTTAATAACATTTTTACATAATTTCACCGCTAGGTTTAATTATGGATTCATATTGTACCCGATTAATGTTTTTATTGCATTTATCAGAATTACGTTAACATAACATGAAATATTTGACTTGATTTCATATTGTCTCGGATATATTTTAGAATAAAATGTTTTAATTTTTATTAATTTTGTGTAAAACATTATGGATTCATATTTTACCCGATTAATGTTTTATTGCATTTATAACATGAAATATTTGACTTTATTCCATATTGTCTTCACGCGTACGGATATTTTTTTAGTATAACAAATTTGTATTTGTATTATTTTTGTTTAAAACATTTGCAGTTAAGGATATAAAAACAGATATAATTGGATTGAAAATATTGCAAGATAGTTGGAAGAGAGCAGAAAACTAGAAAGCGTGTTTACAAAAGGTTCTTTTAAACGTAACTTAGTACATTAATTAAGTATTTTTAAATATTTGAATATCGGAATTGTATTTTGTTGCATTAAAAGTAGAGTTTAGATGTTTTTCTAGTATTTTTCTATGTATTTGGATATCTGAAATATATTTTAACCGATTTAAAGTAGAGTTAAGACATTTTTGTAATATTTTCTATGTATTTGCGTATTGGAAAAGTATTTTAACGTATTAAACGCCAAATTTAGGTGTTTTTGTACTATTGTTCCACCTATATTTGCGCATTGAAATATATTCTAACGTGATGAACGTAGAGCATTTTCCGACCTTTATTTACACATTGGAAAGTTAATTTACCGTATTAAAGTTGATTAAAGAGTTTTTATAGTATCTTTCTGACTATATTTGTGTGTAAAAATTTAATTTTACCGTATTTAAAATATAGATAAGTGGTTTTTGTCTTATTTTTATAACTATATTTACATATTAAACATTTTTTTAATTTTAATTTTCCTATTTACAACACTATCTTTAATATATAAGTTTATTCCTAAATTTATAAGCTTGTTACAATTGACATATCATTTTCGACTAATCTTACAAAAATTCTTTAAGAAATAATATTTGTAATAGGAAAATCGTGGATGTTAAATTACTTGAAATACCGTAAGCCTATGTAGTATTTTTCTACCTATATTGGCATTTCGGAAATATATTTTACGTATTGAATGTAGAGTATAGAGATTGTTGCAGTATTTTTCTTCCTACGTGACTACACCAGAAACGTCAATGTTATTCTCCTTATTAATCAAGCCGACACTGAACATATGTTTTACACTTTGTTCTACGACGTTTTAACATAAACCATTTCAATACATTCTTAACTTATTCCATACGCTATTTAAAACACATGAGATAAAGATAACGAGGAAACAAGTTGACTCTGAACAAATATGTTTTACTCTACGGGAAGGATGTTGTAAGATTAAATTCATAATGGTTAATGTGAAGTATTTTTCTACCTTTTTTGGTATTTCTTTATCTATATATGTGTATCGGAAATGTGTTTTAAAGAATCGAACGTAGAGTAAAGAGTTTTTTTTAGTATTTTCTGTCTATATTTGCGTATCGGAGTTGTGTTATGTAGAAGAAGAAGGAATTTTTATATTATTATTCTACCTATTAACATATCGGAAATTTATTTTATCAAATTTAAAAAGGGATTTTAGTAGTATTTTTCTATTTATATTTTCATATTTGAAATGTATTTTAAAGTATTAAAAGCAGAATAAAGTTCCATAAGAATTAATCTTTCTCACAAGTCTTACCCATCATACATACATCATCTAATGTGGAATTTATGTTTAACAAATGGATAAATTCGTGTTTACAAAAGGTTCTTTTAAACGTAACTTAGTGCATTAATTAAGTATTTTTTTAAATTTGAATATCAGAGTTTTTTTTATTTTAAAGTGTAATACCTAGAAGGATGTAAGACAATTTTTCCGAAAAAATAATAACAATTTTACAAGTATATTTAATTTCAGCTTCCGAGTTGAAAATTATCTTATAACTGTATTATTCATTTTGAATTTTTTGTTAAAAACAAAATTTGGAAAAAAGTTATGTTATCAATTTTATTCAAATAAGCAGCACTCGTTAGTTGTAAACTAGATTAAGTGTTAAAAACTAAAACCCAAAATTTGTTAGTAAACCATGATTTCCAAAAATTTACATATCAACCTCACAGAATGTTAAGCTTATCACACAGTAAAGAGAGTCATAAAATCGATTGATTTAAAAGTTATTATAAATCCTACAAAATAAAGGTGTTTCGGGTAATTGATTTCTTACTATTTCGTATGATCGCTTACATGTATCGAGTCCATTTTTTAAATTTCAATTAATTTAGTTTTTCATGATATTTATTATAAAGAAAAAATATCCAAAATAATGCAATAAAACCTTTAAATAATATTTTACCTCCGCTAATCTCGTAATGAGATTTTATCAAACCGCAAAATCTTCGTCACGAAATTTAAAAATATATATAAAATATTAAGAAATGAAACATCTACATTTTAAGCAAAAAAATAAAATATTGTATCTATCTTCGGGGCAAACGTTTCTAATATTACGCAAACATTTAAAAAATTTCTTGTGGTTTCGGGCTACTATTTTTTGCATTGTAACACATTTTTCGTATACAGTACCTGTTTATTTATTTGATCTGCTTTAAAATACTAATTGTCTGATTATTATAGGACAAGAAAATTAACACTTATACGAAAATATTAGTATATTTTCTACTAAATCATGTTTAGATGGATTATGAATTAACCGTTTGAATAATACGTATAAGAATTAATCGTTATCGAGATGATTAGGGTTATTTCAAAAACTTTAAATGCTTTAATTCGTAAAATATTTTAAACGTAACAAGGAAAGACTAAGTAACATTTACCCCGGAGAAAACAAAGCGCATTCTAGCCAAGGGCTGTACTATTAAGGAAACGTAATTGACTTATTGTCGTTTTTACCTGAGAGTAAGAGTGAAGGAAATGGAGCCAATCAAGCCTATGGTAATACTGTGAGGTTAGTGGGTGGCCGATTTTGTCCACCTTGGTATTAGGCGATTATTAATGTATTATTTTTATGGTCCGTTATTCAGCGTTAACATTTCACTCCTATACGCTTAAATAGGATTTATTGACCGTCGTCTTGATTGTTGGCTACTGTTATAATTACTACAATGATTACAAGAACTTTAATTTATTTATTCCGAGAGATTGATTTGACATTCACTTTACAACGATAAGTTATTAATGCTTTAAATTTTATTAAAAATGGTGTCCGAGGTAAAATATTTCTAAGTCAAAAATACCCTTAGATAAATGGTCAAAGTTTAAATATTTTATTTAATTTAAAAATATAAACAGATTTGACATATTATATATTACATAGAGTTGAAATCTTTGAAAGATGATATAATTATTTTTAGTGTTTTTTAATGAAAATTATAATAAAATATCGCATTAAGAAACATTTTCATAGAGTGAGTTTTTAATGGAATATGCAATTATCAATATAAAACTATCAATTTGATATTATAGGTTATGTTGTTGCAAATGTGATTATTAAATTTTATTCCACGTGAAATCATTTTTTAGTTATTACAACTACTTTAACACTAACATAACTTTGTTTATTTCAAATAATGTTTGGAATATAGACTATTTTCTAAATCTTCCAGGTTTTACTGGTTTTATTAAAAATCTATTGCTTTTGGTCCCAGTTTATTAATATTTTGGTAAATAATATTTTTTCACATACAACGAGACAACCCGAGGTGGTTCTCACTGATTTTGTTCAATGTTGGGGAATAAAGTCCGAAATGTAACACGAAAACAATAAAGGGAAAATTACGCTAGGCTTCCGTTTTGTTATGGAAACCAAACAAAATGCTTCTGACAACTTAAAAGAAAAGTTCAACGTAAAATAACATGGGAAAATAACAATGTTTAATTATCTGACCGAGTAAAAAAATCCTATTTATTTTGAAAGAAATCTTGTTTCGTTTTGCAAATAAGCGCATATTAATGTATCTCTTTGTGTGATAAATTCGATATTATCATTGTTATTAAAAATTATGTCAAATTCATATTAAACGAGTAAATTTGAATACATTTGGGCAAATTAAAATAATATTGAGTAACTTCTTATATTATTGAATTAACTTAAATATTTTTTACTTGAATTCGTATTAAATTGTGAAATTTAGAATACATTTAGGAAAATTCTTGTATCTTGGCTAAATATAAAAATATTTTGTATATTTGATTAATATTGAATAAATTCAAATAATACTAGGTCAATTCAAATATTCTAGTTAACATTTAAACAGTTTTGAGTAAATTCCAATAGTATTGTGTCAATTGATATAAAGATAAGTAAATAAAAAGTTGATTATATTTATATTTTTATTAGATTCTAATTATATTTGGGTTATTTTAATTTTTTTATTTGTATATTCGAATAATATTGTGTGAATTCCAATAATATTAGAACAATTCAAATATTGTTTTTTTATATTTTGATTAAAATCCCATAAAATTGTGTTAATCGATATAATGATAGGAAGCGTCTCCGATAAGACGTCATTTTCTAAACATATAAACGTTCTTCAAACTACTGCCAAGGTTGAAATGTTTAGGATCCCACAATTTCGGGCCATTACAAAAAGTTGAAGACCTAAAAAGCAATTAAACGTTCTAAATTACCGCCTCACGAACCATGTGAACTAATTTTATCCTTAAACGTAACGATTCGGCTCGATTCGTGAGTTTTCTAATGCCCTTCTTCTGTTTCTGAAATTATCCTCGCTTGATAGAGCAAACAATTTAAACTACAAAATATCATTAAGTTTTGAAAGACGTACAATTATATGCCGTATTCATTTAAGTAAAATATAGACACTCGGTGCAGTTCCTTTTAGAGCTGTTCACACGTTGGTCAAAATATAACGCTAGTTAGGTATTTGTTGGTATTTTGTTTAAAAAAGCAACCGGTTAAAATTAGTTCACATGGTTCGTGAGGCGGTAATTTAGAACGTTTAATTGCTTTTTAGGTCTTCAACTTTTTGTAATGGCCCGAAATTGTGGGATCCTAAACATTTCAACCTTGGCAGTAGTTTGAAGAACGTTTATATGTTTAGAAAATGACGTCTTATCGGAGACGCTTCCTATCATTATATCGATTAACACAATTTTATGGGATTTTAATCAAAATATAAAAAAACAATATTTGAATTGTTCTAATATTATTGGAATTCACACAATATTATTCGAATATACAAATAAAAAAATTAAAATAACCCAAATATAATTAGAATCTAATAAAAATATAAATATAATCAACTTTTTATTTACTTATCTTTATATCAATTGACACAATACTATTGGAATTTACTCAAAACTGTTTAAATGTTAACTAGAATATTTGAATTGACCTAGTATTATTTGAATTTATTCAATATTAATCAAATATACAAAATATTTTTTATATTTAGCCAAGATACAAGAATTTTCCTAAATGTATTCTAAATTTCACAATTTAATACGAATTCAAGTAAAAAATATTTAAGTTAATTCAATAATATAAGAAGTTACTCAATATTATTTTAATTTGCCCAAATGTATTCAAATTTACTCGTTTAATATGAATTTGACATAATTTTTAATAACAATGATAATATCGAATTTATCACACAAAGAGATACATTAATATGCGCTTATTTGCAAAACGAAACAAGATTTCTTTCCAAATAAATAGGATTTTTTTAATCGGTCAGATAATTAAACATTGTTATTTTCCCATGTTATTTTACGTTGAACTTTTCTTTTAAGTTGTCAGAAGCATTTTGTTTGGTTTCCATAACAAAACGGAAGCCTAGCGTAATTTTCCCTTTATTGTTTTCGTGTTACATTTCGGACTTTATTCCCCAACATTGAACAAAATCAGTGAGAACCACCTCGGGTTGTCTCGTTGTATGTGAAAAAATATTATTTACCAAAATATTAATAAACTGGGACCAAAAGCAATAGATTTTTAATAAAACCAGTAAAACCTGGAAGATTTAGAAAATAGTCTATATTCCAAACATTATTTGAAATAAACAAAGTTGTGTTAGTGTTAAAGTAGTTGTAATAACTAAAAAATGATTTCACGTGGAATAAAATTTAATAATCACATTTGCAACAACATAACCTATAATATCAAATTGATAGTTTTATATTGATAATTGCATATTCCATTAAAAACTCACTCTATGAAAATGTTTCTTAATGCGATATTTTATTATAATTTTCATTAAAAAACACTAAAAATAATTATATCATCTTTCAAAGATTTCAACTCTATGTAATATATAATATGTCAAATCTGTTTATATTTTTAAATTAAATAAAATATTTAAACTTTGACCATTTATCTAAGGGTATTTTTGACTTAGAAATATTTTACCTCGGACACCATTTTTAATAAAATTTAAAGCATTAATAACTTATCGTTGTAAAGTGAATGTCAAATCAATCTCTCGGAATAAATAAATTAAAGTTCTTGTAATCATTGTAGTAATTATAACAGTAGCCAACAATCAAGACGACGGTCAATAAATCCTATTTAAGCGTATAGGAGTGAAATGTTAACGCTGAATAACGGACCATAAAAATAATACATTAATAATCGCCTAATACCAAGGTGGACAAAATCGGCCACCCACTAACCTCACAGTATTACCATAGGCTTGATTGGCTCCATTTCCTTCACTCTTACTCTCAGGTAAAAACGACAATAAGTCAATTACGTTTCCTTAATAGTACAGCCCTTGGCTAGAATGCGCTTTGTTTTCTCCGGGGTAAATGTTACTTAGTCTTTCCTTGTTACGTTTAAAATATTTTACGAATTAAAGCATTTAAAGTTTTTGAAATAACCCTAATCATCTCGATAACGATTAATTCTTATACGTATTATTCAAACGGTTAATTCATAATCCATCTAAACATGATTTAGTAGAAAATATACTAATATTTTCGTATAAGTGTTAATTTTCTTGTCCTATAATAATCAGACAATTAGTATTTTAAAGCAGATCAAATAAATAAACAGGTACTGTATACGAAAAATGTGTTACAATGCAAAAAATAGTAGCCCGAAACCACAAGAAATTTTTTAAATGTTTGCGTAATATTAGAAACGTTTGCCCCGAAGATAGATACAATATTTTATTTTTTTGCTTAAAATGTAGATGTTTCATTTCTTAATATTTTATATATATTTTTAAATTTCGTGACGAAGATTTTGCGGTTTGATAAAATCTCATTACGAGATTAGCGGAGGTAAAATATTATTTAAAGGTTTTATTGCATTATTTTGGATATTTTTTCTTTATAATAAATATCATGAAAAACTAAATTAATTGAAATTTAAAAAATGGACTCGATACATGTAAGCGATCATACGAAATAGTAAGAAATCAATTACCCGAAACACCTTTATTTTGTAGGATTTATAATAACTTTTAAATCAATCGATTTTATGACTCTCTTTACTGTGTGATAAGCTTAACATTCTGTGAGGTTGATATGTAAATTTTTGGAAATCATGGTTTACTAACAAATTTTGGGTTTTAGTTTTTAACACTTAATCTAGTTTACAACTAACGAGTGCTGCTTATTTGAATAAAATTGATAACATAACTTTTTTCCAAATTTTGTTTTTAACAAAAAATTCAAAATGAATAATACAGTTATAAGATAATTTTCAACTCGGAAGCTGAAATTAAATATACTTGTAAAATTGTTATTATTTTTTCGGAAAAATTGTCTTACATCCTTCTAGGTATTACACTTTAAAATAAAAAAACTCTGATATTCAAATTTAAAAAAATACTTAATTAATGCACTAAGTTACGTTTAAAAGAACCTTTTGTAAACACGAATTTATCCATTTGTTAAACATAAATTCCACATTAGATGATGTATGTATGATGGGTAAGACTTGTGAGAAAGATTAATTCTTATGGAACTTTATTCTGCTTTTAATACTTTAAAATACATTTCAAATATGAAAATATAAATAGAAAAATACTACTAAAATCCCTTTTTAAATTTGATAAAATAAATTTCCGATATGTTAATAGGTAGAATAATAATATAAAAATTCCTTCTTCTTCTACATAACACAACTCCGATACGCAAATATAGACAGAAAATACTAAAAAAAACTCTTTACTCTACGTTCGATTCTTTAAAACACATTTCCGATACACATATATAGATAAAGAAATACCAAAAAAGGTAGAAAAATACTTCACATTAACCATTATGAATTTAATCTTACAACATCCTTCCCGTAGAGTAAAACATATTTGTTCAGAGTCAACTTGTTTCCTCGTTATCTTTATCTCATGTGTTTTAAATAGCGTATGGAATAAGTTAAGAATGTATTGAAATGGTTTATGTTAAAACGTCGTAGAACAAAGTGTAAAACATATGTTCAGTGTCGGCTTGATTAATAAGGAGAATAACATTGACGTTTCTGGTGTAGTCACGTAGGAAGAAAAATACTGCAACAATCTCTATACTCTACATTCAATACGTAAAATATATTTCCGAAATGCCAATATAGGTAGAAAAATACTACATAGGCTTACGGTATTTCAAGTAATTTAACATCCACGATTTTCCTATTACAAATATTATTTCTTAAAGAATTTTTGTAAGATTAGTCGAAAATGATATGTCAATTGTAACAAGCTTATAAATTTAGGAATAAACTTATATATTAAAGATAGTGTTGTAAATAGGAAAATTAAAATTAAAAAAATGTTTAATATGTAAATATAGTTATAAAAATAAGACAAAAACCACTTATCTATATTTTAAATACGGTAAAATTAAATTTTTACACACAAATATAGTCAGAAAGATACTATAAAAACTCTTTAATCAACTTTAATACGATAAATTAACTTTCCAATGTGTAAATAAAGGTCGGAAAATGCTCTACGTTCATCACGTTAGAATATATTTCAATGCGCAAATATAGGTGGAACAATAGTACAAAAACACCTAAATTTGGCGTTTAATACGTTAAAATACTTTTCCAATACGCAAATACATAGAAAATATTACAAAAATGTCTTAACTCTACTTTAAATCGGTTAAAATATATTTCAGATATCCAAATACATAGAAAAATACTAGAAAAACATCTAAACTCTACTTTTAATGCAACAAAATACAATTCCGATATTCAAATATTTAAAAATACTTAATTAATGTACTAAGTTACGTTTAAAAGAACCTTTTGTAAACACGCTTTCTAGTTTTCTGCTCTCTTCCAACTATCTTGCAATATTTTCAATCCAATTATATCTGTTTTTATATCCTTAACTGCAAATGTTTTAAACAAAAATAATACAAATACAAATTTGTTATACTAAAAAAATATCCGTACGCGTGAAGACAATATGGAATAAAGTCAAATATTTCATGTTATAAATGCAATAAAACATTAATCGGGTAAAATATGAATCCATAATGTTTTACACAAAATTAATAAAAATTAAAACATTTTATTCTAAAATATATCCGAGACAATATGAAATCAAGTCAAATATTTCATGTTATGTTAACGTAATTCTGATAAATGCAATAAAAACATTAATCGGGTACAATATGAATCCATAATTAAACCTAGCGGTGAAATTATGTAAAAATGTTATTAAATACAACACGGTTCAAATAAATATTTTATCCAATGGTTGACAAATTGATGTGGTTTTAGAAAACTTGCTTTTCAAAGCAATAAACAGTAAATAACCATAAATAAATAAATAATAAATAAAATAAGACGTATGTATGTACCATGGCAATTACCTTTTATTTCTTATACTTTTAACTCGAAAAAATAGAAGTGTTATCTGTGTGATAGATAATATCTGGTGATTCACGCCCTATTAATAAATTTTGGGTTTTACTGTAGTGTAGTCTAAGCCTTTAAAAAGTTTAATCCTGAGTTCTACAGTACCACATTTCCGAAAAGAACACTAATATGATATCGGTTCTTTATTGTTAAGTTGTGTAATTTAAGAATTGAAATTATAAACACGAAAGAGTAATTTTATATTAATATTGAAAACATGTGTGAAATATTAATTGAATACGTTTTGCTAGAAGAGGAAGAACTTTTGAGCCACCTGTCAGAGGTGTACTACGAAGAAACCAACCTACTCTTCAATCAACTAAAGTCTCCAGATTCTTTATAAGATTTAATTTACTTTTTATCAATTTTAATTTAATATTTTTATCTCTACCAGTATTTTTTTAATTTTATTTGACGAAATTCAATCTGCAAACATGAAAAACTGAATATTTAAATTTTAAAACAGACAGATCAAATCAGAAGCGCATTGTGAATTAAACAGAATTAATAATGACACGTTAATTAAGGTTTAAAATTAAAAAAATAGATTTAAATATCCTCTTTTTTAAGGAACATGCTTCTGCAATTAATATTTCTATTTTGAATTCCACAGTTAATGTAAAATTAAGAAAACAATTAAATTTAAAAACATTTTTATATTCAAAACCAAATCCATTCCATTATTAGCAATGATGCTGTTGTTCAAATGTGTAGGGAAATTCAGCATAAAAACCGCCCTTTTAACAACGTAAACACATTACAACAGCATAATATCAAATAATTTGTTAGTTAATATTTATCATTATATTTATTTAATTATACTAGTTAACAATTACAAGTTTTAGCCCGAATTTCAAACCTGATACCTAATTTCGTAGTAAAGAAATATCTTCTACGGATTAAGGTAAATATAACTATTATTAATTGTATCCTTATAATATTTATAATTTTTTTAATGTTCTATTTTTACAACCTTTAATTTTTTTCATATTACTAATTATCTCTTAATTAAATAGGCTATTTTGTACATATTTTGAGATTGTTTTGTTAATCTTTATTGTTTATATAATTTAATTTGCAATTGTTTAAAAAATAATTTTATTGGTGTAAATTTTTTTATCTTATTTATTGCAATATCCGGGTAGCCAATACATTTAGTGTTTGGCGAAAGAAGTATTATTATTATTATTACTATTATTATCAATAGTTGTTAAGTATTATAAACGATTGTATCTTCAAAAAGTAAATTGTCAATAAGCTTTGTTTTAAAAACATTCATTTTTATTTACAATTTTTTTCAAATTAGAGGATTTATTAATTGATATTTTATTAATATCTAGCGGTTGTTTGTAAAACCAGTTTTTTCTTCTCACTGGCTCTGTTGAATGTTTCCTTGTGAAACGTGATCTGCGTTTATAATTTTATCTTTTGTTAGAAAATTGTTGAAAAATCCAAACTAGTTTTACAAGGTTGTAATGAGTTGATAAATTCTACGCATGACGATAATTAGGGTGTGGTTATAAAATCAGTTTTAGAATGTTGAACCAGTTATAGCTCGCAATCCGGCAGAATTTCATATACCGTGTCTTGTACGATGGCTTTGCGTGTTTCTGGTAACTTTGTTCATCAGAAAAATAAACTTATAAATCAAAGTAAGTAATGTTTCATTTTGAAAATAATTAAAATTATTAAACTTAATGTTGTTTTAATTTAGCCACCGTTAAACACCCGTTCGTTCACTGTGTATAGTCAGAGAAAATTCTATTTACAATGTTGCTATTTTTAATTTAATTATTATTATTTTTTATTTATTTTCAATAAATGGTTCTTGGAATTCTTATTGATTATGTAACTTAAAAATGTTTTTCCAACTTTAGAATATATTATTTTACTATTAAAAATTAACCAGCCATCCATTTGGGTAAAATTATAGCCTTTCGAGTTGCAAAAGTTAGTGCTCGGCAGTAGATTAATCCATGAATAAAATAAGCTCGGCTATATTTCAATATTTATTTAAATAACTAATAGTTTAATAAAAATTGCAAAATGTTTAAATAATTGAAAGTGAATAAGCCTATTATTTAAATAAAAACAAACAATTACTTAAATAAATACCGCTTTTATTCATTGTAATTTGTTGTGTTTTTAAAATATGTATTGATTGTTTATTATGTCGTTATTGTATTATTTATTTATCTCCAAAAGTAAATAAAGTTTCATTTCAACAGGGGTAAAAGTTATTGGGTGGATATTGAACAATCAGGCCTATTTGTTGTGTTTTAAAATATGTATTTTATTTCGACAGGGTAAGTTAAATTATATTTTATTTCGACCGGGGTTATACATAAGGGGCTATATCTCGGGCGGATATTGACCAGCCCCATTGTAATTTGTTTTAAAATGTGTATACATAGTTTGCACCGAAGGGAGGGTCCTATGGTCTCCAAGGAAACTGGGAGGGCGATCAAAAATTCAAACCATTTCGCGCGTAGCTACTAAATAGGTAGCCATTTTGTTGGTAATCTCGTCAAAGCGACAAAACTAATTAGATTTATGCTTTCAAATTTTAAATGAGCCCTAAACAAAGTCAGATAAGATTCTAAGGCCGGGTTATTTAAATAAAATATCAAATTACGAGAGAAATATCTACGAAAAGAAGTTGACAAAGCTTATCAAAGTTAGGCCTTTGCGGTCATCCTTTTTACAATTACCTTCGCTATCGAATAAACAATTTTCGCTCCCCTTGGTAATTGAACTACTCAAACAATTTTTAACCAGGCAGATAACCATTTTAACGTGAAACTAATTTCTTAATCATTTGAAAATAATTAAAATCCGCAAACAGACGATTGAAACTGTTAACCCTCCCGTTTTACTAAGAAATCTACACCGGCAAAATGGAGGCATAGTTCATTCTAGCTCAAATTAAATATTTATTCTTGGTTCTTATATCTATACTTGGAACTGCGTCATTGATGACGTAGGGATGCAAACTATGTATTGATTGTATATTTATTTATTTCCAAAAAGTAAATAAAGTTTAATTTTCAACAGGGGTAAGTAGGATATCACGTGATTGGCTGTGGCCAAAAGTTGCCAAGGGTATAAAGCGAAGGTCGCGAATTCGTTTCCCCATCTCGCAAATAACTAATTAGCATTTTAAACCGCTAAAAAACGAAAAAAACGAAAAAACGATATCAGAAGTAAATAAGAGGAAGTATTTGGTGGGGTTACACATTACCGCCGATATCTCGGTTCGACCTTGTCCGATCGTGACCAAACTTGTTGATTTGATAGACCGAGGCTTAGTGGTTGTGGACAGGTGTCAGGCGTCGAGGTCAAAGATCATCTTCAAGGTGAAATTTGAAAACAAAAATATTTTCGATTTTTCCAAGGACAAAAATTTTTGTTTTTGAAAATATTTTTGGGGGGGTGGGGGGGTTGTTTTGGTGGCCATCTTGGCGGCCATCTTGGAAAAAAGGGTTCATATTTAGTTACTCTCTACTAACGCCCGTACAAACACAACAGACTCAACATCTACAACCATCATAACACAAACTCAACATCCACAACCATCATAACAGAACAAAGTCAACACCCACAACAGTCATAACACGAACTCAACATTCTCAACCTACGCATAAACATTACAATAACTAATTACCCAATCATCCGCTAGACTTCGCTCCCTAATTCCTAGCAACTGCGAACGCGGTAATTACACTTTGCCCCGAAAATGCGTACGCGTTCGTAGGAAACACACCCACCCACAGACACGGTTAGACAATCGATTAGACAAGTGCTTCCAACCGACTCCCAGATATCAGTTGCGGTATCCCTTCCGGGGGAAAAGAACACATCAAGTTGTTATCTATTTATTCGTTCTTTGAAATAAAAAATGTGAAAATCTGGCAGAAATGTTACGGTGGGATAAATAAAAAAGTACTATATCAAAATACGAAATTTAAATTTAGTTTTGGCTTACATAGGATTTAATTCTAAACGGGCAAGTCAGATAACTGTTCAGGTAACATCTGGACAATTTTCCACGAATGACCTGATCTGTTGATCGTTGGAAGCACTAGATAAGAGAAACTATATACGGGAATGATTAGTACTATTATCAATCGCGGCCGGTACGCTATCTAAGCATATTTGGTTCATTTTACGATTTTTACGAAATTTTTCATTCTTTTCGGGCTCTGGCAGAATACACAAAATATTCTCTAAGAGAACGAAGCACTTGTCTTCTTTTAATGGCCATGACAGTAGACATCGTTTTTTGTTGCATTTCAAAAATCGAAGCACAAAGTCATTTTCTGCCTCAACTGTTTCGCAAACTTACATACCATTCTTTGTCGTAAATCGCTGCTACATAATCGCCCACAGTAACGTCATCAAATTGTTGTGAATCTTCGTTTTTTTTTAGTTTTGCAAACTCGTACTTTTGTGGAAAATTGGTCGTCAGATATTCGAAACAATTTAAGCTCGCTGTTGGATACCGGAATAAACTTGTGGTGACTGCGAGTTCCAATAATAATTCACGCATTAGAGAGCCGGTCTTCAAGTGAATCTTCGTGGGCTCCAACGATTTATTTAGTTTCGGTAAAAAAAATGGATGTCTGTAACATTTTTATTTGCCAATTGAAAGAATTGACTAGGTGTAAAAATCTGATTGCCTTGCGTGTTTTGTAAAGATGCTCTTTAAACTAGGCGTTCGACTGCGCCTCCTACACCATCACACGGACTTTTTCCGTAAGACTTCGCAAAAAAATTACATTTGGCCGTTAATCCGAAATATTCGCTGTGATGGCACAAATTTAAAGGGTTCTTGCAATTTTTGTACTGAGAGCCAGCACCGTCACTATAGTAGTGAACTTTACGGATCTGAGTAATCACTGTTTTCAGAAAACAATAAACGGTTGAGGCTCCGTGGTCCTATTCGTCACTAACAACACAATATCTATTATAGCTAATATTTTCCACAAGTACGAGTTTCCAAAACTAAAAAAACCGAAGATTCACCACAATTTGATGACGTTACTGTGGGCGATTATGTAGCAGCGATTTACGACAAAGAATGGTATGTAAGTTTGCGAAACAGTTGAGGCAGAAAATGACTTTGTGCTTCGATTTATGAAATGCAACAAAAAACGATGTCTACTGTCATGGCCATTAAAAGAAGACAAGTGCTTCGTTCCCTTAGAAAATATTTTGTGTATTCTGCCAGAGCCCGAAACGAATGAAAAATTACGTTCAAATCGTAAAATGAACAAAAAATGCTAGGATAGCGTACAGGCAGCGTTTGATAATATTTTCCGTAAATAGTTTCACTAATCTAGTGCTTCCAACGGTCAACTTAAAAAAATTTCCAGATGTTACCTGAACAGTTATGTGACTTGCCCGTTTAATATTAAATCCTATGTAAACCAAAACTAAATAAAAATTTCGTTATTTTGATAAAGTACTTTTTTATTTATCCCACCTTAACATTTCTACCAGATTTTCACATTTTTTATTTCAAAGAACGAATAAATAGATAACAACCTGATCAGATCTTTTCCCCTGGATCAGATACCGCAACTGATATCTGGGAGTCGGTTGGAAGCACTAGTCTAATCGATTGTTCTCTTTTTATTTTTTAAATAAATCTTTTTGAAAATTTCGAGAATTTATTACTAACTTTTGACCTAATATTTCGCCATGTAGAAATAGCTTAGACATAGTGTTGTTCATCCAAATAAAGCTTATTTTAAGAGAAATTTTATGAATGTCTAAAATCCAAAATCGAAGTTTGCCCTCATTTCGAAATTGGCCGTCGACAATGAATCTCCGTTGAATAAAAATCACAAAAGTTTTACTAATTATAATAAAACGGTTATATTTATAAAATAATAATCAATGTTTTCGAAATCCGCGCTATGTTTTACCCTAAAAACGAGAGTTTCATAGTTATCATCGAAATATTCTTCAATTTATTATATAAAATGTTTGATGGTGCGAAAATGAACTTTTCAAGAGTTTGAAAAAGTGACGTATTTCTGAAAGGCTCTAGTTACGCCTTTAAATTTCATGGTTGCATAAGTAGTCGACTTGACGTGGAATGACCCCCGAGATTTCACCGAGTTCCAAAATTTGGAATCAAACCCGGCTCCTCTTCCTGCAAGGTGAAAGTGCTATCCACTCCGCCACTCCACCCTGCTCGATTAGTTTTGCTTGACTCGAAATTCAATTCATTTATTCCTAGATAAGCTTGGTCGAATCGAGTTTCTCAGCTTTTCGACCCTACTACGTGTCACTTTCCCGGAGCCAAAACAGTTCTTTCCAAAAGTGTGGATTTACTCGATTATTCATTTAAAATATTATTGCGCATAAGAATTTTTTTCAGTTCTCACGCATTGAATATTTATGTAAATCATTTCTATTAACTAATAAGTATGCAAAGATAATTGCGGTCTTATAAATGAATGAGGATAGCTGTAGGTATAGGATTTCTATTTTACCAATAAGAGCTCATATTTGGTACTAATAAGTGAGGTTGTCGCTCACGTTACTAATTAAAAATGATTGTACACCATTGGACCGAAATCCCATTCGTCCGAATGTACCCTTTAACCGAATTCCAATCGACCGAAAACCGCATTTTGCGCGGTTTTCATTCAATATACCGTTAGTGATACCTATTTATATATCGTAGGTTACGTGACGATAGTATATCTAAGTTGGACTAAACTATGTCTTAAATATTTATTATTTCGTACCAACGTGTATTTTTACACCTTTTTCCCTTGAAATTTGATACTTTCCGGGTTTAATTTTGGAAAATAACCTTGATAAGACCCGACGTGAAATATTTGCCTACCATATCTAACCTAACCTAACCTAACCCAACCTGAACTAACCTAACCTTACCTAGCCCAACCTGAACTAACCTAGCCCAACCCAACCTAACCTAGCCTAACCTAACCCAACCCAATCCAACATGATCTAACCTTACCTGACCTAGCCCAATTTGAACTAACCTACCCGAAGTGAAAACGAACCAGATTTAAATTTCCCATTCAACTGAATCCCGCCATGTTGGGCTATAAACGAAAATACTTTTCGGTTCAATGGGATTCGGTCAAACGGGATTCGGTCCAATAGTATACAACCATTAAAAATAACTCAGATTGGATGATTTATGTTATTCTCAGTGCCGTTAATAAGGTCATTGGGTCCCAGCCGCGAAAGTTTTTTTTAAATCTTTCTTTTGAATAGGGACCATTTTTCGAAAACCAAACGGGTCCTTTAATCCTCGGAAGCCCGATATTTACGCCACTGTTTACTCTCAATGACTCAGCTAGCAGTGTTTATGTTATGAAACCACACTATAGTTCTTGTTTTATAGACGTGGCATAATTTTTCTGCATGTTGTTAATTTAATTGTTAAAAGTCAAGCAAGTTTCTTGAAACTCAAATGTTACCAAAGGCTACTTGTACACTGAAAATGAAAGACACAAAAGCTCTTAAGTTCATAATCCACCCCAGCGATCTATGGTAGGAAATTCTGGTTTCACTTATTTCCTATCCTCGAGTTAACTGAGAACTGCTATTAGTGAAAATAAAACCTACGGCGTTTAAGCTTAGATACCAAATTTTAAAGGAAAAGTCCAGGTTGGGTAAAACTTGGATCTATTTGAAAGATTATATATAAATATACTCAAAAATATCAGTCTTAAAATTGTATCTTTTTTAATGACGATTAAATAATTTTTAAACGAGCGAAATTTACCCGCCAAGCGATCTGCCATATTCTTTCGCGGTGTCGTTTTAGGACTTTAATCACGCGCTGTCCGCGCTATAAAAGCGCTCTGTTCCCTGCGCGCGCTTGCTCCGCGTGCGGTCTGTCTGAGGGAAGACGAAAGAAAATGGCAGCTCTCTTGGCGGGTTGATTTCAGTCGTTTAAAAATTAATTTCTCGTCATTTAAAAAAGATACAATTTTAGGACTGATATTTTCTTCAAAATGTTTTCAACGAACCAACAGATGGCCTAAGTCATCCACTTTATTTAGATCTGCCAAATATCGATATTTCCCCAGAAACAGTTGTAAAATAAATTTATAAATTGTTTGTTTAATTTCAGATAAAGAATGCTTTTCCCATTACATTTTCCAAATAAAAATAACCATGACTGACTGAGGTATCAAATGACTGAGCAGCCCGTTTAGCCCAAAACACGTAAATAAAGACTTCATTTAGTCTTATTTCAAGGGTATTGTTCGTGAATTTATAATTACATTATATATGCAAATTGTAAGTACTTACAACCGGCAAAGTCCACCTAATAGTAACCAGGTCCGACGCATTCATTGCTGCTTTTTTAAATCTCCTTTAAAATTAATATAAAAATTAAATTTTAATAACAAGTAGTAAAAAGGTTTTTTTTTTCGTGATTAGCGACATTTTCTAGTTTTTTCGATGGATGTGAATTAACCTATATGTGCAGGACATGTTACAAAGAAAATGCGAAAAAGAGTTTCCTAGATCAATGGAATTTCATTTATTGGTGATTTGGGGATGTTATCGAAACTTTCAAAAAGCTTCTGATCAGCGCACTTTATTTAAATTCTTAGTCTTAAATGTATCATAAAAACAAAACAATGCACTGAAATAAATATTTAGAACTAAAAGGTCGCTGTCTTTAGCTTTAAATATAAACGTTTATACATAAATATACCTATAAAACGTCTCCATTATTCGATTTCACGACGTTTATGGGATGTAAAGACCTTGCCCATATTTTGATTTAACATCGTTTACGGGCTAGAGTATAAAGAGCTGCAATAATAGGGCGTGTCGTTTTTTATTTAAAGGACATTGCTCTTTTTAACCGTGTGGTTTAATACCTTTTTTTGTTACCAATATACACCAACTAATTATAAAGTGGCCAAAACAGGGAACACAAATAAGCACTTTAAGTGTTTCAATAACAATACAAAAACCCACTTTAAACCATTTCACAAGAAGAATAATAATCTAAACACAACAATACCACCCGTAAGCTCAACACAATCAAAAAAATAAATATTAAAAAACCCCAATCGACCAAACTTCGGAGCAAAAAAATATATATAATAATAACCCAGTCGATCATGCTTAAGAACAAAAATAACCAATATATAATAATAACCCTATCGATCCTGCTTCAGAGTCAAAATAACGAATCGAGAAATGTAATAACGCAATCAAGCAACAAATTAATTCAAATACATAGAAGTCAAGCAAAAATCAATCCAATCACCCACACCAATAGAAAATGTAATAGCAAGATGCGAAACACACCTTACCATTAACAAAGCACAAAAACGACTTGACTGAATATTGCAGACTAAACAACAGCTCCTAAATCAATAAACGTCAAACAAACGCCACCGCATTAATACAACTATATCGCACAATTTAAGTTAATAACACGTTCCCGTAAAATAAATTACGAACTTTCGACGTAATTACAATCAAACCGCATAAACTCCAGGACACGACGCAAACAATTGAAAGGTTCCATCATTAATGATCCATATCGCGGAAAAGAAAAATTAATAAAAAAAATTAAGAGATATCAAAATAAACGCCACAAAGGTTTCTCCAAAAATGAACCATTTCGCGGAATTTGGCTGGAGTCAGCAACGTATTACATTAATAAAATTAAAAAACAACTGTGTATTCGAAAAACAAATACACCTACTAAAATGAAAGAGTTACCATAACATAATTAATTAATATTATACATATTTTATATACAGCGTAACAGGGATCAATGGCTCTGCGGTAGCATATCAAAGTTTCATTAACCACGCTCCCGGTTTAATTCCAGACCAATTAAATATTTTTGACTAAAATAAGAGGTTTATCTAAATAAAAAAGATCCAACAAAAAGTGAACGAAAAAGTAAGACTTTTCAACCCCTTTTCCGCTTCATTTGAGTTTCTAATCTGCAGTGAAGCGTAACATGTATTAGTGGTTCTGTGGTAGAACGTCCGCCTGTAATGGAGGGCGGCTCGGGTTCAAATCCCGCCCGATATTAGCGCAAATTAAAACTTAAACGAATACCGTTAACATTTGGACATTGCGACGTTTTCGTAACCCTCAGCACTCGGCCCGCCGTCTCATAAGTCAATTTAAAGTCAACAAGAAGAAGTCGGGAAAAACGCGCCTACATACAAAACACAGCACAAACTCAATGTTAAGTTAAAAGGAACCCCCTATGGGCTGCATTGTAAAGTATGACAAAATGGGTGAATACGTAGATAAGTCCATTGTGAAAAGGGATAATAAAGCTAAACCCTAAACCAATTAGAAAAATTTTAAAAACTTACTATTAGCTCGAACCGATATTTCTTCGAGCATACAACAAGGCGCGCAACTCGTCTTGAAATTTTTAATATTTAGACTTAGTTTCTCTATTTGGTGTTATAGTCGCCAGCCAGATTTCCCGCACGGTACTGACGAGTTCCAAATAGAATGAAACCGGTCTATCGTTGGAATTTCTGGCTATTTTATGTAAATTAATTTAATTTTTCACTCGAAGATATATTTGGTCCGAGTTTCGCGTCTTTTTGTTTGCTCGAAGGCCTACCTTTCAGTACCAGCTATTAGTAAGTTTTAAAATTTCTTATCCCTTTTCATAATGTACTAATCTACTTATTCGCCAAATTTATCATCTTTTGCAACACAAACTCAAAATTCGCAGAAAAGAAAACACTCACATACTCAACACTCACAAACGTCACAACACAAAATCAACATTCACACCATATAAATAAACATACAATAACAAAATTGCTAATAAAACTGTGTCTCAACCACCGTCGAGGTGAACGTTAACAAAATAAAAAACAAATCCAAACTAACGCCAAATTTATCCGTTAACGCTCATCATCACACGGTGGTTTTGCCAACCTTTAAACTGCGAACACGGTTTTTGGATTTGACCCTGCGAAGAAGTAAGCGATGTTAAATAACAAGGCTTCTTTATGGAAAAAAGAATGTGCTGGGCCGCTCATATTAATAAGCTAGCTAAAATAGTGTCTTTCAAACTTTATATAATTAAGAAAAAGCGTGCTAACTTAACTAAAAGATATTTCTTATCAATTGTACAACGCGTTGATTTGCACGCGAATATCTTTTTGTATTATCCTATGGGAAATACTGCATTAACAAATGTAAACAGAATATATCGGTTACAAAAGAGAATATTTAGAATAATAGATAAGAATTTAATAAGAACCAGGTTGAATTCCAGTCTGGCACAAACGTAATATTTTCCACTTACGAATATATTTATTTTTCGCTTAAATTCAAATAGTTCGTATTCCAGGATTTCTAAACTGAGAAATAAGCTTCGATAGTTTAATAATTAAACACTTGGCTGCCATGCAGGTGACCCAAATTCAATTCCTAGCTTATAACCTTAAAACGTATATACCTTAAAAAAATTAGAAATATTTGGCATTTATATGTTGCAACGTTTCTCCTAACCCTCAGCACTTGTTTCGTCATAAAAAAACAGTAACTTTTAACGACAGAAAAATACAAACACGAGAACAGCAACTGCAAAACCGCTTTATCTATTTAAGCTACGATTTGCAAAGCGACATCAACTACGAATACGTTCTAAAATTTTGCCCCGTGACATCGCTGTCAACATCGCGATCTACAAGAAAGTACATAAATCGATAATTTCTGATACAAAGTGAAATCAAATAAACAAGTAATGACGTTTTTCTTTGCAATTACTTTACCTGACAATAGCTCCATTGTTTTGGAAATCGTGCTGAACAATAACGCTTTCAGTTTTGACCCGTCACATAAAAACTCGTTGAATATAAAGTGTTGGTCGTTAGAGTACAATTTAGTTATTCTTTAGGGTAAATAATACTATTGTGAATTAAAATAAAAATTAAAATGCATTACACCTTAACAATGGTGTGTTTATTTCAACTTAGGGATAATGGTTTTGTTGATATGATAATCAGCGTAGCTCTCATTCCACCTAATGACCGGACTGAAGCTCCTCCCTTACGTGACAATCATATGACAGTGGAATTTCATTGGCTCTTTTACCTGCAATTAAAAATGTAATACAAAGAGGAACAACTTTTAACATTATTGAAAGCGAAACTAACCCTTGGATACAATTTTTGTAAATCACATGAGTAAAAGCCAAAATAAAATCTCGATAGTACCAAACTTATTTGTTCTAAAAACAATTTAAATAATCCTATTAAATATCTGTCCCGTTTAAGGCGTAGTGAAATGATACACTGTTAGCGATATCATTTTTTCGCAGCAAAGCTGGCCTCTTTCCTACAATTTATGGCCATTTTTCAAAACTGCACTTTTTTATTTTTATGTGTGTTATCATTTTATCGTTTTCTTTGGACTTCTAAAATTGTATAATATGTGGATTTCAATGTATTGATGTAATTGTTAGTGGTTGTTGAGAAATATAGAATATAACGGGTTTTATTATCAATAAAAAATCCCATATGATAGATTTATACACATGCAAGTCATCTTCATTATTCCTAATTATCTCCCAGCTTATCTTTGAATATGCTTATATTTGGTCGTGGAGGAAAAAAATTCAGCTACTGTATACATCTTGCCTCGAAGTCTTCTTTAAGATTGTTAAAAAAAACATTAAATATTTAAATAATTCATGTAAATCACATTCTTGTAAACCAATAACAAACTAAAATTCAGGTGTTTTGAATTGTTCTGACTGGGCGTTTTTTTCCTTCGGAAACTGCAAGAGATAGAATTGCGATATTTGCCGGGTATTATTTTTACTGTGGGATCGCTTTAAGTCCTTAGTTTCAGAACAATTGGATATGATTTCGGGTTCTTGTAATAAATATTTTTCACCGGTAGGTGCTAGAAAAAAACGTTTCAAATTGAAAGTTGTAGAGTGCTGTCGAAAATGGATGAGAAAACTTTTTCACGAATATATTAGCTAATGTAAAAACCAGCTGTCCATAGGGGCCAATAGCCTTCTCATTTTTGTAAGTAAAAGGGTCAGAAAATTTAATTGCACATTTTATTCGAATAAACATAAGATTTTACAAGTGAGGTTCTAACCGTTCTATGATACCTCCGTTTGCCACGATACATGTTTAGGCACGATGAAGCATGTTTCGAAACGAGCGTCTGATCTCATCAGAAGTGACAAGTTCGAAGGCTGCAATGATTCGGTGACGCAAATCTTCGATTTTCTCAACAGGCGTCACGTAATTTTGGGCTTTGATGAACCCCTACAAAAAAGTCCACCGGGGTTAGGCCTAGAGACCTCGTAGTTCATCGAACGTGACATTTCCTGCCAACCCAACGCTGAGAGAACTCGTGTTTAAAATGCTCCATTACACACCTAGGTAAGTAGGGTGGTGCGCCATTATGTAGGTACCACATCTGAATAACTTCAAAAGCGTCTGCTACTTCTTTCTGCAAAAGCGCCAAGTTGCGTTGTCCATTAAGACGAGCTGGGAGGGAAAATTTCACAATAACTTTATTCCCGAGCAAACCCGTACCAACATTAAATCGGAGTTTTTGTTGATGATATTGTAAAAAACACCACTGATGATTTTCATCACACCACATGTGGCGGTTTAAATGGTTGAAAGGCCCATCTCTCCCAAAGGAACAGTCGTCGGTCACCAGCATTTGATTGATTAAATTTGGGTTCTCATGAGACATTGTTATTAGCCAGTTTCAGAAATCAAATCTACGTTCCATATCTCCTTCGTGCAGAGCTTGGTGGAGGGTCACACGATACGAATTGAAGTTGTTATTGTGAAGAGTGGTCCACACGTAGTTCGTCGATAATCCAAGAAAGTCACTTACACCGCTGACGCTTGCTCAAAATAGGCTAGAACGGTGTCTTCCATGTTAATGATTTGACGACTTGGTCCATGAAATCTGGGATTGACATTTCCGTAAGTCAGAAATTCACGAACAGCTCCAAGAACCACGTCGCTTGGTTTTCTATCTCGATATCGAACGTTGAAAAATTCACTAACGCTAAGCGCGTTATATTTGGCCTCACCATAAAATATCTCTATAAAAAAAAACTTGACCATAAAATAACTCTAGCAAAAAATAACTCGACCATAAAGTATACATGTATTATATTATAAAAAGAGCTATTCTGCAGAAAACGACCGTTAAGACCGAGGTTACGACGCTACCATTAAATTCGTAAAATAATTAAATACTTATATACGATTATGTTATTTAAAAGGTAGATATTCCTTGTAGCGATAGAGAGAAGTTGTAAATAAATTCACAGCCACGATAAAAATAATTCGTACTAAATGGGCCTCAATAGTGATTAAATTTGAGTATTTGACCGAGAACTGACCTAGCATTAAATTCGCACTAGGCACGCGTAGAACCATGATGAAATATGATCAGGGTTTATGCATTTGGCCGAGCTACATAAAGTCACGTGACAAAATACGCCCATATTTATCGAATTTCGATGCATGCCATTAAAGCGTATCTTAAAAAGGACACTACCAAACTATAACCAGAAGTAAATGAATCGCAGATATCCGATTGACTTTAACTTTTAAGACGCCTTTACAATATCGTGAGCTGGGAGGATTGCGTAGTAGCACCCGCTTTCGTCTCAGTTAGGCGCCCCTACTGAACGAGCTTTACTGCGCTAGGTTTATTTCTCATAATGTCCGCGGTCTCTACCGGGAAAGTAGTCGCTTTTCACCGTAAGTAAGCGGTAACTGGTGAAGCCAGCTGGGCAATTATAGAAAAATCTCTTGTTTTAAGAGAAGATGGAAGGGACTCCGCTAGAGGGGAGACACGCGAAGTGATCTCATCTGTTACATTAAAGGTATTGCTTTCCGATAACTTCGTTTCATTTACTTCTTTTATCTTACCATGCTAGATGATGGCACGGCCTAATAATGGGGATCCACAGAAAACGTTTTCGATCCTGGTGGCGTAACCGAGCAAAGAGATCGCGCTAAATATTTAAAAAAAAACAATTACATTTATATCGCGCTTTTTCCCGAAAAATTATTTCCCTAAAATATAACGCGCGCCATTAACGCGAGAAATAAAGTGAGTTATATTTATTATTATTATTATTTTTTTTTTTCAATTTTCAAGCGACGTCTACTTAAATGACCCTTAGATCGGTTTTCTGGGGATCTCTATTCTTATGCAAAGTCGATGATTTGACTAGAAACCATATAAGTCTTAAGTTATCATTAAATCTAAATAATTTTATTTTATTGCCTGACGAATTGAAGTTGATAGCTTATTCGAAATCTTTGTGGTTTTTTAACGTTCATTTCATCAGATATATTCTTCGTCTATTAAAATAACTTCCAACGATACGAAAACACAATTTTTTAAAACTTTATTCTTCATAGGGTTAGTTGTCTCCCCACTTCCTGTTAAAATTTAATTCACAGCTTTATCTAAGTTCGTATCTTGCCGTGAATTATCTTCATGGTGTATAAATCGGCGTATCCCATTGATATAGAAAAAAAAACGAAAACACTCAAAAGTTATCTTGCGATCAAAGAAGATTATAATTTTGAACTTTACCCCAATACATTGCACAGTGATAAGAAATGTGCACCTTCAAGAGTTCAAATATTTCATTGAAGATAAGATGTTTTTAACGGGGCAACTAAAATTATTCTCCGATTGACAGTGAAGATTTTAAAATGAAAATTTTACAAAATGCCCACCTCTGTTTATAAGAAGCTCTTCTCGGTTACAAAGGGATACGGAGTTGGTCGTAGTGTTCATAAAAGTAGAATAAATTCATCTAAAGCACTTTGCCAATCCCTTGAAGAGTATTCAAGTGAATATCAATATTGCTTTTCGAACTTGAAGGAAAGCTACAATCACCGACTGAAGATGATGTTGACACTAACGGTTAGAAATAACTTTTAATAAACTTGAAAGCCAGTTTGGTAAGCGAATTACAATTACGGCGATTCCCAGTAAGAACAATAGTGTGGGCTTCCAAGGTACTGCGGAAAATGTTTTGACTGAATCTTGGTATTTTTCGAAAGCGTCCAATGAAAAAGAAGATCGATTAAGGGTTTTAGAAGCGGCGAGAAAGATATGGAGATAAATTGCTCTTTATACCCTCCCGAAAACCAAATAATGAGAAAGTGCTTCAGAGTTAGTTCCTGAATCTTTGCAGTTGATTTTCTAATCTTTTTCGAAATCGGCAAAAGCAGTTAAAATAAATGCCTTTGCGGAGTCAATTAACACTCTTACAAGACCGAGGTAATTTCTATTAACCATTCAGCTAATACTGGCTGTTCATTTGCATAAAAAGACCGGAACCATATATTTAATTGAAATGATCTCGCAATTGGGAATGTGTTAAAGCTACCGTGAAATAGAAATTATGATAGTAGTATTTTTACTTGGTTTCTATTTTTAGGCTATTCATTCGAGCCGAAAGAGAGGGTGACTGGAATCATCACATTAATTGCGTTAAACAAATGCTGTCATACCTTCACGCTTCAGCACATTTGGCATCTGCAAAGTAGGCACACATTTATACAAAGCAAATGGAACAACTTCCATCAAAAATGACGAAAACTGAATATGAAAAGTTCGCCGGAAAAGACTTTTTTACCGTTCGACAAAAAGACCAAAAGTGGGGCGAAATATGCTCATATACGACAGTAGTTATGTGCCCTATTCCTAGCCAAAAGGGGGCGTGGCTACCGCGTCCCCAGCTGCGTGACGGGGGGGAATGAAGCGGGGAATCGCGATTCCACCCCCCTTCCTCGGGCGCGTGTCACGCGTGCACTCGTGCGTAACGAGCACAGGTGTTAATTAATTAGCCTAGTTAGTCGACCTGTTCAAGGTCAAAAGGGTGAATATTAATGAGCGTGGTATTGTTTTACCGTTATGGGTCATTGACCTGTTAGATAGTAACATGTGTTTAGGATCATCAAGTAGTTATATTATATGTTTGAATATTAATTTTTGGCGGGAAAGTGTAAGCGTCGCGTGTATAAAAATCAACAAGTGGTTAAACGCTTTAGGTTTATTAATGTACACTTATGTTTGACATGAATATTAATATATGGCTTAAGTTTGTACCTTTATAATTAACCGTTAGGGTTCATGACCTGGTAGCTATATGGTTGTTAAAGTTTTGGCGCGAATTTAACATGTGTTCTGAAGACCGTTAGAAATTGTAAGCGTCGATTAACAAGTAGGAATGGTACGTTTTAACCAATCTGTATGAAAATGGTTTATATAATACAACTAACGTGTATATTAAGAAAGAGACAAAAATAAATATAAAAAGTTTATTTAAATTAAAATTTTAAGGGCGCCACCTAAAATTACATAAATTAGTTGCTAATATAATAAAACATGTTGAATATATTACCCCCTTCCACGATGATTTTGATCCCCGGCGCTAGAAAAAATTCAAATTATAATTTCATATGTATTAAAATATATTTAACGAATTACCTTTCCTCAAGTCCAGTACTCGCATTTCCGCCGACAATGACGGGTTGATCAAAATCTCCCGATAGGGAATCGTGGGAGAGTTCGAGGGCGTTGGGGAGTTCTCGGGTGTTGGTGGGTCCGAAGGCGTGGAGGGTGGTGGCAGCGTGTCGGGTCCTATTGTTAGAAATTTTATAAAAGTATAATAAAAAATAGAAAATAATTACTTCGAACTGGTCCTAGGTCCGCGTTTTCTCCTATAATTTAATAATTATCAATTACTTGTTACAGTATATTATCAAAAGTACATTACTTCCGCGTCCTCTCCCCTTCACTACTTTAATGAAATCTGCTGTAGTGTTGGAAGCCCTAAATTTTTAAATTTTTGTTGAAAAGGTTCGTATTAAGACGTTTTACAACTTACATTGTAGTTCAGGAACGAAATGTGATAAAACATGAAAAAATCACGCCTTTTATACCCGGCAATCTTAACCTAAATATTTGATTTACTATAGCTCGAGGTTAGGTTCGTGTATGGAATTTTTCTCGAGAAAACATTGATTTATTTTAAAAAACCGTTGCGTTAATAGAGTACGTAAAAATTGTTACAAAACCATTAGAAAATGGAGTTTCCTAAGCATCCCGCTAGGGGTTTATTTACCACATGTTGATATAAAAAAACCGTTACGAAAAATTACGAGTACCTAAAACCGTTATGAAAATTAGCATGTGTTATAGAAGTTCCTAAGCGTCCCGCTAGGGGAATTTTGTTTATTACGAAAAATTACGCATGTATTAATAAAAAGCGTTAGATAAATTAGCATGTGTTATAGAAGTTCCTAAGCGTCCCGCTAGGGGGTTTTGCGACTATAAATAGAGGGACGCGCTTTATTTGCATTTATTTCACAACTTGCATTCGACTTGAAGAAATTGTAAGTAAATTTTAAAATTTGGGGAATTACCTTTTTTAAATGACCGTTTATTGTTAGGAAATTATTCTGGCACGATGGACTTTGACCGCAAAGTAATAGTTTATTAATTCAGTCTATTTTTATACCATTTAATTTAGTTTAATTTTTAGAACCAATCCGAAACACCTCCCTGCTCCCAGGTCAATAAGGTCCGTCGTCGATTAGATTTCGGAAATAAAGTAAATATTAAGAAAACTCGTTTCGAAGTAGACATCCCGAAGAATCAACCCGATATCATAGATTTAACATGCCACGAGGTACTCGATAGCCCTTCGAAACAATCGCCATTCAAACCAGTTGATGCGCCACCCAAAAGCACCCTATCCAAGCCAGGCCCATCTCAACCAGGTCCATCTCAAGCCGGTCCATCTCAAGCCGGTCCATCTAAGCCAGTAGACGACGGCTGGACGGATATAGTCGTAGAGTTTTCCCGCCATAAAAATTTCGGGATAAAAATTGCAAGTTTCAAAAATAACTTGTATTTAGATTTAAGGCGTTACGTCAAAAATAGCGATCGGCCAACCGCGACGAAAGACGGCGTTTGCGTCAAACTAGATTCGGCGTATGAGTTAAAAGAGTATCTAGAACAGATAGTTTACGAAGAAGGTGATTTTCAACTAAGAAACGAGAAGGTTGAAATTCTAGCGGGTCGGCGAGGTGAAGTTCTAGTTTACAAGAACCGTGGACGTCACTACGAAAAACTATTAAACTTGCAGAATTCCGGCGAAGTTTACGACGTCGCGACAACGATTCAAACCGTATTAAATATTTACGCAGGACTTTAAAAACACCATGGCCCTCGATCTTAGCACCCGTTTCAACCCTAAAAATTTTTACTCAATAGATAAAATCATTGCCAGTTCTTCTCGAAAGTATAGGTGTAAATCTATGCTATTCGAGTGTAATTTTAAAAATTTAGACCAATTAAACCACGCGGATATCAGTAACCAACTGACCCGTATTTTCCAATCAATATTAGATAGAATTACGGCCGATAATTTAGGCTACACGCGCGTCAGGGTGGTGGTAATTTCCGATGAGCTGCAAGATCCGATAAATTTCCAATTAATGAATATTAATGAGTTGACAGCTGAGAGAATTTTAACGGGGATTGAAAAGGTAGCGCAGTCCGTAAAAACCATTTATCTAGATTCACCCCTCCGATTTGACCTAATATTTCTTCAAGATACCCCTATGAGAGGACTTCCTCGCAGCGTTAGAACTAGAAGTCATGAATGTTTAGATCAGTATATCAACCAAGGTAACACATTTATCCCCATTAAAAATGAGGACAATTTATGTTTTACGAGAGCCCTGGCGGTGGGAAGAGTTTTGGCCGACTATCAGCATTTAAAAAGTTTAGGACAGGGTGGTAGTTTTAATCAAAACGATTTAAAGACAATTAGAAATGGGAAAAAACCCGAACAAGAAATTGAAGCTAAAAAATTACACGCCCTAGCGGGGGTTCCCGAAGGCCCCGTAGAAATAATAGACATTAACCGATTCCAAAATATATTACCCGACTACCAAATTATATTAATCTCGGCGGACGATAATTTCGATAAAGTGTTTATTGGACCCTTTAAAGAAAAACAAATTTTCCTCTTAAAAATTAAAGACCACACCCACGTCGTACGATCTTATTCGGCCATGTTTGGGGTAAAATCTTTCTGTAAATTTTGTCTTACCCTGTTACATAATATCAAACAGAAAAAAAGTCACGACTGCGGACCCAATCTTAAATGCCGCCGATGTCGCGGCCCGGAATTCCACCCTAGTTTAGATCAGGCTACCCGTTGTCATGACTGTAATAGGTATTTTGCCGGACCAAATTGTTTCTCCCAACACGTAGAACTAGGAACCTGTCAGGTTTTAAAACGGTGCTTGAATTGCGGGAAAGACTATGAAGGCAATCATAATTGCGACAACAAATGCGCTTTTTGCAAAATTGACCATCCCAAAAACGAGTGTCACGTCCGCCCATTAGAAATAAAATCAAATGAGAAACGACTATGCTATTTTGATTTTGAAACCATAACGACTGACACTGCAATTAGACCAATTTTAATCATTTCCGCGATGCAAGAAGCGCCATTTTCGACCAATTATGATTACCGAAAATTTCACGGCTTTGATTGCGTTCAAAATTTCCTAGATTATTTATTAGCATGCCAGGTGACAGTTAATGGTCGGAAAAGAGATACGGTTACGAGGCCGGTCTTTGAAAACGTCATATTAATTAGCCATTTCGGGAGTGGTTTCGATACGTTGCTTATTCTTAACGGTCTATTAAAACGAAAGATTAAACCCGAGATAATTTATACCGGTTCCAAAGCCCTGGGTATGTTTCTCGCCCAATTTAAAATAGCCTTTATCGATAGTTTCATGTTCCTACCTACAGCCCTTCGAAATTTCTCGAAAACTTTTAAGATTGTCCAAAAGAAAGGTTATTTTTGTTATTCATTCGCTACGGAAAACAATTTAGATTACATCGGCGCCCTCCCCGAGAAAGAATATTTTGGTATCGACAAATTTACGGACGAGGAAATCGTAGAATTTAATCAATGGTACGACTCCCAACGTTACGTCGTTTTTGATCTAAATAAAGTTTTAACCGAATACGCGATCGATGACGTTAAACTTTTACAGAAAGAATTCGATAGTTTTAGAAATTTATTTTTAAAAACAGTCGATTTTGATTTGTTAGGGTCAAACGCCATAACGTTGCCGGGAGCCGTCACAAATTTATTCCTTAGTAGATTTGTCGAACCAAACACTATCGCGATTGTTCCGGGGACGGGTTATAGGAAACGGCATAGTGTCAAGGCCCTAAAATGGTTAGCTTATTTGGAAAAAAAACTCAACGTGAAATTTCAAACGGCGCGATCGCTAGGTGGAGAACATGTCATTTATCCCTATCGATTAGACGGTTATTGTTCCTCGCCCGAAATAATTGCCGAATTTTACGGCTGCCATTACCATAAATGCCCACTGCACACTGACCACCAGGCTTACGATAAACAGTTAAAAGATTATAATTTAAATATTTATCTCAAAACCCTCGACCGCGAAAATTTTTTAAAAAAGGAAAGGCCTAATGCACAGTTTATTAGTATATGGGAACACGAGTATGATCAGTTAGTAAAAGACCCAGCAATTGCGAGTTTTTGCGAATCCCTACCCTTTACCAAACCGATAGGAGCGAGAGACGCCATTCGTGGGGGGAGGGTCGAAAACTTTGTCATTTACGCCGAAGCCACTCCCGATCGACCAATCAAAGTCGTGGATTTCAATAGTATGTACCCATCGGTCCAGATGAGTTCCTATAAATATCCCAAATCAAGCCCCGAAATTATAACTTGTAACTTTAATTTTTCCGTTAACGCTTATTTTGGTCTTATTAAAGCTACGGTGCTGCCACCTACCAATTTAAACCTCCCAATTCTCTCAGCTAAAATTAATAGTAAAATTTATTATACTCTCTGCTACAAATGTGCAGCTGAACAATGTTTCGAATGTACCCATACTGATCGAGAGCGTAGCATAACCGACGTGTGGACGACCCCCGAGTTTTATCTAGCGATAGAGTACGGTTACCAAATTATTACAATTCACGAAGTACATCATTACCGAGAGACATTCGATAAAGATTGTCCGCTATTCGATGACTATATTCGGCTTTTTTACAAAATCAAAGTTCAAAATTCGTCGTATCCAAAAGACATAATTACATTAGAACAAAAACTTAATTATTTACGAGACTTTAATGAAATTGACGGGTTAGATTTAAATTTAGACGATATAACCGATAATCCCGCTTTAAAAGCTATTGGCAAACTTAGTCTAAACAGTCTGTGGGGCAAAAATTCCATTAATTTAAATCGAGGCCAAAGTGTTTTTATTAATTCTTATAAGGAATTAGTCGAAATTTTGGCCGATAAAACCAAAGAATTGACGGATTTTAAACTACTAGACGATGATATAGCCTTAGTCACCACTCGTTTTCGGGAAGACTACGTTCCAACTTATCGGAAAGGGTCACCAACGATAGGCGCGTTTGTAGCCAGTTACGGCCGTATTAAATTATACAAATTAATGGCTCAAATTGGTTCTAATTTAAATTACGTCGATACTGATTCTGTTTTTCTTTATATGAGTAAAGACTTAAATATTCCGCTAGGGACTACCCTAGGTACATTAGCTGACCAGTATCCCAATGAAAATATAAAAGCCTTTGTTTCCTTGGGATGTAAAGCTTATTCAATTTTATTCGAATCTGGAAAGATTGTCACTAAACTTAAGGGCATTACATTGACTAAAAAAAATCAGTCAATTGTCAACTTTGAAGCTTTGAAGGACCTCGCTACACGCAACCAACAATTGAAATACAGCGTCGAAGTCCCATTTAACGTGAAACGTTTAAAAACGGGGCAGCTATTCCAAAAACCAGCTGAAAAACTCGTTGGATTTACGTCTAACAAGCGAATCTTCAAGAGCGACGGTACCAGTATTCCCTTCGGCTACAAAAATGTCAGTAACGCGGCTCAAGTTTAAATCGCCGACCACGTTCCTCATCAGTGGACCGAGTCGATGCGGAAAAACCGTTTGGACTTTTCGGCTTTTAAAAAATCGACACACGCTGTTCGAGAAACCTCCCGAGCGAATCATTTATTGTTATAATATTTGGTCGGAAAAATTCAATGAGCTTAAAAAAATTATACCTGATATCGAGTTTCATCAGGGTTTATTAAGTGAGAAACCGGAAGAAATATTTGATAGTTCTATAAATAACTTGCTCGTTCTCGACGATCTCTCTCAAAGTTGCTTAAATAACGCGTACGTTTCGGAATTATTTCGTGTTGGTAGTCACCACTTAAATTTAACTATATTATTCTTAACCCAAAATGTTTTTGGTCAAGGTCGAGCGGCTCGCGATATTAGCTTGAACTCATCGTACATTGTTCTATTTAAGAGTCCGCGTGATCCTAGTCAGATTAAATGTCTCAGTCGACAAGTATTTCCTAATAACCCAAATTTTCTAAGTACTGTGTACAATAATGTAACTGCTTCTCGACCCTATTCTAATATTGTTTTAGATTTAAATCAAGAAACACCAGAACATTTCAAAGTGCGAACAAATTGCTTATTTGAAGAGGGCCCAATGATAACTTTTCTAGAGTAATGGTGACGGGTTTAAAAATAATGTTTAAAAAAAAATTATTCTGTTAAATATATTCTATAAAAAATATGTGAAAATGTTTTCATTGTATAAATTCTTTGTGTTTTTTGAATAAATTTGAATGTATTTATAAAATTGTTTCATTACGTAAGATGACTTGGCCACGAGCGATACGGGAACATAAACCTTATTTAACGCTCATTAAAAAAGCTTCCCCCAGTCAGCGCAAATTTTTAATTAAAAACGCTAGTCCCGAACAATTAAACTCTATTTCTAATATTTGTCTTAATATTACCCGGGGGGCGCTACCTGTAGGCGCAAATAGGAAAAAAATTTTACAGCGCTATAAAGCGTGCATCAGAAAACTTGCTCGTAAAAATTTAACCGACTTAAACCGTCGAAAAATTCTAATATCTCAGCGAGGCGGATTCTGGGGTGCAATTCTCGGTTCATTAATTCCCGTGGTTCTTAACCGTATTATTAATCGATGAAAAAATTCGTTTTAGTCCCCGCTGATAGCTATTTTAGCGATACGGCCAAATTAATAGACATTATTCAAAATCAAATGAAAAGTATCATAAATAAACCGATTAAAGTAGGAAGTGAGGAGGATACGTTACGAGAGTATTTAACTATGCTTCAAAGGTACTTTAAAATTAAAGAATTTCAAGGAGTCCCCGCCGTTCGTTTAGAGCCCCCAGCGATACCTCCTCCATCGAATACGTTAGCTCCTCTTCTCGCACCGGCGCAGATTATACGGCCCGTGGCCCCTCTTCTCGCACCGGCGCAGATGATACGACCCGTAGCTACACCAACAAATTCTCCGAGAAATGTCTCTCGCGGTTCCCCCGTTTCACCCAGTACTACGTTGATTTCTCCCGATCCGATTCCCGTTTATCTACACGCGGAACCGAGACCCCCTCTTCGACCTACTCCCCCAGTCCCGGCGTTTCTACCGGATCATTTGATAGCGGAGTCAACACCGAATATTCCCGAAGCCGTCCACGAAGCACTCCGCCGCGAGTTTGATCCTCTTTCAAGTAGTACACCACGCCGTTCCGAAAGTACCAGTAACATAAGGAACCTCTTCAATACGTCTGAAGGCGCGACGGGTACTACACGAGACAGCGACGTAACGTATAGGCCATCGGCTGAAAGCGTGGAGAATTTATCGGAGGCTGTGTCTCTACCATTTTCGGATAAAGATTTACAAACGAATGAAAAGCACGTGAAGAGGAGACTAAATGTTCGCAAACCTTATCCGACACCTAAAAACAGACGCCGCGCATTAAGCCCTCTTAAAAAATGGAAAAATTGATACAATAAAAAATTTATTGATTACAATATTTATTTTCGTGATTCATTAAATGCAGACACATTCCATAACGAGATTATGTCATTGATATATAGAGTATCATTATACATATCTAATATTTCTCTATAATTATACCCCGAACATTTACATACGATATAAAATAAACAATGAGCACCGCATGTTTCCGAGTCAATCGGTTGGATAATATTTTTATTATATACCCACTTTTTAGCTAAATGACCCAAGTTAAAATTGTACGTAACAGGTGAATTTCCAAACGAACAGAAAAATTCTCCCTTTCCCGATTCAATAAACACAGCGACCCAATGAGAACCTGGTTCCGTCGAGTCGTCCGTATTTATAATAAAACAATACGTTTTCTGTTTCGGCGCTTTTTTGGGAATCGCGTCTTTGGAAAATGTACCAATATAAAATGGGCGCGTTCTATAATCACATTTCAAAAATTCATCAAGCTGATTAGTATTCATGATAGAATCTTTTGTAGTTCTTCGGGATAGAATGAACCCAAGATGACTTGATTATTTTGATCTTGTATGACGTAAACACTTCCTTCGACCAGTATCCCTTGTAGCCTTTAGTAAACGCTTTCGGGGCTTTTGTTAATCGAACACGTTCACCGACTTTGAATTTGGCTTTTTCCCTAATTGATTTTTTACCGTAAAGATTTTTCCAAACTAAATGCTCATTATCAACCGTTACTTCACACGGTTTGAACCCGGTCGACCTGTGTACACTGTTATTATACGATCTAACAATTTTCGGTAAATCCTTAATGAAATTTGGTTTCTTAGTTTTAGTAATTAAACGATATATTTTGTTCTCGAGAGTTCTATTGGCGCGTTCTACGATTCCGCATTTTATGTCCCCGTAACTTACAAAATGTTTTATACCGTTCTTTTTTAAATAATCCTGTACGGTCTTATTAAGAAATTCCTTTCCTTGATCCGTATTAATTTTCATGGGTTTATTAACTTTGTGAATTTTTTGAGCGCCTGTAGAACGTCTTTCCCGCTCTTTGTTTTCAAAGGTAACGCGGATAAAAAGCGCGATAAAACGTCAATGTTAACTAAAATATAATTATAATCCGGTTTCAACTCGTCCAAAACTATTAAATCCATTTGATGAATTTCATTCAGTGACGTCACATATGTTGGTGTACGAGCAAATTTAAGCTTTCGGTCTCTATGCAACGTATAGGGGTCTTGCGTTAACAACCATTTTTTAATTTTGGTCTTTGGAATTAAGGGCAAACTTTTTTCTAATCGCTTGACACCGCCTAATCCCCCTGGATTTTCAGTATCGTAATAGACTTTCTCTATGGTTTTATTCATGGCCGCGCGCTTTGACCTTTTAACTTGTAATAAAAATTAAACAAACCATATTCTTAAATTTATACCCTTTATTAAAACAAAAATTCTGTAATAATTTCATTTACATCGTTAACCATTGCATGAAATAAATTATGTATGTTTAAAGAACAATGTGGGTAGTTTTCGTTAAAATTATTTAGAGTCTTTTGATAATTGACCAGAGGAAGAGCTCTTTTCACATTAGCCTCAAGCCTTTCAGACCAATGCGAAGCTACGGGAAGGCACGTAATGTCATGAGCCAATTGAAAGTGACATGCTGTATTTTCACAGGATCCCGTTAACGACATTAGAATCTCGGTTAATTCGTCTTTAATACATTTCTTCATACACTGGTAACAGTTTTTTCTCTCCTGAATTTCCGTATTAAGACTTAAGCGAATAATTTTTAACCGCTCCCAGCTTGTTTTACACATTGCAAAACCGTTTGAAGTCGAGTACAAGACATTATACTTGTCATTAGCTCCGCGGACGTGCGAACGCAAATCAATAAATTTACCTCTTTGACATATAAATCCTTCGAGTTTTACGTAATCGGTTAGCCAACTATGAAATCGGGTTGGGGGTTTTGTCAAGTCAAAGAATGTGTCAATTTCATCGGAAAATGTCCATAAGTTTTCCCAAACGTTAAGATTAAATGAAACGTATTTTCTATGCCCTTGGCGTTTAATTTTAAGATCGGTACCCGGAATGTCATTTGAAAGAAAAATTTCCAGTTTATCGGAGAGATAATGAGAGCGTGACATGGTTGAACGATTGCAAGCGAGGAACTGTTAAACCGCTTAAGGTAAAGTGCTTTAAATGGGTTTTATTCGGCGTTATAAATTACTTTGCGATCGCGTGTTATCAAAATCTCATTATCGAATTCAAAATACATTATACATGTCACATTATGTGTTAATGCGTTTTTAAATTGCACATCGAGTCGTAAACTACCGTCCTTTCTAAGAGACATATAATCCCCACTAGCATTGTTGTCGCTTGTTAGATCGAATAGATACATGTTATACCCGGATTTAAAATTTTTAAAACTTATGAAATTACCACGGTCGGCCCCATCGATCCCCATCGCGGAAAATAGACTCTGATAAGGTAAACAATAATTTCCTTCGTCGTAGTCCATTTGGAACCCATCGGGAGGATAACGATCAGGACCCACCGAGAGGGACAAACCGGTCACGTTTAAATGTTCAAATTGTAAACTATTACTATTCAATGACCCGATAAACGCATCTTCCTTGACAAAAACCACAATAGCTCGTTTCGGTAATCTACCTAAAATGATGTTATCGCGGTTTATACTCGTTAGGCCTCTCGCTACGCTAAAATTTTTAACAATCGTTTGCGTTAAGGGATAGATAGCTGGAATATCTGATTCTAGCATTTTTGCATGCGCCAATACGATTGAAGGATTAACTTTAACTTTTGTCACGTACAAGTACGCTTGGTCTATAACTAGTTTATAATCCTTGCCTGCTTCCATAGACATGACGGTAGTTAGGCGCGGGCTTCTAACTAAACGAAATCGTACCGGAACTTGGTTTAACATAAACTTATTAATTTTGCAAATATCAACAGACAAAGGCCCCATTATTTCAAAGGATTGCGATTCTTTTGATCTTGAGCCTCGCTTCAGGGCCCCGTTGGACTCTGACTTGAACGTATCTAACCACATTTCCGAAGGCTTGGTCGTAGACTCCATATAAAACATTCCGTTTTGGAGCTGCGAATTTTTTGCATCTTCTCCATAGTTGACTAATTTTTCAAATTAGGAACTGTAAGCGTAGCAGTTGTTCGCGGACTGGGTAGAAGTATCCCCGAGATAACAATCGCATTGACTAAAAAGCGACCCTATTAGATTATTCGTTGGTGCCACTTTTGTTTCAGCGGCGGGGACATTCGATCCATCGTTATGTAAAAGTCTCAGTTTCAATTTTAACATAGTTTTTGATAAATCCATATATAAATCTTCCGACGCGGGAATAAAAAATTCCAGAGGGCCATTGTCCGATAAATTGTTTGTTGGTAAATATCTTATTTCCGTTGTGGTAATTACATTAGTATTGACCAATGGGCGTTGAAAAATATCCAGCTGACTTAGCATTCCCTCGTAAACCGCCATTATTATCCTAAAAAGTCAAGTTTGGTTCTTTTTGTAACTCTCCGTTTGGACACTTTTTTTCGTTTCCTAATGGGGCCCGTTCGTCGTTTACGGCAGCCGCTGCCAGACTGATTTCTCGTTAATCGATCAGCCGCTTTATGTAATAAATTGCTACCGGCGATTCTTAAATTGTTCTTTAACGTTTCTTTAGGGTCATGTCCTTGTTTTAAATCTTGCCACCATCTCTTGCCTACTCCAAAAGCCTCATTGGTCACGGGTTTGATAATGGGTGTTATATATTTTATCAGCTTTTTAAAAATTCCGCCCACGCCTCTTCCCCGTTGATAAACAGGTCCGGCAAAAAATGGTGCGCCACCATATTGTTCGCGGTAATATTTGAAATAACTTTCACTGTCGGCCATTTCGTCTCAAATGAAGTCTAATGACACTTTTTCCGTTTATAAAGGCTATTGTTTCGCCAAAATCCGTTTTCATGTCAATGTCAACTATTTCTGTATTATTTGTTCTCAAAGGATAGTAATCAATTTTGTCAAAAATAATAGATTTTTCAAACGGCTTATAATTTCCAGCTAGCGGTATTATTTTCATCAAAGGGGCAAACGTATCGCCTACATATTGAGGGTATATTAAATTTGAATATATATATAGTGTTCTGGCTCCCATTGATAAATCAGCAGCGTAGAGACTATCTGTATTGGCCAAGAGTTCACTAAAGCGCGTAAAGCCTAGCATTTCACCGAGACCTTTCTCAGATGAATGAAATATAATTGCAAACCCCGCCGCGGCTCCAATGTGAACGGATCCATTATGGTTAATGGTTAATTTAAATTTATCCCTTATTTCCTCATCCAAGGTTAACATCATTGCGTCTAAAATGTCTTGGACACTCGAGTAAGCACCAGTCGGTATTTGATAATCAATTCGAGTTTCGACTCTAAACGCGGCGTCTTGTACATTATCACTTCTAATTTCAATGTAATTAAAGTTATTTAACGATAAGGACTTTATATAACCAGCAAAAGGTTTCGTACAAAAATATGACCCAATATGAAATCCGTCTTTCCGATATGGATTTATGTTAGGTTCAAAATCGAGAAGCTCTTTAATTGGTCCATTTGGAATTCTAATATGGTAGTTATTGGTGGTTATCAAATTCCAACAGAGCCCGTTTGGTTTTGTGTGGAGTTCAATTTTAATTTCATTATCAAGCCCGAATTCTTTTAAACTTTCATTAAGCGCTGCAATAAGTTTTCGCACGACACTATATCGAAGGATATTTCCATTCTGGTCTTTCTCCGCTTCAATTTTACCCACTTTCACTGATATTTTAAAGTATGTAAACGGTTGCACGTTTTTAACGGTTGTTGTGGAAACTGCTAAAAATGACCGGTTTTTTTCTGTAATATTTTCCCATGTTGGCGGTAATATAATTTCGCTAATTCCAACTTCAAAATTTGAAGGTACATTTAAAGGTCGTCCTAAATTTACTTTATAAGTAGACGCTGAATTTTCCGGGTATAAATCGCTCGAAGCGTTACTCGGTAATGTTAAAAATAGATCGTCCATTGCAAAAATAATATGGCCACTAGTCTGAACCACCACGTAAACTTTAATTAGATACGATATTAACAACTGGTTATATACTATGACATTCCTTTCTAATTTATAGGGCTATTCACCTCTAGTTATCGATAACCTGATTCTGATTTCCAGTTTTTCCTGGATTTACTGATATAAAAGGACGGGATTTTTTCCATGTTTTCTCACAATTCGTTAATGTTTCTGATAAAAAGTCTTACGTTCCTTATGAAAAATCAACAATCTACTAGTAGCTGGGATCTCTCTCGACATGGTAATATACTTATAATAACATTCAAATTATTGTAAAATATTCCACCAAAAAATGTGTGTTAAGCTAGTCTTAAAACAACTTAATGTTTCCCCGACATACGTTCTAAAACGCCTCACTTGGTGGCGCTGGAGAAACTTTTTGACGGGGCCTCGTACCCAGTTTAACCCCCCCGACCTCCCATAAATCTTTCTATCATACACCTTATTTAAATTGAATAATACAATATATATATTTATATATACGACCCAAAACAAAATACTAGCTCAAAATTAAAGTTTTTACCTTGTCAAATGACAATGATGAGTCCGTTACTGTTCGTTGAGCTTTACCAATGGCCGTTAGTAATGGCGTACATCCTAGAACGTTAAAATATTTTAAAAAATGTTCATTTATAAGCCTAAAATTTTACCTGGAAAGTATGCGGCCAATATAATTCCTAGAAATCTAAAAAAAATGTTAAAAGTTACGCGGTTAGATACTTAGCACAATTTAGTTCCCATTAGCAATAACTAGAGTGCCCGAAATCCTATTTAAAACGTTCAAAACTTAAAACATTATCTTAACAATACTTCTGGCTTAACTTTCTTTTGGAGAATGGCGATTTTGACCGCGTTGCTTAAGATGCTGGGTGAAGATGCTGGGTGAAGAAAGTGGCGCCATCTAACTTAAATATTATATATAAAAAAATTAGTAATTTATAAAGTGTTATTAATATTGATATATAATAAACAAATTAGCCTGATATTTATGCTATATATTTAAAAAAGTTTTTGTTCGAAAATATATTTTTATGGTAATCTTGCAACGTAATACATAGATGGCGCTAGTGGGCTTGGAAAGGAGAGATTTTGGCAATTTTTCAGGAGGCGAGTTGCTTAAAATTATCGGTTAGGTTAAATGTTATATTATATTAATTATAAAGTGTTATGAATATTGGTATATATTAAACAAATTAGACTGATATTTATTTTATATATTTTTAACAGCCCAAAAATATATTTTTATGGTAGTGATTTAGTACAATAGATGGCGCTAGTGCGCTTGGAAAGTAGGGATTTTCGTGGAGGCGCGGTAAATTCGAAATGTCAATATAAAATGTTAAGTTATTTATCGTAAACTTTATGCTTTGTATAATAGGAATAATGGCCATCTGGTATAATGAATTCAATACGAGTTCTATGGGAGTCAAAAGAGTTTCAGCAACTAAATATTTGGACACTGATAATCCTGGACTCTGGACATCTGAAGAAGTCTTAAATTTCGAATTAGAGGATGAAGGTCAAAAAGAGTTTCAGCAACTAAATATTTGGACACTGCTGATCCTGGACTCTGGACACCTGAAGAAGTCTTATACTTAGAGATTTATGGTTCGGTGTTGGTCAAACCGAAAATATTCAATACACCTTTTTAACTATTTTTGTTTAAACACTTGCTGATTTATGGAAGCGACGCTAACATTTTCCCGGTAAAAATTAATATTCAAACATATAATAAACCTAAAGAGTTTAAACACTTGTTAATCGACGCTTACAATTTCTAACGGTCTTCAGAACACATGTTAAATTCGCGCCAAAACTTTAACAACCATATAGCTACCAGGACAAATACCCTAACGGTTAATTATAAAGGTACAAACTTAAGCCATATATTAATATTCATGTCAAACATAAGTGTACATTAATAAACCTAAAGAGTTTAACCACTTGTTGATTTTTATACACGCGACGCTTACACTTTCCCGCCAAAAATTAATATTCAAACATATAATATAACTACTTGATGATCCTAAACACATGTTACTATCTAACAGGTCAATGACCCATAACGGTAAAACAATACCACGCTCATTAATATTCACCCTTTTGACCTTGAACAGGTCGACTAACTAGGCTAATTAATTAACACCTGTGCTCGTTACGCACGAGTGCACGCGTGACACGCGCCCGAGGGGGGGCGGAATCGCGATTCCCCGCTTCATTCCCCCCCGTCACGCAGCTGGGGACGCGGTAGCCACGCCCCCTTTTGGCTAGGAATAGGGCACATAACTACTTACGACAATAGAACAAATTCTTATGCGAAATATAAAAGTTTCATGTGGTCTCACAAGAGTTCGTTGATTGTTAGAAAACTTCTAAGCTCGTTTGGTTCTGACGTTACCCGTGTTCTGTTAAATACGCGACTCGATAGAAGAATATCGCCATGAATCAGCGAAATCATCGGAACGAAATATTAAAATTCCTGCATCACGAAAAGCGCGTGACAGCACTGACGGACTGAAGTTTTTCGGATGGTTGAGAGATCTTTCTCCATTTAGAAGCAATGTTTAATACTTGATTTCTTCTGCTTCTGCGACTGTAGTTAAAGATATTGTCGGGCAAAAACTTTAATGAACTAAAACTGAAACGAAATGACCAAGTCAATCCCATTGCTGTCATGAAGAGCCTAATTTCAGTACGAAACGAATAATTTCTCGATAATAATCAGCAACTGTTCAATAGAATAGCTTGCACCTTGCAACGAGGTGCCAACTTGAGTAATTTGGCATATGAACTTGTCCCTACAGCTACGGTTTTGTTCGATGAGATATTATTTAGAAAAATAAACAAAGCAGTTATCGCCCACGTTTTCAAAAGGTTACGCAAAATACAGCGTGCTCCGGATCCAGTTTTTAACCAAGTGGTGGTAGACGGATGATATTTGCCCCAGCGAGTAGTGTTGCCCCGTTCCGTAACCTTTAATTCCATCTTTGAACTCTACTGTGACTATGAGAAAACCCATTACACAGCCAATGTGGTGGTTGTTTTAAGATGGGTATAAGGAAATACTATCAACAAAGGGAGAGGAGCTAAGCAGAAAATCCTCTTATGCAATGGCAGCTGAGACAACTATTTATAATAATTTTGTGTTCCTTACTAGTCGAGAGAGCTTCCTCCGAAGTCCCTTAAATTGAGATAATAATATAATAAAACTAAATCAAAAACTATAAGGGGTGCATGTTGCACTATGGAGCAAGTGGAAGGCGGTGCCGACAAACTGATTGTAAAAACAGCCATCGAACTAGCGATTAGCGAAGATTCGTAGAATAGAAAACATCGCGGTTGTTGGAGAAGATACTGACCATTGGGGGTTTACTAATAGATTTATGGAATGCTACTGATAGCGACTGTTCCCTTTTTTTGCTAAGCCCGTCCACGGTAACAAAGATAGTAAAATGTTTGATATAAAAGAAATACAAAAAAACTGTTTCTTTACGCAGACACGATTTTAACGTTGTACAGAAGAGGTAAAACGAAGGCCTTTAATATGTAAAAATAGAATGAGGCTTTTAAAAAAAAGGTCTTAATATTTAACGATATAAATTTGGCAAAGAATGAAGTAGAACAAGTAAGTGAAGCATTTTTACTGGCCCTATATGGAGCTTCTAGGAGCAACATTTTGGATGAGGAGAGGTGCTTAGCTTACACTAAAGCTACAGTCAAATAATCAATCTCGTCTACTTTCGAGCTGGCAAGTCTTCCACCAACTAGCGACTCTGCAAAGCAACATAAACTTTGGTTCTACCCTCAAATGCAACCTTGGTGAGGCAATAAACTGGATTCCACTAGTGAGGGGTGGAATGTTTATGGTCAAGAACTGAAGCCTATTGTAACCACAAAGTAATTCACACCTGAAGAGCTGCTAAACTTTATTGCATGTTAATGCAAAGATACGTGCGACCGTTCTTGCAAATGCCAAAACAGGCCAATTCTGTTCGTCATTGTGTAAAAGTAGTATGTGTTAGTTTTGCTTGAATAACAGTACCGAAAATATTCAAGACGATGGTTCGGATTACTATGACATTTAAAAAAAGTAGTTTTTAAGTATGTGATAATTGTTCGTAAATAATCTGGTATTTTTTTAATACACACAAAACACCTCACTTAATCACCTCCTTTCAAGTTTTCGCTATTTTAACTTTTTAAAAATGATTTTACAAGAGGATTTTTTCAATATTAATTCCCCCCCCCTAGGGTGCCTCTTTCATAAGAACGGAATATACTCGATACTCGTAGATGGTTTTTAAATGGTGGTCTTAGAAATGCAGATTTAGCTAAGCAATCATTTAAAACTCTCCCGGAAGCTATAAGAACAATATAACAGATGCGAATACCAGTTATGTAGTTTTGGCCAGTCAAGATGAAAAAAATCGAAGATAAAAATTATCCATTTATTTAATCTACGTAAACCAGAAATTTTAGCTAAAATGACTGCGCTATAAGAAAGGCCTTACGAAAAATCTATCAAACCGGCTGTTTGAAATGGCACTACAATCTGCGCATTCAGCTAGTTGTTGCTTTCTTATAAATGACCCATTGGTTGCGAGTTTCCAGTTTCCTATAACCGGTACTTAAATATTAAATATGATTATTGTTATTTTTACGGTAAGTTAATCAAATTAAAATCATTCATGCGTATTCTAGCTTTAATATTGTGCTTTCAAATTCTAAAATAATCCAAAAACTACTAAGTTAGAGTGGTGTGAAATCTTGAACCAAGTTGAAAGGTTTTTTCCGGTTTCAGTTAACGTCTGATCGGGGGTCTTTGCTCTCAGCAAAGTCTTTGATCTTGATGATTTTAGTGGCGCTCCGTTTGCTCTTGAAGTAGATGTACTCGATGATCAATGACGCGACGGCCGTGGCTACGCCGATGACCATTACGAAGAAAATACCAGCTTCGCGATCACAGAAAAAAAATGTTTGATCAATTCAGGTCATTAGAAGAATCGTCTGCTTATATCTGGTATCTGAATCTTTTCGCGTCTTCAAACAAAATAATGTCCCCAGAATCACTCGAGGAATAGTTTTAAAATAACTTTATTTTCATTTATATCGAGAATTTAGGACGTTTGCTAACTACGTATTATTTTGTGAAACTTTTTATATCGGCAGAATTTTGGTTCCAAATTCAATATATTAAATTATGAATTAAAACAACAATAATAATTACATAATAATATTAACCAGCTTGGCTAATACCCACGACACCACCTTAGTTCTAAGTCATTTAGCCACTTTTAAATCGATTTATTCAGGTCACCGGGTTACAATGCGTAGGAGGGTGGTGCCAAACCCTTTATGTCCCGCGAGCTAACAGCCCCCTAAACTAACTATTCCCATTTTTAAAGGTATATCTATCCTATTTCGTGGTATGAAGGAACAAATTTCAGAACGATTACAGATGATCATTAAAAAACTTGAGTTGATACACATTATCCGTTAGCCCGAATTGATTCTTGCTATTAGCTTTTAAATCATGACGATGTTTTTCTTCAATTTTAGTTGTTAGCGTTACTTTCTGGGTTTTAAAAAAGCAGTATTTAAATCTGAGAGATAAATGTTCTGGTACGCACCGATGTTGTCAAGCCCAATTCCGTCGCCTTTCTTTGCCTCGTGGTGGCATTTCTTCAGGTGCGGGTTGTTGTTCCACCATTTCTCCTTCAGATTTTCCAAATTTCTGTTGTTCAGCAGTAGAAGTATTCTGAAATGAAGAAATAAATTATTTTCGATGCGTGAAACAACTCATCTCCTTGAGTTCTTACGCGCTATTCAGTCTCTCTCGAATCTGGGACCCTTTGGGCAGGGCTAGGGCCAATGGCTTTCTGCTGAATTCACTGCCAACCTGTCGCAGTTCACAATTGGCCATAGTAGCGTAACGCACTTGCGTAGATTCGGCTGTGGACAAATGTAGACATATCATCATTAGAATATTTAAATGACCTTCTACCTAGTACTCACCGAGCAGGGCGAACCCATCTTGAGGTCCCTTAGAACTCAAGGTCAGCTGAACACCTGCATCAAATGATTTCGGAAAAGTCGTTTCCTTCATGGTCCACCATATTTTGGTGTACTTGTCCGAAACGGGGTAATCCCAGACAGCCAATTTGGCTCTCTCAGTTTCGTTCAAAGAATCATCCAAGGACATGTTTTTCCAAATTCTGTTTTCCATTTTTTTTGGGAACATAAAGAAAATAAACCAACCAGATCCGTTAATTTAACTTAAATTTTAAAAAAGTTTTAATTCCTTATAAAACTTTATTAAATCTCCACTATTTCATATACTTAAGCCTCTATGTAAACGTTCTACAATATTAATTTTTATGCAAATTTTTTCCCGCTCATTTGAGCAATTTTTTATCGTTATTTTATACATTCAAATTTAAACCTTATGAAAACGCTTAGAAAAATACTGACACCTTGATTTTTTATATTTTTAAGGCTACGTAATACCTTTTATAATTAACAATAAAACTGTTTGGGCTTGGTTGAAATGATTTTGGGTCCCTAAATAATTTTTAAACTTTATTGTCAGTTTTAAGTCTCAGTGTGAACTATAGCTACGTTCACACGCAAGCGGTAAAAAATTGTTTTAATAGCTTTGAAACGATTGAGCCTTGTTCAAACTCCTTCGAATGTGTTGATTTACTTAAAATCGATATCAATACAGAGTGAACGTGGCTTATATCATTCTGGTTCCGCTTTATCAAATTCGTAAAATTCTTTAGACGAGATACAGTTGTACAATTTTAAAGTGGCTTTGCTTTTTTCAAATCTGTAACCGGTTATGAAATAACTTAAGTGCTGCCAAGGATAACGCTTGTACGTTTCATGGTGTAAAAGTTTCCTCGACTCACTCGTAGAAACGCTCTTCGATGGCTGCCATTCTTTCGAAGTAGGTTTTAGAGGTGGTTCCTTCGATCGGGGCGTATTTGATCTTGTACTGCTTGGATAGATCATCAAGGGACTCGATGGTGGTGTCCAGGCGGGAGACGGTCAAGAAAGCTGCTAAGTTGGCCGTATACGACGCAATGATGATGAACCCGAATAACCACCAAGTGGCCGCCACCAATCTACCGGACAAGTTTCTGGGAGCCTCCCCTCCACCTGCAAGCCGGAGAATAGTTACTCATCTGAATCTTCGAACGGTGGATAAATAAACAATTCAATGATGGCCCAATTCATCATTGCTTTAAGAAAATATGCTTCGATTGTTTTAATAGATTTTGTTTCGATTGAAAGGTCTGTTCTTTTAAGTGTTTACCTTGAGGAGTGAGCGAGGTGATGCAAAACCAGAGGGATTCCTTGAGACTAAAATCCCTTGTCTCCTCCTCGTCTTTGAATTTATCCTTTTTATTGTGGTAACTGTACGGACTCAGTCGGTCGAACAAGAACATCAGGAAGCTGGAAATTATTATTTTTTAAAGCAATTAATCCAGTAGACGAGTAATTAAAAGGATGAGTATGCTAACGCCTAGACGTTCCAGATCTGGTGAGAAGGAAAGGTATCTTGAGACGTGTCAACAGATAACAAGTTAATTTTAGCCCAAAAGGCACATTTTAAGGAGCCTAGGTAGTTTTTTATCGATATCTGATTTGGATGTTTTTGTGTAGCAAGTTATCATTTATCTATCGTCGTGTTTCTTAAACTATCGAGTCGCGATCAACACTTTTAAAAGTGCCATATCTTCGAATGATTTAGGCAATCTCGTCTCTTTCATTTCAATTATTCACGACTAAGAAGTTCGATCCTTTTCTGTACCTTACTCTCTCCGCTTAGTAGTTTTATAGTAGATTAATCGTCATGATTTCTATCTCGAAAGTTTAACGGTCCGTTCCAAGTTTGGTTATTGCCAAATCTCTGACCAATGGCCTCAACCAATGTAAATAAGGTTTAAAAGAAGGCTTACGCTAGCCAACTATTTTGGCTGAACTAAGTCGAAGTTAAAATAGTCGTGAAGTGTTAGAGAACTTGGGTGTTCTGACCTGGTAAAGAAATAAGCACCAATGATACAAGCCCAAACGTTGGCTTCGAGTACGGTCAAGAACTTGAAATGGTCTGTTTTGCGGTCACTCTTCTTCATGAGAATAGATATTCCAACAAGATCGTAGAATGGAACCGTGAAGTCCACAGCTATTTCTCTTTCCGCCATCACAGACAATTGTCCCAATGCAAGATCGGCACGCTAGTGAAAGTTACATTAGCTCGAGCTAATAAAAGGGTTAGTCTAGAATATTTCTTGTTGGTAAAAATTACATTCACAAGAAAAACGATTATTAGTAGCGCTAGTAACTCATAGTTTAAATTGTGTAATTTATATTACGCACAACATGAAACGAGTCAGGTGACTAATTTAAAAAAAATATTAAATCATTCTAAGTTGGAAGATTAACCGAGAAAGAGCTCCAGAACCTAGATTTTAATTTAATGTCAAAACCTACGGAAATAGATAAAGGAAGTTATATAGGTCTAAATGATTGGTACGACAGTCATATCTTAGTTAAAATGTTTTCCAACAAATGCAAATTAAAAAGACTGAAATCAAGAAAATTTCAAAGGGAAATTTGAATTTTCGTTAACTTATGTAACAGACCCCGTTAATAATATCACCAATCATTCCATTCCAAGAAATCTGTCCGTTTCCGTTTTCCAACATGTCTCCGTGTTTCTTTTCTTTATTAAGGAATAGTCGATAGTTGAAATCCCAGTTGGCCACCCTTTTGATTTCATTCAACAAATCGATGCACAATCCCTCGAATTCCACCTCTCCGTTCCCCTTTTCCGTGGCGTAAACGAAAGGAGGATCCTGGTAAGCGAAAACAATCAAATGAAGATTGGTTCTATTTCAAACGTATTCCTTTCATTTTCTCGGTCTCTTACGTGAACAGTGGTAATACGCAGCATGGATGTGGCGTCTAGCTTTGATATGACCTCTACGTCACCAATGAACTCGGTTTTCGGATTACCCCCTAAATTCGCCTGCCAAGATATTAAGTGCTGCGAAAAATTAAACTATTATCTTTTGGCCATATCTAAAATTAAACAATGGATATTGCGATCTTTTGAAAAAGAATATGACATTTAGTGGAATGAACATTGTTGTTGTCTCGGCCATACCGAAGCTTTACAAGCGATAAGAGTTATTATTTTTACCTTTATCTCTCTCTGGCTTACCCAACGCTAAGAAGCTAAGAGTCACAATCAGTTGCAAAAATTATCATTTAATATTATAAATAATTAACAAAAATTAACCAATTATTTAAAGATAAAATGTTTTTGAAGTCAGAAAACCGATGGTGCTTTTAGAGTATATCTGCGATAAGTACACTGCAAAATGAAAGGGTGCATTGTGATCATTTGATAACCAATATAGAACACAATTTGTATAGTCAATATAATCCAACTGCGAGCTTAGAGTGATCCAATGAGATTTTACGCAATCTTTACGTTAACCTGATAAGATCTAGTTATTTTTAAGGCAAGCTCGTAGTGAATCAGTTCATGATTTTTACTAGGATACACATGTGGAAGACATGTGAATATACCTGGGGCATTTACAGATTATTATTGGGTACGCTAAAGTTACATTAACTTTTCTTATGACATAAGCCCATGGATAGTGTTTCAAGACAATAAAAATTCAGGAATCTTACTTCGGTCAGATGTTAGCAGTGTTTTGAAACATCCAAAAAATGCTATATAGTCTTACACAATTGTAAGTGAAGAAGGCGATATTGTATAACTATAATTATTTAATTTAATTCGATTTCGCTTACTGACACCAGGTGAAAACCGAAAATATGATATCCCAAATATTAAATAATGTTTGTAATAAATAATCCTAACCCATTTATATACTGTTTAGTTATTCATATATTACTCTTACTAAGTTTTTTACTGGGTTAATTGGGAAATATTTATTATCATAACGTATATTGCAATTACCAACCTCGGATTAAAGATTGGAAGAAACAGGAAATACAGAAGAGGAAAATCAACTCTACGTGCAGCTTTCAGAAGTCTTTAAAGCAAGGGTTTTTCTTAAAATATAGATTTCAATTATTATTTCATTATTTTCTGTAAAAAAGCCACCCATAGAAACACATATTGGTGTTCAAAATTTAAACTTGATTAGAATTTGAGGGGAAAATGTGTTACGGAGAGTAAAACCTTTTCAGTTATGAAAATATCGTTTATCTTCTTGGCATTAGCTCCTAAAAAGTTTTTATTCTTCAATGAATTTTAATACGTTATTTTCATGAACATATTTCTTAAGGGTTAAGTTCAATTACGAGTAAAGCATTTTTATAAAATACACCAGGATGGCGAAGCGCTTGATGTACAATGTAAGTTTAATTCTAATAACGAAAATCTTTTTTGACCTTAAAGAACTTTCAAAAATATGCTTTACATGTACCCTAAAAAAGAAGTTATTTCAAAGTAAAAAAAATTAATGTATAAGAGAGAAGATGTGTCAGCAAGGTTTCGCTAACTAACAAATTATTATGAAATTATTATAATTTTTATTAAATGATTGAACTGGCTTATACCACGACGAAAATGACCGAAGGAATGTTTAGTTTCTTAAGAACGTTTTTGTATAATATTTAAAAAAAATGTTTAAGCTAAACCCAGTTAATAATAACGTTAAAACATACAGGGGGTTTCAGGGAAGTCTGATACAAAGTAATAGGCATGTTCGTTGGGTAACAAGGAGTAGAAAAGGCCCTTAGAAACGTGTTCCTAAATCGAACCGTATCCGAGTAATTGGACTTCAAAAATTGGGCTCCAAAACGTCGAAAAAGGCGAAAATGTGCATTTTCTGTTATTCCTCGGACGCAACTGATTCCTTTCACTAAGCATTGGTTTCTTAAGAATCTAAACAAGTATCAAAAGTGCGTTATTTAAATGTAAGAAGTAAGCTAAGTGTAGAAATACCTTATAGGAAAAACAAGGAGTTTGTTAGTGACTACGCCTAGTAAAAAAGGGAATTATGTAATTCTTATAATGCCATAAGAAAATACAAATTTTACAGCTTGTGAGGCGTTTTGAAACGAATATAGCTCATCTCAGTGTTTTTCCCCTAATGCTTCTACACTGCATGTAGTTGGTTTGTGTATTATAAACCGTATAAGGGGTTATTACGTCAAGCGTCTGCTAAATTTTCTATTTTGCTAGCTTGCAGTGCAATTAATTTGACCTCGGACGAATAGTTCCGCCTGCCGTCGTTAGGGAGCGCAACCATAGTAATTTTCTTTTAAATGACGTGGTCACTATGAAACAATTTGTTATTGATTATTTCCACACGTTGAATACGTCTTTCAATAAACAACGAACTTCAGATACTAGTGATTGTTATCTTATCTTTTGCGATAAAAACCAAATACTTTGTCAAAGGAAACAATTGGGTCCAAGGAATAATAGAAACTGCACATATGCGCGTTCTTCGACGCTTTGGACGCCGATTTATGACTGGTAAGGTCAATTTAGGAAAACGTTTCTTAGGACCTTTTTAAGAACACAATTGTATAACATTTCTGCTTATTGATCATGCTTTGCAAATATTATTTAAAGCCAAGGGATATCAGAGGAATAATTTTATTTCATTTGTTAGTCCTTTGTGGTATTTGTATCTTGAGGACCCATGTGAGTAATATCAAAGAAGCGGAGGAATATCTTTCCAAGAAAATGGCTCTGCACCAGATATTTTGAATAGGCTGAATATTTTCGATAACAAAATATGTTTAAAACTTAAACCCATGGTATTATGAAAATTAACGCCTTTACGTTGGAACACATTCTCATTTTAGAACATATCTCGGATAATGTTGCATGATAATGTTTAGAGATTGTCTTTAATTTCAAACACATTAATTTATGTGTACCTCTAAGTGGTGTTGTACTGCTTTCTCTAAACCGTTGAGTTAAAAAATAATTTCTTTTTGACACAATCTTATATTGAAGACACATCCAAAATAGAAAATATGTACCACTTTTGGAAGCGCTAACTTTTGTAATCCTAGTAATAGTGGTTATTAATTTTCTTACGGAATACTCATGAGATAAATAACTGTATTTAATAAGTACTTAATAAAATCAATATAACGATACATTACTTTATTTACAACTTAAAACAATAAAAGTTGGACACAACGTTTCGAGCCTTACTAGGTTCTTTGACAAGTGTACCACTTTTCGTTAAAGGCCATGTGACTTAAAGAATATATAATAAATTCCAATGTATTTTTGGAATCACAAAGTTCAAAAGAAATAATATATGTAAGAGATATATATATGATATATATAATATTATTCAAATAGAGATAACTTGGAAAATAAACGTGTTCTTGAAGTGCTTCGGAAAGCGATCTCCATCGGCATGTAATCTTAATTAGGTTGAGAAATTGATCTAATTGTGCACTTAGTTAGGATCACCTTTGACACGTAACTAGAAAAAGTAAACTAAGCTTATTCAAAAACAGGAACTTAATGTGGTGATCTTGAGAATGTTATCTTATATTGTTACGAAAATGATAAATTTGGGTGCTTGAGGAACACCAGGCTAGGATCAGAACACGTATACCAAGCTCATTTTAACAACACGTACCTAATGTGTTCATCTTATAAATGTGATCTTATCTGTTTTCGAAACTGATTTATTTGTGTGCATCAAGTACACTTGGTTAGGATCCCCTTTGGCACGTTTCTAGAACACGTATTATCAGCTCATTTTAAGAACACCTACTTAATATGTACCTGTTGGGAATGTGATCTTATCTGGTTACAAAAATGATTTATTTTTTGCATTGGGAAAACTAAGTGAGCATCACCTTTGGCACGTTTCGTGAACATGTGTTATTCGTGATCTTATTCAATTACGATTAAAGTGAACTCAAGGCGTTTTAAGTAACCTAAATACGCCTTCAATTTGCAGTGTACTCTTTTCACGAAAAATAATCAGAACGGCCTAGTGTAAAAGATCTTCCTTTCTAATTTCAATTGTTCTGTTTATATTGAGTTTAAACGTTCTACTTTTCTAGTCTAAAAATGTAAAGGGGAGTGTTCTCCTTCTGCAGATCACGAAACAACTTCGAAAACTCGTACCTCACTTCAATTTAATATTGCCGGTAGCTAGTTCATATCAAATTGAAAATAAGTTCTTGGCTTTACGTACTTCACTTCTAAAATCGGGAGATTTCAATGTTCCTTTAGATATTTGCATCTTGATTTTCTGGTAGGCTGTCATTCGTTTGGTGTGGTCTGTTTTGAAAACGATATCGCCATAAACGCTTTTCAGTGGAGTCTGCAATAACAATTTTTTTTATTTCTGTTCTCATTATAGGTCTATACATAAGTTTAATAAGTGCGTCGGCTTGTTAAAATAATTACTGATAAAATCATTCAAGTGAGGTAAATTTCAAAAATAAATGGACTACCGACGAAAATTAGCATTTTAGATGGCCACAAATACAAGAAAGATGACGTCTAAAAAAGCCCTGAGTCGCAAAGTTCTTTTTCGGATGTGACGAAACTTATTTTCAAACTAAACAACTTTTATCCGACTATTTATTTGTATATCTTTGGTTTTTACGCACGGTGTTGTTATACATAAATTGATATCTAGGACCTATGGTGAAGTTGAAAACCTTAAAACCAGAACAGTAACTCGAAACCGAATCTTGAGATAATTTTTAAATTTCCTTCATAAGTCAGCATTAATTTACGTAATGATTTAACTCAATGTTACAAACGCGAATGTCGAGACCTATTTTTAGTTTCACATTTTTCGAGTGGAATTGATTACTTTCACGCTAGCGCTAAGAACAGGTTAGGCATTACCGACAACGTTTGTGTCAATGCTCGTCCGGTTTTAAGTTGACAAATCCTAAACAGGTGGTTTAGTGCTGTAGCATTTGCTTTATAAGCAGAAGGCTCTGAGTTGAAATCGCCCTTTTTTCATTGAAGAGAGATGTGGCAACATTTTCAATCCTCTACGAAATAATTCAAATCGAACAAGAAATCCCGTTATATTTAAATAAGAACCAAAATGTAAAGATATTTAAAATATTAATACACGCGTCCGCTAAAGCTAAAATTCTAATTTCGAATTATGGGTCGGGTTTCTGTGAAAGATCACTCGCCTGCCAAAAAGGAGGACCCGGGTTTAAAACCCACCCGACGCTTTCGCAAATTGATAATAAGACTAAAACCCAATCGAACGGACACGGTTATTGTAAAACCCCACCTAGGTAACATAGTAAAAACTTACTTTCGATTTGTTTGATACGGATTTAAACACTTAATTTGTTTTTTATTTAGAATAATTAAATGTTTCCATTTGTTTAATTAAAAACCAAAATTTTCTTTTTGCCCCGTAGACTCCAAATACTACGAATGAATTCACTATCAACATGGATATCGAAGGTAAAAGGTAAATTTCGAAAATCTCTAGACGGGAATTGTCTACGATATTGTGACGTTGCTCACAAATAAATTGTTTTGATGGCCATCATTTTGAAATTTTCTAGTTATCATTGAATGGTAAATTTTATTTAAAACTTTTAAGGTTCATCTTTTCATTCGATCGAAAATAACAAAAACCCATAAAGCAAATTACTTTACTTATGATTATGAACGGATTTTTTAATAGTAGTAGAGGTATTTCCTAAAAATTACGATGAATTTTAATTTTGTTTGTTAAGAGCCACAATTAGGTAAACGTTTCATAGACCGAGTCAGCGACAAAGGCCTGTCTTCGGATTGGTATAAGATACAACGCCAAAAGCGGTAGAGCCCCGCCCATCAAAGCCCGAGATGGTTTAACGGGTTATGATAAATTTCGCTATTCATTGTTGTTATAAAAGCATTATTGAAAAAATAAATTTGGTCATCCTGTATCATGCTCTAACTACTTACGAGCAGAATTATTTATTATAATAATTTTTCAGTGAAGCTATATGTAATGCTACTAGGGTTGTTCAGTGGTTTATTGTTAGATGTCTTAACAGAAATCTACGTTATTTTACCGTTATGGAAGCGGTTCGTGACTTCAACAACACAGGAAATTCCAATCCAAGGTTCCGTGGAGAAAACAGTTAAAACGTTAATATGGAATTCACGGTCTTAGCCTATTTCGTGTCCCATTTTCGATCCAGCACAAGACGCGCAAGCGACGACATAGGATTGTCAAAAGACTTTGTCTGGAGAAATTTTGACCGCTAACGTTTTCATCCGTTTCAAGGGACCCTACACCAAGGACTTCATGATGGCGATTGGGAACGAAAATATGAATTATTTTAATGGCTTTCGCATTATGTGCGACGAAAACGCGGATTTTCTCAATCATCTCTTGATTATTCACTCCAGGTATGATGCAGCGATCATTTCGAGAAATGATTTATCGTACTGATACTTGTATTGCAGAAAACGGTGGAATCATTGAGCCTTACCATTATATTTCGATTTTGTTTTGATTAATAAAAGATTTTCGTATGGTTGAAAAGGTTATATAGTTTTTTTAGTTCTCATATTTATGACCTACAAAAACCATATTGCCCCACAATACCAAATTTTGTTTATCATGAGCACGCATTTTGATGATAAATGCAATTTTCGTACAGAACCCTGTTTATTTTCCCTTTTTCGATTTCCCTCTACAACTTTATCCATGATACTTTTTGTCTCATAAATAAACATTAATTTTATTAGATATTTACCCAAAATTCGATATTTACCCAAAATTCGATATTTACCCAAAATTCGATATTTACCCAAAATTCGATATTTACCCAAAATTCGATATTTACCCAAAATTCGATATTTACCCAAAATTCGATATTTACCCAAAATTCGATATTTACCCAAAATTCGATATTTACCCAAAATTCGATATTTACCCAAAATTCGATATTTACCCAAAATTCGATATTTACCCAAAATTCGATATTTACCCAAAATTCGATATTTACCCAAAATTCGATATTTACCCAAAATTCGATATTTACCCAAAATTCGATATTTACCCAAAATTCGATATTTACCCAAAATTAGATATTTACCCAAAATTAGATATTTACCCAAAATTAGATATTTACCCAAAATTAGATATTTACCCAAAATTAGATATTTACCCAAAATTAGATATTTACCCAAAATTAGATATTTACCCAAAATTAGATATTTACCCAAAATTAGATATTTACCCAAAATTAGATATTTACCCAAAATTAAATATTTACCCTAAATTAAATATTTACCCTAAATTAGATATTTACCCAAAATTAGATATTTACCCAAAATTAGATATTTACCCAAAATTAGATATTTACCCAAAATTAGATATTTACCCAAAATTAGATATTTACCCAAAATTAGATATTTACCCAAAATTAGATATTTACCCAAATTTAACCACTTTTGTTTTAAATTTATTTAAATAATTTCATAAGGGGGGACCCTTAGAATCGTCGATTTTGCCATCTTAATTTACATAGATAAATATAATATTTAAGTTGTCAAAAACGTTTTCGGTTGCCATGGTAAAACTAAAGCCCATCGCATTTTTTCCCTTTGGGGGTTTTTTATGTTACATGAAGGTCTACTTAATCCATGAATTTAAACAAAATCGATGAGTTACACCTCGGGTAGTCTCCTTGTCAGTTGCATGGTTTTGACGTCCTAGAAAATCTGAGATTTTCGGGGTCACGTGCAAGTAACCTGTAGGCTACCAGATCGTAGAACCTGGTTGGTGTTATCACTACCCAATCCAAATATAACCGTAATCTTGATTCATGTAAAAATTGGTTTAAATTTACGGTGGACACGAGTTTTTCACGGAAATGGCTTAATATGTCTTATTTTTGATTGCCTGGCACCTAACTGCCCACTTCTCCTTATTACTCCTTTATCCACCAAAAAACAATAATGCCCAATTGTGGTCTTTTTCGATTCCTTAACGTGGTGCTTTTAAGATAAGAACACAGAGGTATAAAATACCAAAAACAAATGAGACCCGAACTGGACCTCCAGTACAGGGAAAAGCACTTAGGGTAACTCGCTTCCTGATCTCTGGGATCTTTGGATTCAATTTACCTTTTCTGGGAATTTCACTTCGGAGAATGTCGGAATAAAATGATAATTTATCATATTATATTAATAATAATTCATACAAATATAAAAATTTGGTTCTTTTATAATTTAAATGTGACCATAGTTATTGAAAATCTAAAGCAACAACACCTTACTACACTTCAGGTTTAACCACATTCCTACTCGAAATATATTTCAATGTGAAACTAATTATGTTAAAGGTCATCGTCCGAATCACTTCTGTGTTACCTTTTCGAGCAATGTCCTCAGTTTTGCATTAGCTCTTTCAACCTTCGCTTCGTCCGTTAACGCAGCCACGCAGTCTTCAGGTAAGGTTAACTTAGGCGGCCAGTTGGTGTCTTTCGTCACCAATTTGAGAACGTTTCGAATCAGATCAAAATGAAAAGCGCTGTATACCTGCAGAAGGAATTTCATCAAGTTAGTCCATAACATTTAGACATTCAATTATACACCTAATCGTGTTTGTAAGAATTGCGTTAGCTAAACAAACAATTCTACATTAATAACTCTATTTTCCTCTTAAATGTGTAAGCGGAGTAGTAATTGAATTTTTAAATTATCTAACTCAAATATTATCATCACAATTAAAGATGAAACAGCTGTGGTTTTTAATACAAGGGAAACTGCAGTAGATGAGGTTTTCGGTGTCATTGTAGTTACTGATATAAATGTAACCCGTCTTTTGAATTACAAGGTGAGTATTTAGAGCGTATTATTAAGCACGGTTAGTATGGCTTGTAACTGTTTTGTCGCTGAAGAACCATCACGGTTTGAAACGCTAAATTTGTATAACAGATTTTAAATATTAAGTATTATTCGTATTATTCAAATTTAATCAATTTTTTACCATTGTACAAAGGTTTCTTGTATATAATTCCATAGTGGTTTTGGTTGCGTATGTAGTGTGGTTTATAATGTGTTTTTCTTTTTGGTTATTTAAATTTGAGGGTTTATATCCATATTTTGGTTCACACTATTTCGCGTGGTTTTAATGGTGCTTTTATTTATAATAAGACGCCCGCTTAGCTGCGCCAGGCTTTACGTCTTGTAGTACCTTCTCTCACCTCGTAATAAGCTCTCAATTGAATATCGGTTATGGGTGTAAAAGTATAATAAGGGGTTGCCCCTCTTGTTTATTTCTATTTTTAATCTTGTGAGAACGAAAGATTAACTTTGAGAAATTATAACTACCCTTTTACTAACAAGAGTATTTTTTCAGGTAAAATTTATCTCTAATCTAAGGTTGATACCACTTGACTTTCCGACGGTTAGTTCATTAATGTTAAAATTTATAATAAACTTATCCCACGTTCAGTGATAAGAAATTCTAGAATGCCTTTAAATATTTCGTTTACTTCAAACTTCGTCATAATGTGCTCTTTGGCTTGTCGTCGTAGAAAGAGTATGCAATAAATCATGCGTAAAGCTAAGGAGAGGCGCTTGCTAAGTGGTTATTGAGGTGACGACAATTTAACTCCGCTGCACACATCAAAACCGGTTGGAAAATTTCCTAATAACGGTTAAATAAAAAAGCCTTTAGGTACAACTTTAGTCTTAAATCGCTCGTATACTCGAGGATGCAACACATGGCCTATGGAAAAATAAAATACTATACCTGCGCATGCGTAGTTGCGAATAAGTTTCGCCTGACCCCATATATATAGGGTGTTTCAGAGAAGTCTGGCACATATTAACAGCCGTGTGATTGGGATAACAAGGAGTGTAAAAAGGTAGTTATAAACCTTTTCCTAAATTGAACGATATCCGAGTAATTGCCGTTAAAAATCAGCCGTTTTTATATTCCTTGGACCCAATTGTTTCCTTTCAATAATATTAGAAAACGATCACCAGTATTTAATCTCATTATTAAAAGAAAGAAGTATTCTACGTGTAGAAATTGACAATAACAAGGTGTTACATAGTTACCACGTCAATTGAGTTTCGTTTTTTTCTTCAAATGTCATACGAACAAATTTAACTGCATTACAAACATGTAAAAATGATCACCTACGGAACAAATCGGATTGAGAATGATCAAATATTCGAGGCCTGTTACGAATCCGCGACCAAATACTATGGTGGCGTTCCTTTGCGGTTACGGGCGGAACTACCCTCCCAGAGGTCCAATTAATGCGCTGTGGGAGCTAGCAAGTAAGAAACTTGAGCAGACGCTTAACGTTATTAGACCCCACATATGGTTAGGCACCGTTGCGTCACCTAGACCCGTTTCGGTCACGAATAGTTTATCAGCGATCAATAGTGTGTTGTCGTAGGTCGTCAATGTTGCGGACTTAAAAGTTGCGTATGAAAAAGAGTTATTTTCTTTGAGTAACAAGGAGTACACACGTCTTAAGAGATAAATGAATTAAAATTTTTACTTGCAAAAGCTTACTAAGCGTTCTTATCTATAGAAGAATGCTATCGTTAAGAAATTTAAATTATCAAGAGACACAGTAAAAAATGCATTTCGTTGTTTTATGGTTTCTCAGAGGCTACATTACATATAATGTAGCCTAACTACATTACATTGATCATTGTTATTACAAAAGTTGTTGGAAATGACCCCCATTGGCGTGTAAACAAACTTGTATTCGTCTTTGGAAAGATTCAGTAAAAAGACAAAATATTTCTGGCGTTTTATGGATTGTGTCGCAGTCGTCAATTATGCTTTGGCGTAGGTGAACTTCAGTCTTTTTTACCAAGTCCTTGATATGGTTGCAGTTATTAAAAATGGATGCAACATTTCTGCATCGACCTATCCAACTATGAGGACACTCGGCATCAAGATGAGCTCTGACTCGAAGGCTAAAGTGAGGGGGTGCTCCGTGGTGCATAAACCAAATTCATTGGCTTACTTCTAGCAGTATGTCTTCAAGTAGCTCTGGGTATAGTGTCTTGTAAAATTTTATGTACGACTCACCAGTTATTATTTTTGTCGAAAATAAGATCCAATTAAATGGTCGCCAAAAATTCCGCACCAGACGTAGAGACTAAACTGCACTTGATATGACCTAACGGTAGCCACGTGTGGATTTTCTTACTAGCACTCATGATGATTATTTAGATTGAAGATTCCGTCACGGGAAAAATTAGCCTCGTCAGAAACTATGAGAGTTCTTATCCAATTGACGTCGTTAGTCTGCTCCTGAAACCACTGACAAAATTCGACTCGTATAGGATAAACGGTCTCATTTAAAGATCGAACCTATTGTTAAGGAATGAGTGATACTGGTGTCTTCAAAGAATACCCCAGAAACGTACAGGGTACCCAAACCGGAAAACAAGAAAATAATAGGAAGCAAGTGGATATACGATGTCAAGCAGAATGAGACAGGAGAGATTACCCGCTTTAAAGCGCGACTTGTTGCACAAGGTTTCGCCCAGAAATACAAGCAGGACTATGACCAAACGTTTTCATCTGTCATCAATTTCACCTGTCATCAATTTCACCTGTCATCAATTTCACCCTTATCCGTATATTCCTTTTATTATTCGTTGTCTGCTTGGGATGGCACCATAAACACCTCGACATCAAATGCGCATATCTTTGTTACCTTCGATGCCGAAGTCTATCTCGTCCAGCCAAAAGGCTATTGCATCAAGGGACAGGAACACCTGGTCTGGAAGCTGAAGAAGGCACTGTACGTTATTAAACAGAGTGGGAAAAGCTGGTTCACAGAATTGGACAAAACTCTAGTCCGGATTGGATTGCAACGGCTACAGGGTTGAAATTGCATTTATCGATATGGCACGGCAGCCTTTGTCCTGGTGTATGTGGATGATATCATATTATTGACACGAGCGCAAACTGTTATGATGGATATTTTGACCCTCAACCAAAAGGAGTTTCGCGGTGTTGACCTAGGTGGCGTGAGATATTTCCTGGGCGTGGAATTTGAGTTATCTAAGATGGGCTTGAAAGTACATCAAGGAAATATATCAGCAAATTAAAAAGGCAATATTAAATCCCAGATGGAGTCAAACCCGAGAAAGTCCCATTACCGAATGGAACTGTCTTATCACGCGGTGCCAGCATTCCACCACATAACCAGGAAGACACCGGAGAGCCCTCCCCGTACAGAAAGATGATCTGGAGTCTGCTCTATATAGCGCACCGCACAAGACCTGACCTGTTGTTTTCCATCACTACACTAGCACGCTTCTCTAATAATCCAAGTAAGAAACATTACGGGTATCTGAATCGTGTCCTGAAAAATGTGTGCGACACACAGAACTATGGACTGAATTATCACCCTACTGTATAATTATTCTTAGTAAAAACTATGCCTTACCAGCAGAAAATGAGGCCAAACCCAACTTTTCAAATTAAAAATCATAGAAAAAACCTAGTATATATTAAAAGATAGTGTCAATGGGTCAGATATTACAGCTCAACTACAAAAATAATTTTACATTTATTGCTAAAGGCTCTGGAGGAAAATAGGAAAATGTAGACTTTAAAGCTACATTGATTCAATCTTCAATTGAAAATGTGGCCAAACCCAACTTTTAAAATTAAAAATCATAGAAAAAACTTGGTAAATAACTGCAAAACTAATTTTACATTTATTGCTTAAGGCACTTGAGGAAAATGTAGATTTTAATATCTTGAAAAAAAGGCCAAATCTCACTTTTCAAATTGAATACTATAATAATAATATAAAACTAAAAAAAGTTTATATTTAACCTTTATTAGTTTTGTATATTAATGAATTTCAAAATAGTTGCTAAGCCTAAGCTTATTTTCAACATAGATTCTTACGTATAATAATTTTATGTATGCCAATTTCATGTTATATTTTAAAAGCTTATTATTAAAATAACTTACTTAAGATTCTTGGAAACGAACAACATGACTTTAAACGATTTAAATAAAATACACGGTAGCGGAGTAAGTATACTGACCACGATACTATTACTTGCCCCTTTAAGAAAACGGCGTAAGTTTTCTTCTGCTTTTGTAAAAACCCGTATCTGCAACCAACTCAACGTTTTTGAGTGTCCGAATACGTGGAGTTTAAGTTGGCAGTGACCAAAATATTGTCTAAATTGACTGAATAATTTATCAAATTATTTTTCATTCAATATGGTTACTAACTAAAATATAATTAATTTAAGAAATATTTTTAACCAATAATTTTAATTTTTAAACGTTTTAAAAATTATATTTTTATGAAACTCGCTTTAAAAATAAGGCACGATTTTCAATTTTTTTAAGGAAGTGGTTTAAAATTGCCATTAGTATTTCCCCTTTGTTTTTTTCGTAAAAAGACTTTTTCGCGACCAACACATATTTTAAAGATAAACCTTTATTGACTACATAAGATGCATATCGGCATATTTTGAATTCTTGAAGAACACCATAGCATAGCAGGTTTAAGATAAGAAGTGTGAATTTAATTATTGATGCAAATTCGATCCTCGTACTCGCCAAAAAAAACTGTTGTGGACTCAACCTCTAAACTAAAAACATTTTGGTGTGGGTAAGTATTTAAAAATATTAATTTTTAATATTATTATTAATATTTAATTTAAAATTAAATAAGGCTAGAATTCAAGACAAAAAGATGAGTAGATTTGTTCCAAAATGCCTCACAAGGTATTAAATTTATACTCACTTTTGGCATAATAAAATAAAAAAACGAATTTCAGCGATTCCTTTCTTTTTAATAGGTGTAGTCACTTACTGCACATTTGCACGTTTTCTACTTTATGGAGGCCGATTTCATTTAGTAAACATTTATTCGGACCTTTTTCACTCCTTGTTACAAAAAAACACGCCTGTTAATTAATGCCAGACTTATCTGAAACACCCTGTTTATCTTAACGGCTCTTAAAATTAGACGATATTATTGCATCAAAAGAGTAAAAGGGGGGCCAAAATCAATTATTTAAAATAAAGAAGAGCATTCATTTTAATATATTTGCCCGAACTTTATTAAAAAATTTCGAATGCTTATGAGAACTTTACTTACTACGTCATCGTACGTTAAGCCAGCTCCGGAGAATATTCGGTGGTCGGCTTCGCTCTGCACCAATGGTGTGGCGTACACCACGGTTCCTTCCTTGCAGGTAGGACACAACACTCTAACGTTGTCCGGTTTGACATTCTCCTGAATGAAATTATATTATAAGATATTGTAACACTTGTTCTTATTTCACTTTATTACTTTCGTGATGGCAAACCAGCTGTAATGAGGTTTGAAAAGAGACATAATTGAAGCCTTGGAATAAAATAACAACAATTAGCAACTCAAAACGGTCAAAGGGCAAAATTAACTAGAACAACGTTAAGCATTACTTACCGAGACCAAAACTCACCACTAACGAATAATATACAACCTTTAAGATCTAAGATCTATGGCAGGATTTCTCATTAGTAAGAGGAATTGGGGAATAGGTTGAAGTATTTCTTAATAAATAGAAGTATTTTTCCGCAAGTGCATGGGAGTTAATTTTCTATACATTAAAATATTTTTATTAATGGGAAGATTTTGTCACAATGGACGGAAAAGGTAATATGTGATCGGTATTTTAAAAATGAGATTAAGAAGCCCTAATTAATAATCTTAAATATAGTAATAAAATATGACTTAATTACCTTTTCCAAAAGTGTTTGAATAGTCTTAACTTCAGCGAAGATAAAAATGTTTCCAACGTCGGAAGCCTTGATTCTCTCTATAAGCTTATCTGTCCTGTTCTTGTCTTCAAGGTTCTCGATGGCCACAGTGCAACCAATGTTGTCGAAAATCAGACCAACCTTATTTTGCAGCGCTGTTGCCAAGGGGGTGTAGACGATTATAAGATTACCGATATTCTACATCAGCCGACCTTACCAAAGCTTCTGTCGTGAACCAACATCATGGTTTTGCAGTTATCGAAAACGCTTGAAATGCTTTTAGCCACTCCCGCAATAGTTATATCTGGTGGGAGCACTTTGACCAGATACTCTGTTTCGGCGGCGTCCAGTGCAGCCCCTGGCCAAGGGCCGAAGGTGGGTGATATGCTGATTGTAGGTATTCCCATTTTACGAACCACATTCTTAACAAGTTTTGACACGTATATAGCGGCCGCATCTGCTTCTCTGGTTCCGTCGATGACCAGATTTGGGGCCATTCCGAGCAAGGCGTTGCAAACTGTCAGGTTGAAAACTTACAACTTAAAAAAATGCTTTCTTAATTAAATCCTATCAGCAATTCGCTAAGTGGTATGAAAACCTTGTTTGGATGAGCAAGTTCTTCTTAGTAAAGTAATTACTTGGGCTTAAAGCGGTGCCATAAATATGTGCTGATTTTCAAAGAGGCAAAAATGATATGACAATTTTTTGTTTCTTCACTTAACATTTCTTCCTTTAAAAACATAAAATCTAGTTTTGGGAAAACTATTCCTTCTTTCTTGTTATTATCAAACTTGACTCTTCTTAAGTATGGGTTGTAACTGGTTTCTTTGGCTAGCCGATATTATTAATAATAATAATCAGCTAGACTAATAGCCAAGGAACCACCTTAGGCCTTAGTCATCAAGTGACTTTTAAAACCAATAATTCAGGTGGCCGGTTACAATCAATTGTGGTAACGGACCAACCGAAATTGTTATATCCAGTGATTACACTTTGACTGCGAAGGAAGGAGCTTTACGTTAACAATTATTTATTCTAGAAAATTGGCACATTTGGTTTACTAGAAAACAATTTGGGCTTGTAGCTTTTTGTGATAAATACGTTTTTGTGTAAAATTAGATTTCTTCTTAACTTACTCTTTTCCTCTGTCATGGCTGGTTCAACGTCGATGAAGGCCAAGGCGACATCTTTGAAGGAGCTAGCCGCACTTCTAGTGGCCACTTTTGGAATATTATTTTGGTGGTCAACAACAAGAACTAAAATGAAACTCTTATGTTACGAAAAAAACGTACATTTCATTAATAGCATTAAATATTGAGCCGTAATGGTCATTTATGCTAAAAGAAAGGGTCTCAAACACTGATGTGATAAAGTGAAAATAATTAATTAAAAATAATTATTTATTCAAAATATGCAACTCTATAAAAAACAAATAATGTAGTGTTTCGTGTGGGTCTTTTCAAAACTATAATGAATCTTTTTTATTCTGTGTTGCTTTAAGTTGAAAACAAATGAAACTTAAATAAAGATTGTATTAATCAATTTTATATAGACAATTCATTATTGAATAAATTTCATTTCATCTGATTAGGGATTTCTTAAACATAACTTTAAAAAGTTTAGAAATAAAAAACTTTTGATTGTGCGACCAAAGGGGCTAAGCCCAATCGCTCCACATGCTCCGACGCCATTGACTGGATTGATTGTGCCTAGCTTACCATTAACGTTTGCGTTTAAAACCTTAGATATCTTAAAGAGCGAACCCCTTTTTAATTAACTGGGAAGTGATATTAGAAGGACATTTAGCTATGAAGAACATTTAAACTTTATTTCAATAAAACACCCAAACGAGTTTGAATCTTGTTCACTGCATGCATTTATGGTGTGCATAGTTGATTAAAAATTCCAGCCTTTTACTGGTCGTAAGTAAAAGCAATTTAGCGTAAACCATCTTGTGCTTTCAACCGATTATCAGAGTATAGTTTCATTAACTGACATTCGCAAATAATAACGATATATCAGATCTCATTGCATCTGCTTTTATTCTAACATACTATCAGACCTTTGATTTCCTGGTCCAACTAAAACCAGAAAAAGATCCGTTAAAGGCAGTCGCACAGATATTGAATTAACTTATCCCTTAGTTAAATTCTTTGAAATTTTAATTAGATTTATTGACAGAAAATCACCAATACTTTTAATTTTAGTTTGCTTTCGAAAAGATTTTAAATAAACGTATCAGTAAAGATCGATTACTTTAGATAATGTGCAACACTCAATTTGAGATTATATTTTTAAGTGATTAGTGTGGTCTCATCAAGGCTCCATTGACACGATTAGTCATGAAATTTTATTAAAAAAACTTAACCATATTGAAATTAGAGGACTGCCATTAAACTTGTTTATGAGTTACTTAGAAAACCGCATATCACGAGTAAGAATAAACAATAGCTTAAGTAAACCATTAACTATTACTTGTGGAGTTCCCCAGGGAACAGTTTTGGGCCTAGTCTTATTTTTAATTTATATTAATGAATTATGCTGTAGAACTATATCTGACTCTTTAAATTCGTTTGCTGACGATACCGTCCTAACTTACGCGGCTCCGACATGGGAAGAAGTCTTTACGAAAGCTACAGCTAGACTAGCCCGAACATATTTTTGGCTAAATGAAAATTTACTTAGCCTAAACAGTCAAAAAACTAAATACATGGCTTTTGGTCATTGGAAAAAAGACGATTTGTCTGAAAATTTAATTTTGCATTCCAAAAAGCAGTGTATAAAAAATAACACATTATGTAATCATTGTCAAAAAATAGAAAATGTATCAAGTATAAAATATCTTGGCGTATATATCGATAAAAACTTAAAATGGGACATCAACATAAATGTTTTAGTCAAAAATATTAGACACTTTTTGTATAAATTTCGAATCCTACGGGTTATACTTACCTTGAAATTATTACGTACTGTTTATCTAGCTTTGGTACAATCCTTGTTTAACTACGGTATAATAACATGGGGCTGTGCAACTAAAAACGTATTAGATCCATTGATAAAGTTACAAAATAGACTGGTTAAAACATGTATTAAAAAGCCATATAGATTTCTCAACAAGATAGCATATTAATTTTTTGAAGTTATGACGCTTAAACAGTTATTTGTAAAAAATTTAATTATAAATATTTCAAACTATAAAGAAAGGGATAACATTTTACTAGAAAGTTGTAAAAATACAAGATTACCATACACAATGAACTTTAAACTCCCAAAAATGAATAAAACTAAAACGCAAGTTCAAGCTATGTACTTGGGATATAAATTGTTTAATTTACTACCGTTAAATTTAAAACAAGAGCTAAACCGTGATCTCTTTAAGATAAATGTAAGTAAATGGACTTTAGAAAATGATGACTTAACAAGTAATTATGTCGGTTATTAAAATCTAAATACTATTTAACTATAAATTGGCTATTATAAGAATGAATATTGTTAACTATGATTGGGTAAATTAATTGGGTTTTTTTCTTGGTTTTTCATTATTTTTTATTTTGTTTTTTTTTCTTTATGTAGTTTTGTAAAAAAAGAAAAAATAAAGTGTATATATATATACTTATCGATGTAATCCTCAATACTAATGTATTAAATGTATTCAATTTGTAACACTCCACCACGCACACGCGACAAGCCTATGTGGTGGGGATATCCAATGCATTTAAAAAAGAAAGATATATATAAAAAAAACTGTATAAATTTATGCATTGAATAAACCATAATAATAATTAATAATTTAAATCACCCTTACTTTAATGAGACGTCAATGCGATTTAATGCGACACTCTTTTTAATGAATGCGACATATGTGTTTAAGATAATAGATAAAAGACAAGGGAGCAAATTATATTAAATAACGTCAGTTAACCATGCGACGATTATTCTTCCAAATGTGACATCATGTGGGGGCTACCGTTAAGTTAACCCCCCTTCCTTTCTCCACTTTATTTCTCGGAAACTATTTTTTCGCATTCAAAATTTAATTGGTCGCATCTCTTCGCATTGATGTGTAGGGGCTAGGATAATATGTCCTTGTTGTTAAACGAAATTATGTGGACTGTCGTTAACTTAGCCCCCCTTTAGTTTTAATTATATCTAGTTAATGGTTAAATCACATCTCTTTTTTCGTTTTCGCATTTGTCGCATTGTGGGTTCATAAGATTAAAGGATAAATTTCCCGGGAAAAAGGGGGGCACGTTAATAGAGCTTCTTATCAACTTATTATCTACAAAGATCTGAAAATCACGAATTAAATAAACTTATAAATTTGCCAAAGGAAGCACAAATAAATACCGATACATTTTAGACGGCCGCAACTTAAAGTTGGATTTATTTGGATTTTATAAGAAATAATCGCATATCTTAAATCGATATTGTAAACTCTTTTCATACATTGGTAAAGAACTTACCCAATTTAATTTCCACTCCACATGCAATGTTACAGATAGTGAAAACTTGTACGAACAGCGAAAATAAGACGTAATTAGACATTATTTATCAACATTTTACTAGAAATACATATTATAAATGCAACTGCTCAATGTCCCGACAAAGAGATTAACAATGCTTTACAGCACGACTCGTAACGACGCAGTCTGACAACGTTGCTTCAAATATTTCTAGCAGCGCATTCTCTCCTTTCGATAAATTTTCTGTTGTTTGTTTGCGTTTCGTGTTTTGGTATTTGTTTGTATGACGTGTTTCATAGTTACTTAATTACGTTTTTCTCGCAAACAAAGGTCAAATCACAAGCCAAAGGCAGAAGGTCGAAATGTAAAACTCAAGTTGTCACTTTAAACTACTTTACGCAACCAAGTAAAAGCCTTTCTGAAGTATTTGCTTACGGCGGACTAAAAGTAATGACCGATGAAGTCGATGCCGTCGATGTGTAACTCTGAAATTCGGACAAACTTTAAGTCGATTGATTTTATGATGTTTTAGCAAGAATTTAACAAACAGTTGACTTTGCACCCAGCTTAGAGGCCGTTCACGAATTAATTATAAGGAGAGTTGGGTCTGTTTCACAGAGAAGGACGGCACTGTTAACATTGAGGGGATTTCATTTCTTAATACATTTTAGGAAGCCCAATTCTTGGAAGCGTATGATATTAATTGATAGTTTTTTTTGAGTAGCGTTAAATAACTTTCCATTTTCAACGAGCAAATAAAGCATGTGTAAATCAATGTGTCCGCTTACGCACGAAATTGAATAAAAAATAATATTGCTATTTATTTATTGAAATCATTAACAATATTATTACGACTTCGTGAAAAGGTTTTCCTGGAATCTTGAAAATGAACGTCAAATTATGCTCATCAAACGTGTGATACTTTCGTCGTTAGTGTGTATTAAAATTTATAATAAGAAATGGGTGAAAAATGATATTTTTTTTAATTCTCATGAATTTCAAAATCCGTAAAATATTAAATTATTATATCAATAAATAATTAATTTACAATTATACAGAAAATCATAAATTTCCAAAAATTGTAATTGTGACATAATAATTTACTGATAAAATGTATGTTAAATATATTTGTTCAAAAATCAATTCGCTTCTTTTCTTCATTACCTCTTTAATAATAATCTTCTTCTTATAACCTGCATCGCAACAGATCTGAGGCCCTTTTAAAAGCGATACAGGAAAATTTTAACTATGTGGGAGGATGGTGGCTAACCCTGCCACAGCTAATTACTAGCATCCCTACACTAACTATTGCATTAAAACCTCTGCAAGTTTTTTGTGCGAAGGGGAAAACCGAAGATCTCGGGGAGAAACCCCTTAAACCAGTGGGGAGAGAACTTGCAAACTCTACGCAGAAGGAGTGGTTCCAGAATTTTCAACCAGTGCCACAAGTTGGGAACGAACCCGGCTCCTCTTGCTGGGAGGCGAAAGCGCTAACCGCTCCGCCACCCCACTTCATAGCAGATTGGGCCATTCGTATTTAAACACCGGCCTTAACCTTAATACATTACTATTAGAGAAAAAAAATTCCTCATTTTAAGTTGTTACTAGTGTATGATATTGCATATCGGAACCAATTTCACCAATATTTCAATACTGATGTTATTTTTAAGCTAATAAAAAAGTAAAGAGTAGTAACAAGGAAATTTGTTATTATCCTTTATCGCAATGGTTAAGCTTTCTAAATAAACTCTTTTGTAACAAAAGCAGTGTTGTAAAAGAGTTTTTAAAAGAGTATTTTATCTAATAAGTTATACCAGAAGTAAATGAACCAAAGTTATCGAAATAGCGCTCAGAATCGGAGGGCGTTTTCCCTTTTAAAATGATGATAAAGTAGTGTCAAATGAAAGCTAATTTCCATCTCGGTCTTTTGACGCGATAATTTCAACTTGCTTTTTACCTCTCCTGTTCTATGTACAAAAGATGGTTCCATAAAAAAGGTTTTTTTTCGGCTTAGGAGCGCGCAAAATTTCTAATTCGAGGTAAAAATGCAAATTCATAAGGAAAACGCCTCCAACTTGGGGACTATAGCAGTCTGATAACTTCGGTTCATTTACTTCTGGTTATTTCGTTGAGCAAATGCGGCAATACTGCTCACATACTAAGATGCCTAGAGTTTAATTTAAAAGGAACTACCTATATATATTAATCTGCATCACTCTCCTACTATTCGGCTTTCCGTTACTATGCAACGCGTTTTGAAAACGTTTATGTTAAGGCTTAGTTTCTTTTTTTGGTGTAATAGTCGAAAGCCAGATTTCCTTAACTCTAGTCATGAGTCTCAAATAAGAAGATACCGGTTTACCCTTGTAATTTCCGGATTTTCTATTTTATTTAGTTTTTCACTCGAAGATCTATTTGGTCCGCGATACGCGTCTTTATGTTTGCTAGAAGATCTATTTCTACGAGCTGTATGTATTTAAATTATTGAAATTTATTTAAGGTTAAGCGTTTTTCCTTTTTCATGTGGACTTATTTGAGTATTCACTCTTAAGATGCCTTTTTTTTACTATGGAGGCAAATCAATTTAGATTCGGACTACAGCGTTATATTATGCAGTTTGGCAACGACGAAAGCCTAACTTTCGCCTGAAACATATCTGATGACTTTGTTAATTTGAAAAAGAAACTAAAATACGCAAAAGTCAATGAATAATTTTTTAAATAATTTTTACACTTTTACTTTATAATATCGATTAATTGGGCTAGCCGCTTTATTGGGTCAAAAAAGTCGGCTCCCGTTGTGTCCAATTAAGCTGAATCGTTTGTATATTTTTCCGATTATTGTTTTTATCACAAAAGGTAAATACTGCTCGACCTTTTTTGAAGAGAACCGCTTCAAACTTGGCAATGGAATGCTATGATAAAGCTCTACACGTACTTAATAACAAATAAACATTCAGCGTCATAGCAGCTGGTAGAAAAGCGCTGTGAACAACTCTTCCTTGTCATAAATAATATAAAGCGTGTACAGCAAAAAAGGACCCGCGCTATATAGAGCTGAGTAATCATTTTTCGTCGGAAGAATCAACATCAACTCTCGCAAGTAACGCTGTTTTTGTTTAATTTAACCCTATAAGAGTAACAACTACGAAATACCTGGTTTCTACCATCATCTTCTTAATGTCATTAAGAGTATATTACAGCATACATAGCAAGTATAGTACCAAGGTAGCAAAAGCACGTGTAGATTTGGTGGAACAGACGTGTGGAGTAATATTACACGTGGTCCACCCGTGTTTCTGTGGTTTTTTGTACACCAAATGAAGTTCATGCACAATTACTCGTGTCCTACACTTGTTGGTTTCGGTTACCGTACACGTAACGATATTCGTGCACAAATACTCGTGGCCTACACGTGTTGGTTTCGGTTACCGTACACGTAAAGATATTCAAATACAAGTGGTCTGCACGGGTTTTTCTGGTTTAAAATAAAACACCAATGCCATATGGTATTTCACGTTTGCTACATGGTCTACAGGAGGGTGTGTTTGCTTAGTGTACCGCACAAAATATAATTAATAAGGCACTTAATTATCTATGTACATGGTAAATTATGAAATTTAATTTTTTAACCTAATTATCATTTTACAAGGTTTTGTTTTTCATTCACTCTGTTAAATAAGAGTTATTGAAGATTTAGTTATATTTATGTCAAAGTTAAGTATCTGTTTTTTTTAGGCCGTTACCCAGGTAGCAAAGCCACGTGTAAATTTGGTAAATGTAATGGAATACACGTGTTCACAATATTCGCATGAGTTCTACACGTGTTCCTTTGGGTTGCCGCACACGAAATGAAATTAGTGTAAATTTACACGTGCTCTACGCGTGTTGATTTGGGTTACCGCACACGAAATTAAATTAGTGTAAATTTACCCTTGATCTACGCGTGTTGATTTGGGTTACCATACACGAAATGAAATTAGTGTAAATTGACATTTGAGCTACACGTGTTGATTTGGGTTACAACACGAAATCCCATTAATTAATTAAATTTACACGTGATCTAGGCCAGAATGTCAATTATCGTGGTGTAGTCCAAAGAGCGGTTATATATTTGAAGATTTTAAATTGAAAGTAAGAGTTAATTGATGTATCTAATACTTTAATGGGAAAATATCTTGCGTGAAAACCTTGAAAAGGTTTTTTGATGGTAGCAAAGTCAGTTATGGTGGTGTAGTCCAGAGAGTGGTTATATTTTTTAATGGGAAAATCTCTTGCATGAAAACCTAAAAAATTGTTGTTGATGGTAGCAAAGTCTGTTATGGTGGTGTAGTCTAGAGAGCAGTTATATTTTTGTTGATTAGGAATTGAAATTAAGAGTTAATGTCAGTATTTAATACTTTTAATGGGAAAATCTCTAGCGTGATGTCTTTTAAGATTTTATTGACCAAAGATTTAGTAATTAGTAAGAATACTTATTTAATTTGTTTTTATATTGACCAAAATGTTTTAGAATTTTCAGATGGTGTACGAGTAAACAATTGCTATATAAAAGCTCTGGAAACGGATATTGAGAGATCATTAAAGAATGGTTGAAAAAAAGCGACCAATAGAATTAAAAGCTCGATCAAGGGCAAAGGTAAAAAACAAAACAAAACCTTATAACGCTGAACAAGTAGAAAACAACATTAACAATATGAGGATTGCGAAAACTAATCATCTTGTTAAAATTTTGAATTTCATTTGACAAAATCGCCCGTAAAGTTTATTTGGCTAATTTTTAATCAAAGGAAAACCGCTTCGTCAATAATTGTAACACTATCCCACTACAATAAATTATTTATTTTACGATTTTTCGTTATGAATTTGGTTGTTTGACTTGTTTCTTAAACAGCAGAAAAATATTAATAAGGCTTAATTTTATCGTTTATTTCTTATGTCAAATTATAACCGCAAAATATTTGTCAGCAACTATTATATAAGTGTTTGATTGGTGTCGAGAAAGTGTAAGTAGGGTGTCGAGGAAGTGTAAGTAGGGTGTCGAGGAAGTGTAAGTAGGGTGTTGAGAAAGTGTGAGTAGGGAATTGAGGAAGTGTAAGTAGGGTGTCGAGGAAGTGTAAGAAGGGTTTTGAGGAAGTGTAAGAAAGGTGTTGAGGGAGTGTAAGTAGGGTGTTGAGGAAGTGTAAGAAGGGTGTTGAGGAAGTGTAAGAAGGGTGTTGAGGAAGTGTAAGAAGGGTGTTGAGGAAGTGTAAGAAGGGTGTTGAGGAAGTGTAAGAAGGGTGTTGAGGAAGTGTAAGAAGGGTATTGATGAAGTGTAAGTAGGGTGTTGAGGAAGTGTAAGTAGGGTGTTGAGGAAGTAAAAGTAGGGTGTTGAGGAAGTAAATAATAACTGTTTGGGTGGTGTTATTTAAGTTTAAGGTTGGTGTTCGAATGGTGTTATTCTAGTGTTAACAAGTGTAACATTGGTGGTTAAAAGGTGTGAAGATAGTGTAAAATCAGTATTTGAAAGGTGTTGAATAGGTATTTTTACTCGTGTAGTATGGTGTTTAGGATGTGTAAATAGGGTGTTGAAGTGTAAGAAGGGTATTGAGGAAGTGTATAATAAGTGTTTGTGTGGTGTCATTTAAGTGTAAGGTTGGTGTTAAAATGGTGTTATTCTAGTGTTAACAAGTGTAAAATTGGTTGTTAAAAGGTGTTAATATAGTGTAAAGTCAGTATTTGAAAGGTGTTGAATAGGTGTTTTTACTTGTGTAATTCACGGGGATAATAAATGCGTACACACGTGATTTAGGTGGACATGATCCACAGCAGTAGTTGGGGTGGCAGAGTGGTTAGCACTTACGCCTCGCAGCAAGAGCCGAGTTCGATGCCAGCTTGTGGCTCTGGGTGAAAGTCCTTCCGAGATCTTCGGTTTCCCCTTCCATAAAAACTCGTTGAGGTTAACGGTTCAATGGTAAAAGTTTAAGCGATAAATTCATGAAAACGGCGTGGCTTGGTCAGTAGAGGCGTCAGTTTTTGGAGATCATGCGACCCGTAGCTAACTGTGTTCGAGTCTCGGTAAGGCCAATAATATAAATTAACTTATTTTTCGCAGCTCCATCTACCGTGTCGTTGCTTTCCACGCCAAACAAACAACACACAACACTTAACGACATTCCGTCCATATAGCAATAGTCCCAAGTCGATATATATATATATATATATATATATATATATATATATATATATATATATATATATATATATATATATGTATATATATATATATATAGTCTTTACGTGAACTTGTAAGTTAATATACCTAAGTTTTGCGATTGGTGTACGGCAAAGATTATCGTAATAAAAATTTACCTTCATAGATATAAAACTACATATGCCCGAATGCCCCTAGTTTTTGGATGAGTATGGGAGTCCAATAATTAATAATGGCGTACGCGTGTTCTTAATAATATAATACCTTCTCCCGATAGTGACTTCAATTTATAATTGTTTCTCTATGGTTTTATTGCTTTTATTACCCAAAAGGAAGTTCGTCAGTGTTGATTGAACTCGTAGTTTGTCTTGAACCTTTTGTTTGGTGTAACGAGTGATGAAGTTTTTTAATGTCTCTTGTTGATTTATTTAAATAAGAAAATAAGTATCTCATTGTGGGGCTTTTAGAGCATTTTTAAGTACATATGGGGAAGAGGGCATTTAAAATTTTCGAGCTCGTTTATTCGAGTACTCACTTTCGAATGAGGCATCTTAAGCGAGTATGCCCACCTACCACTGCTCACCACCCGAACATTTAAAATTTTCGAGCTCGTTTATTCGAGTACTCACTTTCGAGCGAGGCATCTTAAGCGAGTGTGCCCACCACCCACCACCCGACGCCAAGTTTGATGTTCACTTGACCTTAAATTCCGAAAATATACGTAAAATAAGCCGTAAAAACGGACGAGAATTTCGACAACTTAACTAGCCAACTCCCCCCGCGCCGTTAAAACTGACAAGAATACAGTAAAAGTTCCGATAAAACTTTGGGAAGCTTCCAGTGGCCGAGAGCGTAAAGGCGTCATTAATCGGAGTTATTGACTGCGAGTTCGAATCCCGGTTTAGCCAAAACTGCAAATTATTTTCGCAGCGCCATCTGTTGTGTCGTTGCTTTCCACACCAAACAAACAAACAAACAAACACACAACACTTAACTACAATCCGTCCATAGCAATAGTCCCACTTCGTTATATACATATCTCGATGTGGAACTAAAAACGTAGTCTTCTATTTATTCCGAATAAAGCATACAAGCAGAGATGGGCAAAAATCATTTAGCTAATAACGAATAAATTACTAAATAACAAAATTTCCGAGCAGATTTATTTGTCGATATACAGGACAAAATATTTTAAATTTAGTTATTTGGTGATTAAACAAATATTTGGTAGTGGCCTTATTTGGTAAATGATTTAAAAAATTATAATTTCGACTACTATCTTGTAATAATTTTTTTTACGAATATTTCATGAACATTTATTTGGTAAATTGTTTTTTACAAAATATTTTCAGTCATAAAAAATTTATAACGAATAAGCAGACCGAGTTGTTTTGGCTTTGGTTAATCGAGTGAACGGTTGCCGGATATTTGATTCCTTGCTATGGCAACGTCTTGCGCTAATGCCAACGACACGCACCTCCAGGAACAAGGTTTAGACGATATTACGAAAATTATAGGGTCGGCAGTATTAGACGGGACATTTTTTCGTGTACTTACTGAACAGAGTGACGCGAAATAAAGGGAACCTGGAAAGCTACATCGAACTATAAATCTCACTTGCGGAGAAAGCACGATTCTACCGCAGTGAAGAGTATGATAAGTATATCGACGAGAAACGTAAGAAAAACGAGTTTCCATCAACTCCAAAGTTATTTTCCTCTGGTCGCGGTAGATCTGTAGTTTCTCAAGAAGGTTTTTATAGGGACTTAATTAATTTCGTCCTCCATTCTTTGTCGCCACTCAGCATAGTGGATGATCCCTACTTAATTAAACTATTCGAAAACCTCGGGATGCAGAAACACCTGCAAGCTATGAAACGACGCACCCTCGGTAGACGAATAGATAATGTTAAAAAAACCTGGAAAATACCTTTAATAACGTGTCCTACGTTTGCGCAACGGCCCACATCTGGTCTGCGAAACGAAGAAGTTTTTTGTCGTAACAGCTCACTGGATAGATAGCGAATCCTTGGAACGAAAATCAGCGAGTCTAGCGTGCCGTCGATTTAAAGGGACCCACAGCTACGACAGAATTTCTACTTTACTTCATGGCATTCAATATATATATATATATATATATATATATATGGCTTTATTTATTTATTTAATTATGTAAAATTGATTAAATAGATTAAATATGCAACAAAAGCTTTGTCCATCAGCCTCTTAATAAACATTTTTAAACTTATTTTAAAATTATTCTAAACTTTAGGACTAACGTGCTCAGCCCTCACTTTTATTTCATAGGGGGCCCCAGCTCCCTTGCTCCCCCCAGGATCAGCACCGCTCTCTACAGACTTATTTAAGACGAAAATGTCCATAAATTGTTTCGTAACCTCGAAAAGGCGGCCCAAATCGAAAAAATTCCAAAGAACATTTTCGTCTTAAAATGGTATGTAGCAACCCGCAGACGTTCGGTCCTACCAGCATTTTGTTAACATCCTGTATATTTTATGTTTTAATGGTTTTTATTTTGTTCGTCATTGCCCTAGCTTAAAATATCGGTTCTTGATGTAATGAATATTAAGTTTAATGGCAAAACATTAATGTCTTCAATTAAATTACTTTCAATCATTGAATCAAGAATATGTGAAACTTAAAAACCAACGTCGATTGGCTGAGTCTGGCTTTTGGTCTTAGGGACCACTGTAGACCCCTATTGCTACGGTACTGTACCTTGATTACCGATCTCTCTTCTGTTGTGATATGATTGTTAGAGGGGGCACGTATGTGTTACAGGGGGAGGGGGGAAGTTTCACCAAATTGTAACACGCTTGCTACTTTGAAAAGAAATTAAAACAAGTTAAATGTTTTACCACGAATATATATGGCAGTATTTTTCATATAGATTATCGCCACCGTTACCAATAACGGCAGTAACTTCGTGAAAGCGTTCAAATTGTTTGGCGTTCAGCTTTCCCGACGGGACGTGAACGAGGATTCCGAATTGAGCAGTGAAGAAAGCGAAAACGACTCTATAGAACACCTGACCACATCTACCAATAATGACATTTAATAATCAAATGATTTACGTTTACCGCACCATTTGAGGTGCTGCGCCCATACACTCAGTCTCTGCGCCACCACGGACCTCACCAAATGTATCAAAGCAACGGTACCCCTACTAGATCTGCACAATCAAGTTTTGCTGAAATGTACGTCATTGTGGAACGCAGCTGGGAGACCTAAGTCAGCAGAGATAAAGTAGAGATACTTTTCACAGAAGTAAATGACTTAATGAACCGAAGTTATTAGTAGTCATAGCTCTAGTGAAAAGAGCATTTTCATTTCGTCCCCTGTTTTATGACTTTTACACTAGATGTGGAAGCTCGCAGTCAAACCATTAGATGTATCTACTCACGTTTTATATATACTCTTATCCAACTTATTCCCATGCTTTAAGGTGTAATGGGTCTATCCACGTTATACTTCACCCTGGTCAGCAACCATGCATTCCATCTTTCCAACACTATCCACTGGACTTAGGTCTGGAAATTTTCACGGATGGCTCTGAAACGTCCACCCATGTTGGATTCTCTTTTGTTGTTTTCTTTAATGGCGGTGAATTTTTCAATCGCCAGTTTACTCTACCTAAAACAGCTGACATTTTGAGTGCCGAGATGTTGGTCATTTTGCATTCCTTGTATTGGTTGAGGGAAGGGCGGATTGACGATCCTGTCTCAATCTTTACCGATAGCCTTTCTTCTTTCTCTGCCTTGCGCAATCCGGCTAATTGAAATTTCTTTCGCACCTGTATTAAAAAAAATTATTCGCAATGCCCAATGTGGCTATCTTTTGGAATAAAGCGCACTGTGGCACACCTGGAAACGAACGCGCGGATGAGCTTGCCAAATCTTCCTCCATATCTCAAACAGCTTTAACTATCCCACTATTGAAAACGCGTACTTGTTTAAAGAACGAGCTTAACGCCGCTTCTCTTTTGGAATGGCAGACCTTGTGGGATACTGGGATAACAATTCCAGTGGTCGTCATACCTACTCTTTTCTCCCCAAAGTATCCCTTAATCAACCGGGTACTAATTATTATTTATCTCAAATTCTATCTCGATATGGGAAATTTCCAAATTATCTTTTTAATCTGCAACATTTAGATTCCCCCTTTTGTGCCTGTGGGGCTCCAACGGCGGATGCTAATCATTATTTATGGTGGTGTCCGCTCACGGAGGGATTTATTGATCGCCCTAAATATATTGATTGTAAGGACACCCTACTTACATTCGATTCCAACTTATCTTCTCTGGCCAATACGATGAAATTCATCATGGAACATTTTGAACTTTTGTGGGGATAAAAAAAATGTACACCTGTCTTCAAAAAATTTACGTACTTCCACTTCATATAAACACCTCATATACACTGGTGTTAGTTTTAATTAAAAAAATCTCCAAGAACTTCGCTTCACACACCTCTTAGCGCCTAATCTTCATCGAAGTAAAAAAAAACAACTTGACCTCCAGATTGTCACCCAACAACTTCGAGATCTTCACTTTGTCATCTTCATAAACTTCTTATCGTTAAAAAAAAACCTCAAAGACCTTCACTTCCGTTTATCACATACCTGCCAGTCTTCATCCCCATCACACTAAAAAAAACAATCTATCTTCCCTTGACTTCTAGATCGTCACCCACGGGGCCGGCTCAAGACATTTTTCTCACCCGGGCAAGGGGGATTTTTGGCGCCCGCTTATTTTGAGACTAAATAAAACTACCCCCCCCCCCGGTAAAAACATTACCATGTCCATGTTCTAAATGTACCGTTTTCATAACAATAAATAAACCCTATAATCACTTTCTAAATACTTTGTGTAAACATATTTAATACCTTCTTTCTGGTACATGGTCATTTTACATGGAGCTTGAAACACTAGGTAAGGTAGCAAGACTAGTATACCTTAAGTTCATTAATAATAATGTCCATACTAAATAGTATCACGGTTAATATATGTGAAATAAAAGAATTAAGTTTACGAAGAACCCGTGAGTTAAAGATAAAAATAATGGATATTTTTATTTTTAACTCACGGGTTGTTCTTACAAGGAGAGTACCCGAGGTGTTTATTGCTGATTTTGTTCAAAGTCGGGCGTTATGTAGACCTATATGAGATATGAAATTTCCCAAAAGGAGACGTTGCACTACTTATTCGATTTGCTACGGCAACCGAAAATGTTTTGACCGCTTATACCAAAAATAAGATTTTTTTCTTTATTTTACCCAAAAAGTGTTACAAATTTACCACACAAATGTTCAAATTTACCCAACCTTGATGAAAATTTACCTAAAAGTGGTCCATATTACCCATTTCGTGATTTTCAAGTTTTTAAATTTTTCGTAGGAAGTACCCTGTGAAGCCGAGAAAATCCGAAGCTTTTTTAAATGGAGATTTTTTGTTTCAAGTGGTCAAAAACAATTTCGGTTGCCTTTGCAAATCGAATGGGTAGTGCAACGTCTCCTTTTGGGAAATTTCATATCTCTTATAGGTTTACATTACGCCCGACTTTGAACAAAATTGGCAATAAACATCTTGGGTACTCTCCTTGTTAGTAAACTTAATTCTTTTATTCCTTACATTAATTGCTTTAACAACTTAATTAAAACACTTTTTGCCTGATTTTTTAAGGCCTAAACCATATGTAACAAAATAACTAATAAGTATGCCCCAAAAGCATTTTCGTTAATGAAACCTTGTTCACGGGATATGACTAATTACGTCACTTGCATTTCCGTGATGAAATAAGCGTTATCAACTTTACTGATTGGAAACGGAAGTTAGTGAGAATTCCCCGCACGTTTCTGGCCTTGCCCATGTCAAGTTTAGTTCGTGCCTCGCGATCACATGATTTCATTTCCATGGTAACCTTTTCAATAGCGCAAGGATTATAAGCATTTTTGCATTTTAGGGTTCGCTTTATGTATGTTCCGCGTGAAACCAGGTCTCATTGAATTTTTTCAATGGAAATGTTATACAGAGGCATACTTATGAGTAATTATGTTACATATGCCAACACTTATGAACATTTTTAAAGCTGTCGCTTGCTTTTCTGCTTCAATGACTTCTCTTCATTTCCTTTTTTTATATAAAGAACCAGAATGCTTCTTTTTCTCGGATATCTTAATTCAATACAACGTGACTTTATTTAATATCTATTTAACTGAAACTAATAAATGGCTTTCTGCGCGTGCGCGTAAAATAGAAGAGACTATCTGTAAAAACGGACACACGACAGATTAAATCGTACCGATAGACTGCTTTGGAACTAGCCATCGAAAACGATTTTAATGCATTTTAGAATATTAAATGCAAGTTCATAATAGCCTGAGAAACAAATAGAATTCTTGAAGATGGCTAGTTTATTTATCATAAAGCTGGATATACGACAACGAAATAGCAAGCAAGTACTGTATTACTTTGGGCTTCCTTCTACTCTTGTGGCTCTAAATGGGTGTGCAATAACTGGTGACTTTACCGGGGAGTAGGGGTCCGGCTCTTGTAACCCATGAGGGTGGTGGCGCACTGGGAGATGTTAGCTCTGATCAAATGGTGCTACCTCCACCTCCGACTTCGGTCAGGTTTGGGCTGGAAACTGAGCTTCGGCTCAGGCTAACGGAGAGGATCCGTGCAATGGGCCACCTCGGCGGATTGGGTAGCCTGCTGTGGGGTGGCGGGCCTCCGTATGAGGGCACGGGAGTCCTGGTTCCCGGCTTTTTGGAGCACACCGGGATCTACGGTGCTAGCTATGCTGGGTTATGTGGACCGCTGTGTTCCCATCGTTCCACTTTAGGAGCTCTCTCCAAAGGGTATGACTCTTTACCTACGTAGGTAGGGTGTCGGCTGGAGTTGCTATAGCATCCATTCTTAATCCCAGCACTGTGTGCGAAGTGAGAATTGCTGGATTTGTCACCTGTCCGGGCTTGGGGACGCTGGCGTAGGGCACTATGATGATAGGTCCCCGGTGGTATGGCCCCTGTTGCTAGGTACACCGGGCTAAAAATTCTGGCACACTTCTATTCTTGTAGTATCGCCCAACTACGTTTTCTTCTTAATATTATATACCCTGGTTTATAATGAAAATACCAGGATAATGCTTCATCTGTCAGAACTATATGCACCTTAATTTTATGGTTAATTTACTATTGTAAAATAAATAGTCGCAAAAAAAACGTTCATTGACGATGTGGGACATTTTGGTTGGGAAAACGATTTGTATGTCTAATTAGCTAAAGCTTTTCAAATTATGTTATGCTTTCATTAAAATTTTTATAAACAAATCCAATTCTTGGTAAACCAAAAAGGCGCACAACTCAATTTCGGCGCCCCTCTCGAACCGGCGCCCTGGACAGTTGCCCGTGTTGCCCGGCCCTTGAGGCGCCCCTGGTCACCCATCTTCGAATCTTCGCTTTACGTCACCTTCATCGGCTTCTTCTAGTTATCCTCATCTATTAAGAAAAAAAACCCACTTCACCTCCAGATCGTCACCCAACAACTTCGAGATCTTCACTTCGTCATCTTCAAAGACTTCTTCTCGTTAAAAAAATATCCTAAAAGACTTACGCTTATCACATACCTGCCAGTCTTCATCACGTGGAGCTCATCCCCATCGCACTAAAAAAATCTATCTTCCATTGACTTCTAGATCGTCACCCATCATCAAATCTTCACTTTGCGTCACCTTCATCGGCTTCTTCCAGTTATCCTCTTCTCTTCAAAGAAAACTTTTACACTATCTTCACTTACCTTCTAAATCGAGATCTTCATTTTACATCAACTTTGTGGGCTTCTTCCAGTTCCCTCTTCCATCATAAAAAAAAACATAAAACCACTTTCATCATTGACTAACCATCTCCAAGATCGTCACTCATCAACTTCAATATCTTTTCTTCATGCGATCGCGTTGAAGCGCTTTACCTGGTAAGCACCCCTGCTAATCTACTATATACAACCAATATAAACTTTTCTTCCAAAAACTATAATTTTTTGGCACGTTGGTTGTTGAATCGAGTTAAAATCCGGGTGCTTGCCAGGTACCATGCGTCTGAGGCCTACGCCTTTCAAACGGACACTATAGACAATTTTAAAATGAATTATCGTACGAACTTTGTAAAAATATCGTACATAATGAAAAATTATCGTACACTAGGTATATCGCGTAGCTCGCAACCGAAACGGTTCTAGGTGGCCCTGCGGCGCTGAAGGTTTCATATCACATCTTGGGTGTATAGCGTCTGCTAGAATGGAAAATGCGTATATCGGGTAGTCAATGCTTTTCTTTATTGTATTGTAATAATAAAGTAAGTAATTTCAACGGACAAAATATATTTTCATATATTTCCGCGAAAGTTTTAAAACTTTGATTGTTAGTAACGTCTGCTTATATGCTACCTCTTACTGTAGCTAAAAGAGGGCGTATGCGTAGTAAAATCGTGCAGGCCACGGTGAGAAATATCAATTTTTTTAAAACCGGACCTGTTGCCAGTTACCCTAGGTAGTTTAATTAAAAAACTGGCCACTTACCACTTTTAACCTTGCAAAATCAGGCTTTCATAATTTATGGTCAAATTACCTATTCTTGACAATATGTGCTTCAGACCCGACCCGAACAAGCCTACTGAGAGATAGACTGTTTATATTTCTTTTTTCTAACTGCTAAATTCGCTTTTTCTATAATGTAGAGGAGACAGACTCCCCTAGTCACCCACCCATACACACAATTGACACAAGGCCAAGCACATAGCATAGAAGCAAAGACCAAACAATTTTAGGGATTAATATAGCATTTTTTAATGAACTAAAAAAGGGAAAAACTTTGAATTAATTAAGTGGTCACCAGGGCGATTGGCCTGTGATAGTGCCTTATTTCTCACACTGGTGCAGGCACCCACCGGTGTTTGAAAAATTCACCCAGAAAATCAGGTGGCAGACGACGTGTCGAAGCTTCCCTATGTCCGTAATTCGCGGGAAACTGACGAAATTCAAACGCCGGTGGAGCCCTTTAAGCTTGGCCTATTCGAAAGTGTCCCAATTAATTTTATAATGTGAACTGGGCTTTAAATTAACCTATAATATGTAATCGACGTTCAACATTGTTAAAAGGAAAGGCACCATCAGGAGTTTCAATTGGTGTTCTAAGTGCTCAAAGAGGATGGCCACGTTGACTCCAATCCATAGGTTTGCCCATGCAGGACCATCATGACTGTGATCTTTTTCATTAAGAAAAAGTAATCGCTACGTTCTCTGACGACCTCATGCCAAGTAAAAATTACGGAAATTTTTTATAAGAGGTTCCCTCTCAAAAATTAGATTTAATAGAACTGGAGTTTCGATTCCCTCTAGACCAGATTTGTATGAAAGTTTCAAACTCACGACCAGTGAAATTATACGAAAAAAAATTGAAAATAAGTAGGTGCGAAATTTTTGGTGCGACATTTGGGGTGAAATTTTTATATTTTTCATTCGCCCAACTAATCGGATCGTGTAAAAACGGTACAATTATTCATAGCTTAAAATGTCTATAGAAACAGACAAAGGGAGGTTATACGCTTTTAGACATTTCAAATGAATAATTAATTTCATGGTTAAAAACATTACACCAAAAATTCTACATGTGACTTTGAAGGGGCGGTTTGGAAAGCTATTTTTTACAAGTTATATTGAGTAAAAACAAGTACAACGTAAATTTAAAAAACATTATATATAATGCTTTATTTTTGGTGTGATAAAATACACTGTATTTTATCACACAAAAAATAAAACTTTCTAGTTTCTACGTCTCAAGGTAACTTGCATTTGTGGCCTAACGAAAACTAAAGCCGGCACTAGAAGCCTCCAAAGTTCTAACGTTGCATTGCAAGTGTATATTTTAATGTTATTGTTGAAATAACTAATAATATACCGTTTATTTTATTGGTATAATTATCTAAATAAATGTTTTACTTCTTAAACGGCTTCTATGAAGTTATATATGATGAATGTAAAATTGGTCCTTACCGTTGCTCAAATAAAATAGTCCGGGTAAAGATCCAAGCACGGAGGTGGGGAAATTTGGCGGGGCGATGTGTAAGCCAAAACATTACCCATAAGGCTTTGGTAGCCGGTAGGCGCGTGTAAGTGGCGCCACGTTTCGGAAATATCCGTACATTACCGTTTCATAGGGGTCAGCTAAAGCGCTAGATATTCAGGGAGTTCTTCGGCAGTCGGCTTCTAGATGGGTTAAAGAGGTATGGAATTTTCCCCTCGAGGCTCCATCCTTCACTTCGCGCGTAGAAAATAACGGCAACGGCAGAAGAAACACGATTTTTATCATATGTGGTGTTGTAACAGTGTCTTCTCGTGCCGTTACTTTTACGGGTTTATCGGGATCTGCAAGTTAATCCGCACTTCGGCCAGAAATTCTCTGAATCGGTCGTCACTCTTATTCCGAAGAAAGGCGATTTAAATTCCCTGTCGATTTGGCGTCCCATCTCGGTCTCCAACTCGGATAAGAAAAGATCTACGGTTAGCTTCTGGTTGTTTGTTTAAAAATAATGGCTTTATCGCACATCCACGAATCTCAGCCGTACGCGATTCCGGGCTTGTCTCACAGCCTCGATGAAAAGCTCGCCATCGTTAACATTGAATTTGAAAAAGCCTTCGATCGGGTCAGTCACCGGAATCTTTTTCGCTTACTAGTTCGCTTTGAATTTCCGGAGTCTTTAATCAACTCGTTGAAAGTGATATACACCAACTCGGTCTTTCGCGTGCGTTTCTAAAATACCGTTACTGAGTTAATTTCATTCAGTCGTGGAATTCACCAAAGGTGCATTATCGGGGTTGCTTTTCTCCCTGGCACAGGAACCTCTCATGACACTCCTCCGTCATCGTGAATAGAACTTTCGCAGACGACTCGAACTCTTTTATTGCAAAGCATTTTGACACTCTCAAAACCCGTCTCGACCTATACTGCGACGCCTCTGGCGCGGTGGTTAATAACGCGAAATCATTTACCCTTTGGTGTGGCTCATGGAAAAGACGAGTTGACGATACACTCGGCATTCCTTCCCGATCTGATGGTGGCCTCTTCCTTGGCACTATCATTGGCAACTCCATGACTTACAAAGACCAGAATTGGCCCGATATTCTCACTCGCCTCCGCATCGTTTTGAAAAGTACCGTCACTTATCCTCCCTTGGAGGATGGACATTAATCGCCAATTTGCTGGGGTCCAGCGTTTTATGGCATCGATTGAAAGTTTTGCAACCACCCGCCGATTGGGTAACGGCCGCTCGAAAGCTACTAGTAGACTTCATATGAGACGGCATTCACTGGTTGCCTTCCTCCACACTTCTGGACAAACGCGTCAGTGCCATCAGCTTAGTTGATGACACACCAAGAAGCTCACGTGTTCTGGTAAATTTCAAAACTTATGAAATCTTGAAAATTATGTTCAGTGGAGGGCGCTCCATGGCGCACTACCAAGTCCCTCGAGAGGCGTCTTATGCATTCTTGAGAAGAGATCGTGACACCACATTGTCCCTTTTGCCCCACGTTTGAAACATTTCACTACGTCTATATTCATTGCCCAGCTATCTCATTAGTCATCGCGAATCTGTTAAGAGTGGGTTCGTTTTCACACTGGTCATGTCCATGACCCTGCGGAGCGGCTTTACCTGGCGAGCACTCCCAGTTATCACTGTTATTGCAACCTGGTTTTCCTCATTCAAAAATGTTTTCTGCAAGACCGTTACTACAATTTGTCAACAATTAATTTTAATAGTAAAAATTTTAATTTCTACACGCTTTGGTTGCCAAATAGGTGCAAATGACGCGTGCTCACCAGGTACCGTGCACAGAAAGCGTCAGCCACTCTAACAGATAAGGTTGGTGAATTTAAACCTATTTTGAATGTGCCCACAATGGATACCACTCCGTTTTATTACTGTGTTTTCGGTCAAAGCGATCTAAATTTCCTTTGGGATGTTCCAAAGATGACCGGGAAAGTGAGTCAATTTTTAAATGCAGTTTCTGTAAATTAATAAAAGACGACAACGTAGAAATAAATACGTCTGGAGGAAATAGATTAAATTTGAATGACACTCAAGCCTTGACCCTCAAATCGGAAAACGATTCTGAAGATGAAGCAACTGAGACCCCTTATTGCGAAGTGTGTTAATTTAAATTTAAAACTAAGTGTCTTTTAATCCGATGCAAAACAACATGGTGAAAACCTTTCAAATTGAAACCATTTCTCTTAATCCATTGCCTCTCGATATAAACTTTGAATGACCTTGTACCATGAGTTAAAGGTCATCCGAGTTGGCAATTTCTAAAGACGCCGTATCAGATGAGTCTGTCTAGCAAAATTTCATACTCTAACATGAGTACTTTTCGAGTTAATAGCCCTTTAACTTGGTCTCTGGTACATTATTTTCATCACGACCTCAATGTTTTTGTCTAAACTCAATAGACTTGTTATGTTTCAAATTAGGTAGTTTCAAAGTTATTTACACCTAATATGTGACGGGGAACACTTTTCTAATTGAAAACAACTTCGTATTTTAGAAAGGCGGCAGATGTATTTTACTTTGGAAATTGTGCCAAGTTTAATTTTTTGATTGGAATAGCTTAAGTACATGATAGACTTAATTTTAATACCTGTTGTTAAACTTGCATATCAGTTTAACTATTTGTTTTAAGTCATTTAATTATGGTTAATTATCAGAATTGTGTTGCTCAATCTATGTGCAACGTAGACTGTTCAAAACGTGTTCGAAAATCACGTATTTCCACAACAGTTGGACTACTTTTTTTAAAAACATTGTTTTTTGGAATGTTAAGCTAAAATATGTAGTTTTAAGGTGTAACACGCGCCAAATCGTGTAATCTATGAAAAGTAGGACCGAATAAGAATGAAATAAAAGGTTTATTGGCCGTTAGTTCATATACATTTGCAAAATTAATTTAACTATCACAATATATTTACGTCAATAAAAAGGTCATAAGATCCTACGGTCTTATCAGTTATATTGCATCATTTCTCGCCTAAGGAACATAGGTCTAGGTATGGAAGGTTATTGTCTTACAGCCACAAGCTCTCCATTTGCAATCGTTTGAACAACCACATTTGCGGAGTGCAAGTAGTGCTTCCGGTGCTGGTGGCAAGGTGCAATATTGTGTTGGAGACCTTTTTCTGTGTTTATCCAACGGTCGCATTTGCAGTGGAATGTCGGACGATTTTAATACTATAGCTTGATAATGAACCCTCTTAGTGTGCGGAATAAGTGTTCCAACGGTTGGAGGCAATTGGCGTCCTTCTTTTTCTGATTTAGCAAATATGTCCCAACGAAGTTATCTCACAATTTCTAATTCGCTGTCTAGCGATCTATAGAGTCTACAGACCTATCTTTCCATTTGGGTGAAAATATAAACAGCTATACAGTCTTGCGACCCCACCAACGTAAAAGCCTTTTAAACATTGTCGTCACTCGTTATGAAAGCTTTGAAATTTGATTCAGGACCTCTAGTCGCAAAGCATCCTGTATTATCGCTACCCTTGAAGACATACCATCCAATTAATAGTTTCACTAGTCTCTCACCAAGCTTGAAGCAATAGTCACCAATGGCCTTTCACCGTTGTTACGAGGAAGAGTTGAGTCCTTTGGTAGCTGCTGGTAGAAACCAATTAGTAGAACCAAGAACTAATTTATGTATAAGAACGAACAAGGAGCCATATTTTCTAGGCGTCAAGTACTAGTTGTTTTTATTTTATGGGCGGAGTTTCGTATTTGGACTTTCGACATCGCCATCTACTGAGGAATTATGGCCGCCTTCCACACAGGCATTCTTTACTGAGCACGTGCTTCTGGCAATCAGAAGATCGTGAGTTTGCGCCCGGCTCCGGACGGAACGGTTTTTACTATAGAGTTTTTAAAATTAAATTTTACAAAACTTAAATTTAACTCTTCTAAATAATTCATAATTATAATTCTCTAAAGTATATTATGTTTAACAATGTTAAATTTGTTTTATAAAATTTGAATTAATAAAACTCTACACTAAAAACTGTTCGGTCGGGAGCCGGGCGCGAACCCACGATATTAAACTCTTTAATTGACAGTAGGTTTAGTTTTTTTGGATATTTTTTTTAATATAAAATGTATCTGGGTTTTAGGCAAAGGAAAGGTCGTATGATATTTTTAATTATCGAGATAATCTTGTTTTTTTTTCTATTCTTTGATCTTATATTTTTATATTTTGAATTTCGAGCTTATTTTTTTGTCCACGAAAACGTCCAGTTTTGGAGGAGACTTTATAGTGTGAACGTCGTAATGTTTTACTCTTCCGGTTTCATTATTATAACGGTAAGGTGTCGCACTAACTATTCCTTCTACGGTCATTTATTGATTTACGAGCTGTAGTTTAGTCAAGTGGCTTTCTGTGCTTTGTGATGGTAAGTTTTTCGCTTCTTGTTAATAAATTTTTTATTGGTGTGGATATTTGGACATCTACGATTCCTAATTGATTTCCTGGGTGTGCGAGTCATTATATGATATTGGAAATTAGTCGGTATTGGTCTTTTTCATGCGGTATGTGTCACAACGTCAACAGGAAGTCTACGAGTCATCCACTACCAGATATCGAATATAGCTATTCTACGGTATCTTCATCAAGGGCGAGTTTTGAGATAAAATGAGCGGTAAAGATGCGGCAAGTATTTCGTAAGCAAGAAAAATACAAATACCCTCTTTAGATATTTCTTTCATTAAAATTGGCTTCGTATTATATTTAACTGATAAACTTGTTCTGTAAATAGGGTTAAATTCAATTGTGCATTGTTTTAGTACGTCTAACTCGCTGTTGTAACTACTTAATTTATATTATTCCTTTTTACACACAATCCTAAGGATTTGTGTGTATTAGTCTCACGTACAGTGTAGCCGATGCCGATGCCGATGCCGATTCCACCGTGTCGCGCATATCTCTTTAACGGTTAGGGCTAGAAAAGTGAATGATATTTCGTTCGAGTGTACATACATCGCCATTGATAGCCTTTCAAAAAGTTTTCAAATCGCAGCCCTAGAAGTTGGACATTTGCCCATATTACTAATTTCGGTGGTTTCGCTTTATATGGTAGATATTTTATTTAAAATTAAGTCCGATAACGTAAAAAAATATTATTGGATAGGTTAGGATTCAGTTGAACCACAACTTAAGTTATATCAGTAAATATTAAATTTAAGTACAGTTTTCAGGGTGATTTACGGGACCCCAATTTTCGTGGTTTTATATTTCCGCCTGAAAGTCGACATATCGTTCCTTAATTTGGGTCCGATTTTCATGAAAGTTATATTTTTGAATAGCTGAGGTTTCCAAATAACCTAGAATTGCAATAACGTTGCTTAACTTTAATTCTTAGTAAGTTTTTTTGGATAGCGTATACGTACCCACCTCCACTTCCAACATTAGAATTACGCGTGGTTATAGAGACTATACGCGAATTTATCTCTGGCGTTTTTAAGGCCGTTCAGAGTGGGCCGCGCTTTCAACGTATGACCAGAAGTAACAATTAGGTATGACATGGATTTATCTAGTCTTCGGCGTATGACAAGAAGTAATAAGTGTGACACTCAAAGGCTGACTAGTAGTAACAAATAAGTGTTATCAGAAGTAAAAAATAAGATTGACACTGATCGAAGGAATCTTCGATGCTTTCAAAGTATAACTAGAAGTAACAAATAAATGTAAATTTGTATATATGTGTGACCGTGGATATATTTTGGTTGTGAAAGCGGCGTTGTAGGTTACTGTGAATAGCTCAAACAAACTTAACACATTAAAAGGATTGTGTGTATTCTGGCCTTCGTACGTCTTGTTTATATATCAGACCAGCCCAAAGGTACGGTACGAAAATATAAAACATTGTATACGTAAACGATTGATCTTTACATATACACGAATGTTTCCATTGTTTGGGGCAACTTAACCAAATATTGGAACTTGTACAGTTTTCATGTATCCGAATGAAAATATCCATAGATACCGACGTTTTTACCTAAAAAATGCATTGCATGATTGATAATGTTAACCCTTTAATAATCACCAGTAATCCTTAGGGAAGACAGAAACGATTACCGTTAATCAGATGATCATGTAAACGTAAGCACGAACTCTAGTTAGATGACCACAATGACGCTACCTAACGGACGACAGGATATACTATCTTTACCCCGTTATGTAAGAAGTCATTTACGTATTGATTATGCTAAACAATATTTCCAAAACTTGAAATATCCATTATAAAGATGGCCACTAAAAAACTAAACTATCTATTTAATTTCTTCACAAACTTTACCCCAATAATAACCTTGAATACACAGTTCATTAATCCATTTACAATTCATAAATTTTAGTTTCCTAGGGTTTATTAAATATATTATTCAGGATGGCCACGCTTGACATTTTATACAAACTTTTCCCCGTTATGTGTAAACAATGTTTCCCGCACGTCCTTATTAAAGAGGCAAGGTTAAGTAACGGTAATATAAAATTAATACATGATGCATTTGCAATGTCACAATTGATGAAATTTGAAATGACGTTTTAGCGCGCGACACTACATGTCTTGGGCACACAGCCTTCTTTGCGTGCTTTTTTGACTATAATATGTAGAGTTATTTTCACGCGCAAAATGAATTTTAAAGCCGTCAATAATAATCAGCTAGGTTAATACCAAAGGCCCAAGTCATCTAGCGACGTTTTAGGTACGTGTTAATATAACAAGTTGGCAAGCCAAAATATACCTCTCCTCGGAAGAATTGTCCTTAATGATATTAATTTCCCGAGATAACCCTTACAGATTGATCTCCGCAATTTAGAGTTATTTGTTAAAAATGTTATCCCAGTTCTATCCCGCCCGGTATAAAAGTTTAATTATAATTAAATTAATTTTTATTTATTCAGAATATCATAAGTTAAGTAGTTACAACAGTGAGTTAGACGTACTATAACAATGCACAATTGAATTAAACCCTTTTTACAGTACAAGTTTGTCAGTTGAATATAATACAAAGCAAATTTTAATGAAAGAAATATCTACAGAGGGTGTTATAACGACCGTTCGCTTTTTGGTTTATAATTTTAACGGAATTGGGTCGATTTTAATTAAACTATAGTTTATCGAAATTTTGTTAAAAGAATATTCCCTCAGGCCGCGCGATAAATTTACGATAATAATTTCCCGTGGCCGTTTTATCGAAAATTTAGTTGATTCGGGATTGCCAGAACTGTAATGTTGTGGGCGAGTGATTAGAAAATAAAATGGCAACCAGAATTATGCAAAATTATAAATGTTTATTTTTATTCAGAACAGTCTATGGAACGTTCTAGATTGAACTTTCATCAATAACCCAACAATATATATCCCTCCTACGTAATTGTACCGAACTGGTACTCAAGTGTCTAAGACTAGATTTGTCTTAGTTCATCGTGATTGAAAAATAAACCAAAACATACTTACACTTAAGTAAATATCATAAATTATACTGAGTTATTTTAACTAAATTCAAACTACCTTACTATAAACTCTTGTCTTAATTAACAGCTGAGAGCTGTTCGCTACTAATTACTTCCAATCTATTTAATTAGCCTCACAGGTTGAGTTGATAATTTCAAGGGTATAATTAGGTTATTCCAATTCAAAAAATAAAAACAATCAATTTTATCTTACAGCTGACTTGAGTTAGTTCACAATTAATTTAACTTTTTCAGTCTTAAACACGTACTGTTCATACACTTAAGTCCATTCACTCACGTTCCAAACGCGAAACACAATTTAACTCTTTTCTTGACCGAAGACCGAACATACTAATTAAAACCGCAGAGTTACCTCATAACTTTTGACCGACACCAGGACCCCGTCCTGTAGTAGTTCGTCTGACAGACAAGAACTAAGAAAGACTAAAGCTGGTTTCACACTCGACGGAAAATATGCCGGAAAGACGATAATAAACGCCGAGCTGAAAATTGATTCCCATTCGATATACCGCTAACGTTCAACTTTACGCTGCTTATTTTCCGTCGAGTGTGAAACCAGCTTTAATCTTCTTTATTGACGGCAACGGCTTTATATACGTGTATTTAGCATTTTTTAGACCCGTCAAGATTAGACGAAATTTCGAAAAATTGAAGAGGTTATTTTTTTTACCCGGTCTGATTGATAGTTCTCCTCATGGTGCCGCTATATTATTACTTTGATTTAGTTTCCGCTGGAGTTTTGAATAATTATCATTCAATAAACCATATATACAGATATTGTTTTAATCCATTTAGTTCATAATCATAATTGTTCCTTTACTTGAATATTTTCCCTAAGGAAGTCAATGGCTCGGCGGTGAACTATCCGCATTGTAACAATGCGACCCGAGTTCAATTCCTGATCGCGATCAAATTTTACATTAAAATACTAAAATATTTAATTAAATATAAGATTAATATAATCTATAAATATTTAATTAAATATAAGATTAATGTAATTTATAAATATTTAATTAAATATAAGATTAATGTAATTTATAAATATTTAATTAAATATAAGATTAATGTAATTTATAAATATTTAATTAAATATAAGATTAATTTTATTTATAAATATTTAAAATGATGTAGAATAAATTATAGTACCTAACGTTATAACTTTGTAAAGGACATTCGCCAAACCTGTTTTTGAGAAAAACACCGCTGAGTGGTTAGAGTACATCTCTTGCACGAGGCAGACCCGGGTTCGATTCCCGGCCGGAGCCAAAAAATCCCAAATTGATAATAAGACGAATACCGTGTACAACTGGTGGAAACCCTGCCATTGGACGTTGAGAGGTAGCATTACACTCAGCACTCGGTCCGTCCCAAAGTCATTAAGAAGAAGTTGGAGAGAAAACGCCCATACAAACTCAACAGACTCAACATCCACAACCATCATAACACAAACACATCCAACTCCACACCTACAACATTCACAACAAGAATCCAACATTCACAACAAATTCCACACCCGCAACATTCACAACACGAACTCAACATTCACAACCTACACATAAACATTACAAAAACGAAATATCCAATTAAACTGAATTTAAACTGTCGCGACGGTGAGCGTTGACGAAAAAGACCATCCAAACCAAACCCAACCGCATATCAATCCGTTAACGCTTACCGTCTCACGATGGTTTTGCCAACCTTTAAACTGCTAAAACGGTTGTTCGACTGCGTACGCAGTTATTACCCTTTGCCCCGAAAATGCGAACGCGTTCGCAGGCCTGACAGACAGACCCACAGACAGACAGACAGACACGGTGGTTGTATAACCCCTCCTAGGGTAAAAAGTCCCCTCGGAGAGGTAAAAATCCGTTAGCAACAACTTTTTTAAAAGTGTCAAAAACTAGCTTGAACATGATCTAACGTAAATATGGAGCTTCCAAAACGAACAAATTGCCTAAAAATAACAAAGATGGCCACCCATTTCAATACGCCCTACAAACTTGAACCCGTTATGTTCTGTAATATGAATCATTAAACATGGCGGCCAAAACACAGCTTATTAAACTCATTAATATTTCCTTCTTAAGAGTTCAACCAAGACACCACATGTTACTTGAGCCACGCGACGCTTACATTTTACCGCCAAAAATTAATATTCATGTCAAACATAATTGTACATAAATAAACCTTTTCAAAGAGTTTATGTTTTATGCACGCGACGCTTTCCTAAAACACATGTTAAAGAATTTTCCCGCTAAAAATGCTAAGTGTTCAACAATTTAACATCCACTCAAAGAGGTTAATGACCCCTTACGGTAATCCGCCTAGTAGAACAATACAAACTTTTCCCAAATATGGCGTCTTCAAAACATATGAGATTTCCCGCTAAATACCTCGGCACGCTCATTAATATTCACCCTTTTTAAATTGACCTTGAACACGTGAACTCTAGTTAACTTGATTAACAGGTCAACTAATTAATTAACACCTATTAATCTCATAAATTATTCAAAACACGTGACTTCATTCCCCCCCCCCGTCACGCAGCTGTAGATATGTTGGGGGAAGCACGGGGACACCCCCGCGTATCTAGGAATACGAGGGTAAACTACTGACATGGTTCAAGGTCATGGTAATTTCCGTTGTCAAGTGACCCCCTGCACGTTCTATGTGTCCTGAAAGTTTGAAATTCCTAGCTAAAATACATTTGGTGTTACTGTCTTTGTATCGTTTTTCAGCTTACACCCTGTATAACTGTATTTTAACTTTTATATATACATTTATATGTACATATATATAAGTATATAGTGTACATTTATATAAATATTAAATAAACATTAAATACATTTATTTAAATAAATGGTTTAATACATTTAAATTTACATTTATATATACCTTTACATATACAGTTACATATATTTAAAAAACCAAGCAACAGGGAACTGCGAACATTAAGGTTTGGGTTCGTGTGTTGTGTGAAAAAACTTTGTAAACAAACCGAGGTAACCAGCATGATGAAATAAACTTAAACACTATAAAAAGTCTTTACTGCTTGTTTGTGCTTGTGGCAACCTACTTACAGGAGCTAGTAGGCCATACTTTGGAGCTCTCGGACGCACTTTTAACTTATCGTAGGAAAATTGGGATTAAACCGGCATACTTCTCAACGCAACCGCTACAACTTCGTAAAAAATTTACATAACCTTTTAAAATACCCTATGTTCATATTTAGAAATTACGCATAGTGTCTTATTATCCAAGCGTTCTGACAATTCTTGAATACAAACGTAACACGTTGATCCTACCTACGAGTTTACAGCGATTAAGCTTAGTATCTTCGTGTAAAATAGAGACACGTGAGTACAACATGTACTATGACACAAAGTGAATTTAGTGTTTTGATTTACTGAGCAAACACGTGTAATACACCGGAATTACCAAATATCGACCATAGATACTCGTGTAATTGCTATTTCGGAATATATTTTTTTAATTTAAAGATTTTCCGTTTACGTTTTCAAATGTTTCCCACAAAGAGAGTAAACATATCTTCCTAAAATATTAAGTCAGTATTGAGTTTAAGAACAGAGTCGTTCTGATCAATTTGAATTTGAATTTAATCAATTAGATAAAAAATCGGATCGGTCATGAACTGATTAAATTTTAAAACAAATTACAACAAATCTGGTTGGAAATATTTCAAAAGTCTTTTGCTCTTAAATTATTGGTATCGTTCCCATTTTACCAAATCTCATTCTTACAAATTCTATTAGACCGAATCCCTTTCTTGCGATTTCCATTTGAGCTAACATCGGTGCATCGTGGAAACAAACCATGCAGACAGAGGTTTATGTCCTGCCCGAGACGAAAGTTTGTTTTAATATATTATAAAATATATTGTTATTATTTAATTTTCATTTGAAATTTCTAAAGTAAAAGTGGTATTATATCAGTTCAAAATCAATGTTGTTTTTCTAAGACTAAGGCACCACCTTAGGCCCAAGTGAACTAGCGACTTAAAAGACCATCGTTTTGAGGGAAAAACACAGAGCTAATGTTAGGTAAGGAAAGCTTAGGTTCCATTGCGTTAGATAAGGTAAGATTAGGTTAGGATGTCTTTTTACTTTATTTCAGGTTTGGTTATGTTGGTGTTGGTTAGGATATAATTAGGTTTAAAAACATAGACGGGGGCCTAATTGGAGTTTAAGGGTTGGGTTCTTTTAATAGTAATTATAATTATAATAATAATAAACAGCTAGGCCAATCGCCAGGGCACCACCTTAGGCCTAAGCCATCCAGCGACTTTTGTAGCCATTATCTTAGGTGGCCGGGTTACAATGTGTAGGAGGGTGGTGGTAAGCCCTGCATGCTATGCGAGCCAACAGCTCCCTAAACTAACTATTTAAAATGAAATTAAAGTTGATATAATTTACATTTACTTTTGAAGTGAAACACACTGAATGATCCGAAATTTGTAAAATATTTAAACAATGAAGTAACAGGTTTTCCATTAAATCTAAACCAATAAAGTTAAAATTATTTGTTAAAAAGTGGTAAATCAGTTAATTTTTATCTTCACTAACTATATATATGTATTTGTTTGTTTGAAATAAAATTAAGAAACTAGATAGTAAATATTAACGTTTTATCATCATCGTGAATTTGATCTTTTCTGCGCTGTTTTTTGTTTAGCTTTTCAAACTTAAACTTCTACCTGTTAGATTGTGTTTGCAATTTCAGTTTGGTGTACGGGGTCAAGTGATATTTTTTCTCTCTCGGCATCCACTATGAAAATTGAAGAAGATAAGTGCAATGTAAAATTAGTTTATAAAACGGTTGACGTCGCGAACTAAACAATGTATTACAGATTTTATATCTAAATTTCTGCTGTGATATTTTTCTAATATAAAAAACAATGGAAACAAATCTCAAAGAAGGAAATAAAGACCGATAGAGCAATTCCAATTATCCAGATTTTGAAAACCGGGAGAAGAAACCAGAAATCCATCAAAGCAAAAACGCTGATTTCCGCGCGTTGACATTGTTTAAGTTCCTTCTGGGCTGATATGCTGTTGCTTCAAAGGTACGAGAGGTTCTGCAAAAAAATTAAAAACAAAGTTATACTATTTAATGGTAATCGAAGCTACTAAAAGAAAGAGAGTAGGTGAGTCCACAATCTTTGCCAGTTTTCCATGTAGAGGTACACGGGGGGGTCGGCACCGGAAGTCCCCGCTTCCTTCCCCCTTCCGGCAGGTGGTCACGGGGGTCGACATTTTCCTCCCCCTCGGGTTCATTGACCTCCGCAGAGTGGCGCGCGTACTTCGCGCTGATTGGCGCACGCGCTTAATACGCGACGCGTGTACTGCGCGCTAATTGGCTGACTCAAAATTATTCTAAATGGCGCTGATTGGTTGGTGTTTTGGTGCGAAAATGGGTCGTGCTCCTTTAAAGGAATTCCCAGGCTCGCTATACTCGTGCCCGTTTTCCATTGTTAATGCGGTGACAGGTTTTGATTGATTACGAGCAGGTGAAGAAATAACTTAGCGGCAATACCGAGAGAATCTCATACACATATTAATTATGTCATATTTCTCGAATTATTACGTCGAAAATTCACGTGATTTGGCCGCCATCTTTAATGTTGCATATTCAAACGGGTTCTGTGGGGTGGCCGTCTTTGTTATTTTTAGGAAATTTATCATATTTACGTCAATTTTTTAAACAAGTTGTTCCTAACGGAATTTTTATATCGTTACGTACCTAGATGACTTGGACTTGGTTATTATTATGACATATGCATAACGTCACTTAACCTCTTAAAACGACGCGCGGGAAAGTTTGTGAAGAAATAAGGGAGTGGATATTTCAAGTTTTTTAAATATAGTCAATACGTTATAAACGGGGAAAAGATTGTATTACCTGTCATCCGTTGGGGTCATCTCGCGTAAACATTTGTTAAAAAGGGGAATTACATATCAAGACATTACAAGAACTCGCGTTTCGGCGTGTGTAACAAGGCCGGTTCGCGCTCATGAAATTTAAATAAACGTTAATAATGCAGTAAAAAGCTTAGCCTAACAAATTTAAGAAATACGTTGTCGTCAAAACTACTGTTGAAAACATTTGCTGTTATAATCTCCCGCGTATTGACTTACTAATAATGGTATTTTATAGCGTCATATGAAATAACGGGCGGAAATAACTTACTTACGGTTTAAGGTGAATCCTACGAAGCAAGAATTACATTTGTAAAATAACCAACAAAACATTTACTAATAAAAAAAATATTTATAAACTGAAAAGTTTTTGAAATATATTACGTCATTTAAACAATGATCAATCAAATCCCTTACGTCAAATAGACAATGTAATAGTATTATGTAAATTTATAACGCTACCAAGTAAAAACGGTTTTAAATGTGCGGTAGATGGCCAAGTCAAACAGCGATTTATAGTCCTCCTGTATTCATCCATATTATAAATATAACTCTTAAAATATAACTTAACATTTTTAAATACAAAAGTAAATTAATTAAAATTTAAAAAATGCAGCCGATACATTTAGGCGATCATACAAAATAGTAAGAAATCAATTTCATTACACGAAACATTTGTTTGATTTATAAAACATTTTTAACTGTCTGCTACGTTTTACATTCTGCGATGTTAATATGTTAATTTTTGGGTTTTAGTTCTTTAAGAAAAAATCTAGTTTACATCTAAAAAAACCCACTTATTTCGTCAATGTGATTCTTATTTGAATAAAATTGATATTAAAACTTTTTTACAAAACTCAAAAATGAATAATACAATGTTTTAAAATATTTTCAACTCTGAACCTGAAATTAAATATGTTTGTCAAATTGTTATCACTTTTTTAAATTATCTTACATCCTTCTATGTTTAAAATAAAAAGGTCTGATTTAAAATTTAAAACTTTATTAATATTTTACAACATTTGTTGTTGACACAAAGGAACTATCGTTAATAACATTTAACACGCTATTAATAAAAACCACTAACTCGTCTATCACCTTTAAGAATCCAGTTTTTGGGGCTCGTTCCAAAAGCATTTCGTGAGAATTATGCTCTTTTTGAAAATATCTCATTCTTTGTGCAATCAAATCCATTTCAAGTTGAAGATTCATTTTTTGCAATTCTTTATTTATATGTTTAATCAGTTCATAGTCCTTGTTTTCTTTATAAGTCATTATTCCACAACAAAAACAAAGCAAAACTAGTTTGTATAAAACGCGATGTGGTTGGTTTTTCTCTTACAGGTCGGACACAAAGGAATCTGATTACCGCGAACTATCTCTCTCCACGCCGTTAGCGCTCCTCTGATTACCGCGAACTATCTCTCTCTCTCTCCACGTTTATCTCCATTGTTAACAGGTTTTGAATTATTAAGAGCAGGTGTTGAGCGGAGAATCCTCCGTTGCTATGGTGACTTCGGCGCGACGTTTCTTTTAGTATCAACAAACTTAGCAAATACCTTTAGATTGTTTCAATGTTAAATTCGTTAACCTGGCAGTTTGAAACAAGTTGTCCCTATATTAAGAATCAGCTTGGTATACAATTTGCAGCTTTGGCCTTATAAATGTTTCACTGTATACAATGTCTTTACCCACATAGTGTACATTTTCTTCAAAAATTTTAGTTTACATATACCCGTTTAGGTAAATATAATGCCTTTATAAGTTCGTGTATTGAACCCATAATAGTATTAAGAACTATCTAATTAAATTGAATACATTGCCACTATACGCTATATTTACATAAATTAAACAAGGTCGGTTCGCTCTCATGAAATTTATATAATAGTAAACTTTGTAGGGTAAATGATTTGACTATGTAATGAATATTTCAATAACCGTTCATCATTTTAATAGATCAATGACGTTATAATTAACAACGTCTGAATTTTCGTCGCTAAAAGATATGTCCATAAAGATTGGTTATAAAAAGTTTAATACGCAGGTATCTATGGATTCGGATTACCTAAACAAGGCACCCCTATATGAACTTTTAAACGGTTATTCGTGTTAAACGTGTATATTGCTACTATAACTTTTTCAAAAATCTGCAGTCGATAAGTATTACCTTCTAATTACCGTCAAATACAGAGCTAGAAGTTACTTGGTTAACCATTTTTAGGTTATTTTTATGGTTAGTTATTGAGCGTTTCATTCCTATACGGTTCAATGGGAATTATTATTGATCGCTATTGTCAGTTATAATAAGAATGAAAATAGAGTTGCAATTTATTCCGGCCATATGTTCTTTTAAATTTTAACAGATTTGACATACTTTATAAAGTCTAGCACCTTATATATTGGAAAAAGTACAGCTAGATAAATGGCCAAAAACATTTTTACATTATAGGTAATAAATAATACTATAAATTTAGAACTCAGTTAATCAAGTTAATATTTAACGAAACATGCAAACAATTACCAGCCTATCAATTTGATATTTTAATTATTGTTGTTGGCAATTAAACTTTGGGGTCATTTCACCGAAAATCATGTTTTGTTATCACAACAACTTGAACACAAGTTTTTTTAACTAATGTTTGATACCTATTTAATGTAAAAGTAGCTTCATGATTTGTGGATCTTTGGGTGTAATTTAATAGACTAGTTTCTTAATCTTTCAGGAATTTTTTTAGTAGATTTCTGTAGTTATTTGTCCTAATATCGCGGTAAAGAATACGTTTATCAGTATTTAAAGCGAATAAGAAAAAAAATCGTTGTGTTTTACGACTACCTATCGCGAACTAAAGGAGTGGAATCTACAAAGTATAGCAGCCTTGTAAATTAATCCTATAATTCTTCTCTCCTACTTCAGTCTTCTGAATTAAACGTCGTTGTCCTGTTTCTCCAACAGATAGTTATCGGGATCGGCTAGACCAGACACGACCGACTTCGAAGAACGATAAAGAAAACCATCTGTAAATAATGTAAAAAACTTGAAATATTCCCTAGGCTGGTTTATTTTTCCAAGACACAAAATTAAGGGTTCTAAATAGAGTTTATATGAAACATAAGGAAAATTTATTAACACTCATCAAAAATAAAACTAATTACATTTGTTTTTCTTCGAGAACGACTATAGATTTGTTACATGAATAAAATATTAACGAAAATAATAATTGTAGAAACTGCACTGCAAAATGCTTAAAGTTTGAAAGAGTAAATAAACTAAATATCTGGGGTAATAATAGACAGTAATCTAAAGTGGAATGAACATGTGACCTATATCAAAAATAAAATTCGACTATGTATGTATAAATTCCGTGAAATTAAAAACTTTCTTGAAATACCGTGGTTGAAAACAGTATATTACGCCCTAATTCAATCAATTATATCAAAAGGAATAATCGGCTGGGGTGGTACTTATTAAACTACAATCGTACCATTACAAAGAAAATTCTACGCATATGTCTGAAATTATTATTACCCAAATTAATTACTATAAGATGAATTTAAAGTTTTGTCTGTTAACCATTTATATGTTAAAGAAATTTTATTATACACTTTCAAACACAAACAACTTATCGACTTGACTAAAACTTACGACAACAGATATGTAGAAGTAGGAAATTTATTTACGCCAAGATCCTATAAAACGATCGGTCAAAACATGCTCGCTATCTTGGCCCAAAAATATATAAGGCAAAACGTTTTGAACAAAAGATGATAAATTTGACTATTGAATAAACGGGCTGTATTCAATTGATTGCTATTTCAACATTTTTCAATTTTCATGGTTACCTTCTCTGGTTTTGTTTAAGAAAATAAGATGTTAAATGGTTGCAGTTTGTTAAAATGTTAAGGTGTTGGTTGCACGAAAAATCTTTAGCGATAAAAAACGAATGAATGCCCTGGTCGTTCTCTTTAAAAAAATGTCATTGTCGAAACAAATTTCAAGTCTAAGTGTACTAATTTTGAGTCGGAAACTAACCTTTTTATAAACCATTATGGTGTTTTCAACTTTATAGTAAAGGTTTTCTGCCAGTATATGAAAGGCTTACTTTTAAACCAGTAAAGTGCTTTCAACAGCACAGTAAGGGTTACCCAAAAATGGAAGAATAGTTTAGCTTCCCACCCGGCTTTTTATTATTATTATTATTATTATTATTATTAATTTATTGATGCTATTTTATTTTTTACATTTGTGTACAACATGTATTGCATCGTCCCTTTTCCATATAAGTATAATACTCGTGCGTGGCTGGGACTATTTTAAAATTATACAGAAACATTCATAGTATTCTCTTTAACTTAATTAACAAAACCAATTAGCAAAACCGAACTTCGCGTTACAAAAAATTAGTTTTAATTTCACAAAGTATATAACATATTATTTAATTTTAAAAGATCAGTTTTCTTTAGCCATGTAAGAATTTGTTATATCTTGATCTAATAAGTTATATATTTTAGGGCCTAGATAGCGAGCAGGTTTTTGACCGATCGTTTTATAGGATCTTGGCGTAAATAAATTTCCTACTTCTACATATCTGTTGTCGTAAGTTTTAGTCAAGTCGATAAGTTGTTTGTGTTTGAAAGTGTATAATAAAATTTCTTTAACATATAAATGTTTAACAGAAAAAAGCTTTACATTCATCATATAGTAGTTGATTTGGGTAATAATTATTTCGTTTCAGACATATGCGTAGAATTTTTCTTTGTAATATTTCTAATGGTACGATTGTAGTTTCATAAGTACCACCCCAGCCGATTATTCCGTATGATATAATTGATTGAATTAGGGCGTAATATACCGTTTTTAACAACGGCATTTCTAGAAAGTTTTTATTTTCACGGAATTTATACATACATAGTCGAATTTTATTAGTGATATAGGTCACATGTTCATTCCACTTTAGATTACTGTCTATTATTACCCCCAGATATTTTAGTTTATTAACTCTTTCTAATTTTAAACATTTTGCAGTGCAGTTTCTACAATTATTATTTTCGTGAATTTTTCTCGAGGAGAAACAAATGTAATTAGTTTTATTTATGTTGAGTGTTAATAAATTTTCCTTAAGTTTCATATAAACTCTATTTAGAGCCCTTTGTGTCTTGGAAAAATAAACCAGCCTAGGGAATATTTCAAGTTTTTTACATTATTTACAAATGGTTTTCTTTATCGTTCTTCGAAGTCGGTCGTGTCTGGTCTGGCCGATCCCGATAACTATCTGTTGGAGAAACAGGAGAAAGACGTTTCAATTCAGAAGACTGAAGTAGGAGAGAAGAATTATAGGATTAATTTACAAGGTTGCTATACTTTGTAGATTCCACTCCTTTAGTCCGCTTTTTCTATTGTTTTAAATGTTTTTTGTGTGATAAGTTATTATTATTATTTACATTTTCATTACAAGGCGAAATGATATCAAGGTATTGGAAATTTGTTAAATACCACGGTAAAGAAATAAAACGTAACATTTTGCACAGTTTTTGCATTTTAAGTTTAAAAAATGTTATTTTTGGAAACCATATAACATTTCCTATTAGCTAATCAATATAACATGTTTAAAAAGATCGCAGAATTATTTATGAACGTTTATCCGTAGATAGAAGAACAATTTGGACATGGAATGGGCAATTATTGGAGATGAAATTTATTTATTGCAGGTAAAGTGCGAACTCCTTGATTTTAATACGCTTTGTATTTTATTAGACCTAATCGTCCGGTTATCAGACCAAAATTCAGAAATTAATATCATAGCACGCTCGGTGACTCTACTTTTAATTATCCAGCAGATGCAGTTGTTATAACAGCTTTTTCAGTTTAGTCCGACATTTCGATCACTTTCCATTGCCATTAAAAATATTCAATGTGCTATTAAATTTCGTTGTAATAATTTGATTACAGACACATAGATTAAAATATTATGATAGATAGGTAGTCGTAAAACACAACGATTTTTTTCTTATTCGCTTTTTATACTGAGAAACATATTCTTTACCGAGATATTTTTGACAAATAACTATCTACTAACAAAAAAGTCCTGAAAGATTAATAAACTAGTCTATTAAATTAAACCCAAAGCGCCACAAATCATGAAGCTACTTTTACATTAAATAGGTATCAAACATTAGTTAAAAAACTTTTGTTCAAGTTGTTGTGATAACAAAACATGATTTTCGGTGAACTGTCCCTAAAGTTTAATTGCCAACAACAATAATTAAAATATCAAATTGATAGGTTGGTAATTTTTTGCATGTTTCGTTAAAAATTAACTTGATTAACTGAGTTCTATTATTTATAGTGTAATTTATTATCTATAATAATGTAGTATTTCGGTTATGTAAAAAAAAATTGGCCATTTATCTAGCTGTACTTTTTCCAAGAATATTGTTCATAGGATATGAGGTGCTAGACTTTATAATGTATGTCAAATCTATTAAAATTTAAAAGTACATATGGCCGGAATAGATTAAAACTCTATTTTCATTCTTATTATAACTGACGATAGCGATCAATAATAATTCCCATTGAACCGTATAGGAGTGAAACGCTCAATAACTAACCATAAAAATAACCTAAATATGGTTAACCAAGTAACTTCTAGCTCTGTATTTGATGGTAATTAGAGTATCATACTTATCGACGTTCCGCAACTTAAATATTTCCTTTCAACCATTTCCATTACTTCTCGGGTAAAAAAAGACACTTTTTAAAAATTGAAACATTTAAATATAAGATTAATTTAATTTATAAATATTTATTTAAATATAAGATAATATAGAATAAAATTTAAATATTACGCAACGGAGAAAATGCAGACATGTTCGACTGCTGCTTTTTGAAAAAGTTATAGTAAATGTTAAGCAATGTACACGTTAAACACGAATAACCGTTTAAAAGTTCATATAGGGGTGACTTGTTTAGGTAATCCGAATCCATAGATGCCAGCGTTTTAAACTTTTTATAATCAATCTTTATGGACATATCTTTTAGCGACGAAAATTCAGACGTTGCTAATTAATAATCAGCTTGGCTAATACCCAAGGCACCACCTTAGGCCTAAGTCGTCAAGCAACTTTTGAAGCCTTTAATTCAGGTGGCCGGGTTACAATGCGTAGGAGGGTGGTGGCAAGCCCTGCATGCCACGAGATCGAGCCAACTGCTCCCAACACTAACTATTACCGTTAACCTCAACAAGTTTTTATGGAAGGTACCGCAGTATTAATTCAAACCGTCATTGATCTATTAAAATGATGAACGGTTATTGAAATATTACAAAGTCAAGTAATTTACCCTGCAAAGTTTACTATTATATAAATTTCATGAGCGCGAACCAACCTTGTTTAATGTATGTAAATATTTCGTATAGTGGCAATGTATTCAAATTACTTAGAAAGTTTTTATTACTATTATGTGTTCAATACGCGAACTAATAAATGCATTATATTTACCTAACCATGGTCGATTGGTATAACTTAAAGGTTACGGTTATACGTAAACTAATATTTTTGAAGAAAATGTACACTATGTGGGTAAAGACATTGTATACAGTGAAACATTTATAAGGCCAAAGCTGCAAATTGTATACCAAGCTGATTCTTAATATAGGGACAACTTGTTTCAAACTGCCAGGTTAACGAATTTAACATTGAAACAATCTAAAGGTATTTGCTAAGTTTGTTGATACTAAAAGAAACGTCGCGCCGAAGTCACCATAGCAACGGAGGATTCTCCGCTCAACACCTGCTCTTAATAATTCAAAACCTGTTAACAATGGAGATAAACGTGGAGAGAGAGAGAGATAGTTCGCGGTAATCAGAGGAGCGCTAACGGCGTGGAGAGAGATAGTTCGCGGTAATCAGATTCCTTTGTGTCCGACCTGTAAGAGAAAAACCAACCACATCGCGTTTTATACAAACTAGTTTCGCTTTGTTTTTGTTGTGGAATAATGACTTATAAAGAAAACATGGACTATGAACTGATTAAACATAAATAAAGAATTGAAAAAAATGAATCGTCAACTTGAAATGGATTTGATTGCACAAAGAATGAGATATTTTCAAAAAGAGCATAATTCTCACGAAATGCTTTTGGAACGAGCCCCAAAAACAGGATTCTTAAAGGTGATAGTCGAGTTAGTAGTTTTTATTGATAGCGTGTTAAATGTTATTAACGATAGTTCCTTTGTGTCAACAACAAATGTTGTAAAATATTAATAAAGTTTTAAATTTTAAATCAGAGCTTTTTATTTTTAACATAGAAGGATGTAAGATAATTTAAAAAAAGTGATAACAATTTGACAAACATATTTAATTTCAGGTTCAGAGTTGAAAATATTTTAAAACATTGTATTATTCATTTTTGAGTTTTGTAAAAAAGTTTTAATATCAATTTTATTCAAATAAGAATCACATTGACGAAATAAGTGGGTTTTTTTAGATGTAAACTAAATTTTTTCTTAAAGAACTAAAACCCAAAAATTAACATATTAACATCGCAGAATGTAAAACGTAGCAGACAGTTAAAAATGTTTTATAAATCAAACAAATGTTTCGTGTAATGAAATTGATTTCTTACTATTTTGTATGATCGCCTAAATGTATCGGCTGCATAATTTAAATTTTTATTAATTTACTTTTGTATTTAAGAATGTTAAGTTATATTTTAAGAGTTATATTTATAATATGGATGAATACAGGAGGACTATAAATCGCTGTTTGACTTGGCCATCTACCGCACATTTAAACCCGTTTTTACTTGGTAGCGTTATAAATTTACATAATACTATTACATTGTCTATTTGACGTAAGGGATTTGATTGATCATTGTTTAAATGACGTAATATATTTCAAAAACATTTTCAGTTTATATATATATTTTTTTTATTAGTAAATGTTTTGTTGGTTATTTTACAAATGTAATTCTTGCTTCGTAGGATTCACCTTAAACTCGTAACTAAGTTATTTCCGCCCGTTATTTCATATGACGCTATAAAATACCATTATTAGTAAGTCAATACTCGGGAGATTATAACAGCAAATGTTTTCAACAGTAGTTTTGACGACAAAGTATTTCTTAAATTTGTTAGGCCTAGCTTTTTACTGCATTTTTAACGTTTATTTAAATATCATGAGCGCGAACCGGCCTTGTTACACACGCCGAAACGCGAGTTCTTGTAATGTCTTGATATGTAATTCCCCTTTTTAACAAATGTTTACGCGAGATGACCCCAACGGATGACAGGTAATACAATCTTTTCCCCGTTTATAACGTATTGACTATATTTAAAAAACTTGAAATATCCACTCCCTAATTTCTTCACAAACTTTCCCGCGCGTCGTTTTAAAAGGTTAAGTGACGTTAATATATGATGCATATGTCATAATAATAACCAAGTCCAAGTCATCTAGGTACGTAACGATATAAAAATTCCGTTAGGAACAACTTGTTTAAAAAATTGACGTAAATATGGTAAATTTCCTAAAAATAACAAAGACGACCACCCTACAGAACCCGTTTGAATATGCAACATTAAAGATGGCGGCCAAATCCCGTGAATTTTCGACGTAATAATTCGAGAAATATGACATATTTAATATGTGTATGAGATTCTCTCGGTATTGTCACTAAAGGTATTTGCGTCGCTAAGTTATTTCTTTACCTGCTCAATCAATCAAACCTGTCACCACTTTAACAAAGGAAAACGGGTAAAAGCCCAAGTATAGCGAGCCTGGGAATTCCTTTAAAGGAGCACTGACCCCTTTTCGCCACCAACTAATTAGCGCCATTTTGAACAATTTCGCCCCAACCAATTAGCGCGCAGTACACGCGTCACGTAGTAAGCGCGCACGCCAATCAGCGCTAAGTATGCCGCGTCACCTGGCGGAGGTCAATGCCGACCCCCCCGCGCCACCTGCCACATGGGGGAAGGAAGCGGGGATTTCCGTTGCCGACCCCCTTTCTAGCTGTACATTGAAAAGTGCCAAAGATGGGGGCACATCCTACTAACGTCGATTATAGACCAATTTCACACACTATATGAAATCAAACTTAATTAACTCATATGTGTAGTAAGTTCAAGACCCTCGTAAGGTACTCACAACGTTGTTTGACACAAGATTACAAAATCAAAGTTTAGGACCTCATATGTATTATTCGTTCTAGACACTCGAAAGGTACTCACAACGTCGATTAAAGACCAATATTACACAATATAGGTAAATTTAAGTGTAGGACCTCATACGTATATTTCATTCAAGACAGTCGAAAGGTACTCACAATGCCGATTAATGTCTAATAAAACACACTATACGAAACTAAAAGTTAAGGACCTTATATGTGTAGTTAGTTGAAGACCCTCGTAAGGTACTCACAACGTCGTTTGACACACGATTAGAAAATCAAAGTTTAGGACCTCATATGTATAGTTCATTCTAAACACTCGAAAGGTACTCACAACGTCGATTAAAGACTAATATCACACACTATACGAAAATCAAAGTTTAGGACCTCATATGTATAGTTATTTCTAGACACTGGAAAGGTACTCACAACGTCGATTAAAATCCAATATTACACACTATTTGGAATCAAACTTAAGGACCTCATATTTTTAGTTAGTTCAAGACCCTCGTAAGGTACTAACCACGTCGTTTGACACACGATTAGATAATCAAAGTTTAGTTCGTTCTAGACACTCGAAAGGTACTCACTACATCGTTTAACACACGATTAGAAAATCAAAGTTTAGGACCTTATATATTTAGTTCGTTCTAGACACTTGAAAGGTACTCACAACGTCGATAACAGACCAATATCACACGCTTTATGAAAATCAAATTTAAGGATCTTATATGTGTAGTTAGTTCAAGACGCTCATAAAGTACTAACAACGTCGTTTGACACACGATTAGATAATCAAAGTTTAGGACCTCATATGCATAGTTCGTACTTGACACTCGAAAGGACTCACAACGTCGATTAAAGACAATATCACACACTATACAAAAATATGGGTTAAGGACCTTATATGTGTAGTAAGTTCATAACCCTCGTGAGGTACTCACAACGTCGTTTGACACACGATTAGAAAATCAAAGTTTAGGACCTCATATGTATTATTCGTTCTAGACAACCAAAAAGGACTCACAACGTCGATTAAAGATCAATATAACACACTATATGGTAATCTTAGTTTAGGACCTGATATATATAAAGTTCGTACTAATCACTCGAAAGGTACTCACAACGTCGTTTATAGACCAATATCACACACTATATGAAATCAAACTTAATTAAATCATATGTGTAGTTAGTTTAAGACCCCTGTAAAGTACTCACAACGTTGATTTAAGACCAATATCACACACTATATGAAAATCAAAGTTAAGGACCTCTAATGTGTAGTAAGTTTAAGACACTCGTTAGGTACTCACAACGTCGTTTGTTACACGATAAGAAAATTAAAGTTTAGGATCTCATATGTATAATTCGTTCTAGATATTTGAAAGGTACTCACAACGTCGATAACAGACCAATATCACACATTATATGAAAATCATATTTAAGGACCCCATATGTGTAGATAGTTCAAGACGCTTATAAGGTACCCACAATGTCATTTAACACACGATTAGAAAATCAAAGTTTAGGACCTCATATGTATAGTTCGTTCTAGACACTCGAACGGTACTCACAACGTCGTTAACACACGATTAGAAAATCATAGTTTAGGACATCATATGTATATTTCATTCTAGACACCCAAAAGGTACTCACAAAGGCGATTACAGACCAATATCACACACTATATTAAAATCTAATTTAAGGACCTCATATGTGTAGTTAGTTCAAGACGGTCGTAAGGTATTTACAACGTCGTTTGACACACGATTAGAAAATCAAAGTTTAGGACCTCATATGTAGAGTTCGTTCTAGACACTCGAGAGGTACTTACAACCTCGATTAAAGACCAATATCACACACTATATGAAAATCAAAGATAAGGACCTCATATGAGTATTAAGGTCGATAACCTCGTAGGGTACTCAAAACGTCGTTTGACACACGATTAGAAAATCAAAGTTTAGGATCGCATTTGTATAGTTTGTTGTAGACACTCGAAAGGTACTCACAACATCGTTAAAAACACGATTAGAAAATGAATTTTTAGGACCTCATATATATAGTTCATTCTAGATACTCAAAAGGTACTCACAACGTGGATTAAAGACCAATATAACATACTATATGAAAATCAAAGTTAAGGACCTTAAATTAAGGTAAATTGCAAAAATTGCGTCGAAAAACGCACTATTCTCTCGAATAATTACGCGGATATATCTATTAATTAAAAAACAAAACCCTTGTTTATTAAGAAAAATAAATAATTAAATCTGCTGCCTTATTCGATCCGTTGACACCATTAAATTTTACTCTTAATTTTTAATTTGTTAAAGTTGTAAATTTCTTTTCAATCCGTTAAACCTTTTCCCCTTTACAAGGTTTAAAAATAATTTGAAATTTTAACCGGTTTGACGATTTATTCGGGCCCAGAGATTTTGATCCGTTGGACCCTTTCGGTCGGTTGGTCTTCGATCCGTTAGACCCACCCCACATTAATACGGGGTTTTAATAATAAAATGAAATGCAATGTTATGCAATGTGACTTAACGTAACGGAATGTAATACAAATCAGTAATATCATATATTGTAGTTTAATGTTTTGTAATATAATGTGATGTAATGATAATATAATATAAATTAATTAAATAACGAAACATTTTGTGCCACAAATTATGAAGTAGTCCTCAACATTTTTACATCAACTTCTTTCTTTAACTGTCGAGCATGATAACCTTTAAGTGCAGGTCTAAATAAAGCCAAATCAAGCTCTCACTGTTTAATATAATTTGTGTAGATTTGTCAGCTGTTTAAATAAGTGGTCCCGCGTAATTGCCCTCTATTCATGATCATAGGATTTTCATTTATATAGTTATCCTTCGTCCAACTCGGTCGAAAAAGTAGCATTGTTTACTTATAAATGCGTTTTATCTTGTGAGGAGGATCTTACTAAAAATTAAATAGAAAGACATTACTTATTAATTCCGTCTGTCGGCCGAAAAGAAATACAAAATCATTCTCTGATACTGGTGAAACAGCTGGGCCACCTAGTTTATTTCCGTTCATTCGCCACGGGGCTAATATTGAGTCAACAGTGTCGAGGAGATTCGCGAAGAAACAAAACGTCACTAAAAATAAATGTAAATAATGTGACCACACCAAAAACGTACAGGCGAGATATATAAATGTTATAAAATTAATAAATCGTTGAAAAAATGATTGAAATATAATTAATGTACCCAAAAACGGAGACATATTTTTTGATATCCACATTATTGTCTTTGAAATTTTTTAAATATCTAACAAGACCCACTTGTTCCACCAACAACAAAGGTCTATAGAAAATCATTCTCAGTCTCAATGTGCCCCCCATTTCAATTCTAATCACCCTCTGTCCCAAAAAACAGTGCATTTCATTCGTTTATTTTTCGTGCTTTTAACGCCTGCTCTGATGAGAGTACCCAAAAAAGTGAACTAGTCCTTAGTAAAATGATTGCAGGCGACCGCGGTTTTGCAGGTAATTTCTACAACAAATTTTTATCTAAGGTAAAAAGCAGACATTCAATAAAAATAAATTCCAAACTCCCTTTAAACAAGGTTAAAAAACCGTTTGCAGTAATCCCTTAAGTAAACAATTTCTCCGAAAAATTAGGCAATCACCTTAGCAATAATAAATTAAAACCGATATTTAAACAGTACAATAAATTATCAAATATAATTGGCCTAAAAAAGTCAAAATTCCCCTGGCTGAAATGTATGGAGTTTATCAAATTCCTTGTTCATGTAAGGGTATTGTTCTACAAACAAGACGTAATTTCAAATTTAGATTGAACGAGCACAAAAACGACGTAAGAACTAAAATTTCTTGTTCGGCCCTGGCGGAACATATCCAAAACAATCCTAGTCATATAATAAAATTTGAGGAAAATAAAATTATCTGTAAATTGGAATATTATTTCAAGTTAAACTTAGGGGAGTCTTTGGAAATTTTGGACCTAAAGAAACAAAATAAGGTTTTCAACAGAGACGATTGTCCAGTAGTTTTTTGGCTTCATTATGCCTCTATCAGTTATTTGCTGTTATCCTTATCAATTGGTCACTATTTTCATTTTTTACCTGGAAAAGTTCAAAATGTAAAATATAAAAAAGATTTATATTTCATAAAATTGTACCACCCGAATTTAGCTCACAACCCCGGTGAAACGGCTCTGCCATCTGAAAAACCACCAATTTATTCCTCCACAACTGAAACGTTAGGTGTATTACCTTTCTTCGTTATTTCACAGTTATCTCCCAAAAACCATATTCTGTCAATAACAGGATAATGAAGTAGCAGAGAATAAATAATTTCCCCAGGATGTACACCCAAACGTAGGCTCTCACTCCCAATTGAAAATATAAACATCCAAACATTTCGTTGTAATTTGAAGAAAGGATCTAACAATTCTGTGGTTTATTTGATTATGGGCTTCTGATGGTACGCATGGTAAATTTTAAAAAGCAGAAGTAAACAAGAAAATAAAACTATAAATTTATCCTGTTTGTGTGGAGGTGAATCATGAAACTTAATTTCATTCCTAAAAATAAATTATAACATGATAATACATGCACATTAGAAATAAACTTTGAATTCGATACTAACTTTACAATTTCCAACTCTTATCTTTTCTGACGGAACTACATACTTTCATTTGCTGGATTATAAGTCGTGTCAATGTTATGATCAGTTTCTCCACAGAGTTTCAATGAAAACATTGGAGAACCAATGGGTTCTGCCACTGGTTTGGAAATTAAAGTATCATTTCCTTCATCATCTTCATCAGAATCACTGAAAATATCTTCCGAGCTTTCAATGACGCTGGATTTGATAAATTTTACAGGATAAGATGTTTTATATCAGAAGTATCATATTGTAAATCTTCAGGCTCTCCTAGATCTGTTGGGAATTTTTCATAAATTTCAAATATTTAACTAATAGCATAAACTTGCACCCCAACACTTTTATAGCTTAGTTCTACCTGTGTTACAACTGACACTGTAAATTTCAACAAAAATTTTAAAATAATGGAATAATTCAAAGTTTTATAAATGAAAACCAGGACAACTAACTTTAGAAGCGTAATTACGAAAATGTGTTGGATCCGCTCTTACCACCAACTGGGACACATCTTTTGGTTCCGATGATGGTTCTGCTAGCACTTTGATCCATTAATGTGGTTTCAGTTTCAGACAATGAAGAGTTACTTATTATGGCTTTTTCAAAGCATTAGGATAAAAAATGATTGAGATTGCATTTCTTTTCAAAAAGTGTGAATTAGTATTCGGATTAAATCGGTCTGGTATAGAGTGGACGGAGCAAATTCTCAAATTTCCCTGTGGATTAAAATCTCCTTATTGCACTTATGCTTTAATCCAAACATCCCTCATCTCAAGAGTTTTTGGAAATTAATTAAATGAAATATTGGACCCTTTAAAATTACCAAATGAATTATCACAAAGTGTCACGGCACATACTACACTGCCTGCCATTTCCTATATCGCCACGTAAACGTTTATAGAAAACCCAATTACAAGAAAACATGGTGAAAGACAGCGCTTATCTTTTCAAAACCGGTGTGTAAAAAAAAGACGGATAGAACTGATAACTATAAAAATTCGTGTCGTAGAAATTCGTTGAAAAAGTTTATATTATTACTTTGTGATTATTTCGTACCAAGGAATGATACAACCAAAAAAAATAAAAAAAAATTGCGAATTGTGGAGGTTCAGAGCATGCGCGGCCGATCTCGCTCGTAATTGGTAAATCCACAAAATCTGAGAAAACTCTTTTATTGAACGCTCATACAACCCGGGAATACACGAAATGGTTTCGACCGAACGTTATGACCAAATTCTTCAAAGTTTTTAATATTTTAAAAATTGAATTTAAATTATTTTGACTAATGAACAACACTAAGTCTTATTTTTATACGCTAATTTGATTATTTGTAGGATAATTTTCCATTTCAGTATCCCTTTAATCAAAGATTAAGGCACAGAAAAATAATTGGAAGATATGATTTAAATATATTAACTGATTTTATTTATCTGTGTTCCTTTAAATCAGTTTTTTAACTCTACCCTTGTTAATCGGAGCTTTTCTTGAAAAACGCACCATGAGAGTAGCCAAAACCGAGGTCCAAGTTTATATTAAAGTTATTTACTTGTGCATGAGCATATTTTCGTTGTTTTATTATCCTTTTTTAATTAAGATAGAAACTCATATGCTGAGTTTTATCATAGAAGGGCTATTCATTCTTTGATAGTGTATTTAAAAATTATACAAAATAACCGTAATTTTTAGACATGCTCTCCTTAATATAAAGGGGGTTAATAGTTTGTAGCGATATAATTATAACGTGAATTTCGTATGTGATACTCCCTACTCAAACTTCCTTAGAGACCTATTCACCTGTTATAATTTATCAAAGTGCATTAATGAAATTACTAGTGTCCCATCCAGTACTTGCCTTGATAATGTTTTCTCTAATCAATCTCTTATAACTAGAGTACTCTCAGAACTGGTTATTACTGATCATTATCCCATTCACATTAAATTTATGTGACATCCGCCTTGAAATATTAATCAACCGACACTACGAAATCTTAGTCTTAAAAACATCAAAGTATTTGAGTTCGGCCTGAAAAGAGTTTATTTGGTCTCCTGTACTCGACTGTAAAGACATTAATGAAGCGTATGAAATTTTTGAATCTTGTGTCACCCAAGAATGTAATAAAGGCTTTCCGTTAAAAACGTTTTCTACCAAGCCGGACTCCTGGTTGACTCCTGACCTAATGACCATAATCAGAAATAGAAAACAAATCGCAAAAACTATGTAAGCGACATCCCACTCCATTTAACAATGGTAACTACGTAAAATAACGAAACTTCTGCAATAACCTAATTAGAAACACCCGTTATTCGTATTATTACCAAAAAGTGGTACGTGCAAAATCCTCCAAAGAAAAATGGAAAATTTTTGATAATTTGCTAGGAAGAACTACTAATACAAATCGGAATATTCCATTGGAACCTAACACCCTAAATAAATTTTTCACCACTGAAAATCAGCCCAACCCCGGAGATTAAGGACTGGGCTACCCCTTGCCCATCCCTAATACTATGATGCTTTCTCCCGTAACATTTTTTGAAGTTAAAGAGATAGCTAAATCTCTGGCTTCGGGCTCCGCCCCAGGCATGGATGATCTCCACCCCGTCCTCTTAAAATCGCCATTGATTATCTTTTAATTACTCTGGTATATCTTATCAATCTGTCCTTCTCTCTAGGTAAATACCCCGACAAATTAAAAACAACTATAATTATTCCTGTTTATAAAAAAGGCTTGATCGATAATCCGTCCAACTATCGTACTCTCTCACTACTTTCATTTATTGCAGAGATTTTTGATAAATCTTTTCTTAATCGTCTAGAATCATTTTCAAGAAAATACGGTCTTAGCTCCGATTATCAGTTTGGCTTTCGACCGGGGAGGGGCACTGTCAATGCGATAGCGGAGTCTTATCACAAAATTATTAATAATCTTGATTCTGGTAATCTTTGTATAGGCGTTTTTTGGACCTTCGCGAGGCTTTGGACCGTGTCCCTTACACTCGTCTGTTCAATAAATTATATAGATTGGGCATTAGAGGTAACGCGGGCTTATGGCTCCAAAGCTACCTCTCTAATAGACATTGTTATACTAAAGTGGATAAGAAACTCTCATCCTCTTTTGCCCTAGGGTCCGGAGTCCTCCAGGGGTCTATAATCTCCATTATGCTGTTTAATATGTATATCAATGATCTAATAAATATGGCTACTATGGGTTCATTCTTTTTATACGCTGATGACACCTTATTATTGATCGGTGGAAAATGTATTAGCTTAATCGCTGACGCGACTAATCGATGTTTGTCTTATATACACACCTGGTTAAAAAATAATGAACTCAACCTGAATTTTGATAAAAGTGAATACATGATATTGAGCAACCGGGGAAAGCAAATTAATGCCCCTGAAAATCTCATTCGAATTGACCAGCACCACCTTAAAAAAGTCAACAAATATAAATACCTCGGTCTTTGGTTTGACTGTAACCCCTCATGGGGCGATCATGTAAATGTTATAACTAAAAAATTGTCTAGGGTTTGCGGCCTTTTTTATATCTAAAAAAATGCTTCCCCAGAAAGTATTACTCGAACTATATCACGCATTATTCCACTCTACTCTTTGTTATGGTATTGGTATATGGGGTAATACCTCTCAAAAAAACTTAGACCGACTCGTAGTTCTCCAAAAAAGAATAATCCGATCAATTTATAATCTGCAGTATTTAGCGCACACTAAGGAATTTTTTCTAAAGAGTAAAATCCTAAATGTCTCTCAACAAATATTGTTCGCCGCACTTGTGTTTATATACAAAGACCTTAAGTCGAACCACAGTCTTTTTGAGAAAAATAGCAGTAAAGTTAACACACGTTTTAAAAAATACCTAAAAGAACCTATTTGTAGTCTTCTGAGATTTGAAATCAAATTGAAATTGAAGTAATACCCCGCGTAGAACGAAAAAAAAAACCATGACGCGTTTTTACAAGTCTAATGTCGCCAGGTGTCAAAATGTGGAATTCGGTTAGTTTTTTACGGTCAATTTGAAATTGAAAATTTTTAAATAAGCTCGCCAAGTAACATAAATAATTGTAAAGAGTTGAAATTATATTTCAGTATCCGTCTGCCTTGGTATTTTCCTGAATAATAACATCTTGCAAAATATCAGTTGATAAGAGAAATCAGTAATTGTAAAATGATAGGGAAATTATTTTTGTCGTGTCAGCTGTCATTAGTTTTTTATACGCTGATCGAGCGAGGCTTTTAAATACGGTAGAATTGATTTATTTCCGTTGCTTAAACCTGTGCAATTTTTGATATAAAGTACTATAGCTTTGGCAGCGTACCCTATCATATTGATATAATGTCATTACGTTTTATTACCTCTCCGAGGGAACTATGTCCCCTAGGAGGGGTCATACAATTACCGTGTCTGTCTGTCTGCGTGTCTGTGTGTCCGGCCGGCGAACGCGTTCGTATTTTCGGCGCAAAGCTTAATCATTGTGTACGCAGTTTCTCGAAATCTCTGCGTTCGCAGTTGCTAGGAGTTAGAGAACGAAGTCGAAGGGTTCGTAAAGTGAGTGATAGTGGATTAATTTGCAGTGGGGTTTGGTTTGAATTTTTTTTCGTTAACGTTCACCGTCGCAACAGTTTTAATTCCGTTTGATTGGACATTTCGTTATTGTAATGTTTATGTGTCGCGTGTGAATGTTGAGTTTGTGTTATGACGGTTGTGGAGGTTGGGTGTGTTCAGTTTGTGCTTGTGTTTGTTGTGTTATGACGGTTGTGGGTGTTGAGTTGGGTGAGTTCGTGTGTGTACGGGTATTTTCTTTTCAACTTCTTCTTATTGACATTTGGGCCAGACCGATTGCTGAGTGTTATGTCAACTTCTCAACTTTCAATGGCAGGGTTTCCACCAATTACTCACGTATTCATCTTAGTGTCTATTAGAGATTTATTGGCGCCGGCCGGGAATCGAACCCGGGTCTGCTACGTGATAGAGATTTACCTAACAACTAAGCCACCGACGCTTGCTAAGCTACGGTTTTTTTTAAATACCTTTGGCGAAAGTCCTTTACGCTGTTTTAAATTTATTAACGTCAATTTATTTTATATCATTTTATATATTTATGAATAAAATTTATATTAAATTTATAATTTTAAAACATTTTATATATTTATGAATTAAATTTATAATTTTAAAACATTTTATATATTTATGAATTAAATTTATAATTTTAAAACATTTTATATATTTATGAATTAAATTTATAATTTTAAAACATTTTATATATTTATAAATTAAATTTATATTAAATTTATAATTTTATAACATTTTATATATTTATGAATTAAATTTATGTTAAATTTATAATTTTATAACATTTTATATATTTATGAATTAAATTTATGTTATATTTATAACTTTATAAATAATTTTTGAATTAAATTTATATTAAATTTATAATTTATGAATTAATAATTTAAATGTAAAATACGATCATGACCAAGAATCGAAAACAGATTGTCGTGATACTGAGCAAATGTTTTACCACCGAGCTACTGACTTCCTTGAAAACAAACACATCACAAGCAGAATATTGAAGTAAAGGAACCATTATGATATGGCGATTTTTTATTTTGGTGATCTGGTTTATATTATTCTGAATAAATTAGGCTCCGTTGTTTCGTCTCAATTATTTTAATTAAAATTAAATTTTATACCGGGAGGGATTGAACCGGGATTACGGTTTTAGTAAATAACTCTGAATTGCGGAGATATCTTTAAGGGTCGTCTCGATAAATTAGTACCACTAGGGACAATTCTTCCGAGGAGAGGTATATTTTGGCTTGCCAACTTGTATTAGTTCTATTCTACCCTAGAAATATGGTTGCAGGAAGCGACGGTGGCGCCACACTGTATCTCGAATGTTATAAAATATTAATACATGTAACAATATATATCTATATATATATATATAATATAATAAACACGCTACTCTTAAACAACTTGAGATACCCTCGCCTTCCCCCTCCCTTCAGCTCGGATCATCTGCCACGCTTCAGACCGCTAATTAATACATGACCGAGGTTTCGAAGTGCAACCTTGCTTAGACTTTATAACGACCGATTTCTTTTGTCTAACGCCATTCACGTAGTTATGTTCTGTCATAAAAGTGCGAATCACTGGTTTGAAAGAAATTATGATTTTATTTATTTTATTGAACTTCAATATTAATTTGAAAGTACAAATTTAAATTTCTATTCTTTTTCACCAGGGATTTTCTCTTTACTTAGATCAATTTGTTCCAAATCTTTAATCCTTTTGGATGTGTTGGAGCAACCCTGAGACAAAACGAGTTTTGTGATGCTTTTTTCGGTTAGCTTTTGCTTAGTCGCTAAAAAAAGAACAATATATCATTGTTTAATAAAAGGTTTTTTTAAATGGACATTAATATCAAAGTAGGCTAAGATATTGCCATTTTATTTCCAAAAAAAGCTGCAATTAAAAAATAACACAGGTATAAGAAGAGTTAATAATATGAATCCATTTGGTCAGAAGTAAATGAACTGAAGTTATCAGACTGCTATACTCCCCATGTTGGAGGCGTTTTCTTTATGAAGTTACATTTTACCTTGAATTTGAATATTTGCGCGCTCCTAGGCCGAAAAAAAAAAGTTTTTTTTGTTATGAAACCATTTTTGATACATAGAAATAGGTTTACCCACAATTTCCGAGTACAATTTATCGCGTCAAAAGAGTGGGATTGAAATTAACATTTATTTGACTCAATTTTCATAAAGAAAACGCCCTCCGATTCTAAGCGCTATTTCGATAACTTCGGATCATTTACTTCTCGTACAGTATGTTGCTATACTGCGCCAGCAATGTTTCTAGACTAACATTGTGTCATCTGAAACTAGTCGAAAATTACCTACTACAATACGATTTTAAGCCTAAGCCTGAGAAACTACGAGTGGCTGTTTGACCGGCCATCTATTTTCAAGCGAATTATTCAACAAATGATATTTCAACTATGCAAAACGTGAAATTTTTTTGTATTTACAGAGCGACCGGATATTAAACATAGACCAGCACTGCAGCTGGATGGAAAAAAAGGGTTATGTTAAAAATTATCTGCGAGAAATAACCCGTTTGTCAAGGAAAAAAAGCTTCATAAAAATCCTCGCAAATGGGAAATCAGCGGCTGAGCGCAAATGATAAACCGCGCGAATGGGAACTGCGCAATTGGACCGAACTATGGTGGTGCCTTGGATATTAGCCTAGCAGATTATAATAATGATTTCTTCTATTTTACATTTTATCGTATCAAATGCGACAAGTCAATAGCTTCGGGGGTGAGGTGCGTATAATCGCCCAGAATTATGGAGTCGAAAATTGATACCCCAAAATTAAAATAATAAGCTGAATTTAAGCACTTTGATTTGGATGTATTTCAATTTTGAGACTGTATCGTTATTAATGTTTCGATGATATTCAGATTCGAGAAAAATAACTCTCGAGCTTTTCACTTTTGTTTTCTTTCACCCATTTGAGATACACAGCTCCTATGAGGAAACCTTGACAATGATATCCATTTAAGATATACATTGTGTTAAATAAGTGATTGCGCCATGAATCATAAGTAAATGATAATCCAAAATTAAATGTAATTCAATTAAATTCTAAAATAAATAAATATGAATGTAATTAAACTAGTAAAACCTTAAACCTTAGAAATGTTGAACTTAAATATTTCATAATTGTGAAACTCGAAGCAAAAAATTAATTGTACGTATGTTTTGTATTTGAATATTTTCGACGCTCTCTGGACATTCTCAAAAAATTCCACGCCTCGGGAAAATCCAGGAAACGAGCGCGTCAGTAGTATTCCATAGAATGTTGGCGCTCGTTTCCTCCCCTGCATTGTTAAAGGATTAACCGAGCTTTCTTCGAGGGTCCAGGGAGCGGAGATGAGCAGAATAACACTTTTTCTCAACCGTATTAGGTTGAAATAAGCCTTGACCGAAAACTTAGGAACTAGGGAAGGCACGAAGTAAAGTAAAATAATTTCCCTTAATTTGTTTCAGTCTGAGTTAAGTAATAGGCTAAAAATTAGCTCTCCCAAAGTAGAATTAGAGAAGGGCAAAAATCCCCTTTCTTCACATTGTATTTCACTAAAGGGCCAAAAGTAACATTGGTCGTTTAAAAAGTCCCTGGTTGAGAAATAATAAAAAAGTTTCTTTTGTCAGATGGGTCTGTCTTTCTTCCATCAAGCAAACGTTTGATCGAGTTGCGGCTTAAATGTCGCAAATAATCGTCGATAGCTATAGATACCATTTTAATCAGAGAATAAACTGTCCTCCAGCTTTGTTTTTTTTTTCATTTGGCCAAAGAATCAAAATATAAAATATATCATTGGCGTGACATAAATTGTACCAATGTGGGTAACCAAAATGGGTCGTTAAGCAAATATATTCAAAATGAATACTATTTCTTTCTGCATTTATTTTAAGCGACAGATCCTCTAGGACATTTTGCGTTAGCATCAATCGTGCTATCGTGCTCTTTGGAATAACAACTTTCAAAAATAATGCGATATTCTTTCCAACTGTGGCTAGTTTCCATTTGTTCCAAAATTAGCATTTATTGAATCATTTGAAATAATAAAAAGACTTCCCCATACATAATGTGCCATAGGATTATAGTTTAGTATCAGCAATGTTCAACGAAACTAGAAGACGAGCTTCAAACTAACTGAAGGGTAGATTTTAGACAGACAGCTAGAATAAAAAAATTATTGAAATATGAATAAAAATAAAATAAAAAAATAAAAATATGAAAATAAATATTATTATTTGAACAAAAAATATATAAATTTATCCGGTTTCTTTACATGGACATGTATTGCCCCATTGAAAAATAACGCCATAGCGATGATAGCTGGGTACATTGTTCGTGTTTGTGAAGAAACAAAAGAGCGTAAATAATGTTTGGATAGATTGTATCAACCCAAAAATAATACCCCAATTTACACATATATTAACTTTAAATAGAGATCAGCGAAACAGATAAATTAACCGCTAAAGTTTTGATTAATCATAAAAATTACGATTAACTGTTTATCCATGGATATTATCCACGGCTATACAGGGTCTTTTTTTTGCTCGGAAAAGTGTTTTTTTTTTCAAAAACTATTTATAGTACCGATTTCAAATTTGGAAGGTCAATTCTCTATACCGGGGGACATCAGTTTGAGAAATTTGAGCGTTTTCGGTAATGTTTTTCACCAATTTTGAAAAATTATTTTTCGCCACTAGGTGCGAGATAAAAAAATTCTATTATAAAGTTGTAGGCCGTCATCGAAAACCCTTAAAAATTGTTCACTCGACGAAAAACAACTTATTTATCAGTGAAAATTCGAGCTTGAAAAATTTACAAGTTGGTGAAGCCAAATTACGATTGTTTGAAACGATAATTGAAAAGGGAACAAGTCTAATACAAACGTAGTAGAGTTTTCACACTTGAAAAAATGTACACGTTTGGTTTTTAAATGCAGATATTTTATTCACATAAATTTTTACAAAACATTTTCAATAATATCACCATTGGCTGCAACACAGGTTTGTGCGCGGACAATTAAGTTCTCAAACGCTTTCTCTACCATTTCTGGTGTGACGTCTCGGCAAGCACTGATTATTCGTCTAATGAGTTCCTCCCTAGTTTCAATGGGCGTGGCGTATACCTTTGCTTTAACGAATCCCCAGAGAAAATAATCCAGCGGTGTTAGGTCAGGTGACCTTGCTGGCCAATGCACTGGACCATTTCTCCCTATCCACCTTTCAGGAAACTCGTTGTTGAGGTGCTCAGTTACTTGCCGGGAAAAATGCGGAGGGGCGCCATCTTGCTGAAACCACAACTGACGTCTTTCAGCCAATGGAAGGTCGTCGATTGCGTCACTCAGTTCGTTCTGTAGAAAATGTAAATACCTTTGGCCGTTGAGGTTCGTCGGCAGGAAAAAGGGACCAATCAAACGGTTTCCAACAAGTCCAACCCAAACATTGACCCGTTCAAATTGAACCTGGTGATGATATTCAAAACCCCAATGTGGGTTGATGTCAGACCAAAGATGGCTGTTTTGATGATTAAAGGGCCCATCTCTAGAAAATGACGCTTCGTCGGAGAACAAAACATGGCGCAAAAATTGTCTATCTTCTTGGACAGCATTTAGTAACCAGTTGCTAAATTCATAACGTCTTTGATGGTCTCCGTCAATTAGTCCTTGGTGGAGCGTAGCTCTGTATGGGTGATAGCGATTCTTACGAAGAATTTTCCACACACGATTTGCAGAACAACCCAAATCAGCAGCGGCGTTAGCGCAACTGTGACGAGGATATGCCACAAAGTACGCGAGTACATTGTTCTCGAAGTCTAAATCCGGTTGACCCAATCCGCGAAACCTAGGTTGCAAGTTACCAAATTGATTGAAATCGTGAATTGCTCGTCTTACTGTATTTACAGATGGTGCTCCATTAGGATGTCTTTCTGCGAAGATTTCAGTCACTCTTCTAAGGTTTTGCGCTGCTTCTCCATAGTAAATGGCAACTATCTCGGTACGCTCAGCTACTGAATAACGAGGCATTGTTCGAAATATTATCAAACACTGATAATAATCTCCCAAAGTTTTCCTTTAAATACCCAATGCATGTTTAGGATTGACCTATAGCCTCGTGTTTTTTAAATCCGGTCGTTTTTTTAACCAAAGTTTCAACTGGATTAGGTAATTCGGTTTCAATTATCGTTTCAAACAATCGTAATTTGGCTTCACCAACTTGTAAATTTTTCAAGCTCGAATTTTCACTGATAAATAAATTGTTTTTCGTCGAGTGAACAATTTTTAAGGGTTTTCGATGACGGCCTACAACTTTATAATAGAAATTTTTTATCTCGCACCTAGTGGTCGAAAAATAATTTTTCAAAATTGGTGAAAAACATTACCGAAAACGCTCAAATTTCTCAAACTGATGTCCCCCGGTAGAGAGAATTGACCTTCCAAATTTGAAATCGGTACTATAAATAGTTTTTGAAAAAAAAAACACTTTTCCGAGCAAAAAAAAAGACCCTGTATAGCAATTTCACATGTAAAATAATCGTTTTTCCCCGGATTATTTTCGTTTGTGGATAAAAATAAATAAAGTGATTATTTCTTATCCAAACGCCGAGCTCTAACTTTGAAGATATAGGACGTCTCAAATATCCGAGTGATTTCGTAGTTAATATACTAACGATCATAACTGATTTTGTAAAGGGGGCTTTGCCTACCATCCCTCGAAAACTTACTTTATCAGTTTTAGAAAATTTTTAATGCCCATATTTCTGAAAGCTCGTAAATGTGAATATGCAGACTATGAAATTTTTTGTAATGTAGTTGTGAAAATGTTGATTAGGCCACTGCTTGATAGTTATGGAAGATACATTACCGACGTATAAGATAAAAGTAAAAAAATATAAAAAGAAACCTTTATCTAGGAAATATGCAAAATTAAGATGAAAAGTTCCAAGTGTCTCGATGTTCGACTCAGCTGCCCCTGGTATCAAAGTCATTGGCCGTTTCGATTATATCCTTCTGGGTGCTCCTCTTTCGGAGGAAGGTTTCTCAAGGCCACCTAAATTAATGCCTTTAAAAGCACTTGATGAATTGGTAATTAGCCTAGCTGATTAAGGTGTCTTTCTACAAAAATCGAAGCGTTGAACATTATGATCGGGAATCTCAACCAAGTTTCAGCCCATCGCGGTTTTTTTTTCTCCTCAATCATTTCTTGGCCATTCCAAAGCTTTCCTACCTCCTTCATTGTGGACTAGTGTGGAAGGACGCTGCTGGCCTCTGCCGTTTCGATGATGATCTCCATTTGGTCCTTCAAGAGGTGACCAATAATTTTATGAATGAGGATCCGTGGTTGATATCTACCTTGCCAGGGGCTAGGGTGCCTTGGAATTCACCATGCTAGGAAAATAGCTCACCCAGCTTTTCTCTCTTCGGCTTCTAGTGGCGTTGCTTTGGTGAACGAAATCATACCTACCTATATATTGACCACTGAAGACCCTAGTTTCCGCTACGCTCTCTCCCATTGGTCACTCGTAACGGAGAATAGCGTGCCGTCGCCTAATCAACGAATGTATCAACGTTCGTGGAAAGGTCCTTTTGGACTGTTCCATCGCGTCTTTGTCTACCCACTCATCCAACGACAGGGACAAAGCTCGTTTGCTCTCCGTGTGCAGTAAAGTATCCGGATGTTGATTGAATGCACTCCCGCCACCGTCATTGGGAAACTTTTAAAAAGACGACTCTTTTCGGATAGCTGTCGGCTTTCGGTTGGTTTACCGCATCTGTATCCCATAAACTTTTGTTTGTGGTGGTAATGTTGATTTTTATGGTACGCACGGCTTGACCTGCTAAAATAGATCAAGAACATTTTCGCGCCATGCCGCAGTTAACGATCTCTGATGTCGTGTGCTCGTATCCACCGGTGTACCTTCTATTCTGGAGCTTCCAGGTCTTTCAAGAGATGACGAAATATATCCTGATGGTCGGTCGCTGATTCCGTGGTCTGGTGGCAAATCACTCGTTTGCGATTTCACGTGTACCAGCCTGCTGGCACCCTCGTACTTGGCTTCCACTTTCTCAGCCCCTCGCAAGAACCATAAGAACGAAGGTCTCGAGTCACGTTACCTTTTTTAGACCGTTGCCATTGAAACTCGAGGCTCAGTCACCGGCGAGGGTCCGTTCCTGATACACTTCATTCGCGAAGTGACTGCAGAGCATTCGCGAAGTGACTGCAGAGCACCAATCTATGGAACACCTCCCTCCGTAAAATTTTTGCGTAACCTTTTAAAATGCCCTATGTTCATATTTCATAAATTACACATGGTGTCTTATTATCCAAGCCCTCTGACAATTCTTGAATAAAAACGTAACACGTTGATCCCACGTACGAGTTTACAGAAATTAAGCTTGGTATCTTCCTGTACAATAGAGGCACGTGAGTACAACATATACTTTGACACAAAGTGAATTAAGTGTTTTGGTTTACTTAGCAAACACGTATAGTACACCTGAATTACCAAATATCGACCATAGATACTCGTGTAATTGCTATTTCGGAACATATTTTTTAATTTCAAAAATTTCCGTTTACGTTTTTTATTGTTTCCGGCAAAGAGAGTATACATCTTTAAAATATTAAGTCAGTATTGTTTTTAAGAAAATAATCGTACTGATTAATTTGAATTTCAATTTGATCAGATCAATCATGAAATGATTAAATTTTAAATCAAATTACCACAAATCTTGATGGAAATATTTCAACAGTCTGTTGCTCTTAAATTATTCGTATCGTTCCCATTTTACCAATTCTCATTCTTGCGAATTCCATTTGACCTAATCCCTTTCTTAGGAATTCCATTAGAGCTGACATCGGTGCATCGTGGAAGCATACGAAACCGAAGTTAGAGTCCTGCCGCAGTCGAAAGTTTGCTTTAGTATATTATAAAATAATTTGTTTTTAGAAGTTTCAACTAAATACAATCTCTAAGTGTATAAATTTCTGCGTATTTACAAAAATAAATTATCAATTGTTTTTATTTAATTTTCATTTGAAATCTCTAAAGTAAAAGTGGTATTATATCTGTTCAACATCAATGTTGTTTTTCTAATTCTAAGGCACCACCTTAGGCCCAAGTGAACTAGCGACTTTAAAGACCATCGTTTTGAGGTAAAAACACTGAGCTAACGTTAGGTAAGGTAAGTTCAGGTTCCCTTAGGTAAGGAAAGCTAAGGTTCCATTGGGTTAGATAAGGTAAGATTAGGTCAGGATGTCTTTTTACTTTACTTCAGGTTTGGTTATGCTGGTGTTGGTTAGGATATAATTAGGTTTAAAAACATAGACGGGCGCCTAATAGAAGTTTAAGGGTTGGGTTCTTTTAATAATAATTATAGTAATAATAATAATTAACAGCAAGGCTAATACCCAAGGCACCACCTTAGGCCTAAGTCATCCAGCGACTTTTTAAGCCATTAATTCAGGTGGCCGCGTTAAAATGCGTAGGAGTAGTGCTCGGCATTCGTTTAATGTTTATCCATGAATAAAATGAGCTCGGCGATATTTAAATATTATTTATTTAAATAACCAAAAGTGGAATAAAAATTGTAAAATGTTTAAATAATCGAAAGTGAATAAGCCTATAATTTAAACCAATGTGATGAAACAAAAATAATATTAAAACGACTTATATTTTCTTACACACGATTTTTCGGTACCACACAGCGATTTTGTGAGATTTCACAACGGCGCCCGTTTAAAGTCTCTTTTCATTTGGTTTTTCACAATGTGTTTCTCTTCACTTCTAAAAATACTTAATTAAGTTAGTTTGTCTGAAATACTTACTAATACCCGAACGATGGACTTTAGAGTGGATAAGATTTGTAAATATCATTTCGAAACTAATAATTTTCACGATTTATTTAAGTCAAGCAATTACATTTTTAAAAATGAAAGAAGTTAAACAATACACATATAGTCAGAAAGATATTATAAAAACACTAAAATTAAAATAAAATGAAAAACTCTTTATTCAACTTTAATACGTTACGCTATTTAAGAAACGTAATTTTAGAAAACAGACATAACGTAAAACCAATGTGATGAAACAAAAATAATATTAAAACGACTTATATTTTCTTACACACGATTTTTCGGTACCACACAGCGATTTTGTGAGATTTCACAACGGCGCAATTATTAGGGTCACGGTGAAAATGACAATGTTTAGGAGCACTTATACAACGAATGGTAGATAATTTAGGACAGTCTAAATCCTCGACGTTCTTGACGTTAACTCCTATGAAATCCGATAAAACTTAGGCCTTTACTAAACCTTTACAAAAAAAACGTGAACCCTTGTTTTTTTATATAATTTGCGATGGCTCCTAGGCTGTTGTAGTCTTCCCGTCCGTCGTCCCAACGGAGATCGCAAATGTTCCAATACAACCATCTTCACTGCCATTTATCTTCTTCCGTAAGACTGGAATATGGATATGGTGGTTTAAAGGTCCATACGTTATGCTTCTCCGTTTCCGTGTCGTAAATAGCTAACTCTTTAATTATCATTTCTCCATTCACACGGAAAAAGTTTGCCTGGATAAAACATGTCCTTTTCATTTCTAGAAATAAACTTGTTTTAAAAAAAAACTTAGAACATGTAATTAAGACTTCGCACTGAACCTTCCATCAGTCCAGTAACTTTACCCTATGAAAATTTTTCATCAGGTTAATTGAACCCAAAACATTTTCTACGTTATTATGGACCCAATGAACTATTAATTACGTAATCTAAAAACAAAAATGACGCGAGCAAGGAGAAATAACGAGTCTGATTTATAAGATAATAAAAATATTCATTTTTTTACCAAAATTTTTATAAGATGATGTATTACAAAAATTATTTTTCTTTTACGCGCCAAAAATATTATAATGCGATACAACAAAAAATTTAAAATGGACATAAATGAAATTTTTTCAACTAATACTGTAATATATGCAAATATTTCACTCAGAATCAAAATTATTGAATCCAAAACATATTTAGCTATTTTATTATTAACCTACAGAGCTAGTCAGACTAAGGGAAGCTTGTTTTAAGATAAGTGAAAAATGAATTTGGAAAAAAAAATTGCTTGAGCTTTTAAATTTACGATACAGAGTGGATCACATTTAATGTGATGATTCTGAGTGAAAAATCTTCAAAAGTTAAAGTTATTGGATTGCATGGAACTTCAGTGTTTTAAAGGTGAAATTTAAGGGAAGTTACCGTTAACTATAGTTGAAAATTATCTTTTTAAGTCTGTGTTCACCTATTGAATTTTTTAGGAAGTGAAAAAATTTCATTTAGCAAGCTTTTTATTAAATTTTATTTTGAAATTTTGGTATCCACCCTGTATCATATATTTAAAAAGCTCAAGCTTTTTTCCAAATTAATTTTAAACTTATCTTCAAACAAGCTTCCCTACACATAACTGAACCAATAAATATTTATCTACGTTATTAGTACTCTACACAACTATTCTGACTTGCATAAGGTTTTTAAAGTGATGTTTAAATTATAATTAAAAAAAATAAATAATTTCAGGTTTTAAATAACTGATATAGGGGTGGATCCAAAAAAAACGTAATTTTTTAAATTGAACACCATCTCTTCTGAATACCTGTGTTGGTTAATTCTAAGGGGGGTTACATATTTTTTCGATTCAATAAATGTAATTCTGGGGTGGAACAAATTGCATGTAATAAAGTTATCGCATTGAAAGAAGATTCAGTGTTTTCATAGTGAAATGTAAGGAAAGTTGGCTTTAAATATAGTGGAAAATTATCTTTGTTATTCTATGTTCACCCGTTGAGAATGGTAGCAGGTGAAAAAAATAATTAGCCAACCTAATACTGTAATATATGCAAAATTTTCACTAAGAAGCACAATTATTAAACCCAAAAAATATTTAGCTAATTTATTATTACCCTACAAAGCTATTCAGACTTGCAAAGTTTTTAAAGTGATGGTTAAATTAGTACTGGCTGTTTGCATAACATCATGTCAGATGATTCCACCACCCCTACCGAATAGGGACGCTAAATGGGAGATCCTCCAACTATCGGTATTTGATCTACTGACCTACCGACCCTTTTTTTCTCCAAAACGACACTTTTAGCTAGCGAGGGGGGACACCCGCTGTGCCCATTTTATTAAGGGTAAGCTACCATTTACACCCCCTTAGGGCTTATATAAGACGCACGCGCAAAGTGTTTGAAAATAATGGAAAGTGTTTGTCGGCGAAAACATCAAGGTGGTTACATATTTTTTCGATTCAATAATTGTAATTCTGGGAAAAAAATGCATGTAATAAAGTTATCGCATTGCAAGAAGCTTCAATGTAAGGAAAGTTGGCTTTAAATATAGTGGAAAATTATCTTTGTTATTCTATGTTCACCAGTTTTTGGCGAATTTCAAGCCCGTTTTAGCGTAGACAAAGATCGTAACGTTTCTATTGAAAACGTGTAATTATGCGTGGATCCGAGATTTTAGACATTTTGAGACATACGCGCAATTTTATGGGCGTATTCGCCTCGGATTGTCTACCCGATAAGATTAATAGGTTTCCAGCGTCACTGGTTGTAAATCTGGACCCCCACGATGAACCGGGCAGCCATTGGGTTGATAAATTAAAACGGGCTTGGTATTTTGACTCGTTGGCGCTACGGCCCATTTTGCCGGCCATTAAACTTTTTTTTAAACAAAATTCGAGAAAAATCACGCCAGACAAACGGCGACTTCAATCGACAACGAGCGTCATTTGCGGACACTATTGCGTGATTTATATACGTCACCGATCAAAACGTAGAAGTCACCAAAGCTTCTTTAAGGGTTTTTCACGAAGATTCGTCAAAAATGATATAATGGCCACGAGAAAATTTAACAACCTGTTACGTCTTCATAAACGGAGTATAAATTCCCGTCGCGCGACTATACCCCGTTTGATTCATAACTAAACCCTCAGTATCGTCTCGGTGGCATGGCGAGAATGGCCGTTGTCGAATTTGACTCTCTACTAGGAAAATCCGCCTCGCGCTCCGGCGGAGAGCCCCCCGACATTGTCGTGAAGGAACTAGCTATATCAACAGTATCGACCCCTCCCGCCGTTCAAGCTTGGACTTTCGAACAACCCTATCCAGTACAACAACTTCCGAACGCCATTAAAAGACAAAACGAATGGGTGTCTAGGAACCTTCACGGTATTTGCTGGACCGCGGGGTATCTCCTCTATTATTAACTACCCGCCTGCCTTGTATCAGCTGTATCGAGTGCGGATATGATTTTTACAAAAGGAGACGTAAAGTGTAAATTTTTAGCCGATTATACTGAGACCGCCATAAACGATTTGGAAACTTTTGACTGTCCCCGAGCTGCGGCTTTTGATACGCCCCCGCCAGTAAAATGTCTATTCCGACATCAAACTCTAAACACCCGACAACCGTGTTCTTTGGAACGAAGTCTACTTTTCGCCCACTGGATTACCCAGAACCGCGCTGTAATAGACAGTCAAATACGATGTCCATTTTATTTTTTTTTTGTATCACACTATAATATTTTTTTGACTCGTAAAAGAAAAATAATTTTTTAATATATCATCTTATAAAATAAATATTTTTTATTATCTTAGAAATCAGACTCGTTACTTCTCATTGCTCTCGTCATTTTTTAGATTACGTAATTAATAGTTCATTGTGTCCATTCATTCACCCACGTTGGAAAAATATTATAAACGTATTTTAGAATTTTAAACGTATTTTAGAATTTTAAAAATATTAAGTGTCAATTTACCCAATGTAAAAATTACTTTATACGGTCACCTTTAAAAATAACAATGTATTCAATATAAAAACGTTTATTCACATTTTCTTTACAGCGGTTTTAATATTATGAATTTGATTAGTTTTACAATATTCTTGAAAATAAATCAGAGCAGCCATTTCCTTTTCAGTCGGCATTTTTAATTCGGCTGGCAGGTTAGGTGTAGTTGGTTCGGTTGATTCCATTGTGGCACCGCGCTTTTTACATGCCCCAATAAGTTCGTTAAGATAATTGATAATTTTATCATCTGACATTTCCTCGGCCTCCGTGTAATTGAGAGATTCACTCGCATCGCAATCACACGCCAGATCCGAATCTTCTTTCATTGTATTACACGATAAATGTGTCATTAAATGTTGTTTGAAACCTCTCACGGACCGGTATATTTCCGAGCATATCCAGCATTTCTTTGGTACCCTAAGCGGAGACATCTTCCTCTTTGCCATAGCGGCTGGCTTATGAAAATCACAACGCATCTACGTAATCTTTACGTCATCTTTAGTGAGTCATTTTTAAATTACGTCATTTTTATAGATTACGTCATTTTGGGGGGTTTAGATCCAGAAATATTATTCCGTAGCTCAAAGAGAATCGGTATGGCTAGTCACGAGGATCTCAACACCGTAACCGGTCGGCTAGAAACGTTCAAGCAATGGGACATCGTACACGTGAACAAGGAAGACTTGGCCCACGCCGGACTTTTCGCTGTAGACTCGGACGGCATAGTCGAATGCTACCTCTGCCACGGACAGTTAGGCAGTTGGGAAACCGGCAACGTACCCCAAGCGGAACACGACAAATTTTATCCCAACTGTCCGTCACCCGCCGCTTTGGAGGGTCAAGATATCCCGCCAGCCGAAAAATACCTCTCCGGTGGACCCACAACCACCCCCGAGGGACACGGCGACTACGTAATCGTAACTCTTACCATCAAACGCCTCGAGGTAGAAAATTTAATGAAAATGCTCGTAACAACGCTAATTTCAGTTGGTTCGTTTCAACCCTTTGAGTGAACTTCGGTATATACCCTACGAAGATCGACGTAAATACCATGATATAAATAAAATACATTTCCAAACACGTATTTACAATGTAAATCGTATTATACAGCCCGTACTCGAAAAATATATAAATAAAACCGTATAATTTGTATACACTCTGCTCTTTTTTTCCAAAACACTTTTACCGATGACCACCCGCTATTTTACGGTACCCTTAGGGGCCCGAAAGTGTTCGAAAATAATGGGGGGAAAAGTGTTTGTCGGCGGAAACCCATTGAACTATTTATTACCAACTCGAAAGACAGGGGCCAGACATTAACTATGACGGATCGGTTTTGACGGATCTATTTAAAGGTTTATAGCTGTTTGCATAACATCGTGTTAGTCCACACCACCTGCCGAATAGGGGCAGATAGCCTATTGACCCATGTTTTATGAGGTGGTATAACATCTAACCTCGTAAATCAGCTAACATCGTAAATCAGCTAACCTTTTGACCTGCCGAAAATGTACGCAAAATGGTAGGAATGCTTACCCCCACAGGGGCCTGTTTCACCCCCGTTTCCCCCGCCCGCAGGTGCCCCTATCGGTAGATCGCCTCCCTTATCTCTGGGTTGTTTACATGCTCTTAAATACTGATATACCTAGAAGCATTAATATGCGTTTTGAAGACGAAAACGTTGTTTTATTTCTAGAAAAAGGGGAGCAAATTCACGATAGATGTGGGAAACGCGTTCATATAATAGACCGATGTCACGCTAAGCCTAAAGAAATCGAGGTAGATGTTGGAAACCATACTCGTATCATGGAGATTGATTTAGAGCAAGAAAATTTTTTAGAAACTTTGAACGCTAACAAACGTTCTTACTCATCTACATTACAAAAAAAAGGAGACTTATCGCAAGAGAGTTTTCCCGAGCAACCAGATACCAATAATAAAAAGTCAAAAAGCAATATAGAAAATAACACTGTAGATAAGAATAAAAATCAAGAAAACAAACAAACCCCGGCGACAGAATACAGTGCAAAGGTAAATAGCATAACGACCGAAATTTCAACTCAGCAAGGCCAATCTGTGCATATAGAACCAAGGCTTTCAAAATCCGTTAGAGAGAGCAGTGCATCGTCTGCTATTTCCGATGGAAGCGACGGCAGCGGCAATGTGAGTGATTCAAGTGTACTACAAACCACTCAAACGGAAATCGATATATCAGGCCCATTAAGAGAAGATCGCTTCAAAGAGTTTTTAGAGAAAGTTAGCCGGAAAAAATAAGTACAACAATTTGCTTGACTGAACTACACTACGGATATTAAAGCTTTATATGATCAACTTGTTATCGAAATTAAAAACACGCCATCAGCTTACGAAGTTAATAGACTTGAAACTATTCTAAACAAGGAAACAAAAATATATTTTGTAATATGAATCGTGTACCCGTGTGTTTGCTCATATTGTTTATTGTTAGTAGTTATTTTAGTTTACAGAGTGTAATTTAATATTTTTAATATTTTTGGAAATACTACTGAAATTAAATACTATTATAAATAATTATAATTGAAAAATACAGCAATTCCAAAATTCTTAGTTATTTTTTTTTAACGAGATGGCGTTGGGAGCCCAAAATGAATTAAAATGAGAAGATAATTAATTCGAGGAATTTAAGTAATATAAATTATTTGATATAAAAAGCAGATAAAATGTTCAAACTGAAAATAAAATTAACAGAAAAAAATTATCTAAAATATATGCATAAGCGAGATTTGAACTCACGCCCGGTAGATTAACAGAGCGTGTTTTTAACCATTACACCGGCCTCTTCATTGAATTAGTTGGCCAAAAAGAAAAATGTGTATAGATGTAAAATCATCCAAGCCTTAGCGATAAATTGACAACGAAATAGCCAGAAATAACCGAATTACAATTACATACAGGTCAAATCGCCAATTATTTTATTGCACAAACTCAATTTGCAACTAGATTTTGTATTATTTATGAATTATCTTTAATTTTTACTAGAAACTAAACCCGTTTTGCCTGAATGCTCGTATTTTCTCGACGACGTTCGGCCATCTTTTGATATTTCATTTCTAGCCGGGAAGCCGAAAAACGCATGCGCGCAGTCGTGAAACGAATATACTTCAACCGGTGTTGCCACGTCAATTTGCCGTTGTATAGGGCTCTTGAGGATCTACACAACGCAAACTAAGAGGAATTTCCCCCGCTTGGCTACGTTTTTTCGCGTTCCCAATCAACCCGATCACACACACATACACACACACACACACATGGACGACAACAGCTTATAATGACTCGTTTACTATATATAGTACACGATTCATAAAAATCTAAAAAAGAGAGAAAAGTTCTCCAAGAGAGGGCGCTCCAAGAAATAACATTATGCAAGTTTGTTTTATGTCCCATAACACCAGGGGTTTAAATTTACCAACGGAATTTCTAAGAGAAGTTATGAATATGAAGAATAATAATGTAACGTTTTCATGCTGGCAAGAAACCTTTATAAATCATACTCCTTTAAACTTAAGAATTTTTAAACACTTTACCAGTGTCCTGTGTGGTCTTACTAACCACAGGGCGGGTGTAGGTTTTAGTTACTACACACGTTTTTTTCGAGTAACAATGTAGAAATAGGGGTGTCTGATTTGGTCACTGGTTTTTTACAAAGAATTAATTTAGAATTCCTAACATGCGATCTGAATATCGTTTTATATAATTGCTATATGTCCCAAACTAACTCTGAAGCTTTAAAATTACTCGATGCAATTAACAACGATATTAAAAATACAAATCCAGACCACATCATAATTACAGGAGATTTTAATTGTACATTGAATCCTAAACTTGACAGAAAAAATACTTTAGAAACGCGAGACACGATATGTGTACGCCTCCGAAATCTAGTAAACTTCCATAATTTACAAGATATTTACCGTTTAAGAAATCCAACTAAGAAAAGTTTTACGTGGATAAATAGTGCCGAAAATACTCAAGAGCGCGTCACGATAGATTTTATAATTCCCCTGGTTTAATTCCATTTATAAAAAAATATTAAAGTTTGTCCAGGAGGCTCTGTCTCCAAACATTTTCCAATTTTTCTGGAGTTATGCTTATATACAGAAAACCCCTATACTATAAAAAGTGACACCTGGTGCTTTAATAACGCACTTTTAAAAGATAAAGAATTTGTATACTGGTATAATGGGATAAAAACAATGCCAAATTCGGTAACTGAAAAATTAAAATGGTGGGAAAACACCAAGTATAAAATCAAAACTATAGCAAAAGAATATACATATAATTCCACCAATGAAAAACATAGTGGAATGGTAAATTTGTAAAATATTTTAAGTTAGAATAATTTATCTGAAAATAATTGCGTAATAATGCAAAAACGTTTAGAATCGCTACAAAAAGAGCAAAGTGAAGCAAGAATGATACGGGCGCGCATAGATGTGTCAACAGATATTAAATATTCGCGGTTCCGATTGTTAAAAATGGAACGTCTACAGGGAATGAACCGTCTTGTTTCTGTAAGAAATGAAAACGGAATTGTAACAAAAACCCCAAAAGAAATAAACCTAGAAATTGTAAAATATTATACAAACCTATACAAAGCTGAACCATCAACCGATAGCGCCACCTATATTAATTTTATTCCTAAACTGGATGAAGAGAATAAAAATCTGTGTGAAGGCGTTCTAACGAAACAAGAACTGTTTGACGTAGTACATAATTTGAAAAAATCAAATCCCCAGGTGCAGACGGGAGTAGGAGAAGCTACCATCATCAAGGGTTTTCAATGTAGAGGTAGAAAGGGGGTCGGCAACGAAAATCCCCGCTTCCTTCCCCCCCTCCCTAAACTAGGTCACAGGTGGCGCTGGGGGGTCGACATTTTATTCCCCCCTCGGGGTAAGTCACCGAAGGTCATTGACCTCCGCAGAGTGGCGCGCGCTGATTGGCTGGCGCGGGGAGCACGTGGTTACCTGCGCGCTGATTGGCTGGCGCGGCGCGTGTACTGCGCGCTAATTGGCTGGCGCGAAATTGTTCAAAATGGCGCCGATTGGTTGGTATTTTGGCGCGAAAAGGGGTCAGTACTCCTTTAAAGGAATTCCCAGGCTCGCTATACTCGGGCATTGTTAAAGTGGTGACAGGTTTGATTGATTACGAGCAGGTGTTTATCGAGGAATGCGCCGTTGCTAGGTTACCCCGCTCGCTGTTAGAGTATCAACAAATAAAATACCTTTAGTGACAATACCGAGAGAATCTCATACACATATTAATTATGTCATATTTCTCGAATTATTACGTCGAAAATTCACGTGATTTGGCCTCCATCTTTAATGTTTCATATTCAAACGGGTTCTGTAGGGTGACCATCTTTATATTTTTAGGAAATTTACCATATTTACGTCAATTTTTTTAACGCTTTTAAACAAGTTATTCCTAACGGATTTTTTATATCGTTACGTACCTAGATGACTTTGACTTGGTTATTATTATGACATATGCATCATATATTACCGTGAAGTAATTAGGGATTGGATATTTCAAGTTTTTTAAATATAGTCAATACGTTAATAACGGGGTAAAGATATTTGATAGGGGTTAATCAACAAGTGGTCTTAAAAAGGAAATATTAATCAGTTTTATAAGCTATGTTTTATTAACCGTTAGGAAGCCCGATAAAAATGACAAAGGCTTAACATAAGTTTGTAACTCTCTTTTAACGGTTATTATATGAACTCTTAGTAATTTGGAAAATTCACGTGATTTGGCCGCCATCTTTAATGTCGCATATTCAAACGGGTAGGGTGGCCATCTTTATTTTTTTAGGAAATTTACCATATTTACGTCAATTTTTTAACGCTTTTTAAACAAGTTGTTCCTAACGGATTTTTATATCGTTACGTACCTAGATGGCTTGAACTTGATTATTATGACATATGTATCATATATTACCGTCACTTAACCTTTAATAACGACGCAAGGGAAAGCTTTCTAATTTATATTCAATACATTAACACTATACGAAATATTTACATAAATTAAACAAGGTCGGTTCGCGCTCGTGTAATTTAAATAAACGTAATAAGTAATTACATTGGTATAATAACAAACAAAACGGATTATCTTACATCCTTCTATGTTTAAAATAAAAAACTCTGATTTAAATTTAAACTTTATTTTACAACATTTGTTGTTGACACAAAGGAACTATCGTTAATAACATTTAACACGCTATCAATAAAAACCACTAACTCGTCTATCGCCTTTAAGAATCCAGTTTTTGGGGGTCGTTCCAAATGCATTTCGTGAGAATTATGCTCTTTTTGAAAATATCTCATTCTTTGTGCAATCAAATCCATTTCAAGTTGACGATTAATTTTTTTCAATTCTTTATTTATATGTTTAATCAGTTCATAGTCCTTGTTTTCTTTATAAGTCATTATTCCACAACAAAAACAAAGCGAAACTAGTTTGTATAAAACGCGATGTGGTTAGTTCAGTACAGGTCGGACACAAAGGAATCTGATTACTGATCTCTCTCTCTACGCCGTTATAATCGGCTGGGGTGGTACTTATGAAACTACAATCGTACCATTGGAAATATTACAAAGAGAAATTCTACGCATATGTACGAAATTATTATTACCCAAATCAATTACTAAATGATGAATTTAAAGTTTTTCTGCTAAAGAAATTTTATTATACCCTTTCAAACACAAACAACTTATCGACTTGACTAAAACTTACGACAACAGATATGTAGAAGTAGGAAATTTATTTACGCCAAGATCCTATAAAACTATCGGTCAAAAACATGCTCGCTATCTAGGCCCTAAAATATATAAGGCAAAAAGTTTTGATAAAGTGTAACAAAAGATGATAAATTTGGCTGTTATTTCCATTGTTAACAGGGTTTGATTGAGTGATAAGGAAAATAACGAACTGAGGTACGATATTACCCAAAGGTACGACTCATATAGCGGTGAACTCTTTGTAGCGCGTGCTACGAAAAAGTGGTCGAAAATTACAATTTGAAGGAGGATAAAAGACTGTTTTCGTTGTACCCATTTTTGAATTGCGAAAATTTATCTACCGGTATAAGCATTCAATCATTAGCGTTTATATCTCTTCCGATTTTAGTCGCTAACGGTTGAGTATTGTACGCGGTCTTACTATTAATTAGTACTCTTTTAATATTATTACTATTTAGTAAATATATATTTAGCAGGACACCCTATCAGCATTGTCGTCATATTTCAAAAAACATCATGAATTCGGATACCAGAGAGCCCATGCCTAACAAATGCGACGTGTGAAAAAAAAATACGACTTGCACAAAAAAGGATCGAGATGACGATGGACAGTGGTACGATTTGTGTTGCAAATGTAGTTCTATTCATCAGTATTACTGGAAAAGAAAGGCTCGCGTAGTAAAGTGCGAACATCAAGTGCCGCAGTGGTGGGAATGACGCGTCGGTCATGGACACGTTTTCTCCAAGCGTCTCCGTCGAAAAGACTGCGATATTTTTTTTATGGTCTTGACATTATAAATCCAGCGCCTGTAATTATTACTGGATATGTATGAGTTTTCTTTTTCTTTGGTTAATAAAATATTTGGATCCCAGCAGTTATTGTTTTTTTCCGTGGGGGGAAATTTTCGAAAAACTTACTAACAATATATTTGAAAACATTGCATCTGAATTGTTGTCTGTTTAGCGTGAAACTTATTCCATCAATGGGCACTTTACGCTGTAACGTGTAAAGGAACTAATAATGGAAGAGCGCAAGGGCGTTATTATTAGACAACTCGAAATACATCTCCAACGTATTTTGCAATGGTTTAATTCGTATGTTACATCAACCAAACCCAACCTAAACTTGAGTTTTTAGAGTGGCATTGTTATTTTTCACCACCAGGGGTAAATTGAACTTTTTTAAAGTACCAACGTTATTTAATTCGTTGACCGTGGGTATGAAAGACCATTATTGTTTTGCCATTTTAAATTAAGAACTTAGTGGCACTACACTGATTGTAACGACTGCATTATTGAGAATGTAAGCATTGTTTAAATACTTATCTTTTAGCCAAAGAAATGCCCCTTTTAGTTTAATGTTGATATTTCGGTAACCCTACGAAGCCAGAATTACACATTTCATTTTACAGAACAAAATTGGACGACAGTTGGATAATGAGTGATAAGGAAATTAACGAACCGTGTACGGAACTATTGAAAAGTATCAATATATTGAAAAAACAGAGACGAAAACTTCAAGCGGAATATATAGCGGCGAGAATAGAACTTGAAGATTGTTTTCCTACCATACGAACGGAACCTTCTTACGAGTCTTTAAAAATGTTTTCGGAAAGAGAAAGATTACTCAGTTTTAAAAACTGGGTTAATTATGCAACCGAAGATTTGGCCGCCTGGGGATTTTATGCGCTCGGTAACGGCCTAATGGTCGAAGAATGGCAAGACGGAGATATACCGTTAATAGTTCATTACCGTCAAATTCCATTATGTCCATTCATTCGAGGATGCCAAGTTGGAAATATAACAATATTACAAAAGTCGTAAACATATTTTAGAATTTCAAAGTGTAAATATTACAATAAAGTGTCAATTTTTCAATGTAAAAAAAAATATGTATCCGAGTTTTTTTAATGTCGCCTTTACATAAAATGTCAGTGTAGTTACACTTTCAGTTACGTTAGCTTAATATGAAAATAGTGCTAAAATCCCCTTTAAAATTAGATAAAATACATTTCAGATATGTAAGTAGGTAGAATAATACTATAAAATTCCTTTTTCTACTTTTAATACGGCAAAACGCAACTCCGATACGCAAATATAGACAGATAATACAAAAAAATCTTTACTCTACGTTCGATTCTTTAAAATTCATTTCCGATACACATATATAGATAAAGAAATACTACAAAATTTTAAAAAGGTAGAAAAATACTACCTCTTTTCTTGGCGTTCTAAAGTGGCGAATAAGTGGTGGTGAATGTTATATCGGTGGAGCGAAATCCATGGGTTTTTCTACTGTGCTGATGTAAATACAATGACGCAATAACTGACTATATAAAATCGACCGCTTTAAAAAAGTTCAATTTACCCCTGGTGGTGAAAAATAACAATGCCACTCTAAAAACTCAAGTTTAGGTTGGGTTTGGTTGATGTAACATACGAATTAAACCATTGCAAAATACGTTGGAGATGTATTTCGAGTTGTCTAATAATAACGCCCTTGCGCTCTTCCATTATTAGTTCCTTTACACGTTACAGCGTAAAGTGCCCATTGATGGAATAAGTTTCACGCTAAACAGACAACAATTCAGATGCAATGTTTTCAAATATATTGTTAGTAAGTTTTTCGAAAATTTTCCCCCACGGAAAAAAAACAATAACTGCTGGGATCCAAATATTTTATTAACCAAAGAAAAAGAAAACTCATACATATCCAGTAATAATTACAGGCGCTGGATTTATAATGTCAAGACCATAAAAAAAATATCGCAGTCTTTTCGACGGAGACGCTTGGAGAAAACGTGTCCATGACCGACGCGTCATTCCCACCACTACGGCACTTGATGTTCGCACTTTACTACGCGAGCCTTTCTTTTCCAGTAATACTGATGAATAGAACTACATTTGCAACACAAATCGTACCACTGTCCATCGTCATCTCGATCCTTTTTTGTGCAAGTCGTATTTTTTTTCACACGTCGCATTTGTTAGGCATGGGCTCTTTGGTATCCGAATTCATGATGTTTTTTGAAATATGACGACAATGCTGATAGGGTGTCCTGCTAAATATATATTTACTAAATAGTAATAATATTAAAAGAGTACTAATTAATAGTAAGACCGCGTACAATACTCAACCGTTAGCGACTAAAATCGGAAGAGATATAAACGCTAATGATTGAATGCTTATACCGGTAGATAAATTTTCGCAATTCAAAAATGGGTACAACGAAAACAGTCTTTTATCCTCCTTCAAATTGTAATTTTCGACCACTTTTTCGTAGCACGCGCTACAAAGAGTTCACCGCTATATGAGTCGTACCTTTGGGTAATATCGTACCTCAGTTCGTTATTTTCCTTATCACTCAATCAAACCCTGTTAACAATGGAAATAACAGCCAAATTTATCATCTTTTGTTACACTTTATCAAAACTTTTTGCCTTATATATTTTAGGGCCTAGATAGCGAGCATGTTTTTGACCGATAGTTTTATAGGATCTTGGCGTAAATAAATTTCCTACTTCTACATATCTGTTGTCGTAAGTTTTAGTCAAGTCGATAAGTTGTTTGTGTTTGAAAGGGTATAATAAAATTTCTTTAGCAGAAAAACTTTAAATTCATCATTTAGTAATTGATTTGGGTAATAATAATTTCGTACATATGCGTAGAATTTCTCTTTGTAATATTTCCAATGGTACGATTGTAGTTTCATAAGTACCACCCCAGCCGATTATTCCGTATGATATAATTGATTGAATTAGGGCGTAATATACTGTTTTTAACCACGGTATTTCTAAAAAGTTTTTAATTTCACGGAATTTATACATAGTCGAATTTTATTAGTGATATAGGTCACATGTTCATTCCACTTTAGATTACTGTCTATTATTACCCCCAGATATTTTAGTTTATTTACTCTTTCTAACTTTAAACATTTTCCAGTGCAGTTTCTACAATTATTATTTTCGTGAATTTTTTATTCATGTAACAAATCTATAGTCGTTCTCGCGGAGAAACAAATGTAATTAGTTTTATTTATGTTGAGTGTTAATAAATTTTCCTTAAGTTTCATATAAACTATATTTAAATTTTCCTTAAGTTTCATATAAACTATATTTAAATTTTCCTTAAGTTTCATATAAACTATATTTAGAGCCCTTTCTGTCTTGGAAAAATAAACCAGCCTAGGGAATATTTCAAGTTTTTTACATTATTTATATATGGTTTTCTTTATCGTCCTTCGAAGTCGGTCGTGTCTGGTCTGGCCGATCCCGATAGCTATCTGTTGGAGAAACAGGACAACGACGTTTCAATTCAGAAGACTGAAGTAGGAGAGAAGAATTATAGGATTAATTTACAAGGTTGCTATACTTTGTAGATTCTACTCCTTTAGTCCGCGATAGGTAGTCGTAAAACACAACGATTTTTTTTCTTATTTGCTTATTATACTGAGAAACGTATTCTTTACCGCGATATTATGACAAATAACTACAGAAATCTACTAACAAAAGAGTCCTGAAAGATTAAGAAACTAGTCTATTAAATTAAACCCAAAGCGCCACAAATCATGAAGCTACTTTTACATTAAATAGGTATCAAACATTAGTTAAAAAACTTGTGTTCAAGTTGTTGTGATAACAAAACATGATTTTCGGTGAAATTACCCCAAAGTTTAATTGCCAATAACAATAATTAAAATATCAAATTGATAGGCTGGTAATTGTTTGCATGTTTCGTTAAAAAATAACTTGATTAACTGAGTTCTATATTTATAGTATTATTTATTATCTATAATAATGTAGTATTTCGGTTATGTAAAATTTTTTTGGTCATTTATCTAGCTGTACTTTTTCCAAAAATATTGTTCATAGGATATAAGGTGCTAGACTTTATAATGTATGTCAAATCTGTTAAAATTTAAAAGTACATATCGCCGGAATAAATTGCAACTCTATTTTCATTCTTATTATAACTGACAATAGCGATCAATAATAATTCCCATTGAACCGTATAGGAGTAAAACGCTCAATAACTGACCATAAAAATAACCTAAAAATGGTTAACCAAGTAACTTCTAGCTCTGTATTTGACGGTAATTAGAATGTCATACTTATCGACTGCTGCTTTTTGAAAAAGTTATAGTATTAATGTACACGTTTAACACGAATAACCGTTTAAAAGTTCATATAGGGGCGACTTGTTTAGGTAATCCGAATCCATAGATACCTGCGTATTAAACTTTTTATAATCAATCTTTATGGACATATCTTTTAGCGACGAAAATTCAGACGTTGTTAATTATACCGTCATTGGTCTATTAAAATGATGAACGGTTATTGAAATATCCATTACAAAGTCAAGTAATTTACCCTACAAAGTTTACTAATATATAAATTTCATGAGCGCGAACCAACCTTGTTTAATGTATGTAAATATTTCGTATATTGGCAATGTATTCAATTTAATTAGAAAGTTCTGAATACTATTATGTGTTCAACACGCGAACTTATAAATGCATTATATTTACCTAACCATGGTCGATTGGTATAACTAAAGGTTACGGTTATACGTAAACTAATATTACTAAATGTACACAATGTGGGTAAAGACATTGTATACAGTGAAACATTTATAAGGCCAGATCTGCAAATTGTATACCAAGCTGATTCTTAATATAGGGACAACTTGTTTCAAACTGCGAGGTTAACGAATTTAACATTGAAACAATCTAAAGGTATTTGCTAAGTTTGTTGATACTCAAATAAACGTCGCGCCGAAGTCACCATAGCAACGGGGGATTCTCCGCTCAACACCTGTTCTAAATAAATCAACAATGGAGATAAACGCGGAGAGAGAGATAGTTCGTGGTAATCAGAGAAGCTCTAACGCCGTGGAGAGATATATAGTTCGCGGTAATCAGAGGAGCTCTAACGGCGTAGAGAGAGAGATCAGTAATCAGATTCCTTTGTGTCCGACCTGTACTGAACTAACCACATCGCGTTTTATACAAACTAGTTTCGCTTTGTTTTTGTTGTGGAATAATGACTTATAAAGAAAACAAGGACTATGAACTGATTAAACATATAAATAAAGAATTGAAAAAAATTAATCGTCAACTTGAAATGGATTTGATTGCACAAAGAATGAGATATTTTCAAAAAGAGCATAATTCTCACGAAATGCATTTGGAACGACCCCCAAAAACTGGATTCTTAAAGGCGATAGACGAGTTAGTGGTTTTTATTGATAGCGTGTTAAATGTTATTAACGATAGTTCCTTTGTGTCAACAACAAATGTTGTAAAATAAAGTTTAAATTTAAATCAGAGTTTTTTATTTTAAACATAGAAGTATGTAAGATAATCCGTTTTGTTTGTTGATATACCAATGTAATTACTTATTACGTTTATTTAAATTACACGAGCGCGAACCGACCTTGTTTAATTTATGTAAATATTTCGTATAGTGTTAATGTATTGAATATAAATTAGAAAGCTTTCCCTTGCGTCGTTATTAAAGGTTAAGTGACGGTAATATATGATACATATGTCATAATAATCAAGTTCAAGCCATCTAGGTACGTAACGATATAAAAATCCGTTAGGAACAACTTGTTTAAAAAGCGTTAAAAAATTTACGTAAATATGGTAAATTTCCTAAAAAAATAAAGATGGCCACCCTACCCGTTTGAATATGCGACATTAAAGATGGCGGCCAAATCTCGTGAATTTTCCAAATTACTAAGAGTTCATATAATAACCGTTAAAAGAGAGTTACAAACTTATGTTAAGCCTTTGTCATTTTTATCGGGCTTCCTAACGGTTAATAAAACATAGCTTATAAAACTGATTAATATTTCCTTTTTAAGACCACTTGTTGATTAACCCCTATCAAATATCTTTACCCCGTTATTAACGTATTGACTATATTTAAAAAACTTGAAATATCCAATCCCTAATTACTTCACGGTAATATATGATGCATATGTCATAATAATAACCAAGTCAAAGTCATCTAGGTACGTAACGATATAAAAAATCCGTTAGGAATAACTTGTTTAAAAGCGTTAAAAAAATTGACGTAAATATGGTAAATTTCCTAAAAATATAAAGATGGTCACCCTACAGAACCCGTTTGAATATGAAACATTAAAGATGGAGGCCAAATCACGTGAATTGTCGACGTAATAATTCGAGAAATATGACATAATTAATATGTGTATGAGATTCTCTCGGTATTGTCACTAAAGGTATTTTATTTGTTGATACTCTAACAGCGAGCGGGGTAACCTAGCAACGGCGCATTCCTCGATAAACACCTGCTCGTAATCAATCAAACCTGTCACCACTTTAACAATGCCCGAGTATAGCGAGCCTGGGAATTCCTTTAAAGGAGTACTGACCCCTTTTCGCGCTAAAATACCAACCAATCGGCGCCATTTTGAACAATTTCGCGCCAGCCAATTAGCGCGCAGTACACGCGCCGCGCCAGCCAATCAGCGCGCGCCACTCTGCGGAGGTCAATGACCTTCGGTGACTTACCCCGAGGGGGGAAGAAAATGTCGACCCCCCAGCGCCACCTGTGACCTAGTTTAGGGAGGGGGGAAGGAAGCGGGGATTTTCGTTGCCGACCCCCTTTCTACCTCTACATTGAAAACCCTCAAAGACGTTAGACACTCCTACTGACGGGATAACGAACGAATTTTACGCGCACTTTTGGTCAATGTTAGGTGACGTTTTATTAGATGTTTACAATTCAGTATTACAACTGGCCAAGATACCGAGTTCCTTTTCAAGAGCCACTATTGTATGGTTGCGATCCGTTGGACCTGGGAAACTGGAGGCCGATTTCCTTGTTAAATAATGACTATATAATCCTCTCAAAGTGTTTAGAAAATAGACTTAGAATGGTTATCGGGTTATTGATTTACGAAGATCAGACTTCTAGCGTAATAAACATAAATATACTGTCAAACTTAAATATAATTAGAGACGTGGTAAATTATTTTGGTGGGAATTCTGGCAAAGGACTGGTGATTGTGTCTTTGGACCAAACGAAACTTTTGACAGAGTTTCCCACCGATATTTGTTTGAAATTTTAGATCATATTAATATTGGGCCAATTACTACGAATTTTATTAAACGCACGTACCAGAGTGCCGAGGCAAGCATAAAAGTCAATAATATCATAACGGCAAAATTTGTTATCGGTAAGGGAATAAGGTAGGGGAACCCCATATCCAGTTTTCTATTTTACCTAACGCTTGAACCTTTCTTATGTAACCTTCGCGATCGCCTAACTCAACATTTTCTCGTTCTACCCTTTATTACTCGTCCGCTAACAAATTTGTCTTTCACCGATGACCTTACGGCTTTTATATCTACGAATACAGGTTTTAAAATTCTGGAAGACGAAAGTAAAGAATACAGTGTTGTTAGTAACGCCAAAATTAATTTACAAAAAAGTGCAGGTCTCTGGTTAGGTGCCTGACGCGACCGCCAGGATTCACCATTGGGTATTGCGTGGAGTAATAGCGAAATTAAGATTTTGGGAGTAAAAGTTGATACCAGCGACACCTGGCAGGAAATTTTTTATAAAAACAAAACTACTGTTTTTAAGGAAAGTATAATTTCCTGTAGTGATCTAAAGTCCCAACTCTCTTTTAAAGCGCGTGCCCAACTATGTAATATCGAAATAAGTAAATTTTATTTTCAGTTACCTATAATGTGTCACCCGGTAAATTACTCGAACGATATTCTTAAAACCTCCCTTAATTTGATTTGGGACACAAATAAACATTGGGTGGATAAAAAGGTGGTGACGCTCAGTGTTGAGGGAGGTGGTTTTGTCTTCAAAACCCTTGAAAACCAATTTGAAAAATTCGCTCTAACTAAGTTCAAAAAAAATTTACAAGTGAAGTACATAGTCTCGAACGATAATTTTTCATTTTTTACAATACAGAAACCAATATATATTCTATGAGCTTTTCCGTTTTCTCAATGAAAAATTTTGTTTTAAAATTCGATTTTATTCCAAGTTTTTATGTTGGTTGTTTTAATTTTCTTCAAACAGTTTGTGATTTTTAATTGGACAGCCCGTAAATTTTCAGGAATTTCTAGCTCTACCTATCGAACATAATCAGTACATAGGAAATCTTAATTGTAGTCATAAATGGTCAGAGTGCAAAATTTTGTATGTAAATCAGCTAATGGATACGGATAAAAGAGAATTTATAAATCCATTTTCCAAAGATAATGGCTTAGTAAGTATTCCAACTTTGAGAGCAGTTACGCGAGAATTGAAAATTTTTGAAAGTGAAATTCTAAAAGCATTTACTATGGAAGAAATTTTAACCTGGGAAGAAGGGAAACCAGACGAGCTAAATTTAAAAAATAGGTTAAAAATAAAAATTAAAAACGAATATAAACTTGTAAACGATTGCAAAAAATTGGATCTGGTTGAAATGCTTTAAAATACAAAAACTGATGATAAGGCCTTAAAAATGTTTAATTTAAATGTTGGTGACGTAAAAATTACACATGTATATGGAGTTCGCAATATAACAGAAGAGAATGCAATATTTTATATATATTACTTAAAGGAAATGTAACAACTCCTAGTGTTGCTTATCACTTTTTCGACGTATCGAATCAATGTTCATTGTGTGAAATTACTAAAGGGAAGAGAGGAGTATGGCCATCTGGTGATTGAGAATGAAATTCTCAATCACCAGAAGGACACAAAGCTGTAGCTTGGCTCCCGCCGTTCACCCGCGCCTCTCCCCCTCAATCACCAGAAGGACACAAAGCTGTAACTTGGCTCCCGCCGTTCCCGCCGTTCACCAGCGCCTCTCCCCCTTAATCACCAGAATTTCTAATCACCAGATTCTCCCGTTCCTCCCTTAATCACCAGAATTTCTAATCACCAGATTCTCGTTCACCCGCTCCTTTCCCCCATTGCGTTCCTCCCTTAATCACCAGAATTTCTAATCACAGATTCTCCCGTTCACCGGTTGCTTTCCCCCAAACCTCATTCACTGGATACTTTATCTCTCGTTCACCAGCTCCTTTCAGTAGGAGTGTCTACCATCATCAAGGGTTTTCCATGTAGAGGTAGAAAGGGGGTCGGCAACGAAAATCCCCGCTTCCTTCCCCCTTCCGGCAGGTGGCGCTGGGGGGTCGACATTTTCTTCCCCCCTCGGGGTAAGTCACCGAAGGTCATTGACCTCCGCAGAGTGGCGCGCGCTGATTGGTAACTACGCGGCGCGGGGAGCACGTGGTTACTACGCGTGTACTGCGCGCTTATTGGCTGGCGCGGCGCGTGTACTGCGCGCTAATTGGCTGGCGCGAAATTATTCAAAATGGCGCCGATTGGTTGGTATTTTGGCGCGAAAAGGGGTCAGTACTCCTTTAAAGGAATTCCCAGGCTCGCTATACTCGGGCATTGTTAAAGTGGTGACAGGTTTGATTGATTACGAGCAGGTGTTTATCGAGGAATGCGCCGTTGCTAGGTTACCCCGCTCGCTGTTAGCGACTCGGGGAATGTGTGACCTTGTAGCTATATAATAAAAACATTTTTTGGCGGGAATTTAGACAAAGGGTTAACATAAGTTTGTAACTCTCTTTTAACGGTTATTATATGAACTCTTAGTAATTTGGAAAATTCACGTGATTTGGCCGCCATCTTTAATGTCGCATATTCAAACGGGTAGGGTGGCCATCTTTATTTTTTTAGGAAATTTACCATATTTACGTCAATTTTTTAACGCTTTTTAAACAAGTTGTTCCTAACGGATTTTTATATCGTTACGTACCTAGATGGCTTGAACTTGATTATTATGACATATGTATCATATATTACCGTCACTTAACCTTTAATAACGACGCGAGGGAAAGCTTTCTAATTTATATTCAATACATTAACACTATACGAAAAATTTACATAAATTAAACAAGGTCGGTTCGCGCTCGTGTAATTTAAATAAACGTAATAAGTAATTACATTGGTATAATAACAAACAAAACGGATTATCTTACATCCTTCTATGTTTAAAATAAAAAACTCTGATTTAAATTTAAACTTTATTTTACAACATTTGTTGTTGACACAAAGGAACTATCGTTAATAACATTTAACACGCTATCAATAAAAACCACCAACTCGTCTATCGCCTTTAAGAATCCAGTTTTTGGGGGTCGTTCCAAATGCATTTCGTGAGAATTATGCTCTTTTTGAAAATATCTCATTCTTTGTGCAATCAAATCCATTTCAAGTTGACGATTAATTTTTTTCAATTCTTTATTTATATGTTTAATCAGTTCATAGTCCTTGTTTTCTTTATAAGTCATTATTCCACAACAAAAACAAAGCGAAACTAGTTTGTATAAAACGCGATGTGGTTAGTTCAGTACAGGTCGGACACAAAGGAATCTGATTACTGATCTCTCTCTCTACGCCGTTAGAGCTCCTCTGATTACCGCGAACTATATATCTCTCCACGGCGTTAGCGCTCCTCTGATTACCACGAACTATCTCTCTCTCCGCGTTTATCTCCATTGTTGATTTATTTAGAACAGGTGTTGAGCGGAGAATCCCCCGTTGCTATGGTGACTTCGGCGCGACGTTTATTTGAGTATCAACAAACTTAGCAAATACCTTTAGATTGTTTCAATGTTAAATTCGTTAACCTCGCAGTTTGAAACAAGTTGTCCCTATATTAAGAATCAGCTTGGTATACAATTTGCAGATCTGGCCTTATAAATGTTTCACTGTATACAATGTCTTTACCCACATTGTGTACATTTAGTAATATTAGTTTACGTATAACCGTAACCTTTAGTTATACCAATCGACCATGGTTAGGTAAATATAATGCATTTATGAGTTCGCGTGTTGAACACATAATAGTATTCAGAACTTTCTAATTAAATTGAATACATTGCCAATATACGAAATATTTACATACATTAAACAAGGTTGGTTCGCGCTCATGAAATTTATATAATAGTAAACTTTGTAGGGTAAATTACTTGACTTTGTAATGGATATTTCAATAACCGTTCATCATTTTAATAGACCAATGACGGTATAATTAACAACGTCTGAATTTTCGACGCTAAAAGATATGTCCATAAAGATTGATTATAAAAAGTTTAATACGCAGGTATCTATGGATTCGGATTACCTAAACAAGTCGCCCCTATATGAACTTTTAAACGGTTATTCGTGTTAAACGTGTACATTAATACTATAACTTTTTCAAAAAGCAGCAGTCGATAAGTATGACATTCTAATTACCGTCAAATACAGAGCTAGAAGTTACTTGGTTAACCATTTTTAGGTTATTTTTATGGTTAGTTATTGAGCGTTTTACTCCTTTACGGTTCAATGGGAATTATTATTGATCGCTATTGTCAGTTATAATAAGAATGAAAATAGAGTTGCAATTTATTCCGGCGATATGTACTTTTAAATTTTAACAGATTTGACATACATTATAAAGTCTAGCACCTTATATCCTATGAACAATATTTTTGGAAAAAGTACAGCTAGATAAATGGCCAAAAAAATTTTACATAACCGAAATACTACATTATTATAGATAATAAATAATACTATAAATATAGAACTCAGTTAATCAAGTTATTTTTTAACGAAACATGCAAACAATTACCAGCCTATCAATTTGATATTTTAATTATTGTTATTGGCAATTACACTTTTAGGTAATTTCACCGAAAATCATGTTTTGTTATCACAACAACTTGAACACAAGTTTTTTAACTAATGTTTGATACCTATTTAATGTAAAAGTAGCTTCATGATTTGTGGCGCTTTGGGTTTAATTTAATAGACTAGTTTCTTAATCTTTCAGGACTCTTTTGTTAGTAGATTTCTGTAGTTATATGTCATAATATCGCGGTAAAGAATACGTTTCCCAGTATAATAAGCGAATAAGAAAAAAATCGTTGTGTTTTACGACTACCTATCGCGGACTAAAGGAGTAGAATCTACAAAGTATAGCAACCTTGTAAATTAATCCTATAATTCTTCTCTCCTACTTCAGTCTTCTGAATTGAAACGTCGTTGTCCTGTTTCTCCAACAGATAGCTATCGGGATCGGCCAGACCAGACACGACCGACTTCGAAGGACGATAAAGAAAACCATATATAAATAATGTAAAAAACTTGAAATATTCCCTAGGCTGGTTTATTTTTCCAAGACAGAAAGGGCTCTAAATATAGTTTATATGAAACTTAAGGAAAATTTAAATATAGTTTATATGAAACTTAAGGAAAATTTATTAACACTCAACATAAATAAAACTAATTACATTTGTTTCTCCGCGAGAACGACTATAGATTTGTTACATGAATAAAAAATTCACGAAAATAATAATTGTAGAAACTGCACTGGAAAATGTTTAAAGTTAGAAAGAGTAAATAAACTAAAATATCTGGGGGTAATAATAGACAGTAATCTAAAGTGGAATGAACATGTGACCTATATCACTAATAAAATTCGACTATGTATAAATTCCGTGAAATTAAAAACTTTTTAGAAATACCGTGGTTAAAAACAGTATATTACGCCCTAATTCAATCAATTATATCATACGGAATAATCGGCTGGGGTGGTACTTATGAAACTACAATCGTACCATTGGAAATATTACAAAGAGAAATTCTACGCATATGTACGAAATTATTATTACCCAAATCAATTACTAAATGATGAATTTAAAGTTTTTCTGCTAAAGAAATTTTATTATACCCTTTCAAACACAAACAACTTATCGACTTGACTAAAACTTACGACAACAGATATGTAGAAGTAGGAAATTTATTTACGCCAAGATCCTATAAAACTATCGGTCAAAAACATGCTCGCTATCTAGGCCCTAAAATATATAAGGCAAAAAGTTTTGATAAAGTGTAACAAAAGATGATAAATTTGGCTGTTATTTCCATTGTTAACAGGGTTTGATTGAGTGATAAGGAAAATAACGAACTGAGGTACGATATTACCCAAATTTACGACTCATATAGCGGTGAACTCTTTGTAGCGCGTGCTACGAAAAAGTGGTCGAAAATTACAATTTGAAGGAGGATAAAAGACTGTTTTCGTTGTACCCATTTTTGAATTGCGAAAATTTATCTACCGGTATAAGCATTCAATCATTAGCGTTTATATCTCTTCCGATTTTAGTCGCTAACGGTTGAGTATTGTACGCGGTCTTACTATTAATTAGTACTCTTTTAATATTATTACTATTTAGTAAATATATATTTAGCAGGACACCCTATCAGCATTGTCGTCATATTTCAAAAAACATCATGAATTCGGATACCAGAGAGCCCATGCCTAACAAATGCGACGTGTGTAAAAAAAATACGACTTGCACAAAAAAGGATCGAGATGACGATGGACAGTGGTACGATTTGTGTTGCAAATGTAGTTCTATTCATCAGTATTACTGGAAAAGAAAGGCTCGCGTAGTAAAGTGCGAACATCAAGTGCCGTAGTGGTGGGAATGACGCGTCGGTCATGGACACGTTTTCTCCAAGCGTCTCCGTCGAAAAGACTGCGATATTTTTGTTATGGTCTTGACATTATAAATCCAGCGCCTGTAATTATTACTGGATATGTATGAGTTTTCTTTTTCTTTGGTTAATAAAATATTTGGATCCCAGCAGTTATTGTTTTTTTTTTCCGTGGGGGAAAATTTTCGAAAAACTTACTAACAATATATTTGAAAACATTGCATCTGAATTGTTGTCTGTTTAGCGTGAAACTTATTCCATCAATGGGCACTTTACGCTGTAACGTGTAAAGGAACTAATAATGGAAGAGCGCAAGGGCGTTATTATTAGACAACTCGAAATACATCTCCAACGTATTTTGCAATGGTTTAATTCGTACGTTACATCAACCAAACCCAACCTAAACTTGAGTTTTTAGAGTGGCATTGTTATTTTTCACCACCAGGGGTAAATTGAACTTTTTAAAGTACCAACGTTATTTAATTCGTTGACCGTGGGTATGAAAGATCATTATTGTTTTGCCATTTTAAATTAAGAACTTAGTGGCACTACACTGATTGTAACGACTGCATTATTGAGAATGTAAGCATTGTTTAAATACTTATCTTTTAGCCAAAGAAATGCCCCTTTTAGTTTAATGTTGATATTTCGGTACCCCTACGAAGCCAGAATTACACATTTCATTTTACAGAACAAAATTGGACGACAGTTGGATAATGAGTGATAAGGAAATTAACGAACCGTGTAAGGAACTATTGAAAAGTATCAATATATTGAAAAAACAGAGTCAAAAACAAAACTAAAAAAGTAATTGAAATTACTGTTAATTTTACTTGCAATAGTAAAATACTAAACCAAATGTATAATTTATATTTTGTTTTATTTAATAAATTTAAACTATAATACTAAACTTTTTCAAAAAAAACTTTTACAAACAAAATTTAAAATACACATTTTTAAAATTTAACTACACCAGATCCAAGTCAGCAACGTATTTTGCAATGGTTTAATTCGTACGTTACATCAACCAAACCCAACCTAAACTTGAGTTTTTAGAGTGGCATTGTTATTTTTCACCACCAGGGGTAAATTGAACTTTTTTAAAGTACCAACGTTATTTAATTCGTTGACCGTGGGTATGAAAGACCATTATTGTTTTGCCATTTTAAATTAAGAACTTAGTGGCACTACACTGATTGTAACGACTGCATTATTGAGAATGTAAGCATTGTTTAAATACTTATCTTTTAGCCAAAGAAATGCCCCTTTTCCAAGTTAAGTGTTTCAGATAACGTTTACTTATTCCGCACCTTCCATCCATTTTTTCACATTAATTTGATATAACCTTGTATCTTCCTACAATTCAGTTTTATGCTATGTACAATTCCCTTATTCATTACATCATTCCAAATTTAGTCTAATTCATTCACGGGCGTTGATCTTCTGAAATGGATATTCCAATAAAACCTTTTTCTTATATCATCGCTTCTGATTAATCCGAATGTTGTCAATATAAAAAACATCATATGCTATATTTAAATATAAAGGATAAACACTGCTTAGGTTAAGGATAGATTGAAATGGAATATTTAAGTAAAAAAGCATAAATTTCTGAGGGCCTTTTCCTCCAAAATATCTAAAAGGGCAAGTACATTCTCGATAATTATACAAGTTCTTTGGAATAAGAGACGTTTTTATCAAAGATAAGCCAAGTTTATACCTTATTGTCATTAGTTCCATAACAAGAACCACGTTGTAACGTGATAATGGCTACCCCTATCGAGAATTTTCGGCACTAAGAAATTCTACGTTTCTATGTATTATACGGGTTTTGACAGATTGATATTTTAAATATCCGTGAAACGTAAACTTATCAGAATAAGAAATGGCATACAATGAGATTAGATAACTAGATAACGATCATTGATAATAAAATTCTAATCGTTTAAATTTAACATATATTTTTTACTAATAATAAAAATATTTAAGAAACATGCTATTATTTTTAACATATATAAGACAATTTTTTTATTCACTATATAATCCAATTTTTTTTTCAAACTTAGAAGTTAGTTTGTATGAAATACTTACTAATACCTGAAAAATAGACTTTAGAGTGGATAATTAAGTATTTTTCAATCCTTTTACCTATATTTACATATTGGAATTGTTACAAAAGGTTCTTTTAAACGTAACTTAGTACATTAATTTATTTTGGAAGTTCAAAACGTATTAAGAGCCCTTCAGAGTACTATAAAAGGATTTCATTTACAAACTAAATTAATATTTTCCTCAAACTTTCAATTCGTTATAATTTGAATTTAAATGAAAACATCATGGATTATAGGTGCGTAATCTACTATTAGACCGAACGGATTAAAAATACTTAAAGTAAGTGGTTTTACTGATAAACTCTAATGGAATTTTGGAATTTTCTAGAATAGCAAAGTAAAACTAAAACGTAAACCAAGTTTAAAACGAAACTAATAACTGGGAGAAAGGTTTAAGTAAGTAATTTTTTTGATTTTTCGTTTTTTAATTTTTGAGTTCCCTATATTATTATAAACTAAATTAAATATAATTTTTGAAAATTTGTGATAAAAGATCTGCTCCTTCGTGTTTTACATATATTTAAAAACTCGAGATTTTAATGAATTATTTTCAAAGCATGAAAAATATAGCAGATCCTTTGATTTTAATTGTAGTTAATAGTTACTTAAAAAAAGTCGCTAGCTGACTTGGAGCTGGTGTAGTTAAATTTTAAAAATGTGTATTTTAAATTTTGTTTGTAAAAGTTTTTTTTGAAAAAGTTTAGTATTATAGTTTAAATTTATTAAATAAAACAAAATATAAATTATACATTTGGTTTAGTATTTTACTATTGCAAGTAAAATTAACAGTAATTTCAATTACTTTTTTAGTTTTGTTTTTGACTCTGTTTTTTCAATATATTGATACTTTTCAATAGTTCCTTACACGGTTCGTTAATTTCCTTATCACTCATTATCCAACTGTCGTCCAATTTTGTTCTGTAAAATGAAATGTGTAATTCTGGCTTCGTAGGGGTACCGAAATATCAACATTAAACTAAAAGGGGCATTTCTTTGGCTAAAAGATAAGTATTTAAACAATGCTTACATTCTCAATAATGCAGTCGTTACAATCAGTGTAGTGCCACTAAGTTCTTAATTTAAAATGGCAAAACAATAATGATCTTTCATACCCACGGTCAACGAATTAAATAACGTTGGTACTTTAAAAAATTCAATTTACCCCTGGTGGTGAAAAATAACAATGCCACTCTAAAAACTCAAGTTTAGGTTGGGTTTGGTTGATGTAACGTACGAATTAAACCATTGCAAAATACGTTGGAGATGTATTTCGAGTTGTCTAATAATAACGCCCTTGCGCTCTTCCATTATTAGTTCCTTTACACGTTACAGCGTAAAGTGCCCATTGATGGAATAAGTTTCACGCTAAACAGACAACAATTCAGATGCAATGTTTTCAAATATATTGTTAGTAAGTTTTTCGAAAATTTTCCCCCACGGAAAAAAAAAACAATAACTGCTGGGATCCAAATATTTTATTAACCAAAGAAAAAGAAAACTCATACATATCCAGTAATAATTACAGGCGCTGGATTTATAATGTCAAGACCATAACAAAAATATCGCAGTCTTTTCGACGGAGTCGCTTGGAGAAAACGTGTCCATGACCGACGCGTCATTCCCACCACTACGGCACTTGATGTTCGCACTTTACTACGCGAGCCTTTCTTTTCCAGTAATACTGATGAATAGAACTACATTTGCAACACAAATCGTACCACTGTCCATCGTCATCTCGATCCTTTTTTGTGCAAGTCGTATTTTTTTTACACACGTCGCATTTGTTAGGCATGGGCTCTCTGGTATCCGAATTCATGATGTTTTTTGAAATATGACGACAATGCTGATAGGGTGTCCTGCTAAATATATATTTACTAAATAGTAATAATATTAAAAGAGTACTAATTAATAGTAAGACCGCGTACAATACTCAACCGTTAGCGACTAAAATCGGAAGAGATATAAACGCTAATGATTGAATGCTTATACCGGTAGATAAATTTTCGCAATTCAAAAATGGGTACAACGAAAACAGTCTTTTATCCTCCTTCAAATTGTAATTTTCGACCACTTTTTCGTAGCACGCGCTACAAAGAGTTCACCGCTATATGAGTCGTACCTTTGGGTAATATCGTACCTCAGTTCGTTATTTTCCTTATCACTCAATCAAACCCTGTTAACAATGGAAATAACAGCCAAATTTATCATCTTTTGTTACACTTTATCAAAACTTTTTGCCTTATATATTTTAGGGCCTAGATAGCGAGCATGTTTTTGACCGATAGTTTTATAGGATCTTGGCGTAAATAAATTTCCTACTTCTACATATCTGTTGTCGTAAGTTTTAGTCAAGTCGATAAGTTGTTTGTGTTTGAAAGGGTATAATAAAATTTCTTTAGCAGAAAAACTTTAAATTCATCATTTAGTAATTGATTTGGGTAATAATAATTTCGTACATATGCGTAGAATTTCTCTTTGTAATATTTCCAATGGTACGATTGTAGTTTCATAAGTACCACCCCAGCCGATTATTCCGTATGATATAATTGATTGAATTAGGGCGTAATATACTGTTTTTAACCACGGTATTTCTAAAAAGTTTTTAATTTCACGGAATTTATACATAGTCGAATTTTATTAGTGATATAGGTCACATGTTCATTCCACTTTAGATTACTGTCTATTATTACCCCCAGATATTTTAGTTTATTTACTCTTTCTAACTTTAAACATTTTCCAGTGCAGTTTCTACAATTATTATTTTCGTGAATTTTTTATTCATGTAACAAATCTATAGTCGTTCTCGCGGAGAAACAAATGTAATTAGTTTTATTTATGTTGAGTGTTAATAAATTTTCCTTAAGTTTCATATAAACTATATTTAAATTTTCCTTAAGTTTCATATAAACTATATTTAGAGCCCTTTCTGTCTTGGAAAAATAAACCAGCCTAGGGAATATTTCAAGTTTTTTACATTATTTATATATGGTTTTCTTTATCGTCCTTCGAAGTCGGTCGTGTCTGGTCTGGCCGATCCCGATAGCTATCTGTTGGAGAAACAGGACAACGACGTTTCAATTCAGAAGACTGAAGTAGGAGAGAAGAATTATAGGATTAATTTACAAGGTTGCTATACTTTGTAGATTCTACTCCTTTAGTCCGCGATAGGTAGTCGTAAAACACAACGATTTTTTTCTTATTCGCTTATTATACTGGGAAACGTATTCTTTACCGCGATATTATGACATATAACTACAGAAATCTACTAACAAAAGAGTCCTGAAAGATTAAGAAACTAGTCTATTAAATTAAACCCAAAGCGCCACAAATCATGAAGCTACTTTTACATTAAATAGGTATCAAACATTAGTTAAAAAACTTGTGTTCAAGTTGTTGTGATAACAAAACATGATTTTCGGTGAAATTACCTAAAAGTTTAATTGCCAATAACAATAATTAAAATATCAAATTGATAGGCTGGTAATTGTTTGCATGTTTCGTTAAAAAATAACTTGATTAACTGAGTTATATATTTATAGTATTATTTATTATCTATAATAATGTAGTATTTCGGTTATGTAAAATTTTTTTGGCCATTTATCTAGCTGTACTTTTTCCAAAAATATTGTTCATAGGATATAAGGTGCTAGACTTTATAATGTATGTCAAATCTGTTAAAATTTAAAAGTACATATCGCCGGAATAAATTGCAACTCTATTTTCATTCTTATTATAACTGACAATAGCGATCAATAATAATTCCCATTGAACCGTATAGGAGTAAAACGCTCAATAACTAACCATAAAAATAACCTAAAAATGGTTAACCAAGTAACTTCTAGCTCTGTATTTGACGGTAATTAGAATGTCATACTTATCGACTGCTGCTTTTTGAAAAAGTTATAGTATTAATGTACACGTTTAACACGAATAACCGTTTAAAAGTTCATATAGGGGCGACTTGTTTAGGTAATCCGAATCCATAGATACCTGCGTATTAAACTTTTTATAATCAATCTTTATGGACATATCTTTTAGCGTCGAAAATTCAGACGTTGTTAATTATACCGTCATTGGTCTATTAAAATGATGAACGGTTATTGAAATATCCATTACAAAGTCAAGTAATTTACCCTACAAAGTTTACTATTTTATAAATTTCATGAGCGCGAACCAACCTTGTTTAATGTATGTAAATATTTCGTATATTGGCAATGTATTCAATTTAATTAGAAAGTTCTGAATACTATTATGTGTTCAACACGCGAACTCATAAATGCATTATATTTACCTAACCATGGTCGATTGGTATAACTAAAGGTTACGGTTATACGTAAACTAATATTACTAAATGTACACAATGTGGGTAAAGACATTGTATACAGTGAAACATTTATAAGGCCAGATCTGCAAATTGTATACCAAGCTGATTCTTAATATAGGGACAACTTGTTTCAAACTGCGAGGTTAACGAATTTAACATTGAAACAATCTAAAGGTATTTGCTAAGTTTGTTGATACTCAAATAAACGGCGCGCCGAAGTCACCATAGCAACGGGGGATTCTCCGCTCAACACCTGTTCTAAATAAATCAACAATGGAGATAAACGCGGAGAGAGAGATAGTTCGTGGTAATCAGAGGAGCGCTAACGCCGTGGAGAGAGATATAGTTCGCGGTAATCAGAGGAGCTCTAACGGCGTAGAGAGAGAGATCAGTAATCAGATTCCTTTGTGTCCGACCTGTACTGAACTAACCACATCGCGTTTTATACAAACTAGTTTCGCTTTGTTTTTGTTGTGGAATAATGACTTATAAAGAAAACAAGGACTATGAACTGATTAAACATATAAATAAAGAATTGAAAAAAATTAATCGTCAACTTGAAATGGATTTGATTGCACAAAGAATGAGATATTTTCAAAAAGAGCATAATTCTCACGAAATGCATTTGGAACGACCCCCAAAAACTGGATTCTTAAAGGCGATAGACGAGTTGGTGGTTTTTATTGATAGCGTGTTAAATGTTATTAACGATAGTTCCTTTGTGTCAACAACAAATGTTGTAAAATAAAGTTTAAATTTAAATCAGAGTTTTTTATTTTAAACATAGAAGGATGTAAGATAATCCGTTTTGTTTGTTATTATACCAATGTAATTACTTATTACGTTTATTTAAATTACACGAGCGCGAACCGACCTTGTTTAATTTATGTAAATATTTCGTATAGTGTTAATGTATTGAATATAAATTAGAAAGCTTTCCCTCGCGTCGTTATTAAAGGTTAAGTGACGGTAATATATGATACATATGTCATAATAATCAAGTTCAAGCCATCTAGGTACGTAACGATATAAAAATCCGTTAGGAACAACTTGTTTAAAAAGCGTTAAAAAATTGACGTAAATATGGTAAATTTCCTAAAAAAATAAAGATGGCCACCCTACCCGTTTGAATATGCGACATTAAAGATGGCGGCCAAATCACGTGAATTTTCCAAATTACTAAGAGTTCATATAATAACCGTTAAAAGAGAGTTACAAACTTATGTTAACCCTTTGTCTAAATTCCCGCCAAAAAATGTTTTTATTATATAGCTACAAGGTCACACATTCCCCGAGTCGCTAACAGCGAGCGGGGTAACCTAGCAACGGCGCATTCCTCGATAAACACCTGCTCGTAATCAATCAAACCTGTCACCACTTTAACAATGCCCGAGTATAGCGAGCCTGGGAATTCCTTTAAAGGAGTACTGACCCCTTTTCGCGCCAAAATACCAACCAATCGGCGCCATTTTGAATAATTTCGCGCCAGCCAATTAGCGCGCAGTACACGCGCCGCGCCAGCCAATAAGCGCGCAGTACACGCGTAGTAACCACGTGCTCCCCGCGCCGCGTAGTTACCAATCAGCGCGCGCCACTCTGCGGAGGTCAATGACCTTCGGTGACTTACCCCGAGGGGGGAAGAAAATGTCGACCCCCCAGCGCCACCTGCCGGAAGGGGGAAGGAAGCGGGGATTTTCGTTGCCGACCCCCTTTCTAACTCTACATGGAAAACCCTTGATGATGGTAGACACTCCTACTCCTTTCCCCCTTTGCTATCCCCATTCACTGGATACTTTATCTCTCTCGTTCACCAGCTGCTTTCCCCCCATCTCTAGGCAATAAAAACAACCTTAATTGTTATCTCTCATACTATCGCTCCCAATCGCTAGAAATTGGCTTTTTCCCCATTCGCTATAAATCGCAGCAGTTTGCCAGAATTAGTTTTATCTCTCCGAAATAATTAATGTACCCAAAATTGGACCGCCAGTTTATTATTCTTTTTAGGGGAATCTCTATGGGAGTTTAACATTACAATAAAGCTAAAAGGTCCAGTTTGGGGTACATTTGGTCCGAAATGGGGTACATAGGGCCGAAAATGGTGACTTTGGTCGTTTTTGGGGTACATTTGGTCCATTTTGGTCCATTTTTGGGTACATCCCTGCTTTCCCCCATCCCCATTCACTGGATACTTTATCTCTCGTTCACCAGCTCCTTTTCCCCATTGCTATCCCCATTCACTGGATACTTTATCTCTCTCTCTCTCGTTCACCCGCTCCTTTCCCCATTGCGTTCCTCCCTTAATCACCAGAATTTCTAATCACTAGATTATCTCTCCCGTTCACCAGCTGCTTTCCCCCATCCCCATTCTCCAAAATTAGTTTTGCTCGCGCAGATATCTGGAGATTAGATTTTTACCCGTTTGCTTATCGCTTCCGAACTCCTTAATTTCTAATCTCTAGGTAATAAAAACAAGTTATTTACATTTAATTTTTTATTTTAGAACTTTGTTTTACATGTTAGTAGGTACTATCAGATATTCCATTAGATGGTAATCTTGTACATTACACAATTAAAACAAATTAAAGTAGTTAAGTTTACGTGCATCTAAATGGGGTGAAACGATCTCCTGCAACTTAATTTAATTTAAAGTTCTAACTCACGTATTTGTAGTGTTTAGCAGCAGTATCGTCTTCTTCTTCTTCTTCTTCTTCAGGTACAGGTGAGATGCATTTGTCAGAGACCGTAGTTACATTTGGCGTCGGGGGAATGTCCCATTCTAGCGAAAGGTACTTTTTTTCCGATGGTGAATTATCCCTCGACGGACAGTGTGGAAAGCATCTGGCGTGTTCAAGTTCTGGTACGTCTCCTGATTCCCAGTGTTCTAAGATTCCATGGCATTTGTAACATCGTACTTCATCGCCCCGCTGAATATAGTAGAATCCAGCCTTCGCTAGTTGCTCCTTAGTGACGTGCGGATTTTTCCAGTGACGAAACGTTTCAAGTCGATACACTTCAATGTACATAGCTGATCTAGACCAAATACGTTCTATAGTTTCAAATGATACATTCTCTAAGCCTACATTTACCCCTAAGTCTACTAAACCTAATTTTATCAATATGGTTAAATTTCTACGCTAAAATTCTCAATATAAACGCTTTTTTCAATATGCAAATTGTTTTAAATATGTCTAAAAATATAGTCTATTACAAAGAAAAAATAGTTACTTACTTTACGGGTAGAAATCCATTGTCGAGCTGTAGAAAAGACTGAGCGATCCGTCAGCAGGTCTTTACTCGTCAATGCGCCGTAGAGAAATGACGCACGGAAGATTAATTTATTCCTATCTTGTTGAGAATAATTCATCACGTGATCTAAACTTCAAATAACCCTCAAATTCTATTGGCTGTCTCTCTCTCTGACAGTTTAAACTGCCTCTAATGATTGACGGCACATATTAACCCACTTGAGTATTTGGAAAAAACCCTTTGCTACTCGAAGGAGAGTTTTGGAAATACCACGTTGACGATATCAAAATCGAGCTCTCACTTGAAAATGTTTACGGAAAACATACCTCTTGGAAAATTGAGTTACGTAGAAGATTGCTAAAAAATGGCTAAGTGTTATGTTTTTTTTCAATAATGAGTCTTATTTTTTACATTTTAAAGTATTTATTAAGAGTGAAAAATCCTATGACTACACTGACGGCATATCTTAAGTACCGGTGGAAAAAAATCCATTGCTCAAAGTTCAGTTATCTTATTAAACGTGCGCGTGCACAGAAAAATGAACGAGTCACGTGATAGTAACTTAATTTCTACGCTAATCTTACCCCTACTAGACCTAATTTCTGTCTAATACATTTCCAATATATATATATATAAAAGAATGCCTAAAAATTTCATTTTAAATATAATAAAATAGCCTAGCTGATTATTATTATTATTATTATTATAACTTACTTTTGAGCGTGACCTTCAATGACTATTCCCAATGCTAAGACTCTTTATTGAGATAACGAAAACTGTAACTAAGAATTGATTCCCATGACTACTCTGACGGCATATCTTAAGTACCAGTGGAAAAAAAATCCATTGCTCAAAGTTCAGTTATCTTATTAATCGGGTGCGCGCGCACAGAAAATGAAAGTCACGTGAGAATCGGTACGTCACTGAAAATAGTGGAAGTGTCATCACTAGAGTTCTTTTATCAATATATTTCATTAAGGATTATTTCAAAGTTTAGATGGCGCCATGGTTCTCAAAGCAGTGATATTAAAAGATCTCAACGGGTGGAATTGGAGAAACGCTAAAAATATTATCGACATATTCATTCTCCCTGAGTATAAATAAATAAATAAATAAATACATTCTTGGCGTAGTAGTAGGATTTTAAGAAAAAAATTAAATACGGAAAATCAATTATTTTATTTTAAAGGTTTTGTGATTTCTCACCAAACAATTTCAACATCTTCAATGTAGGCTATCACATCAGGGGCATCTCAAAAATCTTTTTCCTCTGATCTCCTAGTTTATGCCTCTGTCTTTAGTATTTATAAATATTTTCCTATCCATAAACCATTTCCTAACTGGTGGACATTGATAACACTAAAAGTTTACTTATAATAATATGCTGAAATACATTTTCCAATACGCAAAAAATTAAAGCTAGACCTAAAAACCTGTAAAGTGTAAATAGTTAAGACTAAATTTCTAAGCCTAGCCCATGAAAGTACATTTTCCGTAAATCATATCCTAACATGAATGCATTTGTTAAGAATAAATGTTTTTTTTTAAATATGCTAATTAATTTCGTAAACAAGCATAAATTTTAGTTCGCCCTTCCTCCAAAATATCTAATAGAGCTAGTACATTCTCGATAAATATACATGTTCTTGGGGAATAAGAGACGTTTTTTATCAAAGTAAGCCAAGTTTAAAGCTTATTGTCATTGGTTCCATAACAAAAACCACATTGTAACGTGATAATGGCTGCTCACTAATCCCAATTCCATGTGAAACTCTTTCAGTTTCTTTTGAGTTTCAAAATAGGGTTTTAGAAATAGATTTTTCCTATTTCATTAAATATAAGTATTAAAATTAGAATTGCTTCATTAAATTATGCATTTGTACTGTACTGTACACAATACCTGCATTTGAAATTGTATAACATTAAAACACAGTTTTAAAAAAAAATATATCAAGATTTTCAATTCAGTTAAAAATAATTATATTAGATGTAATGTGTTTATATTTTTAACTTAATTGCATTGATGTTTTAAAAGCAAACCTCGGGCCTAAGAAACAGGCAAAGTGTAAATTGCTAAGACTAAATTTATAACTCTAATAATGTGTAAATCAATTATACAATTATCTATTCATAAGTGTTAGAGACTTTATTACAATGAAATAAAACCATGTAGAAATGTATATGATATAAATTTAAGAAAACTCAAACATTCGACAGACATAACTTTTCTGTTTTAAATCAACAATTTTATTATTCTTTCTTATAATTTTTTTTATACAACCATTTGTTTTTATATAGATAACCTGAGGACGGCTATAATATGAACATATACCTAAAAAAAATCGGGGGTTAAACAAAAACAACCTTAAGTTTACTATTTTTATTTATTCACACGTCCTCAATTATGCAAATTTTATATTAACATTTCTACTATACATATTTCATAATTATCTCGTATAAAAGAGGGTCATTTTTGTACTATAAAACCATTCCATTCCTGAAATCCGCTACAGGAAAATCTGCAAAGGGATAAAAAACAATATATATATATATATTTATATATATAGCTTTAATCAAATAAATAAATAAATATATTCCTTATGGATTATAAGTTCGTGAAAGGTGTGTATTATATTTAATTTCTTACATTTCGTTTCATTATTTAATGATTTTTTTTATTTTTTAAAAAAGTATGTCTTACTCTGAAGTCACACTCTGGTTTTTGGAGTTACAGCTTCAATTTCTGATGGTGCCCCAGCCGTGTACTTAACAAACGGTGTCAATAGTATCGTTGTCTCAATTCAATCTTGGGATTGTCTTACTGAAAAATGGTCCTATGTCATTGACGCTCTGGGGTCACAAACAGGAATACGAATTACTCTACCAACGCCTACTATTGAGCAGTATTCGGATTGCTGTTACAACCATTACTTTCGCGTAACGTCGACAGGCGGAGAGTTTAATTGGATTCTGCAACCATTTAGTCAAAAGTATTTGCTAGATGAAATGTGTTTAACTGGGAGTTTGACGCTTAGCGTACCCCAGGTAATTGCGTTCGATCAGTGCAAACCCAGAATTGATGAGCAACTGTCCGTACTTCAGCAAAATCAATCATCCATCACTACAATGTATGAAGTTCTCGAACAAAAATTCAGAACTTTCTATAGTGTTTTCAAACCTTTGGAGAGGAGAGAGAATCCCTGTGGCTTTTTAGAACTATACAGTGGATTCCATCTCTCAAACGACTATTCTAAGCCTTTGGAAAACCTCTTTTTAGAAAAATTCTGTGGGAATTGCCCCTTTGAAATATATTCTCTAATGAATTATTGTTTGAACGATATAAAACATTTACAATTACTGTTGGGAGACATACTGTAATTTTCTAAACAATAAACAAAATACGAACCATTTTCATGTTTTATTATTATTAGGAATATGGATGAAAAAAAAACACACATAAAATATTTATTTCAAATATCTGTAGAACCGAAGCCTCTCGATCCTCTTTCTGTATCTTCTTCAATTTGCTAATACAAACCAAAACAGGAAAATTGAAATAATAATAATAATAATTTTGGAGGGTGGAACATATCAATTTAACTCACAAGGCATTCCATAGGAACTGGCATCGAAATACATTCGCAGATAAGTTGAGCTATTCGATCGCCTCTGAAGATTTTAAATGCGTTTTTCCCGTGATTAATCAAGACAACCCCTATTGTACCAGTGTAATCTTTATCTATCACAACTGCTAAAACATCAATACCATGTTTTACGGAAAGACTCGAACGAGGGGCTAGAAATAAATAAATAAATATAAAACATGGTATTCGTTAAATAATATATATATATATATATATATATATATATATATATATAATATTACCAATACGTCCGTAGCAGAAATCAGGTATAACTACACTTAAATCCGTATTTATTAGCTCTCTTGCCATGGGGGCTACAACATAGTTATATGCACTACATAAATCAAGACCTGCAGAGCCAGGTATTTCTCGAGTAGGCGCGCATGCATATTTCGTTGATCTTACGAATTTCAGAATTTGCTGAGGAATTTCCATTATGGATAAATATTAAAGACAAATATTAAAAAAATATTCTAACGAGTAAAGAAGTTTCAAACACAAATGACAAGTTTTACGAAAAAATTCCTTTTATAGCGTTTAACTCGATTTAAAATTCTTTAGATACGCTACTTAAGATAATCTATGAAGTATTCTTGTAAACTGATCTTGTTATAGTGAAGATTAGTTGATTAAGCTAAGCAATTTACGAGCGACGTCCTAGCGTACTTGTAATTAAGAAAGTAAGTACTTAGTTTTACGATTTTGCTTAAAACTATGATTTTGAATCGATAAAGTGAAACACGTAAAGTGTCCCTGACCAAAATTGTTTAACAAACATCTGTACCGTTTAATAAGATACGAGTATGATAACGATTTCTAGAGCCCTATGTTCGATAATGATTCATTAGGAAAATTTGAATATAGTTTAAATTTTTAATTACTTATTTTTGGGTTGACTACCAATTTGGAGGACTACTGTTTTGATTTTGATATAACTAAATTTGATTGGTTTTCGAAAAGTTTTCTCTTCTACCCCCACACCCCCCAGTTTATAATTATGATGTCAGTTGTAAATTGTTTTTTTCGAGTATAAAAAGGGTAAACAGAAAAATTGAGAGATAGTATTAAGAAAACAGCCAATTCGAATTGTTTCGGAATCGGCTCGAGGGACTAAGTACGTAGAAATACCTCAATTGTAAATTCTAAACTTTGTATATATATTATATTCAATCATTCATTCTTACTAATTTTATAGTAATGGATCCTATTTCCATAACTTTGGCCTCGGGAAATGAGTACGTCGGTACGACAACCGAATCTATGATTTGCTTTCACTGCGGCGAATGTACGGAAGAATTGGCTGTAAGAGGTGGAGGACTGTTCTTTTGCTGGGGTCGAGAGTGCGCGCATTATCATTGGGTGTAATTTTTCGACATGGTAATGTCTATACCAAACACATCCCCGGGCATCTTATAAAGGAGTTCCCGCCCCATCTCCGTTGTACGTACTGTGGAAGAAGAGGGTCGAAGAGAAGCCGTCGACGGGAGGAGTGCTCAGCGTTCGATTTCATGGGATGCTGTCATTACCCTAAGCCGATTTCAGGAATGGAATGGTTTTATAGTACAAAAATGACCCTCTTTTATACGAGATAATTATGAAATATGTATAGTAGAAATGTTAATATAAAATTTGCATAATTGAGGACGTGTGAATAAATAAAAATAGTAAACTTAAGGTTGTTTTTGTTTAACCCCCGATTTTTTTTTAGGTATATGTTCATATTATAGCCGTCCTCAGGTTATCTAGATAAAAACAAATGGTTGTATAAAAAAATGATAAGAAAGAATAATAAAATTGTTGATTTAAAACAGAAAAGTTATGTCTGTCGAATGTTTGAGTTTTCTTAAATTTATATCATATACATTTCTACATGGTTTTATTTCATTGTAATAAAGTCTCTAACACTTATGAATAGATAATTGTATAATTGATTTACACATTATTAGAGTTATAAATTTAGTCTTAGCAATTTACACTTTGCCTGTTTCTTAGGCCCGAGGTTTGCTTTTAAAACATCAATGCAATTAAGTTAAAAATATAAACACATTACATCTAATATAATTATTTTTAACTGAATTGAAAATCTTGATATATTTTTTTTAAAACTGTGTTTTAATGTTATACAATTTCAAATGCAGGTATTGTGTACAGTACAGTACAAATGCATAATTTAATGAAGCAATTCTAATTTTAATACTTATATTTAATGAAATAGGAAAAATCTATTTCTAAAACCCTATTTTGAAACTCAAAAGAAACTGAAAGAGTTTCACATGGAATTGGGATTAGTGAGCAGCCATTATCACGTTACAATGTGGTTTTTGTTATGGAACCAATGACAATAAGCTTTAAACTTGGCTTACTTTGATAAAAAACGTCTCTTATTCCCCAAGAACATGTATATTTATCGAGAATGTACTAGCTCTATTAGATATTTTGGAGGAAGGGCGAACTAAAATTTATGCTTGTTTACGAAATTAATTAGCATATTTAAAAAAAAACATTTATTCTTAACAAATGCATTCATGTTAGGATATGATTTACGGAAAATGTACTTTCATGGGCTAGGCTTAGAAATTTAGTCTTAACTATTTACACTTTACAGGTTTTTAGGTCTAGCTTTAATTTTTTGCGTATTGGAAAATGTATTTCAGCATATTATTATAAGTAAACTTTTAGTGTTATCAATGTCCACCAGTTAGGAAATGGTTTATGGATAGGAAAATATTTATAAATACTAAAGACAGAGGCAGAAACTAGGAGATCAGAGGAAAAAGATTTTTGAGATGCCCCTGATGTGATAGCCTACATTGAAGATGTTGAAATTGTTTGGTGAGAAATCACAAAACCTTTAAAATAAAATAATTGATTTTCCGTATTTAATTTTTTTCTTAAAATCCTACTACTACGCCAAGAATGTATTTATTTATTTATTTATTTATACTCAGGGAGAATGAATATGTCGATAATATTTTTAGCGTTTCTCCAATTCCACCCGTTGAGATCTTTTAATATCACTGCTTTGAGAACCATGGCGCCATCTAAACTTTGAAATAATCCTTAATTAAATATATTGATAAAAGAACTCTAGTGATGACACTTCCACTATTTTCAGTGACGTACCGATTCTCACGTGACTTTCATTTTCTGTGCGCGCGCACCCGATTAATAAGATAACTGAACTTTGAGCAATGGATTTTTTTTCCACTGGTACTTAAGATATGCCGTCAGAGTAGTCATGGGAATCAATTCTTAGTTACAGTTTTCGTTATCTCAATAAAGAGTCTTAGCATTGGGAATAGTCATTGAAGGTCACGCTGAAAAGTAAGTTATAATAATAATAATAATAATAATCAGCTAGGCTATTTTATTATATTTAAAATGAAATTTTTAGGCATTCTTTTATATAGATATATTGGAAATGTATTAGACAGAAATTAGGTCTAGTAGGGGTAAGATTAGCGTAGAAATTAAGTTACTATCACGTGACTCGTTCATTTTTCTGTGCACGCGCACGTTTAATAAGATAACTGAACTTTGAGCAATGGATTTTTTTCCACCGGTACTTAAGATATGCCGTCAGTGTAGTCATAGGATTTTTCACTCTTAATAAATACTTTAAAATGTAAAAAATAAGACTCATTATTGAAAAAAACATAACACTTAGCCATTTTTTAGCAATCTTCTACGTAACTCAATTTTCCAAGAGGATTGTTTTCCGTAAACATTTTCAAGTGAGAGCTCGATTTTGATATCGTCAACGTGGTATTTCCAAAACTCTCCTTCGAGTAGCAAAGGGTTTTTTCCAAATACTCAAGTGGGTTAATATGTGCCGTCAATCATTAGAGGCAGTTTAAACTGTCAGAGAGAGACAGCCAATAGAATTTGAGGGTTATTTGAAGTTTAGATCACGTGATGAATTATTCTCAACAAGATAGGAATAAATTAATCTTCCGTGCGTCATTTCTCTACGGCGCATTGACGAGTAAAGACCTGCTGACGGATCGCTCAGTCTTTTCTACAGCTCGACAATGGATTTCTACCCGTAAAGTAAGTAACTATTTTTTCTTTGTAATAGACTATATTTTTAGACATATTTAAAACAATTTGCATATTGAAAAAAGCGTTTATATTGAGAATTTTAGCGTAGAAATTTAACCATATTGATAAAATTAGGTTTAGTAGACTTAGGGGTAAATGTAGGCTTAGAGAATGTATCATTTGAAACTATAGAACGTATTTGGTCTAGATCAGCTATGTACATTGAAGTGTATCGACTTGAAACGTTTCGTCACTGGAAAAATCCGCACGTCACTAAGGAGCAACTAGCGAAGGCTGGATTCTACTATATTCAGCGGGGCGATGAAGTACGATGTTACAAATGCCATGGAATCTTAGAACACTGGGAATCAGGAGACGTACCAGAACTTGAACACGCCAGATGCTTTCCACACTGTCCGTCGAGGGATAATTCACCATCGGAAAAAAAGTACCTTTCGCTAGAATGGGACATTCCCCCGACGCCAAAAGTAACTACGGTCTCTGACAAATGCATCTCACCTGTACCTGAAGAAGAAGAAGAAGAAGAAGAAGACGATACTGCTGCTAAACACTACAAATACGTGAGTTAGAACTTTAAATTAAATTAAGTTGCAGGAGATCGTTTCACCCCATTTAGATGCACGTAAACTTAACTACTTTAATTTGTTTTAATTGTGTAATGTACAAGATAACCATCTAATGGAATATCTGATAGTACCTACTAACATGTAAAACAAAGTTCTAAAATAAAAAAATAAATGTAAATAACTTGTTTTTATTACCTAGAGATTAGAAATTAAGGAGTTCGGAAGCGATAAGCAAACGGGTAAAAATCTAATCTCCAGATATCTGCGCGAGCAAAACTAATTTTGGAGAATGGGGATGGGGGAAAGCAGCTGGTGAACGGGAGAGATAATCTAGTGATTAGAAATTCTGGTGATTAAGGGAGGAACGCAATGGAGGAAAGGAGCGGGTGAACGAGAGAGAGAGAGAGAGAGAGATAAAGTATCCAGTGAATGGGGATAGCAATGGGGAAAAGGAGCTGGTGAACGAGAGATAAAGTATCCAGTGAATGGGGATGGGGGAAAGCAGGGATGTACCCAAAAATGGACCAAAATGGACCAAATGTACCCCAAAAACGACCAAAGTCACCATTTTCGGCCCTATGTACCCCATTTCGGACCAAATGTACCCCAAACTGGACCTTTTAGCTTTATTGTAATGTTAAACTCCCATAGAGATTCCCCTAAAAAGAATAATAAACTGGCGGTCCAATTTTGGGTACATTAATTATTTCGGAGAGATAAAACTAATTCTGGCAAACTGCTGCGATTTATAGCGAATGGGGAAAAAGCCAATTTCTAGCGATTGGGAGCGATAGTATGAGAGATAACAATTATGGTTGTTTTTATTGCCTAGAGATGGGGGGAAAGCAGCTGGTGAACGAGAGAGATAAAGTATCCAGTGAATGGGGATAGCAAAGGGGGAAAGGAGCTGGTGAACGAGAGATAAAGTATCCAGTGAATGAGGTTTGGGGGAAAGCAACCGGTGAACGGGAGAATCTGGTGATTAGAAATTCTGGTGATTAAGGGAGGAACGCAATGGGGGAAAGGAGCGGGTGAACGAGAATCTGGTGATTAGAAATTCTGGTGATTAAGGGAGGAACGGGAGAATCTGGTGATTAGAAATTCTGGTGATTAAGGGAGGAACGGGAGAATCTGGTGATTAGAAATTCTGGTGATTAAGGGGGAGAGGCGCTGGTGAACGGCGGGAACGGCGGGAGCCAAGCTACAGCTTTGTGTCCTTCTGGTGATTGAGGGGGAGAGGCGCGGGTGAACGGCGGGAGCCAAGCTACAGCTTTGTGTCCTTCTGGTGATTGAGAATTTCATTCTCAATCACCAGATGGACATACTCCTCTCTAAGGGACACTCGAACACTTGTACTTTGAGTGCCCTATTACTCACATTTTTCTACTAGAAATATTTAATATGATAGAAGCTTTTGTCCCACAGTTTAACGTAAAAGACCATTTATACTTATATTGGTTCAATAATACCGTAGGATTTAAAAACTATTAACAATGCATAATTCTAATGATAAATATTGGCAAATTAATCATATACTTCGCTTACCATGAAGCCATGAACACAGATAACAATAACATAAATGTAAAAATGAAAACCTATTATCTGTAAAAATTATTACGATGCTGTGTTTACCAATTAGAACTTAAAAAAAGAAATGAACCTAATATCGTAGATGAATTTTTATCAAGAGGAATATGTTTCGTGAACCCCGAAGCAAAGATGGTTTTAAATTACAATTTTTAATTGTATACTTAGAGAAATTGAAACTCTATTATTCAGTTGAATGCCATGTTTAAAAAAAAATTGTAAGTTTTATTCTGTTGTTTAATTGTTTTTTATGTTCTGAAATTATTATCTTTTGAAAATTTTTTTTTTTATTTTTTGCATAAATAAATGCTTACCTGCTTGACAGGTAGGCTTAAACAAAAAAACAAAACAAAAATAATAAAAAAATAATAATAATAATAATAATAATAATAACTTGAACTACTACAGGAAGCATCAAAATTTTACGCCAACCTATTTGAAAAATCAGACATAAGCGATACGCTCATTACAAATTGCATAAACATTCTCCCTAAGCTTAATAATATAAATCAAATAGATAGTAACAAGGACCTAAAGAAGAAATGGACAACGTTGTCAAATCGTTTAAACTAAACAAATCACCTGGTTTGGATGGAATCACGAATGAACTCTTAAGATTTATATCGCAAAATATTCGACTTATTTTCTACACGATTTTCCAGGCTTCTAAGTTTAACAAACTCCCAGAAAGCTTTACAACCTCAGTAATCACACTAATCTACAAAAAGGGAGATCCCCATAATCTACAAAATTTCCGCCCTATTTATTTACAAAATAACGATAGTAAACTGCTTTCTAAGTGCTTCTCCAATAAATTATCACCAAGCCTACAACAAATCATACATGAAAATCAAACTTTTTCGCTATCCAATAGAACCATTCATAGTAACATAAACAGCATAAGAGACATTCTTGACTATATATCTGACAATCCAAATCAAGAGTTGGCCGTTGTCTTGCTCGATCAGGCGAAAGCATTTGATCGAGTAGACCACGGATATCTTCTCAGTATTCTCTCTCACATTGGAATCTCCGAACATCTCCTCCAATATTTACAAATGAACTACAACAGCGCGGCGGCGCGTCTTAAAATAAATGGTTCACTTACCTCTAAATTTCTAGTTAAATCGGGCATTAGACAAGGAGACCCTCTCTCTAGGCTACTATTTATACCAATTAAACAATTTAGTATTAACCAGTTGATTATTTTCGATATTATAATTAATAAACGTGCGCAAATAGTTTTGTGCTGGCCTTGAATAAGTATGCCTTGCGCCTTTTTTAAAATGAAACCCTGTTGGCGGGACACGAAGTTAACTACTGCGCTCCCAACATAAAAGATGGAAAAAATTTAAAACCGATTTGGACAGAATCTTATATTTATCGCGCATTTCAGGCTTCGCGAATCTTTAATTCTAGTAAAGCTTTGATGATCACCAATTAAATAAGGAATTTATTTACAGTCATCTGGACTTTGTGTCTTGGGAAACAATGTTTTGGATACTCGATTTTAGGAAATATTATACTGAGGAAAGCTTTTTCAATAAAATTTATATATAGTTAAATCCCAACGCACAAACTTGGGAAGCCGGGTTACAATGCCTAGGAGGGTTGTGGCAAGCTCACACAGCTCCCTCTACTAACAATTGTTATAGAAAGGTGAAACTGAAAAACTCGGGAAAAAACCCCTTTAGACAGTGGAGTGAGATCTTCCTAACTCAACGAAGAAATAGTTGTTCAGAGTTTTTACCTAGTTCCAGAAGCTAAAATTGAACTCAGATCGTTTGCTACGAGGCGAAGATGCTAACCATTTCGCTATCACACTTATGAGTCACAAAAATGAAATTTCCTTTTAATAAACCAACAACATAAACTTTTTGTATCAATAATTATTTCGGTTAAAAGCGTCCTCTAAATATTAGAATATTTTTTTGTATTTAACAACAATAATACTCACCATTTTGCAATAAATGCGATAAATAAAACCAGACGTATTTTTAAGAATTGAGCACATATCTCCTTAATCAAACCTTTGACCTTTTACTTGAAAGAGGCAACATTGATAACATTATCACGAACAAAGAAGTCGCCATCCACACTTCCCAGGACAGTCCTTGGATTGAGTACTGACTCTGGCCCCGATCTTTTCCGGCTTTAACCGAGGACACGATAACGTAGCTTCCGCTTTGACATGGGTTACTTCGGTGCACAGAATGATAAGAATAAGTACTCGTAAAAAAGTAAGCTCCAGTATCAACCAACTACAAAATTTAAGATAAATATTATTAAAAATATAGTAAATTGAAAATATATTGAAGTCATTTTTTATCAAAATTTATTTAATTTAAGTATTTTCGCAAGTTGACATCAGGCTCTAAGCTATCTTTAACGTTAAATCGCTTTAGATTGAACATAAAACTTAAAAAACGTTAAAATAATTTTATGGCAACCCAAAGAGCAAAGCTATTTAGCAATCTTGGTCACCTTTTTTCAATAACCAATAAGGAAAAAACCCTATTTTCTATCTAATTTGGTTTCTTCAAAGAAACTCATATAAGCTACATCGTGCAATCATAAGACATATTACACCCTCAATAGAAATCGACTTAATCTGTTCAAAATAATTATTATGTTGTTTTTTGACTGACGAAAAACTCTTCATTTTTAAAGATAAGAGTTGTGCTTTACTAAATTGATTTTAAGGTAAGTCATTTTTTTACCTCTAAAAATTAAAACTTTTATTTGAATGAAGTTAACATGGAAGCTTCATGAAATTTAGAACTTTATGTATGCTGCCAAATCATAAAACCAAACTATTAAAAGGTTTTTCATAAATTTTCAAAGACTATACCTTTGAAATCAAATGCGTTCTAGCTTTATGTTTTACTAGCTTTAATACCCAGCTTCGCCTGGGGTTTTTTGATTTGTACGTAATAAAAGGGTTTTAGTCTATTTGATCGATTCCCAAATGATAGAACGGGTCTCATTTGATCGAATTGCATTTGATTAAATGGCATTTCATCGAACGAAATTTGATCGAAAGCTACTGTAGGGTAAAACTACTAGTTTTTGGGAGTAAATCGAAAAGGCAACATCTAGTCAGAATGAGATACAGTAGACTCTATGAATAATAATTATTTCTTTAAACTGTACTAAAGATTAATAATATACAGAAAAAACCTGAGCGCAGTGACGTAGAAAACAAAATATTATCTCGGGCATAATTAATAGAAAGACCTATTAAAAAGACGAACTCTGTACCTAATTTTTAGCAATAGAAGGGCCGTGAACGTGGTAAGACTCCTCGTATACAACGGTGCATACGCGCCTACGGCGCGCGTACATCAACCTAACCTAACCTAACCTAACCTAACCTGACCCTATTTATATATATCAAAAACAACGGGCCGTTTTCGTCGGTGTAATAAAAATTCCATCATATAGTGTATAAAGTAAAAATCTCTTCATCTTTGTGGCTTAATACAGTTAAAGCAATGAATTATTCCATCATTATTCCTTCTGCACTTAAGCAATGAATTATTCCATCATTATTCCTTCTGCACTTAAGCAATGAATTATTCCATCATTATTCCTTCTGCACTTAAGCAATGAATTATTCCATCATTATTCCTTCTGCACTTAAGCAATGAATTATTCCATCATTATTCCTTCTGCACTTAAGCAATGAATTATTCCATCATTATTCCTTCTGCACTTAAGCAATGAATTATTCCATCATTATTCCTTCTGCACTTAAGCAATGAATTATTCCATCATTATTCCTTCTGCACTTAAGCAATGAATTATTCCATCATTATTCCTTCTGCACTTAAGCAATGAATTATTCCATCATTATTCCTTCTGCACTTAAGCAATGAATTATTCCATCATTATTCCTTCTGCACTTAAGCAATTAATTATTCCATCATTATTCCTTCTGCACTTAAGCAATGAATTATTCCATCATTATTCCTTCTGCACTTCATATTGACATTCGGTAAAATAAAAACATACCAACTGGTACTATAAATACTTTTGAATTCGATCAAATAGTATTCGATCATTTGAAGGTTCGATCTTATGAAACAAATGACAAATGGGATTCGATCAAATGGAATTTCGATCAATTGCAACGTATAATGATCGACTGTCGATCACATATTTTTCGATCAAATGGACCAACACCAATAAAAGTACAGTACCAGCACAAAATCGTCTTCGGAAAACTTCGTATTTTTATTTACTTCTAATGATTCTTCCTAATTACTTTTGGGAGAGCTTACTATGAGTTTGTGCTTTAATTAGCCGACAGAAAAGCTAACTAAGATTTAAACTTACGATAACATTTTAAGAGACTTATTTTGTACTCCTTAACCAAACTTAATTTTATTTCTCCATTTGGGAGCGACCTAGATTTTTGAGCCCTTTCACTTGGCCTTTTACAAAGGACATGCTTTAATTGCGTTTCCTCTTTTTAAAAAAGATATAAAAGATGACCCGCGACGGGTTTTTCCTAATCGCCGGGCCTCTTATTTTGAAATGTCCAATAGTCGAGAGCGAGAAGTTCGTTGAAGAGTCCCCAAATTCGACCACTTCTACCTAACCGCGACATTTTGGCCGAAACCCCCCCCCCTCTCCTCCACGTGAGATTGGGTTAGATTAAGCTCGACCCCCTGCCTGCCCTAACCGCCTCACGTTATTTATGGACGCTCCCCTACGGGCGACTAAGATAAGCCCTTCCCGTCAAAACCTCCAGCTGAGAAGTGAAAGCAGTGGCGGATTTACACATTTCCCAAGAGTAGGCTGTTCACATTTTGCCGCCCTTACATTTACATTTGTCAGTTTCTATATAATTTTTTATAATTCAACAATTTGTTTGAAATTGCACAAGAAAAAGTTTTTGGGTAAATATATATATTTTTTTTAAATTAGCTAGGCTAATACCCTAGTCAGCACCACATTGCCTTATTTACGAGTGGCCCTTCATGACACGTGAACTTACCGTCAGCTTCCAGCACTTACTATTACCGTTAACCTCAGCAAGTTTTGATGGAAAGGAGAAACCGAAGATCTCGATGTAAAACCCCTTTAACCAGTGGGGAGAGTACTTTCAAACTCTACGCAGGAGCTGTTCCGGATTTTCACCCCAGGACCACAAGCGGGGATCTAACCCGGCTTCTTTTGCTGCGAGGCGAAAGTGCTAACCACTCCGCCACCTCAACTGAGCTAATCAAAGCTCCAATCATGTAACGACTAATAAGGTGGTGTATTACAAAATGATGTACATTTGGTAAACGTAATTAAATAATATTTATTGCGCTTACTTACAAACTGTTAAAAAAATAACAAATTGAATTAAGTTATGAAAATTTCTCACAATACCTTTTTGCGCGATTTTTTGGTGGCAATATCATCGATTATATCGTCGTAAGTAATCTTGTTCATTAATTCCGACTCTATGCTCAACAGAGCTAAAGCGTTTAATTTTTCGTGACTTAAGGTCGATCTCAGGTAATTTTTTACCCTTTTTAGACAAGAAAAGCTTCTCTCACCCGAACAATTTGTCGCTGGAGTACATAATGCCATACGAAGAGCTATGTCCAAGTTAGGATAAACGTTCTGCAAACTCTGTTTTCGCAGAAACGAAGATAGACTTTCTAATGATTCAGAATCTGGTTTTACCAAAACTCTTTCCGAAGAAATGTGGCTTTGAAAATGTATGCATTCTTGAACTAAGTCAGTCTCTAAATCATTAGAGTACATTGCTTCCAAGGAAAGGGCTTTTTTTGTAAGGCTTGATGATGACAATTCACCCATTTTAGTCAGAAATGAAAACTTATCATTGAACTTGTTGTAGGCATCCTGCCTTTTTTCTAATTCGGATACCAGTCTATCAATGATGACGAGAAATGTGTTAACCCTGAAAGTATCACTCGCGGTCATTTTCATTTCTTCATCAGGTGTTTCATCATATTTTTTTTTCTTTTCGGTTGTCTTTTTCCCATGTCTTTTGTGTACTGCTTAAACACGCTTAATTCCATCGCCTTTTCTTCGAAATACTTGAAATTTTCTCGTTGTTCTACGAAAAACTTGCGAAGAGATTCATAAAGATCGGTTACAGTAATCAAATCTACGGTAGAAGCCTGAATTTGAACATTCACTTTGTTTATTCTTTCCAAAACAACATTCCACACAACAACCATTAACGCGGTTTCCAGTTGTTCTAATTTCAAGAGAATTCCCGTCGCTTCGTTTCGTGAGACAGGCTTTTCGGTACAATCATCCCTGATTTTTTCCAATGTTTTAAGGATTTCGTACCAAGAGTCTCTCAAACTTCTACATGCATCCTCTCTAGCTGACCAACGTGTGAGGTTTACTCTCTTTAGCGTTTTTCCTTCTCCGATTTCATTCATTAATTTTTTCCAGCGTTGTGTCGAACTTACAAAAAAAACGTAAATTTCTTGGAGCAACATGAAGAAGCGACAAGCTTCTGTGCAAGATTCAGCAGTCGCAGTTGCTACTAAATTTAAAGAGTGGGCAGAGCAAGTAACGAAAAAAGCAAACGGTGCTTGGCTTTGAATTTTAGCTTGTAAGCCATTGTATATACCAGACATATTCGCGGCATTATCATATGATTGTCCACGACAGTCTTAATATTTATGCCCAAGGTTTTTAGTTCCGAAGTAATGGCAGAAAACATATCTTCAGCTTTATGTCCCACTGAGGGCAAAAACTTGAGAAATCTTTCACAGGGTTCTCCTATTTCCAAAACGTATCGAATCACGAGGGTCAGTTGGTCCACATGTGCTATATCTGGTGTTGAATCGATGATTAAGGAAAAGTATTTCGCCCTTCTTATCTCGACTCCAATCTGCTTCAAGACTTTATGACCCATCAAGTGAATAAACTCATCGCAAACGGTCTTTGATAAGTAGCTGGTACTTCCAGATCCTTGATTACCAAACCGTTCAATATGACTGGCTAAAAAAGGATCGAACTCAGCTAACAGTTCCAAAATAATAAAATAATTTCCGTTGTGTGTATCACCGAACTTTTCACTTTTTCCTCTAAAAGCGAGACCTCTTGAACACATCCGCTTCACTACAGCAACAACCCTCTTCAAAACGTTTCTCCAATAAGTAATTTCTTCATTAATTTGGAGATGCAGTAAATTGTCGATTCGACCATCAATCTCACTTCTAGTTTTCAGACTAATGATACAAGATTTATGACGCGCAGAGTTTTCACGCTGAGCTACTCTGTGTTCCGCGTTATTCCAATCATTAAATCCTTCGATCTCAAACTTAGTTTTATTCTCCAATGGACCGAATACCAAACAAGGTCCGCAATATAGGAAACTCTTACTTTCAGAATAAACCAGCCAATTTCGGCCCTTCACTTCATTGTTTTTCATTTTTCTTTTTGAAAGATACTCACTGGTAAGAAACGACGCTGATCAGCATATAGTTTTTCACTTTTAGAGAAGTCAGAAGACTTGTTTTGATTGAAGCCGCATCTTCCCTTGTAGCCTAATGCAGCTGGCCCAGCAGTTGTGATTATAGTGTTGGCCAAAGGTGTTGGTGAACCAGCAACTGAACAATCGAAATGTCCTATTTGGCCAGCAGCTGGTTTACGAATCGGGGCCCTTTCCGTTTTTAAAAAAACCAGCATGTGGCCAACTTTAGGTTTTTTTGCCATATTAAAGATTTATAGTTACCAACACCAAAGTTAACACTGTCCCAACAATTCCACCCTCTCGCCAACTACAAAACCACCCCCTCGCCAACTACAAAACCACCCCCTCGCCAACTACAAAACCACCCCCTCGCCAACTACAAAACCACCCCCTCGCCAACTTTAAAACCACCCCCTCGCCAACTTTAAAACCACCCTTTCGCCAACTAAATGTAGTCACTTAACCAGCACAATACCTTACCTAATTCCCCAAATTTTAATTTAATTATTCGGTATAATGAATAACAAAATATTAAAATTCATTTTTTATTCGATATAAAAACAGTAATTTTTGGCACAGCAATTTCAAATATATACAATCGTCTCCAAAAAAAAGAGATTCGTCAAATAGGTAATTTGTAATTAACAGTTTTTCTACTCGTCTGATAATTCAGCTTCTGGTTTATCAACGCTTGCGTCTCTAGCTTCTTGGCTACTCTTTTTCTTTCTTTGCTCTCTTCCTCCTTCTCTGTCCCCTGAGTATCTGATCCACTTCTTCATAACTGTTTCAATATCATAAATTCTTGACCCTTTAACGTTACGTTGAACAGCTTCTGTAAATACATAAAGTTTTCAAACTCGTGAGAAAACTACATAGCAAGAATACAGTTTTTTTTAAAGAAAAATATAATTTACCTATTATGACATTTTTCGTTTTTAAAACTTGAAATGCGTGTTTTCCATTCAAGCCAATCCAGTTGAACTTTAAAATCAAAGAATGCGAAAATACTCTCTTCAATATTCCACGGCATGTATCACCAATTTTGCGACCACCGATAGCTGATAACTTTCTCACCTAACAATGAATAAATCGTCAATTTAAAACAGATTTTTATCCAAGCCCCATTGCAAAAATAGAAAATCACGGGGCTGCGTTTTTGTATACCCTGTTTAAACTGGACTATTAACTTACCACTCTTTTTCTGATATCCTCATCATCCAGAAACATCTCCAACTTTTTCAAATCTTGAATGCTTTCAAGAGGTAGGCTTGGTGAACCATCAATTTCCGTATCGTCCAGGGTATAATTAGCCAATTGCTCTTGCGAGTTTATGATTTTATCCAATTTCACGTGTATGTCAGATAGCATTAACATTACAGATTTTTCGTATTTATCTAAAAATTAAGAAAGTTAAGTATTGTATATGAAAATTTAGTTTTCCTTTAAACTGTTAGACTACTTATGCGAAAAGTAGTTAATTAAAAAAATTTAATCTTAAAATTTTTTAACATCGTTTCTGCACTTATTTTTCAGTAGGTTATTTTACCATTTCACTATACCTTTAAATATACCATTGGAAAGGCTTGAATGGTGCTGCCTAGATAGAGATTGTTGATATTTATCCACACTTCCCGTTTCTTGAAAATAAACTATATAAGACAGTAAACCGAACAACTACGTAGTTGGCCTATAAAATAAAAACAATCAGTAAAAACTAATGTTACCTTCCATATAGCGATTTTGGTGGTTTCCGATTGAAGAATATTCAGATCCAAAAGAATGTTGCATAAATGTTTCGTCTCTTATTTGTGGCCGTATTGTAGAAAATTCAGAGTTGATGGAGTTTGGACTGGAGTTAACTTCCTCTACGGGTTGATTTGTAGAAAATGAACGGCGATAACTTGAATCAGAATTCTCCTTTCTATGTTGTGGAATAGGACTTGGTGAAAATTGAGAGCAATGAGAGCTTTGACTTCTTGAAGTTTCCTTCCTACCATGTGAAATGCTACTTGACGTAGATCGTGACTTTGTTTTCTTGTTTGGTTTAACAATTGATCGAGATTGTTGACTAGCGATTCCTGATTTTTCCAATTGAGGGCTTTTACTGGTTTTGTCAAACGTTTTCTTTGAGAGTAAAGCGCTAGATCCTTCCTTGGTGTTAAGTTGGTTTTCCAAATGTTGGTTACTTTGATATACCGCTGATAAAACAGGTGTCTTGTCCATCGATTTTTTTGATGTAATTGTACTACGCTGTTCATTGGAATGTAATTGACTCGCATCTATTGCTGGTTGTGATTCATTGAGCATCAACGGTAAAGGCGGTGGTGAGGGTAATTTAACCATTTTACGATTTTTTCCACGTTTTGTTTTACCATTTTCATCTTCTACTCCAAAATTTGTAAGCCATTAGTTTACGAAAAATACTTTACAGGTTAATAAAATTACGATAATTACCAGAAGTAGAATCAGGGCCTGAAGAGATATCCATTTGTTTTTGCCGTTTATTTCTTCGTCCTCTTCCATATTCCTTTTCGCTGGCCAAGTCGGAGGTCAGTTCCGCATTTTTTAATTGCTCCCTGGCTCTTGTGTAAATCACTGCAATCACAGAAAAATGGTTCAGCATTATTGTTGTAGTTACAGAATCTAAAAATGTAGTCCTACTTGATTTATATAAAATCTTCCCACTGTAAATGGTCCAATGTTCGTCGTATGAAGCACACTTTGTAATTAAACTTGTTACTTCATTATGTAAAGACGATGGTGGCCAGTAGCATGAAGTTTCATCGGGACACCATTTTAATGGAACTACTTCAACAGTTCCTTCGTTTTCGAAACTAAACACTACAAACATCTGAAAAAAAAAACAATACAAAATATCTAAACTTGAAAACTAAGGTTAAAAGGAAAATTATAGTTTTGTTCACTAGGGCTCCCACCAAAATCTGAAGAAAAATAACCAACTTTTCAAATTCTAACCGAATAAATTAAAATTTTCCAAATATTCCCATTCCATACTTTATTATTAATCAATTTTAAGTCAAAGTAAAATAGTCAATATAATTAGTTGACTAAATAAAAACTATTTTTATTTTATTTATTTAAAATCTATGAAGCATTGGAACAATTTTAACTAAAGAATTTTCATTGTTTTCGAAAATGAAACACTTGCTTTCTATTGAAGAGAGAGGATAAGTTTTAGCTAATTTTGAAATTTTACCAACAAAAAGGCCTAAAATAGAAGACCGAAGAGGGTAATCAAAAATATCAGCATAAGGTTTACACAAATTTCCAACAACCATTATGTCATTAATGCCAAACTGATAAATATGTCTAACCTTTATTACGTCACCAGAAGTCATTTTAAAGCAATTATCACCCGATTTAAGAGATATACAAAATGAAGTGGTTTGAATTTTCTTAAAAGATTTAGCATTTTTTGGTACTAGAGGGCTGTTATTTTTAAACGGTTTCTTTAGGACTAATTGGTTGATTTTTTCTTTACTTGGAAGCAGTTGGTTTTCATATACTCTTTTAAACAGTTGCTGAAGGGGCTTATTGGGAGATCGCATTTTCTTTTTAAGCTTTTGCAAATGATTTTCAAAAGGAAATGCACTAAAATTGTCTAACGGACCAAATGTTTTCACATCATGTGCTAGATGCGTTAAGGAATGAACATTGAGGACTACAAACTCTTTCCCATAAAAGTCTGGACTTGATAAAACAAATTTTTCTAAAAGTTGGCCAGCGAAGTTACACAGAGTTTTGCTAAAAACTGGTGATGCCAAAATGTAGATTGCGCAAAAAAGCAATCTAAAATGGTTAAGAACATCTTTAGATAGAATATCCTCGCCTAGGATTGGACCGGTGTACAACAAAAACTGCCGTAGCTCTGTGGCCTTCCACCTATCTATATATTTTAACGCTCTAGGTTTCCTAGCAAATTCACTTGGAATGTATTTTCTAATATTTTCCAGCTTGTTGGAGAATTCGGTTATCATCTGGCTGCTTAACCTTACTACAAATTTCCCTTTTTTAACCCAGGCTGTTAAAATTCTTCTCATAACCCCTAAGCACACCAGATGCATGTAGTCCAGGGGAAATTGTTTAACCATATCCATATCCAAATTTTCTAGAGGGGAAGGGGGTCCAATAAGGTGATGCTCTTCATTAATTTGATTTCGAAAAGATTCATTTGTCCGTAAAGTTACTGGCTCATCGGAATCTAGCTCTAAAAAAACTGTGCGACGGTTGTAATGAAAACCCTTAATGGTACATTTATCGCAAGAATGGTAACCAGTGTGCCCTTTAGCATTTTTTACGAAGGTCCTAGCTGGTGTGTCTAATATAAAAGGACCATCTGATCGGCAGTTAAATATTTTCCCACCGTATTGAAAACCATTACTGCACAAAGCTGTTAGTTCATTTAAAAAAGGCTCCAAGAATTCAGTTAAGGATGCAGGCTTGCTGTTTCCACAAAATATTCCCACCGGAAAAACCTCCCCAATTATCCCTTCCGAAAAACTATAAACTGAGGCCAAAATAGGCCAAAGGCATTTGTTTGAACTTTTAAATAGAGGCACCCCATCAATATTTATGGCAAAAGAAATATCGTCATCGTAATTAGGTCGCGAATTTAAAAAGTTTTTAATACCTTGGGTAAAACCAATATGCCAATATTCCCCACCTGCAATTAGTGTTATTCCTATAGCATCTCTTTGGGTATGCAAAAGTGTTCGCGAATCTTTCGGTAAGGTGTCATGTCCATGAACCCGTAGAATACATAACAAACTATTAAGCTTAACAGTGTCTATGTTATGGGTCAATGCCCAGCTCCTAATATCTTCGGAAATATCACGTACATCATGTTCCGACGAACTAGTATCGCTATAACTCGATAAATTGCTATTAATCCTCTCGATATTATCACTTGAACTATCAGTTATGTTCTCATCAGAATCACTGTTATTTAGACATTGTGCATCTAAGAAATGCATCCCATTTTGATTAATTTCAACCTGACCTGAATCGCAAATTGCCTCATCACTACAAGGGCCTAATACACCATCTTTATTTAAGTCAAAATCCACTACACCTCTAGCGTCTAATAAATCACATTCTTCTGACACTCGTTCCATAACGGTATTTAAATAATTGGTTCTTTTTCTTCGCTTTTGTCTATTACTTAAATCAGAAACGTCTCTATCATAGTTCATACCAACTCTCTTAACTTTACTATTAGCCATAATTAACTAATATTATGATTAAATTAGAGTAGCAAACAGTAAAAAAGGTTAATTACATTACCGTGTTAAATTATAGCACCAATCAATCAAGTAACCTAAATAGAGAAACAATAAGAATTCCATTTAAAATTCAGCCTAAAAGTAAGATAGTATATAAAATGAAAACTAATTATATATAAGACTTAAATATCTTTAAGGGAAATGTCCACTTCAATAGAATATAAACTAAATTAAAAGTGTTTGAATATACAAAAAATATTTAAAGTTAGGGAATTTAATATTGACTAAAACGTAAAAAAAGAACTGGACTTAACTCCGTATTCTTTTTTTAGTTTTTGAATGGGGGTGGATATCGTATCTCGTAACTATAGGAAATGGTGGATAACTCGTCGACAGCATAATTAAAAATTAAATTTATTTTCATTGAAATAGAAAACACTTGAAGTTCTTGATATTTTTGGGTATATTCAAACACGTTTATTTTAAAATCTATCGTTTTATTAAAATATTTGAGTATTTAAAATTACATAATTTTCCACAATATCTCAAACTCCCAAAATATTTAACTTACTACAAATTTAAAGTTAAAAAGTAGTAGTTTTCAATTAAATACTATAATATTTAACATTGAAAAATATATTTAGGCTTACCTTAATCATAGAACGGAAAATGGCGATGAACCCGAGGTCCACCTTTGTTCGGAGACGAGGTAAAAGAAACTGACCGCTTGAACGGTCCCAGCCACGAATCTCGCGTTACCACGAGGCTTTGGAATTTTTCCAAATTCCAAGAATTTTCTCGACCTTTGTTACTGGCACCCGCCCCCTCCCACTCTAGGTACAATGTACGCCTGTTGGCTAGGAATAAACCCCATCTGTATACATCAACTTTTTATAACTCTTAAAATGTTTTATTTATTTAAAACATTTATATTTTTTTAAGGCGGACAAAATATCTTTAAGTGCAGAGTTTTTTTAAAGTAATAAACAGGAATTACGAAAATAAATTGATATATTTAAGTAAAGTGCTGTTTTGGAGTCGGGTAGGAGTTGGTTTCCAATACTCCTTAAAATTGTTAGGATTATTTAAATTGGAAATTATTGTTCATTAATGTTTAGTTTATGCAGAATAAATATGAGGGTTCATAGTTTTTAGGTCGCTAAGATTGAAATTTGTCCCCAATAAATGCGTGTGTATCAAGTTGGGCGTTATTTGGTTTTGAAGTTGGCTTTAGGTTTCTTTTAGTCGGGCCTGAGTTGGCTTACGACTTTTAACCAACTACGACACCATACCGACCGCGCGACTACTAGCCAACACAAAACCAAATGGCTTGTGCTACAAGGGTTGCGATAATCTCCCTTAAGGTATCATTGATTTCTCAAAAGGCTGGATCTTTGTTTAGATTTACTGTTGTTTGTACTTGGTTATCATTTAATGACTGAGTCTGAGACGCATCTTCAATGTTGAGGCTGCTATTACTTATTGATGATTTCTTTTCGTCAAGAACATAATTGTCAGTTTTTTCTAAAGTGGATTGTTCAACAGATGACTGTTGAGCTGCAGAGTTCAAATCTGTTTCATCTTTTCCTGATTGAATTGCCTCAGTGCATGTTGTTGAAGTTCCTGATCTTTCGTCACTATTTCCACTTTTAAAAAAACGGTCAATTTTTATCGTTTTACGAATAATTTGCTCTTGTTCTTCTTTTTTTAATTTGGCCTTCTTTTTATACTCAGCTCCACTAAGTCGCTTTCTCCCATCACTCATTCTAACAATTTTTTATTCAAGAACTGAATCCGAAATGAAAAAGATGAAATTGCACAGCTTCCGAAGTACCTAATTAAAATGGAACATTTGAAGTACTTTGAGGGAACGAAGAATTCTTCCGAAATATCTAATTTTTCTTTTTGCACGATCAATTGTTTATTCCAAATTATTATTTCTATGTTTGCTTCATTAAAAAAGACTCGAGTACGACATTTCTTCAAAATTATTTCTAATTTGCCTTACCAAGTTAAAGTGAAGTAGAGTAGAACTCGTAACTCGTTAAAGTGCACATGTGAATGATGTGATACTGATAAAGGTATTTTAATTTTTAACAGAGTTAAATTGTTTGCATGTGTTTGAATATTCGGTATACTATAGACTATAGAGAAGAATAACTATAAAGGTATTAAAATTATATTTTCCCATCATATCTTAAACTTTGAATTAGTAGGAATTAAAACATATTATATAACGGTATATTAGTTTTACCTAAACAAATTATTATGTCTTCTTGTGTGGTCGTGCACCCTACTACATCATATGGAAGTTAGAGGGAAACGATAAAGGTTTAGTTTTACTTTCAGGCGTTTATAATGTAAAATTTTCGAATTCGAAGGTTAATTCAGGATGAATATTGAATAAACTTGGTTAACAATAACCAATAACGAATACCAATATGTATCAATGCCATATAAAATTAATGCAGTAATAAAAAAATACAGAAAATAAAAAACTTTCAAATTTAAACGTCAGTGTCAAATGAGTCTACACGGTGTCCAACAGACCCCAACTATCCGTATAATCTGTGTCCGTTTGACTCCTGACTCCGGAATCCGTTAATCAAAAAACTACACACAATCGGCTAAAACTTCGACGGAGTAGCACGAACTTCTGTCTACGGTTACTACTACGTTAGTAGCCGCCGGACTCAGGAAAACAAAATTCGTATTTGGAATCTTGGATAATACTAATACAGATGCATTTATATTTATTATTTATAGTTTACTCCGTAACTTAATTTTTTAACGTGTATCAGATACATTTTGCAGGAATTTTTTTTATATTTTTTAAATAAAATTAAGACAACTTCCAAACGCCGCCACTGCGCCAACTAAAAAAAATTGCTTACCTTATAGTCCTAGAAATGTTTGCGCCCCCAAAAACCCTTGCGCCCGTACGCAGTTGCGTACCCTATTTCGCCGCCCCTGAGCAGTAGTCGGACTTGTATCAGTGGGCCCAGTGGGGGGTAGTCCCGGTAGTGCAAAGAGTGTAAAATATAATTGCCGCAATTTTGCTCTCTTCTCACTCATACAAAGTATGGGCAGAGGCCGATTACTGGTTGGGGGTCAGGAATTGGGTGTTTTACCATAGATCTTATAGAAGTTTGCGGTACGTTGAATGTACAATGAAATTGAATAGGGAAAAGTCACTTGAAAATGTCTTGTAGACTTCTTTAGTTGCAAGACATCAGAAAACTGTCTTACAGAAATCTTTTTGATTTCTGTAAGATGGCTAAGAAAATTCTGTCCACAAATTTGCCGCCCCTAAAATCTGCCGCCCTAGGCTCAAGCCTTCTCAGCCTTATGGTAAATCCGCCACTGAGTGAAAGTCCAAAGTCGAGTAAAATAAAACGGAATTAGATATAATAAAATTGAATTAGCTTAATAACCATGTCAGGTATTTGGAGTTAGGCCCGTTTAGTGGGAAACCAGGCCCTGAACATTGAGTTAAAATTTCAAAGATCTAGAGCTGGCCGTTCTCGAGTTTTTAGGAACATGACATACAAATAAATAAATCTATAACTATAAGTCTTCAAGTTTGTCCTTTTATTTGTTTATTTATTTATTTGTATAAATTGTTTTCATTAAACTATCAATTGTTTTTTATCGATGAGGCGAGAATCTTTTTTAAAAAGTGGCAAAAGTTCATTAATGTCTTTTTAGAAGTAAAAAGACAAAGCCATTTTAATTTAGTGATACGATTTTAATTATTAAATTTAAAGATACAAATGTAATAAAAATTCTAAAGGAATGGTTTTAAAATTGTCTAATTCGTTCTGTAGCTATTATGGCACATTGGTCTAGGAATGCTTATTGCACGGACGGGCTCAAGAAAAATGGGCTTGAAGCTCAAAGATTCAACCAGCAGTAGATTCCTAAAAGACGGGTGTCAGATCAACACAAAGCTTAAACATGGTTTTTTTTTGAGATTGTCATGTAGCCTGGAGAGAGATAAAATAATATTTCGACTGGTTTTACCAAATAGACGAACGATTGAATCTTTGAACTTCTGACCCAATAAACGTTCTTGGACGTGCCATGTTAACCACAGAACGAATTAGACAAACTTAAAAGCATTCTTTTAGAAATAATATGACTTTTGTATCTTTAATTTTGATAATTAAAATCGTTCGTAACGACAAAATGTTTTTATTACCTCTCCGAGGGGACTTTGTACCCTAGGAGGGGTAAACAACCACCGTGTCTGTCTGTGGGTGGGTGGATCTCTCTGTCTGTCAGGCCTGCGAACGCGTTCGCATTTTCGGGGCAAAGGGTAATCACTGCGTACCCAGTTTCTTCGAATCAGGGAAAAGGTTTTTCCAAAAGCGCCCCCTTTTTGTCATTGGGTGTAGTATAGTTTTTTAATCGGTCGGGATTCAAACCCGAGCCCTCTTGCACGACAGGTGAACGTTCTACCGCAGAACATTAAAATTAAATTAAATTAAAAACTCTTCCGAGGAGAGGTATATTTTGGCAAAGAATTTAAACAAGTTTGCTAAAATATTTGGAAATTAACTGGTCTGTATTCCAAAGAAAACATAAACGATGCTTATAATTTGTTTGAATTTAAAATAAAAAACGAATACGAATCCTGTTTTGAGCTTAAAAATATAGTAAAAAAACCAAATTCTTGGGTCTCGAACGATTTGAAAAATCTACTTCGCGAAAAACATAAACAACAGAAGCTCGCTAAACGATACCCCACTAATTTAAATACAAAAAAGTACATTGGTTTTAGAAATAATGTAAATAATAAGATTCGCGATACCCGTAACGCCTACTTCTCAAAAAATCTAAAAGATAGTAAATCAGCTAAAGAAAAATGGAACACTATAAATTTTTTAACGAACCGAAATAAAAAAACCCAAAAAGACATTCCAATAAATACAAATGACCTAAACAATTTCTTCACGGAAGAAATACCTAATAACACCGAACGTGATAGCTGTAACCACCCTAGGAATCCAAACACGATGACCTTATACCCAGCCACCGCCCCCGAACTAATTAACATAGCAGCTTCAATCCCAAACAACTCAGCGGCCGGCTACGACGGTCTCCACTCAAGACCAATGAAATTTATATTCCCATTAATTCTACTTCCTTTAACTTTTATCATAAATCTATCGTTCAGTTCAGGATCATACCCAGACAAATTAAAAAAGACCATAATTGTGCCCATTCATAAAAAAGGTACTATAAACGAATGTCAGAATTTCAGGCCTATATCACTACTACCATTTTTTGCGAAGATCCTTGACAAAGCGTTTAAGAACAGTTTAGTATCATTCAGTCAAAAATACAATCTACTTTCTAATGCACAATTTGGCTTCCGAGCAGGTATGGGTACGGTAAATGCAGTCAGTGGTGCCTATGAACGGATATTGAGGTATTTAGACCAAAGTGAAACATGTATTGGAGTATTCTTAGACTTAAAAAAGGCTTTTGATTCCATACCACACAATAACCTTCTTAAAAAATTGCATGCTATGGGTGTTAGAGGGGCGGCTGGTGACTGGGTTAAAAGTTACATGTGCAATAGACCATGCCAAACTAAAATTAATACAACCCTCTCCGACGTTAAAATGTTACAAAATGGAGTCCCGCAGGGGTCAGTGATATCGCCTCTGTTGTTTAATCTGTACGTGAACGATCTAACAACAATTATAAAAAATGGTCTGTTTCTGTACGCGGATGATACTTTATTTCTCTATGGAGGGAAATGCCTCGACTATGTTATAAAAGAAACTAATCTTTTACTGAATAAAATAAGCATATGGTTAAAAAATAATAATTTAAACCTGAACTTAGAAAAAACCGAATATGTGATATTCAGCAATGTAGGTAAAAACACTAACAGCACTATAGACCTAAACATAAATAAACACAAAATAAAAAGAGTCAAAGAATATAAGTATTTAGGTGTCATTTTTGACGAGCATCTAAATTGGAATGCGCACATAAATTTATTATGTAACCATCTGCGTAAAATTAATGGGTGTTTGTATCGATGCAAAAATATTATTTCCTATAAAACTCTATTAGAAATATATCACGCCCTCTTTGTCTCCAAACTTAATTATTGTCTGTGTATCTGGGGAAATACGTCCGCGTTTAATATAAATAGACTCATTGTATTACAAAAGCGTATAATTCGAACTATAAATAAGGTTCCATTTTTAATCCATACAAAAGATTTGTTTGCTAAGAATAAAATTTTAAACATAAATCAGCTATATAAATATTCAATAATTACTTTTTTGTATAAAGATTATAATGAAAACCAAGAAATTGTTAAAAACCGAAACAATAGGGTTAACACTAGAATGAAAAATAGTTTTGAAATTCCCCGGTGCAAAACAACGAAAAAAATAACATCGTTATTTTATTACGGAATTAAATTACTAAACGAGGTCGGGCAATATATAGATATCAGAGAAAAAGAAAATATTTTTAAGTGTAAATTGAAATCGCTGATTCTGAATAATGAAATCTAAAATTAATCTATTTTCTTATTTACGTCCAAAAATGGAAACTAACAATAGGATAATCAAAACGATAATCATAGGGTATAGCAGTGATTTTTATTCTATAATTTTTTTGTATAATGTTGGTTCTATATCTTTGAAAGTATTTTTGAATGTATCTATCTATATGAATGTTTATTTTTAAATGTATAATTTAAGATGTTGATTGCTTTTGTGAATTTTTCAATTTATAAAATTGGTATCTTTTTATGAACGGTTTTAAAATGTTGTAGGGCTCACAAGTGACACTGTTGACTTAGCCTAAATATCTTTACAAATAACGAATATACTAACAGCAATAAAATTTGATTTGATTTTATCTTTGGTATATCTTTTTTGTAAAAGAGGACACCATAGACTAATAAATACTTAGTCTAAGGAGGACACGAAAGTAAAGCAGTTCCTTTGTAAAAGGCCAAGTGAAAGAGCTCAAAAATTTAGTTAAGTTAGAAGAAACCACCTATGGACTGTGAGAAGGATGATTAAATACGCGAAAAGGTAGATTAGTCCATAAATAAAAGGGATAAAATAGCTTAACCCTAACAAATTTGAAAAAAAATAAAAAAAAACTTACTAATAACTCGTACCAATAGGTCTTCGAGCAAACAAAAAACGCGAAACTCGGATCAAATAGATCTTCGAGTAATAAACTAAATTAAAAATAAATAAAATAGCCAGATATTCCAACGGTAGACCGGTTTCGTTCTATTTGGAACTCATCAGTACCGTGCGGGAAATCTGGCTGGCGACTGTCAAATCTAAAAGAGAAACTAAGCCTAAGAAAAGACCCCGGGTGAAGCCGGGTATTAAAGCTAGTAAATAAATAAATAAAAGGACAAACTTTAAGACTTTAAGTTATAGACTAGCTTTAATACCCAGGGTCTTTTTGATTTGTACGTAATTAAAGTACGGTACCATAACAAAACCGTCTTCAGAAAGCTTCGTATTTTTATTTCCTGCTGATGATTCTTCGTAATAACTTTTGGGAGAGCTAACTTTGAGTTTGTTCTTTAATTAGCCGACTGAAAAGCTAACTAACTTACGATTACATTTTAAGAGACTTATTTTGTACTCCTTAACTAAACTAAATTTTATCTCTCCATTTGGGAGCGACCTAAATTTTTGAGCCCTTTCACTTGGCCTTTTACAAAGGAACTGCTTTACTTTCGTTTTCTCTTTTCCAAAAAAGATATACCAAAGATGACCCGTGACGGGTTTATCCCAATCGCCGGGCCTCTTATTTTGAAATGCCCAATAGTCGAGAGCGAGAAGTCGTTTGAAGAGCCCCTAATTCGACCTTTTCTAACTTTCCGTCAATTTAGAGCCTATACGGGCGACTAATATAAGCCCTTCCCGTCAAAACCTCCGTTACCACTCCTTATTTTCACATGTGTCGGGGAAGCAAAGTCGAGAAAAAAAATGAAAGCCGAGACCAGCCGGAAATATAGATAAGGGAACAAAAAGGCGAAAGTCCAAAGGCGAATAAAATAAAATTGAATTAGATTAATATGCATGTCAGGTATTTGTAATTAGGCGCGTTTTAGTTGGAAATCAGGCCCTGGACATTGAGTTAAAATTTAAAAGCTCTAGAGCTAACAATTCTCGAGTTTAAATTTCCACATGACTTGTGTTGAGTCCGTTGAAGTGCCCCCTAATTCGACCCTTCTACCGGTCCGTCAATGTAGAGCCTAGGGAGCGTCCATTAATTACGTGAGGCGATTTGGGCAATTTTTCGCGTCTAACGCCGTTTTTCCTTCGATATATTATTATAACGCCTTGATATGCGCAAATAATATGCGTTTAAATTATACATATTTTTATAAATCTTTTACTATTTAACAATATAATTTTGATAGCGTTATATTTCCGAATCAATGGTACTAAATTAAGACTTAACAACAAAGTAGTAAAATTTTCACTTAATGCGCCAAATTTTTCAAATCCCCCCCCCCTAATACCACGTGAGATTTTGCAAGATTCGTATTTTTAGTGTAAATACGTTAAAGCCCAAACACACATACGGTTCGCAAGCGATTTCACCTGCGCCATGACTTCCATTCTATTTAAGTCACGCGACGCAATTTGCCAGCGAAATTTAACGCGCGAAGGATATGTGTGCATCCGCCTCTAATCTGCGTTTTAATTATTTATGCGCAAACGTGTTATTGTGTAGGATAAGGCATGTTTTACTTAATTTTACCCAGTTTTATCACAATCCATCATTGTTTCTTACGGGAAAAAAATTACGTGATACACTTGCACAACCTTAGAACTAGCTTTTCATTCTCTTCTCTTAAGTTTTTATAATAACAAGTCGATTTATTTTGGAGCTCATCTAACAAGAAGTCTTAAGGGATTTATAATTGTTGCATTAATTATCAAATCTGAATTAATATATTATAAGTATATGCTTAAAATGTTTATTGTAAAACGCATTTAGGTTTGACTTTTAATAATCTTTGGAAACAAATTAATGTGTAACTAATTTAACGTAACATGAGAAAGTTTTATTTTTTTTAGTGGGGGAGGGCGGTAAATTTACGGTTTAACATGGATGAGCCCCAGGTAGCAGAAATGCACGCTAAGCCATTGGTTCCCTCTAAAAACCTTACTAACCATCTAATCTAATACCTGTCCCTTCTTGGCCGTAGTGAAACGCGTAAAGGTTAGCTTTATAACCCCTTTTTCTCAGCGCAGCTCAAAACATGTTCATTTTTCATAGACAATCATTACAATGACATGAGGCGTAAAAACATTTGGGTAGTACCAACTTGTTATTTTTCATGACCTATTATTTCAGTGACAAAATGTACGATTTTGACCATACCAACTCCATTAAAGGTTTTCGAGTATGCTCTACAATTTACTGAATGAAACTTTTCGTCTACCACCTAAGTCCACCTAGCGTTCAAAAACTAGAAATTCTGAATCTGTGAAAAATTTCAGGATTATTCCGAAATTAACAAATAACAAAGATCCCCACCGAGAGAGTACTAACTGAAAATTGCACATTTCTAGAATGAATAGTTTTTGAGAAAAATGCCTGGGCCGATCAAATGAAGACATTCTGTATATCAATTATGTAAAAAAATAAACCACATTTTCAAAAAACCCTATGATTTTTTGTAGCATTTACAATATTTATACAAATTGCAGATGCCTCTTTTCGGCAATATCCTTAATTTTCAATACATTCAATGTATATATTAGAACTGGATATTAATTTGCCTGAAATTTGCAATAGAATATCTACCAAATATAAGAGTTGCATCTTAAATCGTGATCAATGTAACTGAAGGTTGGTCATTTGCTTACTTTTGAGATACGTTTTCTAAAATACTATTATAAAGAAAACTGATAAATATAATCAATTTCGCGTAATATTCTGTTATTAATTCTTTCGTGGTTTCTGCTGAATTATTTGGTCCCCCTCAGCCGCATGTGTGTTTGGTTTCTATCGTTGAACTCTTGACGAAGAGAAATATGTCAAGTTAGTTCCTGTCCTTGGGCTCCAGATTGTTGTACGATAGTTAAGGAATGCGTCACTATTCCGCCGTAGATAATTCTTTTGTGGTTTCTGCCGGATTCTTTGGTCCCCCTATCGTTGAATTCTTGACGAAGACATTTGCGTCAAGTTCACTCTTTTCCTTGAGCTCCAGATTGTAGCACGAAAGTTGACGCCGCTGTCCCGACCGAGAAACTGGTTTCGTTACCTCTATTTTTTTTGACATATTTCCGACAGTTTAAAATAGAAAAATTTCAATTTGCTTTAACTTCCTTTGAAATTGTCCTATATAACAGGAATTTTAGAACTAACTTTCATAAATTATTTATCATCTAAAAGAATTGTATAAATCATGTTGATATCAGTGTAACATTGAATAAATGAAACTATCTGTTTCCGTTAACAAAATTAAAAATATAATATTATATTTCTAACCTAAAAGGGAAATAACTGCAGGATCTTTCAAAAAATAGGCAAAAATAAAGCTGAAACCTAAAACCATGTGATTCCTTTAATTAACCCTAAAATAAAATAAATCATAACTAATTAATAGAGTCTAATTTTAGCCATTTGTTCTACTTGCTAACTTCACTTTTAGGAACACGTGATGAAAGGGTTTGTCTTCGTTTTATTTATAATTAGGTTTACAGTTCACTTTCTGACACTCAATTTTATTTTGAAGCTACTGAAGTATCTCAAATAATATCGAACATTTAAAAAAGTCGGAAGAAATTATTTAAAATAATTTAAAGAAAGTGCGTACCAAAAATCGTTATGGTGGATTACGTATTTCTTTTTTTTTGTCGCTAGTAGCGATATCAAGCTCGCTTTTGTGAGAACACGTGTGCACATTTTCGACAAATTCAGGAAGAATGATCGTCAAAAAATAATTTAACTATAGAGAGCTTGTTGAAAACTACGATAGTAGTATATTGTTATTTTTCAAATTGAGTGAAATATGTGTCGAAACAAAATATAGCTTACTAAACGACAACCCCTAATTTTTAAATTCCTTTAATAAATAATTTGCAATTCATATTGTACTATTACATAAATTTCGACATTATTTTACTAATGATCTGTAAAGTTTGTTGATGGTGATAATGGTTACGCTAAATGGCGCTGTCTAGGAATTTCTTGCGCGGTTAATTTAAATGATATAAATTATAGATATAGAGTTAAAACACTTAATGATTAAACGAATCATTTAATTGGATTGTGCATTTTAAGCCGTTCAGTTTCTCAAAATCTATACTTTCTAGAAATTTGAAATATTCAGTATGTACTCTCTCGGGGGAGATCGTTATTTTTTTTGAAAAGTTCAGAAATATCATGAAATTTTTCACGACTTTAGAAGTGTTAGTACCAGCGTGTTTGTTTTTCATGACCAATTATTTCAGTGACGAAATGTCCGATTTCCACCAGACCAATTCCATTAAAGGTTTTCGATTATGCTCTACAACTTGCTTATTGAAAATTTTCGTCTACCGCGTAGCGTTGAAGAACTAACATTTCTAAAACCGTGAAAAATTTCACGATTTTTCTGAAATTTACAAATAATAACGTTTTCCCCCAAGAGAGTACCTAATACATATACTGAAAATTTCTATGTCCGTTTCGTTGTATTGTTTAAGGTTTTTATGCAATTTTTTTGTATTTTCAAAATATTTGTTTTAAAATTATTATATTAACAAAATATGTACTTTTAAACAAATATGAGAATCGGTCAGATTAAGCTAACCATTGTTGAAAATTTTGTAACCAATTGAGAGTTGAAAAGTTTCTATATGGATTTCAACCCAAATTTTTACCCTAATTTTGGTTTAATATAACAACCCATAAAAAATTACCCAATTTAAAAAAATTAACTAATGTTGGGATGTTATTAATCCAAATTTGGGTTGAAGTGAGACAACCCAATTTTTTTAACACCTAATTCTTAATGGTGTACGCTAAAATCACAAGAAATTGAAATCTTTACATAAAAACGTTTGTGACAATTTCAAACTTCACCTTAACTCATTCAATGTTCTCTTGAACAGCATGGCCATCGAATAAAACCATCAACTCTGGAATAACGCCATCTGCGCTCTCCATAAAGCTTTTCACCCTACCCATGGCTCCATTAAAAAGACCTTTCTCTATATTTAGATTCCTTCTTAACATTATTTGAGCATCAATACAAAGCAAAAGTCTAAACTCCAAACCAGCTGTAGCAGAAACATTTTTCTCCATTTTCTTTAACTGATCTTTAACGTGTTTTGCATTTCTTGGTGTCCATGGACTATATCAACACTCAGTATTTCCAAAATAGGATTGATTTTGAAGCATTATGTTGTTAATAGTTTCGCACATTTTATTGGTTGGTAACAAACAAACCGGTCTTTTTCCTTCTTGGCATAACTTATCATAATAGTTTGCAATAATTTCCACATTACTTGCTTTGGGAATTAAACGTGTGTTCAACACTTTGACATCTGGTTCTGTAACTTCACCCACGCGTTTTCTAGTAAGCATTTCTCCATAAGTGTGGTCACTTTTTTGCCGTTTGTTAATTGTCAATTCATCAAACTTAAAATATTGTTCGATTAAATTAAATTCGCCAACTGAGCCAAAAGGTTTTCTCGCCTCTTGGTGACTTAGCGTAGAAAAAACTGGGTCACCCTTGACAGGCTCTAATTGTAACAAATCTCCTAAAGCAAAGATTGAAATACCACCAAATAGTTTATCTTTGCCCGTTACTTCACAAAGTCTCAAATGAATATAGCTCAACAAAGCCGAAGAGACCCTTGATATTTCATCGATTATTAACAATTTCACAAGGCTGGATGTGTTTCGCGTTACTTGCAAACTTTCAGAGACCAACTTATGATATTTCGCTATTTTCCCTCGTTGCACGGGTAACATAAATAATCTGTGCAGAGTTACACCTCCTATATTACACGCAGCCAACCCGGTAGGTGCTGTTAAAGCTACAGCTAAATGGTTTTTAAGATGACTGCAAATAACTTTTCTCAGAGTTTTTATTAAAAAACTTTTTCCAGTGCCACCATATCCACTTACAAACATATATAAGCCTTCATCAGAAGGATTTGCACCGCAGAAGTGCGCCGATACATTCTCAAGTATAACTCTTTGATCTTCTTGCAAAGCTATAAGCTCACTGACTAGACTTTCGGGAGTTAATATCAAATTTTCATTAAGAGCTGCTTTAATTTCTTCCATTGCATTTTCGGCTTCTATCACTTCTCTGCCTTCAATAGGGTTATCGGCAGCATCTTCCATGAATTTATTTTCAGCAACATGTGGTGTATTTTTAGCTAACGCTTCTTCCAAAGATTTTTCAGCTTCTAGTAAAGCACTTATCTTTACATGATACTTCATCATGTCTTTCAACTTTGGCAAATGAGCTTCGAAAGAGTAATAATAATAATAATAATCAACTAGGCTAATACCCAAGGCACCACCTTAGGCCTAAGTCATCGAGCGTCTTTAAAAATTTATCATCCTCTGTTTCAGATTTGTATGGATCATGGTGTGGGTGCTGAATTAAAAAAGCTTTTACCCTCATTTTAACAAAACCATTATTGTTTATCCATTCTAGTACATCTGATGTTCTAATAAAGCCTACCACCAAAAGACCGGCAGATTCTGCCGGTCTTTTTGTGGTAGGCTTTATTGAAACACGATAGTAGAACCTTGACCAGTCATACAAACATGTGTCGTCACTCTACACGACTATCCGGGCGATTAGGATAAATATCATCAACCAGTTGTTTCATAAATATACCTGTGCTTTCGGGATCATTCTCTTTAAGAATTTGCAAATCTTTGTGTCGCTTTAGCAAGTGTTTTCGATGCTCTTTAGTTGAAGTATTGATATATACAAACGAATCAGATTTCCCATACAAATGTTGATGGGTTAAACGATCGGCTGCTTCGTAGCTTCCAATTTCTCTATGCAAAATAGCTTTTAAACCGAACGCCCAAAGACGACCACGAAGATCTTTGTTGGATAATTCATTCCATACACTGTTAAAAAAATTGTTCTAATTTGAACCAAAAATATTCGTCCGATAAAGAACGATGGTTGATGGTTCAATATTGAACAAACCTTCTTTGTTCAAATAAGAATGTTTTGTCGTTCGCGGTGGAACGCTTTGTCGTTCGCCGTGGATCATTTTCTCGTTCAGCGTGGAATGCTTTGTCGTTATCCAAAACAAAGAGTAATTGCTTTCAAAAGTTATACCTCATGTCTCCTGCCGGCGTTTCTTAATGTTAAATTAATAAAAGTAACCTAACCTAACCTATTGCCCACCGAAAAGGAAAAGTAGACCTGGAACTGGATTATTTGAATTTAGTTCCAACCTAAAACTACAACAATCTTATTAAGCTTAAAACATCTACCACGAACGTGATATGCGTATCAACAATAAACATTTTCATAGCGCAATAGATATTACATTCTATTCTCAGCCTGTAGGCCGAGAACTGGTAACAAAATAATTTAGATTTTATTTCTATGCTGAAAACGTCAAACCAAATTGCAGTATATTACGAAATATTCCTCGTTAATTTTGATTCTGGAACTTGGGCAATTGCATTTTCAAACGAATTTCGTCTACCTTTCCAATCAAATAAAAATATACTTAAAGGAAAAGTCCAGGTTGGGTAAAACTTGGATCTATTTGAAAGATCATGTTTAAATAAACTCAAAAATATCAGTCGTAAAATTGAATCTTTTTTTAATGACGAGAAATTAATTTTTGAACGAGCGAAATTTACCCGGCAAGCGATCTGCCATTTTGTTTCGCGGTGACGTTTTAGGACTTTAATCACGCGCTGTTCGCGCTATAACAGCGCTTTGTTACATGCGCGCTTGCTCCGCATGCGGTCTTCGGAGGGAAGGAGAAAGAAAATGGCAGCTCGCTTGGCGGGTAAATTTCAGTCGTTTAAAAATTAATTTATTGTCATTAAAAAAAGATACAATTTTACGACTGATTATATAATAATAGTAAATATGCATCCGTGGTTCTGGGGTTGAACGCACACCTGTCGTGCAGGAGGGCTCGGGTTAAATTCCCGGTCGATACTAACGCAATTAAAAAAATATATAAAACATCCCACGACAAAAAAGGGCGCTTTTGGGAACACCTTTTCCCTAATTCTAAGAAACTGCGTACGCAACGATTACACTTTACTCCAAAAATGCGAACGCGCTAGCTGTCCAGACAGACAGACGCACACACCTACAGACACGGTGATTGTAAAAATGAGTTCCCTAATTACCATTTTGCACTATGTCATTTTACTCGTTTGGTAGAACAATGGTGTAACTTAAAGTATATACCAAACGACGACGCGCTTCGCTACGTCACTTGCTATAATAATATTGTAACTTAAAATTAATAAGAAAAAATAATTTTTATTTAAATTTAAAAATTTTAAAACAAAAATGTTTTTATTTAAATTTAGAAATTTTAGAAGAAAAAATAATTTTATTTTTATTTAAAAACATTGGGAAAAGAAATTGAAAATATATTATTATTAATATATTATAGTTATTTAATTTAAGATTACAACTGTTAGTTTTAAATTCAACCATAATAATTATTGAATATTATAAATTATACTGTATTATTTATAAGTGAGAATAATGATTAACTTCGTTAAATTTGCATATTTAAAAAGATCAATGTTTATTTACAATGATGCGTCTAACCGGTTTCGAAACGCTTCGGATTTCATCCTCAGAGACTAACTTTACAAATTGAATTACGCGACATTATAGTATACCACTAGCACTTCAACCTTTGTTCGCAAAAAATTCTGGTCGTTCTCTGTTGTGGTTTTTTGTATTTTATAAGGTATTTATTTTTTTATTATTATTTTGAAACTAAGGCGCCATCTGTTTGAGTTGTAAAAAATTTGGACAATTTTAATTTATAGGAACGAATGATATTTAATAACATTTATATTTAACGGGCAAATTTAAACTTATATAATATTAAATTTCTAGGTTTAAATTTTTTTTATTAAAGAGTTAGGTAATTTCATCAAACAAATTGTACCAGATAATAATACTAACGGTATTATTTGATATGTATAATATATTTTTTCTTAACATGACGAGGCTCGAACATACATATGTTATTAACTTCACTAACAACGATCGTAACCTCTCGGCCGCGCTAGCCTATCTCTAGTGGTGATTATTTCTTTTACGATAACTATACATTTGTCCAAGGCTTTACTGAATACGAGCTTGTGCTTCAAAAACGGCCATTTTATTTTTCGCGATTGCGCAAAGACACCGTATAATAAGAGGTCTGTACAATAATGATAACTTTTTTGACATAGTAGCGCTATCGCCATCTGGTTCTAATAATACACAATAATTTTCTTTAAAATTTATTTAAAATATCTTAAATTCATTTAAATTTCATAAAATTAAAAATGTCCTTAGACAATTCAATAAAGAACGTTGGTTTAAATTTTGAACCTTAACGGACCAACCATTTTTCCTCTAGCCCTGGCTAAATAATTTAACGTTAAGTGACGTCACAGAGCTCTTGACTCTCCAAAATCTTGCCCCAAAAATTTTAATTTTCGCCCATAGCGTGAAGGGCTCGATCTAATGTTAAAAATCTTGTTAGCTATATATACACTTGGACGACCATCCAAGTGTATAATTGAATTAGATTAATAACCATGTCAGGTATTTGGAATTAGGTGCGTTTAGTTGGAAATCAGGCCCTGGACATTGAGTTCAAATTTCAAAGCTCTAGCGATGACCGTTCTCGTGTTTTTAGGAACATGACATACAAATAAATAAATAAAAGGACACACTTTAAGACTTATCGTTATAGATATCAAGGACTTTGAAAACATTTAAAAGTGAAATTTTACAAGTGTTAAGATTATCTTACATTTAAAAGTATTGCTTTTTCTAAGAATGGAACATCCTTTCTATATTTTAGCTTTGACCTAATATATTCCCTGCTGATATACTGAAGTCTATAAAATAGAAATCATATTTAGCGTTCTTATTTCTAATAGCATAAGTAATACTTTATCTTTATTTTTGACATTTCCTTTTTTCCCAATCATTTCGTTTCAGTGGTAGTATTTTTTCCAACGATCATATCAATCATAACGTGGCCAGGGATTGACCAATCTCAGAGATTTGTAACAAGACTTTTGAACTGTCAGGTAAAATTACCGGATTCATTTCCGACGCCAGCCTTTTTGATGGAACAACCAAGGCTTATTGATAATTGAATGAATGATGAAATGATTAATAATGCTTATTTGGTTGAAATAATGACAAAATTTTTGAATCAGAACATAAAAGTTAGCGTAACAAAAACTAAATTCCTGTCAAACTTTATCTATTTTGTAATCAAATGCCAAAAGACTGTTATTGCTAGTACGTATTCCCACCAAACTAGCCTGGTGGTATTTTCAACCAACGAAAGACGACTTTCATTAACGGAAATCGTTGTGTCAAACTTACGTCATATTTTTACTTTTGCTATTACATAGCAATTGTAACACAAGCAACTCAGTTAAAGGTGTTTATACATTTATGTATAATTTCTTCGTAATTACTTAGCTTAAGCATAAGTTAATTTATTAAAGGGCCCCACCGGTGTTTGAAAAACTAACCTTGAAAATCAGGTAGCAGACGACGTGTCGTAGCTTTTCCTATGTCAGCGACTCGCGCGGGAAACTGACGAATTTCAAACGCCAATGGGGCCCTTTAAGTAATGAAATAGTGCTACCGGTTAATGACATTTTTCCATAACGTGGATTACAACGTTGTCTTCAACGGTCATTCCGAAATAGAGATTTCACATTGGAAAAAATTGGTTCGATTACTGAGGCTCAACAGTAAATCTTTTACTTCAAGAGCAGACAATTTGACATTTTTGTCTACTGTTATATTGAAGTAAGTTTGTAGCTTTCATTTTCTTTGAAACACGGAAAAAAACAAAACACGCAGAAGTCACTAAACGGAACTCCTTTCTGAAGATATAGAATTATGTGTTTTCAGAGATACCTTAAACCTGTAACTTTTGGGAGTAAAATATTATCTCACAAAAATAACGTTAACTTAGAGGTTATGGTTCAGCACCCGCCGGAAATAAGTTTCTAGTGGAGGCTTTGGAAGGCATCGAAATAATAGGATCTTCTAGGTGCTGAATTTAATTTTTAAAGCGTTACTAAAATAAGTTTTATTTGAAGCAACAGGCAGCTTCAAACGAAATCCCACTGCTGCTTACGAGTACTACACCAAAACACCCCTTTTGCAGTATCTCCTCCATATACCACCGAAAATCATGAAGACGCACGGCGTAATAGTTCTCAAAAGGGTTATGTAATTGAAGTTGTCAAATAGTTTCCACTAACCTGATGTTCGGCAGATTATGTAAAACGAGCTGAAGCAGGAGGAATCCTGGTTCGTAATATGGATCATTCCTCTTTTTGTAGAACGCGTGAACCCATTTTGGCGCAGACTTTAAAAAGATAATTTTGTTAATAAATATTGAAGCCCTTCTATCAATTTAAAGTTTTAAATTCCAATAAAGTTAAAGATTATTCCTATAATATTTTTATATCAAAAGGTTTTGTCCATTTACAGAAATGGAGATATTTGGCTAAAGATAAAGAATTATCCCAAGAAATACGAAGTTACTTATTTTTGAACAACTGAAAATTAACTCATGAATTCTCTAAAATTAAAAGTGTAATATTAAATTTAGATAACGCATGTTTCCAACAGATAAAATGTCTCTTGATGTTTTTAAATTTTTCGCTTCGCTCTTATCACCGAACATAATAAGAATAAAATGATTTAAGAGTACACCTATTTAAGGTTCACGAAAACATATACTTTCCCTTGGACCTAATATAAATATTGAAGCTTACGAAACATTGATAGCTATTAAAGAAATAAGTCCGATTGAAACATTATTTTGAATAAAATGTTCGTTACGGTATGAGGTGGAACGAAAACTGTTTTTGCAAGGATGATTTAGGTCAACGTTAAATTTATTACTCCATGTTTTTACCCTCACTAGCTTGGTATGTCGTCTGCTACCGAGTATTTACAAAACACAGCGGATTAAAATTTATCCAAGTGATCTTGTTAAATTTGTTATATCAAATTTTTAAAGTGTTAAGGCTTTACGTTAACTTAACTTGTCTTAAGAGAAGAGGATTTAAATATTTAAAATGACGAAAAAATTCATACGGCTTAACATTTCATTGACAGTAGCGTATCAGGTAAAGATTGTTGTTTATCATAAAATACCAACTAATAAATATCTAAGTGATAACAATACTTTCACAGAGTTGATATGAGTATTGCATTAACAATTAATTTAATAAGTATTGACAATAAATTAAAATTAGTTTGATCTCCGATGTCACTTAGCCTAATTCGAGCTCTGTGAAAAATGTTTTGGGGAAATCTTACCGGAAAATCCAAATAGGACTGCCAACTTATAGTTTAGTTTCAGCGAAATTGTTAGTGTGTGACGTCAAAAAACACTGAAATTACGTAAAAATATTTTATGGAATTGCCTATTCTGATATTGCCTTTTCGAACATGTCTTAGAATCACTTACAAGCGCCATCTTACGATTGAAGTATTTTTTTAAACGATCCAGATCGCGAACTGCGCGAAACAACCAGACTCGTGAATATTATCGATGGAGCGCACTGGGCTCGGTTCTTTGCTTGTGGCTCAGTTCGCCCAGCAAAAATGTAGATTGACTCTTTCTTTGCTCGATGTCCTATCATCTCAGCTCGCGCCCTAGCTCATTTTCGGTTGATTCAAGAAGCTTTTTACAGGCTAGGCAAATACCTAAGGTACCATCCTAGGCCCAATTCATCTAATGACTTTTATTGCCTTTTAATTCTGCTGGGCGGGTTAAATTTTGAAGGAGGTTGGTGGCAAGCCTTTCATGATACGCAAGCAAACAGCTCCCTACATTTACTATTGCCGTTAGTCTCTACAAGTTTTTATGGAAACTGGAAATTGAAGAATTGGGGGTTGGGGGGAGGGGGGACCCTTTTAACAAGAGAGGGAAGAACGTGAAAACTCTTCGCACGGAGATGTTCCGCGTTTTCATCGAGTGCCAAAAGTTGGGATCGAACCCGGCTCCTCTTTCTGCAAGGGGAAAGAGCTAATCACTCCGCCACCCCACTCTGCTCGATTAATTTTGCTTAAGGGGTAAGAGTGTGCAATACCTGGTGGCTTATCCGGGGAGTCGGGAACTTACTCCTGTAACACATAAGGGCTTTGGTGCATTGTAGTTTAGGTTCCCGTGGTCTGGTCTTGTTGATCCTCAAGTATTGGATACGCTGGTTCGCGTAGTCTGGGCTGGTTGATTATATTTTTGTGGAAAGATCTCCTGAGTATCGGATCTTTATATTATCTCGATAACATTTTCTTAATCTGGTTTTACTTCCCGGGTTTCCGGCACCAGGTAGATTTTAGTTTTAGAAACTACCGGGGATTGGGAGAGCTAATTATTTTGACCGTAGCGCCGACTGAAAAACGCTACGTTCACTGGTTGCCTGCTCGATTAAGGACTTAAGTATTTGTAAAATAATAACGATGTCGGTGAAAAAGAAACATTTTATTTCGCGACAAGTCATGAGATAAATTTAGGAAGACAGTTATACATTTTTGCGGAGAAAGTATTTATAGTTTATACAAGAGGGCAGAGAGAGACCAAGGGGTCAGGTTGTGCCACCGGTGGGAAGAATGTCCAAATATTTGCTGTCAACCCGTGACGCTGCCCTTTTCCCCACTTTGACCCTCGTGTTGCAATTCACGGCAGCGTAGAATGGGTAGGACATTTAGGATTATAACTATACAAAAAAAAATAGACGAATACGTCAGTGGAAATTTCACTCCCAGACAATCGGGCACCTAAATATTTTCTCGCGACATCTTGTTTTATTTATATTTATTTTAGAAATTATTAAAGGATTTTTCAATGCCTCTTTACATGTGATTTTATTTCACCTTTTGCTCTTTAGAGAGGGGTCAAAATATAAGGTTTAAGCTCGATTCGAGTTTGACTGTTTTTGAGTTCGCTCTTCTCGGTTTAATCTCGCTCCATAAGAGCTGTGCTCATCCAGGCTCAACTCAAAATAAATTGAATGAAATCTGGCCAGACGTGAGCTCGGCTCGGATAATGTTTAGACGCGACTCATCTTAAACTCGCTCATATTTTATATCGCTCGAAATTTGCTCAAAATAAATCTGCTCGTATTTTTATCATATATCGCTCGATCGTTCACGAGCTGTAAGAATTTATAAGGTAAAGCACAATTAAAAATGGCGTTTAGAAATCCACTTAAACAACCACTTAACTTGATAGAAGGAATATAATTAATCGAAATTGACCTACGCGGTAAGATATATATATATATATATATATATATATATATATATATATATATATATATATATATATATATATATATATATATATATATATATATATATATATATATATATATATATATATATATATATATATATATATATATATATCTGATGTTTGGGTAAGACCGAAATGAAGCGATTGAAAAACTGGAATATCTCAGCTACTGGAGATAGGTATCTGAATTTTTCGCCTGTCTGATGCCTGAATAAAATGGTTTCTGTAAGCTTAAGTCGCTCAAAAAAAAACAAATCAGACTGCCTCGGCGCCTCACCAAGAAACTGAATTTTATAACATATGAGAGCAAGGTATCACGTAGATAAAGACGCCATTGAGTCTTATTGCAAGGGTATAGATCGTTACTATCTTATAACATTATATAAGCAAGTTGTAAGTACTTACATCACTCATAGTCCACCTTATAGTGACCAGTTCCGAAGCATTCATTGCTGTTTATTTCTAATATTCTTTAAAAGTAATAAAAAAGTTTTAATTTTTAATTACAAGTTGTAAAAAGTTATCCCCTGATAAGCGAAGTTTTGGAATTTTTTCGGGGGATGTGAAAAAAGCTAAATGTGCAGGACATATTACATGAAAAACGCGAAAGACAATTTCCTACATGTATAGCTCAATGGAATTTCATTTATTTGTCATTCGGTATTTTTATCCGTACCTTCCACAAGCATATGATCACCGCCCATTAATTAAATTATTATTCTTTAATTTATTATTAAATCAAAAAATTACGAAAGAGTTTTTTTAATCAAGCCTATACACTGAAATACATATTTGTAACTAAAAGGTCCCTGTCTTAAGCTTAAGAAGGCAGAGCACATTAATAGAAAGTGAATCTTTTTAACGAGTTGAAAGGTCACGAATCGAAGATGCCGGCCGTCCCTTGCAGAACTGGTTTTCCCAGCTTTGACAAGTGCGATTGGAGAGAGTGTGCTTTCCCCCTTCCCTTTTTAAATGTCACTTGATGACCTTATGGTAACGGGTTTACCTCCCTGTTTGACCTAGTTTGGAATGTGCTTTCCCTTTTTTGAACGAGTGTCTTTGATTGGTTGAGGGACCACACTCCTTCTATGCCGCTACACGACCTACTTACGATCATTACTGGTTGAACTTTCGAGGATTTCTTTAGAATGTACTTTCCCACAGGATGACGTTTGGCTTACATAACTTGCTGACTTTACGGAATTGTTTGTTTCAAACCCATGAAATACGTGTTTAAACAAGTTATTTTTTTACCTTGTTTGCTTATCCCACATACGGGCGCAGCCGTTTTAGATGATATCACTGAAAAACAAGGTGGCGAGTTAAAAAATGATTATTTAGTAGTCGAAATGGTAAAGCGCAAGACGTCTCCGAATATGGGCTGTTTAAAAGTTAAAATGCCCAAGAAATAAAACCGGAAATTAGGTGTGATTCGAATATTACTAACCTTAAAAAATAATTAAAACACTGTGGCGATCTTAACGTGATCCGCATTTATAATTTCGTGTTTAATCCTAATTGATTGTACACACACTCACGTCGTCAGTTCAAATAAAATCTTGTGTGGATACGTGTTACAATGTAGTTGATAAAAACAAGTGCCGATATTTACAAAATTTTTGCGTTCGTAAGTGAAAAAAAAACATCCGTAAGTGGGAAAAAGCACACTCCAAACTTGTTTTAGAAGTTTGTGATGTAGTAGAAGAGTGGACCAGTTCTAGCGAAATTAATTTTATTTAGTTATGATAGCAAGCCAAGTTGCGTGACAGAAAAGAGAGCATTTATGGTCCGTGATATTATTATTGCCTATCTTACATTTTACGCAAAATTTAATAAAAGCAAAAAGGGGCTTTGGGTTATTAATAATGTTGAAATGATTGTCAATTTTTATTAGGTAAAGACGTTTGCGGAGAGGTCCATTGAATTCCGATTTTCATCTACGTCACCGAAAAAAACTACCTGGACCGGATCGCGCAATCGATAAAAGATTATAGTGTATTCGGGAAGATGTCTCGCAATCGAGTTAACGCGTCTGGCCCCGTGCATTCGTCGTCGGATGATGTGGCATACGCTCAAGGTTCCCTGTCTTCCAAAGTCTGTAACTGCGCTTTAAAGATTTTTCCTCTACAAATCCTTTACGTGTTATATTTCTTATTAATTTAAGTCATCTTTATTCTTTATATGTTCCCAATGAACCCTGGCTACAACAAGAGCGCGTGCTAAACAGATTTTATATCGGTTATTCATTTAAATAGTAAATATCTATAAAAAGAAAACTCTTTTTCGAGAGAAATGCCGAATGCTGTAGGTCTAGTTCGTTTCTTCGGTAACTTGACTCGATTGAAAGTAACAGTAACGATTCTTACAAAAAAAAACTACCGTCATTCTCAGATCGATTGCTTTTTTTTTCTTAATCAAATTGGTCGCTTCGTCGAAAACTGACGTTATTTGACAACCGGGTTTATTGACGTTCACGAAGGAAAGTCTTACAATAGTGTTTCCATCAATGCTTAAATTCCATTTTCTTAAATATTTTCCCAATGGTCCAAAATTTGGGAAATTTGTAACATTATTTTTTATTATTTTAACAGAACCTGGTATATTAGGAAAGGATGGCGGCAAGTCAGCTATCTCGGCCCCGAGTTGGGGAGAAGGCGACGCGGGGACTTTCAAAATCGCGTTATCGTCTTCGGGGTTCACGTTTTTCTCCGCTTACTAATTTCAGCAGCCACGTCAAGCGAGCGTTCTTCTATCCTTACAACATCATTAGATTTTACTAAAGCTAGTTCTTCAGATGGAGGAGAAAAAAATTTGTGGAGCTCGTGAAAATCCAGCGCCCGCTATGGGGTCGTTATTATGAGGAGGGCCAATAATAAGAGAGGAACGACTAGCCTTATGGACTGCTAACAACGCTTTAGCTTCCTCGAACATTTTGGTCTCCCCTGCGGCAAGTGTAGCAGGATCCTTCGCGTCCCTTCGCGTTGCTTCGGGCAACTTGAACTTTCTCGCTCCAGTTCTGAAGGCTGTCCGTACGAGGGGACGACAAAATGCCCCACTCTTCTTCGGAAGTGTTAGCCTAATTATCGGATTCTAAAAAGGCGGAGAAAACATCCATGCCCATGGGTAACAGGGTATACGTAGGCGAATTAGGTACTTTCCAGGTGGGATTGAACTAGGTCATAAAAGTACAGAAGGTGAATTTACGACAAGGGGCTGCGTAGCTAAAGGTGTGCTACGGTTCTAAGGGTCATTTGAATCTATAACCTCTATTTCTGGAGAAATGGGTAATGTAACTATGTTGAAGGGTACTATTTCCTTCAAAACTTATACCTTCCTCGCAATACTTTTATCTATTGATAAACAATTAATCCCTTCTACGTAAAGAGCGAGCTTGGAAGTCCGTGTACTAGACGCACAAATAACAAAAACATAGCGACGTTTAATGGAGGGGAAGGGGTTGTGAAAAAGGAGGGAGGCTAGGCACAGTTTCTCGCTTACTCACGAAATATTGAGATTAGACACTGTTTAGCGCGATTTGATCTATCGAGGGTTAGGCTCTAAAATATGTTTACTTATTTACGAAAATATTCCATTTAACTTTATTTATGATATGGATAGCGATTCAAAATTATGGAGAAATAATGGCGATTGGGGGAAAGTAGAGGGTTGGAGGGAGGAGTCTAGTGATTACCGGCTGGTGATTGAGATAGCAAACTGATGATCTCAATCACCCAACGGTCTTCCTTTTTTTTCTTAATACAAATAGTCCAGGCATCGAAAAGGTATAGATGGAAATGTTGGGAACACAATTTTTGACTTCGTAACTTTGTTTGGACTAGTTAGGAGGTGAACATATCAAAAGTCCCCGCCCGTAGCCCTTGAGCCGGGGGGAGTGGGGGTTTGAAGGTCAAATTTTTCGGTTTTTCGCTTATATCTCGGAACCTATGCCTCCTAGCGACATGGTTACTTTATACACAATGAAAGCTCTTTACATTTGCTACAGGTTGTTTGATAACTTGTATAGTTTTCGAGATATCTGCTCTTGAAAGTCTGTAATTTTGGAAAAAAAAAACATTTTTGCCTCACATTTTTTGGTCTTTTTGACCGGATAACCCTTCAACGATGAACCCCGAAAATAAATGCCGGCCATAGGGTTGTAGAGCATTAAATTTACTCCAATAATATATATTACTATACTATTTTATTTATTTTCCTTAGCATTTTTTTAGATCGTTTGGCCCAAATATGTTGATATTACGGGAAAATTACCATATTTTTTGTTATGTTTCGACGCCATATAATCTATAACTTTAAGTCTTAAAGTTTGTCCTTTTATTTATTTATTTATTTGTTTGTCATGTTCCTAAAAACTCGAGAACGCGCCTAATTCCAAATATTCAATTTTAATTTACTCGACTTTGTACTTCCACCCCATGTACCCAAATGAAGCTTAAATCAGTCAATTGAGACTTTCAATAAGAATCATTATCGGCTGCATTAGTTCAATTGGTTGAACGGTTGCAATAGCAATTATATTTAATTTGTCTGGCAATTTGGAATAATATTTATGTATTATGTTTTTTTTTTAAATATTCTGTAATAATGCGCTATTGGTCGTAGCTACCTTTAGATCACCGTTAACGTTATCTCACTAGGAAAGCAGTTCACTAGCTTATTATTTATTCTAGTAATACCATGGTACCATTTTAATTTCTATTTCAATATTCGCAATTAATTTTATTAATCTTATGTTTTAAATTTCAATAAATTATCAATTTTTAAACTTCAAAATACTTCGTCTTAACTTAAGCATATACTTTATCAGCGTTTTCAGATTTAGTTGAATTAGTTTGGCAATGAATGGAGAGAGCCGGTTTCAATAATGGTCTTGACCAGGGGTAACCATCAATATCGGAATAAATTGGCAATTTTATATTCGAATTTTACAAAGTGGAATTATCTTCACGAAAAACGAAAAATTTGGAAACCAACAAAACGCCTTTATCTGAGAGAGTGTAAACGAGTCTTAAGTTTTCATTTTTTCAATGTTAATTAAATTTTTAAATCATATCGTTTTCCGGATACGGGTCTAGGTCGTTTCTAATCAAAATTGGTCGGTATTGTGATCCAAGCTGTCCCGATGTTTAAATTTAAACATTAAAATGAAGTATTAAACAATACAAGCAAGTTTAAATTGAAATGCTACTCGTTAGTTACACGGTATATGTTGTAAGAGAGCGACCATTTAAGTTCAAATTGTAAGCTGCCCTCAAAGTATTTTTATTTTATTTTCGAGGATTTTTAAATGTGCCAGAAAAACACCAACCCAGGACAAATTAAACAAGGCCGCACGCTCTCTGTTAATCTTTGAACAGGTTTTAAATGAAATAAGTAATCACATCTTTAGTATATTAAACTAAACGAAAGTAAAATAAAGGTGTTTTTCGATATGTTTTATGGATTCGCGCTGTTTAATGTTCTACGTAATCGGAACCACGATGGATTTCGTCATTTTCATCATTATTGTGATGAAAGTTCCAAGTCGTTGGCTACATTCAGCAGAGCTGATTGGACTCACCGATTACTAATCGGTGACATCGGTTTCCTACTGTACGCTTTTTCGCGTTTCCGGTTTTGACGTCACGATAGTCATTGGCTGGAAGAGTCGGTTTTTCCGATGACTGGCGTCATTTCTGACGTAAAACTACTATAAAAGCAACGGCATTTTAAAAATCACCGATGACTGAATAAAAGCGTTCAGCAACTTACGACGTCATTATGACGAAAAAGCTCATCGGTGCAAAATATCAAATCCATCGGGTTTTTTTTCGTTGACTACTGCTGAACGTACCCCAGCTTAACACGGGCCAACTTAAATTTATCGGAGGGCTGTGATTGGTTATTAATGCATTCATATTTTTGGCAATTGAGAATGAAGCATTTATTTCAAAAACCAGCGAAACTTACCGATATGTTCGTCCTATTCCAGGTTCTTTACTTAGAAATAAATGTTGATTGCGTTGTCTTTGAGCGTTTTGAAGTCAATACTGTATAATCAAACGAGCAATTTTCAGAGAAACGGGAACGCTCATATAAAATGCAGATACATTTATGTAGTTTTACGAACACTGCGTCAAATGTTAATGTATTATTAAGCGTTTTCTAATTACAAAAGTGACGAGAGTAGTCGCTTCAACGGCCGACTATTTAAAAGTAAGAGTAAAACCATAAGTGTATAATATTGTTCCATAAGTGTGATTCTTTCTATTCTTCACAAGGAAAACTTTTACAAAGAGCTATTCACAAGACAGACTGCATTACGGGCTTCGTCATCCTTTTGCGTCCGCTAGCTCCCGCGTGACACGTAGCCATTGACAGCGCCTCGCTATGTGGAGATTTTCTTCTTGTGATGAAGTCACTCCGTTACTAGCTCGGTAAAATATTCCCCAAAGTGACAAAATTATGGAACAATATTATAGATTTATGCTAAAACCCAAAACCAAATCAAAACCAGGGTGAACGAGAGGCGAGCCTTGTGAGTCACGAGTGTGACGCGACCTTTGTACCTTAGAACTAGCCGAGAGGTTAGGCCACTGGCTTGAACCGTTCTTCTCCGTTTTGGTTGTAGGCTGTAGCTAAGCACTCGCGCGCTCGTTTATTATTATTTTTTTTATTTTGAAAACCCGAACCAAAAATTTAAAAACCCCGACCCGAGTCAGGTCGGTGTTGAAAACCCGGGTTACCCCAACTAACCGGATCAGGGTCGGGGTCCCCGTATGATCACTACTGTCTTTTCTCCGACTTGGGGAGAAGGCGACGCAAGGACTTTCAAATTCACGTTCTTGTCTTCAGGATTCACGTTTATTCCGCGTTACTAATTACAGCAGCCACTTCCAGCATCACTAGATTTTACCTAAGCTAATTCTTCAAATGGTGAAGGGGAATATTGTAGAGCTCATGAAGGGCCAGCGACCTCTATGAGGTCGTTATTAGGAGGTGAGCAAATAATTCGAGGGGAACTACTAGCAGCACGGGCTGCTATTAACGGTTTAGATTCCTCGAACATTTTGGTCAACCTAGCGGCAGCGGCGGAAAGTTCCTCCTTATCCCTTCGGGCAACTTGAACTTTCTCGTCCCAATTCTGAAGGCAGTCCGTACGAGGGGACGACAAAATTCCAATATCTAAAAATTAAAATAATTATCATAATCAGCTAGGCTAATACCCAAGGCAATTAATTCAGGTGGCTGGAAGAGCAAGGCTTATCATCGGATTCTAAAAAGGCGGAGAGAACATCCACTTCCATGGGTAACAGGGTGCACGAAGACGAATGAGGTACTTTGCCAGGTGGGTTTGATTTAGGTCTTAAAAGTACAGAAGGTGGATTTGCGATAGGGGGCTGCGTATCTAAGGGTGTGCTAGGGTTTTGGATGTCATATAAAACAATAACCTTGGATGGAAACTTTTAACAACTCTTTCTGCGTTGAATTTGCAAAGTTCCCTCCCCAATGAATTAAGGAGTTTTCCCCATAGCTCTTCGGTTTCCCCTTCCATAAAAACTTGTTAAGGTTAACGGTAATTTTTAGTGTAGGGAGCTGTTGGCTCGATCGCGTGGCATGCCGGCCTTGCCACCTCCCTCCTACGCATTGCAACCCGGCCACCTTAATTAATGGCTTCAGAAGTCGCTGGATGACTTAGGCCTAGGGTGGTGTAGAAGGGTACTTCAGGGGTCTCTTGATTATCAGTTAAGTCAATAACCTCTATTTTGGTGGAGTCGAGTTAAATTATTCAATGGGTATTTATTAAAATAACTTCGGGGTGCTTTAAACCTTTCGTTTTAATACCTATTTACTTCAAAAAGATACCTAACTCGCAATATTTTTATCTGTTGATAAAAAATTAATCCCTTCAAAACAAAATTAACTTACGTAAAGAGAGAGATTCAAAAATCCGTGTACTAGATGCACAGATAACAAAAACAGAGCAACGTTCTCTTCCCACTGGTTTAAGGGGTTTTCCCCGAGCTCTTCAGTTTCCCCTTCCTTAAAAACTTGTTGAGGTTAACGGTAAGGAGCTGTTGGCTCGATCGCGTGGCATGCCGGGCTTGTCACCTCCCTCCTACGCATTGCAACCCGGCCACCTGAATTAATGGCTTCAGAAGTTGCTGGATGACTTAGGCCTAAGGTGGTGCCTTGGGTATTAGAAATTCCCACTGCCATTTTACCCGAATTTTGTAGAAGTATTTTTCCACCAAATTTACTCATAACTTTGCCTGTCTGAACTTGAAAATGAGTATAAACATGAATACACCGTTGGGAATCCGAATACTCAATATTTAGTGGCGTAAAAGTCATGCTTAAAAAGTTTTCAAAAATGGGTTTCTAATTCCGGTTTTGATATTATTTTTATAACAAAGGCTTATACCGACTTTGAAAGGTAATCAAAAATAAAAACCTAGCTCAAAAAGGTTTCAATAAATTTAAATTTTTTACAAAAATTCGAACGGATTCATAGTGTACAATATTAAGAAATATTTTGAAACAAATATTTTGGTACTTTGCTAGTTTACTTTTGGCAACACTAATTTATTTGATATTAGTTTTATCAAGAATGTTGATATATGCCAGAAATACACCAACGCAGAACATAAATTACAAGGCCGCAAGCTGTCTGTAAATAGTAGAACAGATTTTAAATTAAATAAGTAATAATATCTTAATTATATTAAACTAAACGACAAAGTAAAATAAAGGTACGCTTCGATTAGTTTTACGGATTCGCGCTTTTAAATGTTCTACGTATTCGAAACCAAGATATTTCGTCGGTTTTCATCTTTATTGTGCTGAATGTTTAAAGTCCAGCTCAACACGGGCCAAATTAAATTACTCGGAGGGCTGTGGTGGGCTAATAATGCATTAATATTTTTGGCAATGGAAAATGTAGCTTTTATTTCAAAAACCAGATAAACGTACCGATATGTTCGTCCTATTCCAGGTTCCATTCTTGATATGTAATGTTAATTGCGTTGGATTTCAGCGTTTTGAAGTCAATACTGCATTATCAAAAGAGCAATTTTCAGATGAACAGGAACGCTCATATTAAATGCAGGTAAATTTAAGTAGTTCTTCGAAAACTGCCCCACATGTTAAAAAAATGTTGTACGATTAAAATCATCATTTGGAAGTTTGAGGGTTTCCCCGGAGGATTTGTTTCCAGCCAAGTAAAGAATTAACACGGCACGCATATATTTCTGAGCTTAGATATAGTTATTACTCTCTATCCACTTTAAATGTACGAATAGTTTCTACTCTGTTGCCATGGAAATAACTTTGTTGTGATCCTAAATTATTAAACGGACGCACATATGAGTTTTATTGAAATTGGATAGTTTCTTAGCTTACGTATTAAAGGGGTCAATTATTTATCAGATGATAGAACGTTTCAAATCTTAACCCCCTATGGACAGAACACCAAAAGTGAATTTAAGCAGATCCAGAGGAAATACAATAAATATCGTATATAAAATGGCTGAATTTGACGTTTATGAGTCTTTACTCTGAAATAAGTCTGCAAATCAACAACCGTCTCTCCATCCTACGGTACAGAAGTGCATCACATGCACTGAGAGAAAATCCCTAGTTTTAACAGGATAGTTTTACATGAACCGTCTAAATATCACTTGCACAGAATAATCCTGTGATAATTACTGTTATCCTTTAATTTAACAGAAGATATTTACATGAAACGTGTGTGTACAACCTGTACAGAACAATCCTGTACAAATTAAACGTATCCTTTATTTTATACAGGAACATAAGTACATAAATGGCCTGTATTCTATAAAAATGGGTTGGTCTTGTAAAATGTACAGAAGAGCATTGTAAAAATGTTCAGTAATATTTGCAGCTGTATTTATTTCACACATCGAGAGTGTAAAATTAACAACCGAAAATGTTTTGCATTGTTACAATTTTACCCCAAGAATGGTCCAATTTACCCGAACTTGATGAAATTTAACTTAATGTGGTCCAAATTACGACTACACCCGACTTTGAACAAAATCGGCAATAAACACCTTGGGTACTCTCATTGTTAGTTAAAATAATCTGAACCCCGTAAATTTAAATATGCATAATGCATAGTAATTTCTTTGATAATTCTTCACCCTGCAGACCAAGAAGTGATATAGAAATGTCTTCGATTCCGACATTGCCCAAAATTATAATTTAAGGTGCTTGGGCAGGGATTGACTTAACTTTGACTTTCAAAAGCTCTATTTTGAAATCTATTACTGATAGAGTCATGATATGTTTCCATTATCCACTTTATTATCGGCCTCAAATGGTTTTAATTAAATACTAATTCAAACGTTATACAAATTGTACAAAATAAATACGAAATATTTATAAATATAAAAATCGTGTGATATTTGATACAACCGAAGCGAGTGTTTCCTTCGGAATACAGCGAGCGTTTTAATATTTAGTCGTTTGTCGAATTGATTTACAGCAATAAATAATTCGGTAAAATACTACTTACGGGATTATTTACTTTGGTTTATAGTGAGGCAAAAGGCTTGGCCTGATTTCTCTTGAACCAGAGAGGCTAACAATTAGATAAGTACCTATCTGACGAACCTGAATAGCCAGTTGCCTCGTAAAACATGTAAATTTTTGTTCAAAAGTCTTCAGATTTTTTTTTAAACAAAATAATTTGTACTAGTGAAATAGCTGTGTATCAGTGATAACGTAAACATGTAAATTATAAGCGTGCTATATTTTGGAATATAGTCTCTTTACGTAGGCTACCTTAGCTATATACTAGAAATCAACCTTACGCGTGAAACTTTAAAAAATTCTAACCAAGAAGGATTGAAAGTAAGGCTAAATTTTAACAAGTTGGCAAGCCAAAATATACCTCTCCTCGGAAGAATTGTCCGTAGTGGTATTAATTTCTCGAAATAACCCTTAAAGATATATCTCCGCAATTTAGAGTTATTTGTTAAAAATGTAAGCCCAGTTCTATCCCGCCCGGTATAAAATTTTAATTATAATTAAAATAATTGAGACGAAACGACCAATTTTAATTTATTCAGAATATCATAAGTTAAGTAGTTACAACAGTGAGTTAGACGTACTATAACAATGAACAATTGAATTAAACCCTTTTTACAGAACAAGTTTATTAGTTAAATATAATACGACGCAAATTTTAATGAAAGAAATATCTACAGAGGCTTTTTGTAATTTTCTCGCTTACGAAATACTTGCCGCATCTTTAACGCTCATTTTATTTCAACACTCGCCCTTGATGAAGATACCGTTTCTTTGACGCTCATTTTATTTCAACACTCGCCCTTGATGAAGATACCGTAAATATTTAATTAAATATAATATTAATATAATTTATAAATATATAATTAAATATAAGATTAATATAATTTATAAATATTTAATTAAATATAAGATTAATATAATTTATAAATATAAGATTAATATAATTTATAAATATAAGATTAATATAATTTATAAATAAAAGATTAATATAATTTATAAATATAAGATTAATATAATTTATAAATATAAAATTAATATAATTTATAAATATAAGATTAATACAATTTATAAATATAAGATTAATGTAATTTATAAATATAAGATTAATGTAATATATAAATATAAGATTAATATAATTTATAAATATAAGATTAATATAATTTATAAATATAAGATTAATATAATTTATAAATATAAGATTAATATAATTTATAAATATAAGATTAATATAATTTATAAATATAAGATTAATATAATTTATAAATATAAGATTAATGTAGTTTATAAATATAAGATTAATATAATTTATAAATATAAGATTAATACAATTTATAAATATAAGATTAATGTAATTTATAAATATAAGATTAATATAATTTATGAATATAAGATTAATATAAATTATGAATATAAGATTAATATAATTTATAAATATAAGATTAATATAATTTATAAATATAAGATTAATATAATTTATAAATATAAGATTAATATAATTTATAAATATAAGATTAATATAATTTATAAATATAAGATTAATATAATTTATAAATATAAGATTAATATAATTTATGAAATGAAATGAAATGAGGTGTTTATTGTGCATTACAACAGAACAAATAGTACCAACAAGGTAATACACAGAATGAAAAAAAAAATAAAAAAGTTAAAAACTATGAAATTTCTAAAGTGTCTAATTTAGATAATTTTGAAAATATGCGAAAATTTGCATGATAAAAGATCTAATTGGTTGTTATACGAGTTATAAGTTTGTTGCATTCTTAAAAAGGGGCTAATAGGCTTAGGGCTGGATAATGTAATTTTTTGACGCGTACAGTGGTTAGGTACGTGAAAATTTAAAGAGGGCGTTAAATCAGATATGTGCAAGTTGTTGAATAGTTTCCAAATAAAAATTATTTGACGTTTGTCCAAAAATAATTGAATTGTCTCTAGGCCCAGGTAGTTCAGGAGATATGCATAATCGTACGGTTTATTTTTAAGAAAATTCGTGTGCGCAAGTTCAATAAACTTTCTCTGTACGTTTTCAATTTTATTGAAAAGATAGCACAACCGCCCCTTGAAATAGCGTCGTAGGTGAGTTTAGTGCGCACTAAGCTGAGGTAAAGTGTACGAAAACACGCGATGTTTTTTAGTACTCTAGCTAGCCTAAGTACACCAAAAAGTAGGCGACGTGAACGACCTACGACCCAAGAAATTTGTTCCCGGAAGTAGAGGTCACTGTCCAATAGTGAACCAAGATCTTTTAGTGTGTGCGTGCGCGGAACCCGGTCACGATTCACATTGTATACAAAATAAGTAACGTTCGATTTTCTGGTGAAAGAAATAGCCAGGCTTTTAGCGCCGTTGATAAGAAAGTTATTTTGGGAACACCAATTGCTTATATTGTTGAGGTCTGACTGCATGGCCTGACAGTCCTCAATGCTCGTTATCTTATTAAAAAGTTTGTTGTCATCAGCGAACTGGATAACATTCGAATGTTCAAGGACAGCGGGTAAATCATTGGCGTAGATGTTATACAAGAGGGGCTCCAAGGAACTCCCTTGGGGTACCCCGCAAGTTGTTGTGTAAGACACGTCGGTTAGGCATCCATTACACTTGATGATGTTTGATCTACCGCCCAGGTAGTTTGCTAACCATAAAGAGGCGGGGCCGACTAGGCCATAGTGTTGAAGCTTTTTTATTAGTATTGGGTGCGAAACGCGGTCAAACGCTTTAGATAAATCGATTGATACAACATAAACCTGGCCTTGACTCAATACTTCCGGCATGACATCATTCAAAAAGGACACGTGATTTGATTCAACAGATCTCCCCTGAATGAATCCGTGCTGGTGCTTTGTGAGGTTGGGTTTAAACCAGTTGTAAATGACCTTGTGCATGACTGCATCGAAAATTTTGGCAAAGCAACACAGCAGCGATATCGGACGGTAATTCTTTACGTCACCAGAGTAACCGCTCTTGAATACTGGTGAAACCACAGTGCATTTCCATAACTCGGGAAAAATTCCATTGTCGATGGATAATTGAAAAATATGGCGTAATAGAGGCGCTAATATCGCAGAACACCCTTTGATCATAAAGAGCGGAATATTGTTAACCTCAGTAGAGTGAGTCAACTTCATTTTTTATGGTGTTATTTATCTGCACCTCGTCGATCCGAGTGTTCGAAAGCGTGTCAGCGACGGGTGGTAAGTCGGTAAGCGGATACGAGTCGACGTCAGTGAGGGTATCGGTGGCAATGTTGCTGAAATTTTTCGAAAGTTCTTCAGCAATTAATTGTGGGTCCGAAATTAAAGTTGAACCTATCTCCAGGGTGATCAGTGGAGATTTCGGTTTCAACCTTGCATTAACAAAGTTCCAAAGGTGTTTAGGTTTGGATATAGAACTTTCATAAACAGAACTGGCGTGTTCTTTCTGATCACGGGCGATAAATTTCTTAATGTCTTTACGCAGCGTCTCGTAAACTGATCTGTCCTCGGGATCCTTGCTACGTTTCAATTTACGATGGTAAATAGTCTTTCTTTTAAAGGCAGTTACTAGTTCCTTGGAATACCAAAAGGGATATTGGGATGCTCTTCTTGGTCCCGCTTTTGGAATGCAGTTTGCCATAGCTTGCTGAACGTTTTCTGTAAGTATAGTCACACAATTGTTTACATCACGTGATAGGTACAAGGGAGACCAGTCAATTGAGCGCAGGTTGTGGTAAAGCTTTAAATAATCACCTCGTTTGAAGTTAAAAGAGGGATCTGAGTATAAGGAACCACGGTTAGATACGTTTCCGTGGTAGGAAATTAATAATGGAGGATGGGCCTGGTCAATGTTAACCAATGGCTCTAGAGAGACCGTAGTTGTCACAGATGAGTTATTTATAAGGACTAGGTCTAAAATGTTGCCATGTAAGTTCGGTATATCGTTGACTTGCGATAAATTGCAGTCTGAGCACAAATCAAGTATGGCTTGTGCTTTCCGTCGGACGTTTGGATTACAGTTAATATTTGAGAGTGTGGACCAGTTGACGCCAAGAACGTTGAAGTCGCCGAGCACAATGATGTCTTCATGTACTGTAGATAGTTTTTCCGCTAGCCGAGCAAAATGTGATACAAAAGTGTCGGGGGGGGGATTTTTTGCGTAAGGTAAAAGTTTCCAATTATGAGTAAAGTATTCTCCGTTTCAATTTGCACAAAACGCTGTCATCAGCGACTTCAAGGTCAGGGCGACGTAGCGTAGTAAAGTTTTTATGGATAGCGGTTACTACTCCACCACCAACAGTAAATCCATCGCCAGATCGCTTATCTGAACGAAATATATTATAACAATCCGGGAATAAGTCAATATTAAAAAAATTGTCATTTAACCAGGTTTCGGTTAAACAAATTATCGGATAGTCATTGAGGACTACGTTTGAGTAAAGTTCTGCTGATTTGGTCCGGAGACCACGTACATTTTTATAAAATAAATTTACAGTTCTTTTATGTCTGTTGTTCATTAGGTGGTGAAGATGTAGTTGTATCTATAGTTTGTTGCAGTACAGTTGTCGGCGTCTCTGGTAGATTTACAACTAGATACGGGACTTTTAGCAGTTGAGTGCCTGCTGAGATCTCTGACTCATGTTTCTTATGATCTCGAAGCATTCCGATATATTCATTTATAAGGCAGTCGACAGGCCACGTATTCTCATCCATAAGTTTCTTATGTTCATGTTCATCAGCTGATATGTGAAAAGAACAATATCCGGGGAAGCGTGTTCTCAGGCGCACGCATTTAATGGATTTGAGGTCACTCTCTTGTACCAGATAATCTTTTAACTCCGCGGAGGTGAGTTCGGAATCCAATCGCGTAACAAATACAGCCATGCGGCGTGGTTTAGTGACCCGTGGGATCGATTTAATAGATGTGCGCGAATTAGAACCTTGTAGCTTGGTCTTAAAGATTTCAAGAAATTTAGTATTTTTGGGGCCCGACTTAACGTGTCGATTGCCACCATTGTTAACCTTGTTTATATCCGGCTCTCCTGTAACGGAATAATTACGAATAGTGGCGCGTTTCATACTGGTCGAGCCATCAAGGCCCTTGTCGTCAGGGGTTGAGGTAAGATTAATATAATTTATAAATATAAGATTAATATAATTTATAAATATAAGATTAATATAATTTATAAATATAAGATTAATATAATTTATAAATATAAGATTAATATAATTTATAAATATAAGATTAATATAATTTATAAATATAAGATTAATATAATTTATAAATATAAGATTAATATAATTTATAAATATAAGATTAATATAATTTATAAATATAAGATTAATATAATTTATAAATATAAGATTAATATAATTTATAAATATAAGATTAATATAATTTATAAATATAAGATTAATATAATTTATAAATATAAGATTAATATAATTTATAAATATAAGATTAATATAATTTATAAATATAAGATTAATATAATTTATAAATATAAGATTAATATAATTTATAAATATAAGATTAATATAATTTATAAATATAAGATTAATATAATTTATAAATATAAGATTAATATAATTTATAAATATAAGATTAATATAATTTATAAATATAAGATTAATATAATTTATAAATATAAGATTAATATAATTTATAAATATAAGATTAATATAATTTATAAATATAAGATTAATATAATTTATAAATATAAGATTAATATAATTTATAAATATAAGATTAATATAATTTATAAATATAAGATTAATATAATTTATAAATATTTAAAATGATGTAGAATAAATTATAGTACCTAACGTTGTAACTTTGTAAAGGACATTCGCCAAAGCGGTTTTTTTAGAAAAAACACCGTAAATTAACAAGCGTTGGTGGCTGAGTAGTTAGATTACATCTCTTGCACGAGGCAGACCCCTCGGAGAGGAAACAAGTTGGCAAGCCAAAATATACCACTCCTCGGAAGAATTGTCCCTAGTGGTATTGATCTCTCGAGATAACTCTTAAAGATATATCTCCGCAATTCAGAGATATTTACTATAAACCTACTCCCGGTTCAAACCCGCCCGGTATAAAATTTTAATTTAAATTAAATAATTGAGACAAAACAACTGAGTTTAATTTATTCAGAATAATATAAATTAAGTAGTTACAACCGCGAGTTAGACGTACTAAAACAATGCACAATCAAATTTTACCCTATTTACAGAACAAGTTTATCGGTTAAATATAATACGAAGCAAATTTTAAAGAAATAGATATCTACAGAGGCTATTTCTATTTTTCTCACCCAGTAAATCAATGACAGCATTAGGAATCTTAGATATCCAAATTTCCACACCAAATGTATTAACAAGAAGCAAAAACCTTACCATCAACAATGCACAGAGAGCCACTTGACGAAACGACCGCTCTTACATCAATACACGTTAAATAAACGCTTTTGCATTATTTTAACTTTTTTAAAGACGATAATAATACTCGTAAATAAATAGCAAACACCCACAGGTTCTACCCTTTAACCCTCATATCTCTGCTGACTGCGCTAAAACAAGATTTGACCTTTAAAATTTCATACGTAAAAAATGTAGACTTTAAAAACCATTAATATACTCTTCCACTAAGCTGAGTTTATAATTTTCAAACAAATATAACGTGTATCGGTGGTTATGTGGTAGAACATTCGCCTGCCACGTAGAAGGGCTCGGGTTCCAAACCTGGGCGGCGCGTTCTTTTTAATCAACAGAGAAGTCGCTACATAAGAATATCTTCGATGCAATAATTTAAATGGAACACGAAATTTCGTTCTATTTGAATAAAAAACGAAATTTATTACTCTATTAATTAGTAATATACGCTTCCGATAAAGCTGAGCTTATTATTTTCTTTGAACCGTAACATGTATCGGTGGTTCTGTGGTAGAACACTCGCCTCTAATGCAGGAGGGCTCGGGTTCGAATCCCGCCCGATGCGATCGCAAATTGATACTAAGACGATTACCGTAAACAATTGGTGGGAACCCTGCCATTGGATGTTGAGAAGTTGTATAACACTCAGTACTCGGTTTGTCCTAAAGTCAATTAAAAGAAGTAGGAGCTAAGACGTACACACTCAACACCCATAACCGCAATAGCAGAAACTCCACATTCCCACACTACACATAAACCTTACAATAACGAAATGTACAATATAACTTAGTTGAAACCGTTGTGACGGTAATCGTTAGCGAAAATCACAAAACCAACCCCGACGTAACCGCAAATTTATCCGTTAACGCTCACCGTCACACGGTGGTTTTGCCAACTATTAAATTCCGAGTAGCTGCGTACGCAGTGATTACACTTTGCTACCCAAATGCGTACGCGTTCGCAGACCAGACACACCCACACATACACACCCTTACATGTAACCCGACAAGGTGATTGTATAACCCCTTCTAGGGGACTTTGTCCCCTCGGAGAGGTAAAAACCAAAGAACAAGTTGTGCATAATTTGTTTCTCTGAGTGATTTGACCAGTTTGGGGCCGGATTTTATCGAATTGTGTGTTTGGATAACCTTTTAATTATATTTTATTGAAAAATGTGAGATCGGCCCTGCATATTAGTTGTTTTTTTCCTAGCTACTACGTCAAAAATTCAGTTTTATATTCGTAAATTTGACTAAACTGATTAGTGTATTTTCTACAATATTGTTTGTTGAATTAATTATTTGCTACTTATTGAATTTACTGAGATGCAAAAAGTATTTTCTACCGACGGATGTATAAAACCAACTTTAATATGCCAATAAAATTACGTATAAGGTTCACGTACTGCAGACTGTTATTCATGTTGATTTGACAGACTTTATTACAGCTATTTCATCATTTTAAATGAACATAAAATTCCTTGAATAAGCTGTTATATTAACAGAAACGTCTTGGCATCCCCTGCTTGCAACACTTTAATGTAATTTGAACAGGGTTTTTTTCTCTCTCAGTTTGTGAAATATCAGGTCGTTTTATGTTTAGTAACTATCAAAGAAGATAATTGGAAAGAAGCTTCTTGTACTTGTTTCGAATATCTTAAACAATTTATCTGTAAACATATCGTAGCTGTAGCAATATATAAACAAATTATTGGTCGTGTTAATTGAGGCAAAAATTATACCTATTTGACAAAAACGGAAGAGGGGTAGTTCAGCCAATGCAAATAGAGCACTTATAAAACAATGAAATAAAAAAAAGTTTTTGTTATTATTATTTTGATTGCTTTAATACAATGAAATAAAAAATTGCTTTTATTTTATATTTGGTAAACTTCATTGATTTTTTTGGTCAGACTTATCATTTCTTTGGGCGTACTAATTGTTTTTCAAATTCATTGTTGTTTTTTGGGCAACTTAAATTTATATTTGAGCTTATTATTATTAAGTCTTCGTAAATTAGTAAGAAATTGCGTCTACTTTTCTCCTCACGCATGTGCTAAATCTACGACAAGTATTAATTGTCAAAGAGCATAAATATTGAGCTGGCAAACTGTTGAAGCCTTCTTTGATCTTATTTCTCAAATCGATTAAAAAACGATCCTTCGCTCTATAAGGTAAACTATTCTGGACCAGGGGCTTTTTAATTGGATTGAGGCATATAAGGAAAATTCTATAATTATAGCGCAATTCGTAAATTAGTATGGAATTGCTTCTTCTCTTCTCCTCAGGCATGCCTTCAATCTACGACCAGTATTACTTGTCAAAGAGCGTAAATATTAAGTTGGCAAACTGGTGAAGCCTTCTTTGACCTTATTTCTCAAATCGTAGAAAAACGGTCGGTATCCTTAGCCCTATAACGTACACTATTCTAGACCAGAGGCTTTTTAATTGGATTGAGGTTGGGAGTTAAAGGGGGCCACTCAAGAAGTGTCAATTCTTCACCGTTTCGGTATGCTCTGGTTGACTAGGCGTTATGAAATGGAAATGGTCTTGCATGAAAAATACCATTAAAAGAAAAAGAAAGTATGTTAAAATTAACCCCAGTGCGGATATGTAGTTGTAATCACCTTTCAAAGTCTTCTAATAATCGTAAAAAAGAATCGCGGTGCATTTAAATATAATATTTATAGCGCCTCCCAGCAAACACAAAAGTCCCGGGGATATCCATATATGATCCGAATCTCCCTGGTAGGTCATATCCAAAAATCCCAAAAGTTGATATTGTATGGATATCCATGTTTGATCCAAATATCTTACAGTTCATACATCCAAGTTTCAAAATCTAATGCATATCCCTGGGACGTCCGAATATCGGAGACTGCTTATGTCCAAAATAACAAAAATTGGGAAGTCTCTTTAATATCCCAGGGATATCAATTTCAATTTCCGTTTCCTAATTATTAACATTCGCGTCACAGCTTCCCAATTAATTCAAACTACTATAACATTTCTCAAAATATACAAGAACGAGAAATACATATTTTACATACGCAGGACTACCGATATTATCTGCATAGATTAATTAAATATACAGCAATATATAAATATTAGTCTTAAATCTATAAAAAACGAAGTAAAATTTTTTTGTAAATATTTAGAAGAATTATTTCCAAAATTCCAATTAATCAAATATGATTATTTTCAAAATTAAAATAAAAAAGTATAGAAAGTTTCAAACTTGGCGCTCAATTCTTAAGAATATTCTCTGTTTTACATTTCATCCAATTTATAATAATATTAGAAATTTATTTTATATTTATAATAAAATAAATATATTATTCTTTAAATAACTTTAGTAATTTTAATAATTTGGAAAATTAATATTTTTATTTTATCACGGCCATCTTCGACAGCACGTGCTATAGCGGCAGCGCGTGATCGAAGTTGGCCATGCCTCTATTTATCATCCATGCGTACTAAATTGTTTTGTTTGGTAGTTGGTAACGCTTTTTTTACTAGATGCCAAGGCCCATTTTCAACAAGAAGAACACTAATAATTCTGTCGGCAGTAATACGATAAAAACTTAAATGAACTATTAATAAGAGGTAAGAATTTTTTTTATGTTCAAGTCAGTAATACAAAAGTCAATATGACTTGGAAATCTTACAGTTTTCCAACCGTTCACCTAAGTCTAGGTAATTTTTCTTAAATTTTTTATTTTAACCAGCTTGACTTGCACTTTGCATTAAATTTGAGTTTGACGTTGCTGCTGGAGGAAAAATGGTTTAAACAAGTAAAATGTTTGCCAATTTTTCTATTACTCTTAAATGTGAAAAAAAAAACCCCAACTAGACTTAAAATTTTATTTAGTGTAGCTGGCTTTTTCATTTTGTGGCTCGCTGCTAGTGATAAAATTGATTTACACGAGAAAAATGTATGGAAATTTTTCAATTAACTCTGAATGGGGCTTCTTGGTGTTATTTTTTCACTTATTTAAATTAGCGTAGCTTGCACTTTGCTTATAATTTGATTTTTAAGCTTGCTGCTAGCGATGAAATGGATTTACACGACCAAAATTTATGCACATTTTTCAATTAATTCTGAATGAGGCTTATTGATGTTATTTTTTCACTTTTTAAAATTAGCGTAGCTTGCACTTTGCTTATAATTTGATTTTGAAGCTTGCTGCTAGCGATAAAATGGATTTACACGAGCAAATTTTTTCAATTCACTCTGATAGAGTAAAACCCTTGGTTCACATTACAGTTGGGAAGGAAGAAAAGGCAAAAAACTTCAAGATCTAATCACAATGAAAATTATCCTTAGTATATTGCTCTAGATTTTTTCTCATTCTACATCTATTATTCACGAGTAATAATTTATTTCTAGCGGCCGTTAAACGATCAAAATGCGCTGCCAATTCTACGATTGCTGAAATTGAACTAATAATTAGAGACTGGTCACACCATTGCCCAGCAAGAAGTAAAAAAGAAAAACCTAAATAATTATAATATTGAAATAACTTTCACAATGATTTTGGAAGCAAAGAACTTTTTAAATAAAACCTTGATCAAAGGAAATTTTAAATCTTATTAGTGGTGTATTTAATAAATCTTTTAATATCTTTCGTCATCATGCCTAGTTCCAATCATATTATTAAAAAAGGGTAATTTCACTTAATTCTAAATCTTATTAATTATATTAGTTATGTTAATGTGATGATTCTTGCATTTACACCAATTATTTAGCTATATATAGGTAATAATTGGTTTTAATGCAAGAATCGTCATTTTATTTAAATTTATTTCTTTATTTATAAATTATAGTCATTAATAAACCAAAAAAAATCAATATAAATAAATTTTTATCCTTAATAAAATAAAAATATATTTATATGGATAATTTAGGAAAATTTAAAAATCCCCAAGACCTCTAACGTACATAATATGGACATTATAAATATCTATAAGATATCTTTAGAATATATATTAGATATCCCTAGGATATATTATATCCTGGTCATATCCTAAATAGGTTATTTTTTTAATCCCTGAGATATCCCTACAACATCCCCTGGATATTGAATATCCAGAGTTTTGATATACCCTCGATCTCCAAAACCATGACATCTGGATATCTATGGAATATCCATGTGACGTAAAACCTGGATATATGGATATCTCCCAGACATCATAATATCCAAAGTTAACGTTCCATGGATATCCAATGGAGCTATATGTGTTTGCTGGGCTTGAGTCTTACAACAAGGGGTGCTTATAACTCCGATTTGGCCATCGCCTATGAAGCACTAAAAGTTGATTAAGTAGCATCCACTTGTTTTCATTTTTGTTGTATTTCTCGATCAATTATGCTGCTTACGACGTCTTGTAACCCAGATGGTTGGCACACTAGAGGAGCTCGAGAAAACATCAAGTGTCTGTTTTATACTCCTGCTGCACGGTATATAAAAATATCCATACTACAAGAGTGATAAATTACTATAAGGAGAAGTACAAAGGCCAATAAAACGGCATAATGAGAGGTATAGAGAAGAAAAATAGGAAAGAGAGCCAGAAGGCCGAATCGGGAGGGCCGGAAGCACCCAGGTTCAAATGGGGAAACTAGAGAAAAGAAATAGAAATGAAATGAGTAGAAGATAGGGTTAGTACAAAAGAGGAAGAGAGGGTACCGGTAGTGGTGGTGTTACTCAGAGAGCTCCACATAACCGATACGTTGTTTTCTTAGTTCCATCTCCCTTTTGTAAAGGGGGCAATTTGGGTCGTTGTACTTGTACCCAGTTTTGAAGGAAGTGCCACGGGTCAGATTATTTTAGTGGCAAGCACGACAACATTTAGTTGTGGCTTTGCACTCTTTATAGCCATGAGTTTCACCACATGACGTACAGAGCTGCTCAGGAGCAGTGCAAAATTTTTCCGTCTGCCCCAAGAGGCAACACTTGAAACGGCGAGGTAAAAAAAGGACTCCTTGAGCGGGCACATAGACCAGTCGATGTGGATGTTTTGGAGTGTCATGAGGTGTTTATAGAGAGCCGGAGAGCACTCAAAAACAAAGTTATGAGTTCGATTGTGACCTTGGAGGCAAAATTTTGCCTCCATTTCGTTATCGCCAAATGAAAGATGGTTTTGGTCGAGAATCAGGGAACTCACGTCCTCCTTTTTAATGCCTCCATCAACCCCAAAGATAATCCCCTTTGGTTTAGCCAAAGTGGGATGGCTAGTTCTGACATTTTTGTTAAGAACTTTTGATTTAACAATTGCGGCTTTCAGATTAGTGGCATCCGCCGCCGTAGGGCAATGGACCACCAATCCAGTACGTCCAGGGCGGATGGACTGCACAGCGATACGCTCCTTCCAAGGCGATATCTGGGAGCACAAGTTCTTTTGGAGTTCGTAAGTAGTAATTTTTACATCCGTGGACTTAACCAGGATGACGTGATCGTTAGGCAATAGACGGGGCTGGGGACCCTTAGGTATAGCAGCCTTTGTGATAGTAGTGCCAGCCGGGCCCGTGGGAGGGGCTTCGGAACGTCGAGCAACCTTGGCAAAGCGTGGTTGGGGATGAGAAATCAATATGTCCACGAAGGACTCATTTTCAGTATTTTTAGCAGCCAGGCTAGCGATTTTACACTCCTGGGCTGCTATGATTTCAGCCATAGCATTAAAATTTGACCGTATTTCACGGCGAAAGTCGACGGTAATACGGCCGTCTCGTTGTTCGAGAAGTAAGTCAACAGTCTCACGAATGAGAATTAATTGAGCTAAGTTAGAATGCTCCGGAGTAGGAGCTGGTAGTGAATCAGCGGCGAGCGCTGGAAGTGACAACCCGGAAGCTGAGGGGTTTGTTTTTTCAGAATCCGTGATTGAGAAGTTAAAGTTTCATCCGCCCCGCTCTCCACCCACCATGGAGCCCAACAAGGCGATCTAGCTTCATTTTTATTAATTAAACCTTCAATCGTTTCTTTAGTAAGTAAAATATTTGAACACTCAGTTGGGGAAAATTTTCCAGGTCTATTCATAACTTCGTGCTGCCAGTTATCGCTCATCTAGGGATAGCTGAAAATTGTATAAATAATTGTGACGAAATTGAAAAGATTTTTTGGCTCGAACCATTGTAGGCGGAATTGTTTACCATTCCTATTATTACGCGATTCTGAATTGTACCTAAGAAAATTTTTGATTTTACAAAATCACTCGCTCCGGCTGAAATAGTAAACGCTTTAACCTCCGTTTGGGTAATATCGTACAAAGCCCTCTGTTTTTGATGTATCGAGTTATGGGCCAGCTGAAGATCGGGGTTTACCATAATATGTTAGCGGTAAGGATAGCGTCCTCAATAATTACCCTTTACTTATTTTGCACATCTTCTTGGGAAATAATTACGAACTCGTTATAATTTTCAGAAGTCGATTTTTTAAATTTACTTTGTGTAAAAAAAATTTGACTATTGTACAAGAATCAACATGAAGCCTGCCCATAAATTCATCGACCCTCGATCTGGCAATATCTTTACTTCGTTTCAAAATTTTATTGTTTTATTTGGACTTATTACTATCATCAAAGATTAGAGTAGGATCGCAAAACCCATCATCGTATTAACCTGGCCGTAACGTTACTGACATTAAAAATTTTAAACCGACGCAGAAATTTATGAAAATATATTTTACCCCCTTTGGAGTTCTTTTCTATTATTACAATATAGCAGAGAACAGCATTTACTCTCAGATTTATGTATTTTTGACTCTAGCAGACGCAACACACAGGAAGTGGCGTTACAACTTCAGTTCCGCAGCGCCACCTAGAACCGTTTGGGTCGCGAATAGTACGCTATTTTCCAAAATCTCGCTAAGATGTACCTTGGATTAAAAACGTGTTACTGGATATTGCACTCTACCTTCGGCAATGCATTCTCGGGCGCCTTACGAATGGCCCCAAAAAAAAACGGGGCGGGGTCGGGTTGTCATGGAAATGGTGATACAAGTAAATCTGGGCGCATGCGCGTAACGTACAGTGATTTGAAAAAGTTACTGGTTTTTTCGCCATTAAGATCCTTCTTGTTATGATTATTTTGTGGTAAATAGAGATTTATAATATTTGCGCTAACTTCTAATACTTCAATACTATTGAAATTGAATATTATGGGAAGAACTAAGCACTGTGCTTATCCAAAATGTAACAGCGACTTCAGGTATGATAGGAAACCACATATGTTAGGGGTATCCTTTTTCGCTTTCCCATTGAAACTCATACCTAAAATTATTAAGACGATATAAAATCTTACAGTGCGTTATAAATACAAAAGAATAGAAGTTTGATTACGTTTTAACGTACCTGAAAACTGATATAACGTTTTTGATCCAAGCTGTGTATAATTCCCGAGGGGCAGCTAACTCCAATGATTATTAGGACACCCCTCGTATGATTAAATCATGATTAGATTAGAATCAAATTAAATCTGTAGCTTTGGCTGTACAAAGATTAAAAATGATTAAATCATGACTAACTTTTTAATCATGATTATTAGGACACCTTGTAACAAAGTGATCTGCCACTCGGTAATTCCTTAAACCTAAAACGCCGTCTTGTTTGTATCACCAAAACGCGAAAATTCAATAGATGGCGCGAGCGGCATCTCAGACTTTTGAAAATCACTAAATTCCCGGAGTGCAATATCCAGTAACACGTTTTTAATCCAAGGATGTACTATAATTGTACGATATTTCTTTAAATTTGCGGAAAACCGGCTAATCAATCCCGCCATGGCCACTCTTAACACTCATCTATTGCAATTTTCTGCTATTAAAGCTAGTCGTTTTGAAAACAAAAACTCGTAACCTTCATAAAGCTGCTGAGCCCTTGCTATGCTCTCTTTGGAAGTTCTTTACAGTTTGGTCACTGCCAACTTTGATCAGCTCGCTCACTCTCCCAAACTTGGCTGTTATATTTTTAAAAGTGATATACAAACCAAATGAGATTTTTGGTTCCTAATGTACCTAATTCAAAGTAATTAAGAAATAAATTCTTATTTAATAATTTCTGGTCTCATGCAAGATGGTTTATCGAACTTTATTTTAAGCTTGCACAGTAATAAAAATTAAGGTATCTCTAATAAAAGTACAAACTCCGACCACGCGCTTAAGTGCGATAATTTTTAGGGTTAATAATAATTTCCTCGACCTAGTGCGATTATTTGATTTTTGCCTAGGGGAACTTTACCAAACTTTAATGAAAGCATTACAAAACAAAATACCAACAATGACATCCAAAATTCAGCGGGTAAAATAATTTAAGAAAAGTGGCTTAAAGTGCACCTGTTACTAAACTTAATTTAGGGTTTTATGGTTAGTTGGGTAGATTCAAATAAGGTAAGGGTTAAGTTTAGGTTGAGAAAGGGTTAAATTAGGTAGGATTTAGCGTACTTTAGCTTTAAGTTTGGTATTGTCAGAGTTAAGTTTAATACCGTAGGCAGGTTTTTAATGTAAAACAGGCACAAAACCCAAAATGTAGTAGCTGAAATGACGCAGATAAAAATGACGATTGGAAAGACAGAAAAACGAAAGTGACCCATTAAAAAGGGTTAATAGTGAAATAACGCCATCACAAATTCGTTATTTACACTAACAATTACGGAGACGACCCGAGGTGTTACACACCGATTTTGTTCAAACTCGGTGGATTGGTAGACCTTCATGTAACTTGAAAAATCCTAAAGGGATTTTATTCAATGGGCAACGGGTTTGCCATGGCAACGAAAAATGTTTTTGACAACATAAAAAGGAAATTTTCCCAATGAAAATAACATGGGATTTTGACCGATTCCTGGGGTCCCCCCTGTGAAAAATTTAAAAAAATTGAAAAAAATTAAAAATGGCAAAATTATAAAAAAAATTAAAAATTGGCGAAAAAAATCAAAATTTATCACATTTTGTCAAATTGAACCAAATGGGTGAAAATGAACCGAAATGGCTAAAATTTTAAAAATGTGAGAAAAAAATAAAAAAATACAAACATTGACAAAAATATTTCAAAATTGATTCAAATAATTTTTTTTTTCAAAATTGAAAAAAAATTGAAAAAATATTGATTAATGTATAGATAAATTAGGATTTTTTGAAAAACAAAGTATTTAATTTGGTCAATTTGATCAAACATGACCAAAATTGGAAAATAATAGATCTAAATTAGCCCAATTTTAAAGTTTTGTAAAAATTATATAAAAATAAACTAAATTCGACCAACTATCTCAAAACTCTTTGAAATATTTTTTTTTTCAAAATTGAAAAATGTTAATAATACTAAAAAAATTATCAAAATCAATAGTTTCGATCCAAAACGATCAAAATTGATGGAAATTTATTTATATAGATAAATTGCCTTTTTTAAAATTATTTTCCAAATTTGGAAAATAATAGATCAAAATTAGCAAAATATTTCAATTTTGTAAAATGAAGAATTAAAAATTTAAAAAAATCAGTAGTTTCGATCAAAAACGGCATTAATTTCCAATCTAAATCCGTATTTGTCTTATTATTATGTACTTAAATAATAAATAAAAAATAAATGAAATTCAATAAAAATTATTTATATTTATTTATTTATCGAAACGGTATTTTTTTAAAACATGAGATATAATAATGTTTGGTTTTTAAAATAAATTTTAACTATAGCGAAATAAATTTTGTTCATATAGTATATTTTACCGTCAATATTGGTTTCTTCATGTATACGATAATACCAAAAAAAAAGCAGGAAAAATGGCACATATGCTAAAATCTTGGCTACCAGTAATCCACGATGGATATTAATCCGTTAAATGTTGTGCAATGTTTAAAGCAATTTGTGGAATTAGATATACCATTATACAGTAAAAGTTCAACTTTTAATGATTGTGAAAAACTTTTTGCGAAGGAGTTATTCAAGAACCTGTGTAACATTTTAGTGGAATACACATTTCTAGAGGAAGAACTAGTTGGTATGATTTAATATTTAACAGTAGTAGTAGAAACACGTAAAATAAAATAAAACTATAGATAATTCCATGAATATGTCTAGCTATGATTTGGGTGGCAACTTTCGAGACCAGTGACGTGTTTTCAGCCAATCAGGAGACTGAAGGAAATGACGGCATGCTCCTCACTCGGTCAGAACACGTGACTAGATAAGCCCAACCAAAACTTTAGCGGGAGGTTAGAGAGGCTATTGCTATTGTATATTCATAGCTAGATATATTCATGATAATACTAAAAATATTTAATTTAGTTTTTTTTAGAAATTACTTTCTTATTTCGATTAACATCTTTTTAATGTAATAATTAGTAAATTACGTAGTAAACTAATTGTTATTGTAATATTAAATAAATTAGGTAATATAATAATTTTAGTGTAATAATTACGTATAATAATAATTTTAGCGCAATAATTGCGTAGTATAATAATTTATTTCATTTAAAATAATTATTAATTTTAAGAATTTATGATAAACTGATTTTAAATTATGGAAAATAATATAAATTAAATTAAAATTAAAATTATTATTAAAATAGTAATATATTTTAAATAAATTAAAATTATTAGTAAAATAGTAATTAAAATTTATAATAAAATATAATTATTAATTAAATTAAATTAAATTAAAATTAATTTATATTATTAATAAATTTAATTTAATTTTAATTAATAAATAATTTAACGAAAGTAAATATTTTCATTAAAAAATAGTTTAATCTAAAATAGTTAAAAATAAAATTTAATAAAAGGAAACAGTTAAAATTATTTAGGCGCCGCCATTTTCGTACTTGAGCTCCACCGTTAAAATGTTTCCCCATTTATTTCAAACAATTTTGAATTTTTTTGTCAACGTTTGTATTTTTTTTTCTCACATTTTTAAAATTTTAGCCATATCAGTTCATTTTCACCCAGTTGGTTCAAATTGATCAAAACGTGATCAATTATGATTTTTCGTCAATTTTTATCAATTTTTAAATTTCTTTCACAGGAGGGACCCTTGGAATCGGTCAAAATCCCATGTTATTTTTAATGGGAAAACTTCCAATTTATGTTGTCAAAAACATTTTTCGTTGCCATGGCAAAACCGTCGCCCATTGAATAAAATCCCTTTAGGATTTTTCAAGTTACATGAAGGTCTACCAATCCTCGAGTTTGAACAAAATCGGTGTGTAACACCTCGGGTCGTCTCCTTGTAAGTAGAAACAAATTTGGTAATTTACCAATAATCTACAAAATAAACTTAACACTTAAAAATTACTAAATTATTTGAACAATTAGGCTTAAGTTTAAACTGTCAACTTTGTGACAGTTATAAATCCGTGCATAACGACAAGCGGAAAAATAAGTCCAGATACAATTCAAAATGACAACATTTTATTCAATATAGAAGTAGAACTAACCAAATTTGTGGACACAATAATAGAAGCACATTAATCATCAGAACAGGTTTTTTTTTTAAATTTAATAACATCTTCAAACAAGTTGGCCAGCCAAAATATACCTCTCATCGAAAGAATTGTCCCAAGTGGTATTAATTTGTCAAGATGACCCTTAAAGATATATCTCGGCAATTCAGAGTTATTTACTGAAAACGTAATCCCGGTTCAATCCGGCCGGGGATAAAATTTTAATTATTATTAAAATAATTGAGACGAAACAACCGAGCTTAATTTATTCAGAATATTATAAATTAAGAAGTTACAACAGTGAGTTAGACGTACCAAAACAACGCACAATTGAATTTAGCCCTTTTTACTGTACAAGTTTATCAGTTAAATATAATACGAAGCAAATTTTAATGAAAGAAATATCTACAGAGGGTATTTGTATTTTTCTCGCTTACGAAATACTTGCCGCATCTTTAACGCTCATGTTATTTCAACACTTGCCCTTGATGAAGATTCCGTAGAATAGCTATATTCGACATCTGGTAGTGGACGACTCGTAGACTCCCTGTTGACGTTGTGACACATACCGCATGAAAAACGGTGTTTAAAGGCACACTGTCAAGGTACATGGCCCCGAAACTAGCCTTCTTTACATGAAAATATTTTTACTCAATGCTAGTTCCTGGGCGAAAAGATTTTCTTTATCGTGTTTACTAAAAGTAAAAACAATAATAATTTTATGATAAAAACTTGCACTGGCTTAAACTGCTAGTGATTAATCCTTCTAAGTTAAAAGTAAAACCCAGTTCTAACGCGTCGCATCGCGACTTTGGTGCCGACTGGATTCAAAAAAGAGAGCTCAACATCGATTCCAAAAATTGCCCTTGACAGTGTGCCTTTAAAATACCACTACAATTGTTTATTTTATTTATAATTGGTTGGTTATTACAATATATTTTAAGATATATTTTCAATTGGGTTCATATATTTAGTATCTCTTTTTCTTTTAAAAACATGTCGATCGTGACCTTCAAAATGTCGATCTTCGAGATCGAAAACTTCGGCACCCCTGCCATAGATTAATAAAAAATCCATTGATAGTCTACTTATATACTTCTTAAATTATGATTTAATTTGGGATCCTACCTGTAACGCAACTAATTGGGAGCGTCACTCAATGGTATAGTTTATTTATTTTAAGATAAAAAAGATTTATCGATAACGTTATTGTTCTTTAGTGTATAGGATGTACACAAAAAGGTTCTTCGAATACAAGCGGGGAAAAATAAAGCGAAATTGAAGATTTTCCCCAAAGAACACCAAAAGTAAGTTACAAATTTAACCAAGACAAGCAAATAGCTATAGCCTTATTTGATTGGATTTGTTTTGATGGAGGGCCTTTTTCGGTTGTTGAAGGGCGAGGTTTTAAAATGGTTACCGAATCAGTTGATACTGAACTATCGTTCCCTTCGAGACGCATAATTGTGCGAGGTTAGGAGCAAAGAGTGTTAATGTTTTAATTCCAAAAATGAAGGTGAGGTAGCCGCGCAAGTAGTGTGATATCACTTTAATGTAACTGTAATTATATTGTGTTAGCAATTGCTCGCCTCCCTTAAACCAAAAGAAATTCCCTTAACATTAGACATTTACTCAAATAGGCAGCGTCCGTCTGTAATCGGCTGCCGAGTACAGTTTATCGACCAAAATTGGAATTTCCAAAATTTACTATTGACTTTTTCACGTTTCCAGAAAGCCACACTGGTGAAAATATTTATAAACGAATTATGGCTAGTTTGGAAGAAGTATGATAAGATCCTTCGATGGTTAGTTTTACCTTTTTGTAATTTTTTTACAGTTAATAAAATAGTTAAACTCACTAGTTGTTTCATTTGATTACTCTGCTAACATAACTTAAGCATTGAATATGGTCGGAGTTGTCGACGGACATTGGGGAAGTTGCATTTTTGAGGCCTGAGGAAATTGCACCAGGACCTGATCTATCGGACGGCGAGACATCCAAACGCGGCAACGTAGAGCCCATGGAGAACTTGGAGGCAAACGAGGAACACTTACGTATAAACGAACGTTGGAACTTTTCATATAACTTTAACGGTTGAGCTTCCTGCGTTTGAAGGAGACCGTCTACACTATCGAATATTTTTCTTAGTCTTAACTTTTGAGGTAATGAACTGACGCGTCAGTTCATTACCTCAAAAGTTTATTTTTGTCTTATTAAATGTGAACAGTGGCGAAGCAATGATTAGATGGGCCCTTGACAAACATTTCTTTGGGGCCCCACATACGTAGCTGAAAATATGGCAAAAACGAAAACATAAATAAAATTTTTATATTTTACACTGATAGAGTAGTACGTAGTTGACGGTAGTTGTAAAATTTTAAAATGCACGGCGGATACGAAACATATAAAACAGTACGTAGTTCACTTTCAACACCTTTTTTTTATTTGGGTTATTTAATTAAATGGGTAAAGTGGGAATACGAAGAAGGCGCCGAAGCTATCCAAAGGTGAGGCGAGAAAAGTAAGCGCACAAATAGCAAAATGAATACATAAAATCGTTTTTACATGATAGTTTTGATATTCGTAATACCACCGGGTATCCGACGCATACGTTAAAGTAAATCACGAAACTAAAATAATACTACTAACGAATGGGGCAACAGCGCATCTCGTTACTGAACAACTCCTATTTGTGATTATACAGATACGCGACAAAAGCTCTCACAATTTTTCCATTTTGAAACAAAAGCTATTGAAGCGTATTGCATCCAGATTCGCCGAGGAATTTAAAGATTAAAGACAGAGAAACTTATTTCAACCGGTGAAAAATTGCCCTCAATCTCTAAATCGAAAAATACCAATAAACACGCACAATCCATCTACTTTTTAATAATCCGAAAATCGTATAAAAATACAAAGATTGTGTCAGAAAATACTGTGAATATAAACTACCCAGCAAACACAAATCGTCCCTGGGACGTCCCAGCATGGTCCATAGAGCCCAGCTTGGTCCCGTTCAAAATTCGTCCTACGGGACGAATAACGGACGTTCCATTTTAGTCCTCGTAGAACCAATTTCACGACATCCGATATTCAGCCCAATCGACGTCGCATGGATCTCCACTATTCGTCCGAAATGTTTCGTCCATTAATGCTATCTAGAGGTGCGTTTATCAGCAATTAATTTAAATTTTTTTCACCTGTATTTGTATTTGAGCTGATAATGATTAATGAACCACAAAATATTAATTTTATTAAGAATATTATTATTTAAATTTACGAGTTTATTTAACGTGAATTAATGAAATTACGTATTAAATCAAAACTACTTAATTATTTAATTAATTTTATCTGTTCTTAATTTTTATATTTTTTTATATTATTATTTTCTTAATTTTTATTTCCATTATTTTCATTTTATGAATTATTTCTACAATCACAGCCAATTACTGCGAAAAAGCTGATCTAAGGTGACCGAGCTAAAGTCCTTTTAAAATATCTGGTAGCCCAGTTTGTAGTTTCTTTTGTACGACGCCATTACTCGATAGTTTGGAATCGGTCACCATAAAGTCCATAATGCGTTCTACACAAACGTTAAAGATTATAACATAGTAATCTCTAGTATTGCTGATAATATATCATAAGAGTAAGTATTTTATTAAAAAACTGTTGGATTTTTTAAATGATTTTAACTCGATTTTTTTAATGTGTCTTTTACAGAGGTAGGAAGATAATATGTTTGATCAAAGTCTATTCATTTTGGACCTGTACATGTTTCAATTTAACTTTTATAAGGTTATTATTCATTACTCTCACTGAACGGTTCGCCTAAAGCTTTATTTCATTTTGTTATATTTTATATATTGGATTTGGAATTCCAAAAGTAAGATTTGCGTTGAATTCTCCGAATGTTAGGGAAGGTTCGCTGTTTTTAAAGTTCATTTCGGACCTGTACATGTTTCAATTTAACTTTTTAAGTTTATTATTCATTACTCTCACTGAGTGGTTCGCCTAAAGCTATATTTTATACTGTGATAATTTAAATAGTTAAATTGTAATTCCAAAAGTAAGATTTGCGTTGAATTCTCCGAATGTTAGGGAAGGTTCGCGGTTTTTAAAGTTCATTTTGGACCTGTACATGTTTCAATTTAACTTTTGAAGTTTATTATTCATTACTCTCACTGAGTGGTTCGCCTAAAGCTTTATTTCATTTTGTTATATTTTATATATTGGATTTGGAATTCCAAAAGTAAGATTTGCGTTGAATTCTGAGAATGTTAGGGAAGGTTTGCTGTTTTTAAAGTTCATTTTGGACCTGTACATGTTTCAATTTAACTTTTTAAGTTTATTATTCATTACTCTCACTGAGTGGTTCGCCTAAAGCTTTATTGTATACTGTAATAATTTATATAGTTAAATTGTAATTCCAAAAGTAAGATTTGCGCTGAGTTCTCCAAAACTAAGGAAGGTTCGCTGTTTTTAAAGTTCATTTTGGACCTGTACATGTTTCAATTTAACTTTTTAAGTTTATTATTCATTACTCTCACTGAGTGGTTCGCCTAAAGCTTTATTTCATTTTGTTATATTCTATATATTGGATTTGGAATTCCAAAAGTAAGATTTGCATTGAATTCTCCGAATATTAGGGAAGATTCGCTGTTTTTAAAGTTCATTCTGGACCTGTACATGTTTCAATTTAACTTTTTAAGTTTATTATTCATTACTCTCACTGAACGGTTCGCCTAAAGCTTTATTTTATACTGTGATAATTTATACATTTTTCATTCGATAGTCTTAATTTTTTTTAAGGAATAGTATTAAATGGCTTAGTTTTATTTTGCTTCTGATTTAAAAATATATTTTATTGTTTTTTTACATTTTTCTAAGGAAGTTTATTTAATTTTTAATAGTTTAGTTCGAAATTTTTTTGTTACATAAAAATTAAATAACTATATAAGTTTTGTAATTTATATGTTAACTGCTAATACTTGCAGAGTTCGTGTTATTACAATCAAATTGTACACTTGTTGCTGGATTTTTCCATTATCTTGTATTTTAATGTTTTGAATAAAATTTTAATATCAAGTTTGGCTTTTTAAATTATTTGTTCAGAATACGATATCCAATGAACGTCCTAGTTTCATCCCTATTGAGCCATGATTGAACCAAATTAAAGGCCCAAAGACATCTCTAGGTTTTATAGGAAGACATCCAGGGGACGACCGCCGTAATCGCCGTTGGACGTCCGAAAACTCGTCCCCGGCTATAGACAAACCGGACATTTGGACGTCCTTTGACGTCCAACCGACGTCAACCCCGGATTTTGGGATGTCCTACGGACGAAGGCAAGATCTGAGTGTGACGTCTATCGGATGTCCATAGGACGTGTTTGTGTTTGCTGGGTACACGGTTTAATTTTTTTTCTATATATTAGAGTACCCGTATTTCTTTTCAAAGTGTATTTCATTTACTTTGTTAGTGTTATCAGTTTTTTTTCTAATTGTTAAACCCAAAAAAACGATGCTACAAAATATAATAATTGTAATAATGATTTAATTGAAGGTTTTTTAATGAATTTGCTTATGCGACGATTTAACTGACGAAGTATTCTTTGAATTGTAGAACGCTTTAAAACAACTTGTTAACTGTTTTGTTGCATATATATTAAACCCAATTCAATTCATTTCAATTAAATTCATTATACATTAAAACATACATGTATATATGTATACGTTAATAAATACGCATATTTATGTATACGTTTATAAATACGCATATTTATGTATTCGTTGATAAATACACATATATATGTATACGTTTATAATGATACGATGATGTCAAGACCTCAATTAATAGACTGAAACCTACTACAACTAAAGGCCTTGACGGTATTCCCAATTTCATAATCAAAGGATGTAGAGATTTCTTATTGACTCCATCAACATATATCTTTAACTAATCGTGCCGTACTTTAATTTTCCCTCAAAAATGGAAATCTGCAGTAATTTATCCAGTCCCGAAAAAAGGATTAAGTGGTGAAGTGGGCAATTACCATCTTGTATCTGTTTTCAACTCTCTATGCGTGGTTTTCGATTACACAGTACAGTTTAATTTCTGCAATTGCCTCAAAATCTTTATACCAGAAACTCAGCACGGTTTCGTAAGAGGCAGGTCTGTTGAAACTAACCTGCTTGCATACACGAACTACGTTGAACCCATCGTATCTTCCTGCGGCCAAGTAGATACCATTTACATAGATATATCTAAGGCATTTGACCGAGTCTCCTATACTCGTCTATTGCATAAACTGTCTATGCATGGACCTTTAGGAACTTTACTCAAGTGGTGTGAAGATTATCTTAATGATCGTCACTTTTATATTTAATGTAACGGGGTTATTACTGACGTCACTTGTCTCCTGTGGTGTCTCGCAATGATCTTAACTAGGGCCACTTTTCTTTAACGTTTCTATTCATGATATTATAGTACCATTTCACATTCCAAACTATTTCAACTTGCGGACGACCACAAGCTCTCTAAGGAAATACGCTCTCCAGCAGACTGAAGTAACCTACAAGCGGACTTGGAAGCTTTATATTCTTGGTGTTTAATACGAAAAAAGCGATCAATGAACAAAAAACTGTCGTTGTTTCGTTCCCTCGCAAAACAAATTTACAATATTTCATTATAATTTAACGAGAAGGCAAAGTCAGAGATTTTGGTTTTTATTACGATCAAAAACATATGTATAATTATCATATCGAACAAACCATGATAAAATGTTATACAATTATCGGATGTTCTTACAAAATTTCCTGTTAATTACACGTACTAACGTAACAAGTTCATCCTACGTACGCGTTTACAGAAATTGCGCTTGTTATCTTCGTGTACAATAGAGGCACGTGAATACAACATATACTTTGACACGAAGCGAATTTAGTTTATTGGTATACTGAGCAAACACGTGTAATACACAATAATTTCCAAATACCAACCATAGATACTCGTGTTATTGTTATCTCGGAACTTATTTTTTAAACTTTATTTAAAAAAATTTCCATATACGTTTTTTAATCTTGAATTTTAAAATTTTGTTCCATGGTTCTATCTGAATTTGTTGTAATGATTTATAATAAAAAGTACTGCTACTTCATGGAATTTAAAAAATGATTTTATTAAAATAAAATGATTGGGAGCTTTCCGACCGTAGTCCTTAGTCAGCCGCTACAATATTCTGATTAATGTGATTATACGTTATACGATTACAACATTACCCCTGGTGTTCGATTGTTTCACAATATTATTTTTTTTTATTTAAAACCCCCCACCTTTTATGTTTATTGACCCTTCCTCTAGATTTAAATTTCCCCTATCTCTGATAAAAACAGCTTCCTTAAAACATCTCTTATACCAAAGTCCTTCTTGACATAATACTTTAGTCGAGTCCCAATCAATATCGTGCTTATTTCCTTTTTTTAAGTGCATACCTAAACCGTTTTTTTTTCATCTAGTTTTCTTACACAATTCTTATGTTCTTGTTTTCGTTTTAGTAATTGTCTTTTAGTTTGTCCTACGTATATTTTTCCACAATTACATTTGATTTCATATACTGTTCCCGTTTTTTTTCATTTCATCAGTTTTCGGTTTATTTTTTATTAACTCTGTTTTTAAAGTATTTATGGTTTTACTGACTAAATTAACATTTAATTTTTTTAATTTCCTTTGAGTTTTTTCAGTTATGCCATTAACGTAAGGTAGAGAAATGACATGTTCTGGTTTATCTTTTTTTATATTATTTTTTACATTGTGATCGTTAAATATGTCATTTACCAATTCTTTAGGATAGTCACTGTTTATAAATTGCTCTTCTAAAATATTTTTTCGTCAATTGGGTCATCTGATAAATTCTCGGTTCTATTTTTAAATGTTTTTATTATTCCTATTTTTATATTCTTTCTATGGGACGATTGAAAATGTAAAAAATGTCTAGCGTGGGTAGGTTTTTGGTACATTAAACAGGTTATAATTTGGTTTTTATGTTGTACTAGAATATCCAAAATGGTAAACATGCATCCTTTTCCCCTTCAAAGGTGAATTGTATATTTTTATTAATATTATTAACTGTATTTAAAAGGTCGTTTACCCCTACCCAGCCAACACAAAAAGTTCCTATGGCATTTCAGGGAGCTCAGGTTGGAAGATTTATGTTATCCATATGATATCCAAAAAACAAGAAATGTCGATTTGGGGACGTCCCTCGGGTAACCAAATGTCATCAGTATCCTTATCACCAATACATCCAGTAGAGGGAAGTTGAGACGTTTAACCGATATCCCACGGACTTTGGAGGGAATTTCATTGGGTCTTATTTTGGTGCTAGGAATATTCTAGGGATATTGGATTCAATATTGGGATATATCGTTTTCTCCCAGGTATATTCTGAGAACATTAATAATTATTAAAAACTTCATATTTTCCCCAGGTATGTACATAGTATATCCACAAATCCAAAAATTGTTTCCATAGAATGTCCGACGAATATTAAATTGGACATTATAGAGACATACTAAGCTTTTCATAAATATGCAAAAAATGTACACACGCTTATTAAATTGTTAAAACATTTTTAATTTTATAATTCATGATTTAGGTACATTTCCTTTAAAAATATCATTTAACATTTTAAAAATTAATGTTTACATTCAGTTACAAATGAATTATGTACACTAATTTGTAATTTTTATTTGTTAAAAAAGGCTTTAATTAGTAATTAATCTTCAAATAGAGCTTATTTAGATTTTCTTCGATGTGAAGGATTATATTTCACTCTGTCGGAGGAGTGGTTAAACCAGTATTTAATTTGTTTTTCAATATCAGTAATTGTAGCCTCTTGGAAGGTTTTGGAGCTTCAAACAGGGTCTGATTTAAAAGTTTTCAAAAATTTCCCTTTGGCTAGTTTTCATAATTTCTAAATTCCAAAAGATACTCCGTAGCCAGGCTGGAACGTGGCCCACGTTGCTAGTCGTAAATTGATTTTAGGCTTATAGAGCCAAAGGCCTAACTCTCAATCTACAATAATAACCAATTAATTAATATCAATAAAAATATGGTTAAAACGAAATGACATGAAATTTAATAGTTACCTACGATTCTAGTAAAGCTAATCGTCGAAATCCACCAACAAAACTACACTGATTAAAAAGAAAAGCAACTCAAATATAAAAATTTGGAGCCGGATAACGCTTGGGCCGTACACTTACACGATAGGCAAAAATGGCGTCGAATAAAGGAATTAGGAAAGAGAGATGGTTTACCGAAGTTTTTTTTTGTCGATTGTGACGTGTGGGACAATTCAGTCCTCTCGTCCATGTGATTAATCAGGGCGAGATATGTGTAACGGCCACGCCAACGGGGGGATACGTGGGGACACCCGTGGCGGAAGTATTCCGACCACCCGTTGGGGGATTGGTGGTCTTCCTCAAACGGCCATCCACAAACTCTGCCTCCCAGACGCTTGGGATTACAGGAGTACGCCACTACTCCCGGCGGTTTACCGAAGTTCCCTTTTTTTGAATAACCTAACCCCCCCTGTCTGGAAGTATCACGTGTTTGCCGTGCCACCTATATGCAAATGCTTAAGAATAATAAAAATATAGGAAATCAATGTTATTAATTAAAAAATATTGAATTATGTTAAAATAAATCCTTATTATTTTTTTCAATATTTATAAAAACCAACTGCGTATATATTTTTTTTGAGTATTTCTTATCACGTGCGATATACGCCGCAAGCTTTTCTGGGGCGCTGATGATGTTGGTTTTTTTGGATATTTTAGGAACGTTTTTCGTGAAGCCAATTGTGGAATAAGTTATATGGATATCTTAGAGATATCCCTGGGTTATGGGGTTATGGATTTTTTTTTTGATATTCCAGGTTTATTCCTAGAAATTCAAATTTGGATGGGGCCAGAAAGGGAGGTTTGGATCTTTTACGGACATCGCTGGGGTCTTTTGTGTTTGCTGGGTAGTGATTTATTTTTAATTAAAAAGACATCGTCCATGAATCTTCTCCAAAATGTTTTTAATGTTTCCGGCAAAGAGAGTAAATATCTTTTCTGAAAATATTAGTCAGTATTGTTTATAAGAAAACAATCGTATTGATTTATTTGAATTTGAATTTGATCAATTAGATAAAAAAATCAGACCGATCAGGAACTGATTACATTTTAAAACATATTACTTAAATGAAAGTCTTACAAATCATGATAGAAATATTTCAACAGTCTTTTGCTCTTGAATTATAAGAATGGTTCCCATTTGACGAAATTTCATTCTGGCGAATTCTATTAAAACAAATCCCTTTCTTGGGAATATCATTAGCGCTAGCATCGGTGCATCGTGGTAGCATACCCGCCGGAGAACGAAAGTTAGTTTAGATATATTATAAAAGATAGAGTTATTATTAAATTTTAATTTGAAATTTCTAAAGTGAAGGTGGTATTATATCAGTTCAGCATCAATGTTGTTTTCTCTAATTGCACATTATCTAATGGTACTTCGAGATTTAAAAGTTTATTATCAAAACTTTCAGAGTATAAATATCTGCCTTCTTTAGCTTCTTGATCCAAATTACGAAATTTAGACAATAAACAAACCTTAAAAAGTGGATAATATGAAAAAAAATTAATAAATAATGCGTTTATGGTAATTTAGTTATAGATTTGTTTTTAAGATCAAACAAAATAAACACAAAATAATTTTTAAAAGACCATCGTTTTGAGGAAAAAGCACTGAGCTAAGGTTTGTTTTGTAAGGTTAGGTTAGCTAAGGTAAGAGAATGAGGTTATGTTAGGAAAGCTAATGTTATATTAGGTTAGATTAGGTAAGGTTCTATTGGGTTAGAAAAGGTAAGATAAGGTTAGGATGTCTTTTTACTTTACTTCCGGTTTGGTTATTTTGGTTTTGGTTAGGATATAATTAGGTTTAAAAACGTAGACGGGCGCTAAAAAGGAGTTTAAGGGTTGTGTTCTTTTAGTTTAAAATGAAATTAAAGTTTATATATTTTACTTTCGAATTGAAACAAACTGAAGGATCTGAAAATTATGAAAGATTTTAACAATGAAGTAACAGTTTTTCCATTAAATTTAAACCAATTAGGTAAAAATTATTTGTTGAAGAGTGGTAATTGAGTTTATTTCAAGTTTCACCAACTATATTTATGTAGAAGCTACCGATATTTCAATTATTTTATTTTTTCTTGAAAGCTGGCCGTGTTCATTCAGTCGGTATGAAATGAAATGAAAGAAACTCGAGTGTAAAAATTAACGTTTAAGCATCATCGTGGATTTGATCATTTATGCGCTGTTTTTATTTAAGGTACCAAATTAAAATACTTTTTGTAAAATGTATATTTATTACGCTTTTCAATTTATTTCAATTTAGACAGTCAGTTTTATAAACGAAAACTACTACCTGTGTACTTTTTCAGTTCAATTTGTGCTCATTTATAAATCAAAATAAAATTATTATTCAGGTTTTCATAAATTTCAAATTTATTGTATTGCTGTAGTTGCTTAACATTAAGAATGTCAACAAATTCCTTAAGGTGATGAATACTTGTACGACAATTACATTAAATTTTTGCTTGGGTTCAAAGTAAGCGGCTCCCCTTTTTTAATTTTAGATTATCTTAAGACTGCATCGTATCTTGATAATAGCGGTGATTTTATCTCCATCAGACGCCAGCTAGATCGTGTTTTCAATTTCAGTCTGGCGTACGGGTAAAGGGATTCTTTTTCTCGCCCGGCAGCCATTATTGAGTTTGAAGAAGATAAGTGCAATGCAAAATTACTTTATAAAACGGTTGGCGTTGCAAACTAAACAAAGAATTAGTTTTTATCTCTTGATTTCTGGTGTGATATTTTTCTAACATAAAAAACAATGGAAACAAATCTCAAAGAAGGCAACAAAGACCGAGAGAGCAATTCCAAATAACCAGATTTTGAAAACAGGGAGAAGAAACCAGAAATCCATCAGAGCAAAAGCGCTGATTTGTTCCTTGGACGAAAACACAAATTTCCGCGAGTTCCAATTGTCTAAGTTCCTTTTGGGCTGATAGTAAGCTGCTTCAAAGGAACGAGAGGTTCTGCGAAAAAATTAAAAACATTAAGTAATACTATTTAATGATCAGTGAAGCTAGTAAAAGAAACAGTTAATCAAGAAAATATAATTTGACTGCACTTTGTTTGGTCAACCTATTGATATAATATGCGATACGTCATATAAAATATTGCAATTACCGTTAAATGAAAATTCCACCCGACATCGTCCTTTTACCAAGAAGGAACAACATGAGCCGGGAAAACGTTTAACAGAAAATTATATAAAATAAACAAAGCAGAGGTATTTATCATTTAACATTAAGTTCGTGACCTTGCTTGGTTCTAAGATATTGAGCGTTAACAGCGGACATTGATAAGGACGAAAATAACACCTAGAAATCCATAACAGTTGCTTGTTGAGACGGCATTAAAATTTATTCGAAATTTTACAATTATTTAATATTTTCAAATATTTTATTTACTTATTACATTTAATATTATGCCAGAAACCAGATCAACAGAAGAATAACAAAATCGTGTACATTACAATTATTTATATTGATGTTCAGATTGGTTGCGTCATCATTTATATCAAACTCTGTGACTATCTAGGTATAACGTTAAACTATATGTGAGATTGGACCCTCTTGTACATAATGAAATGAACGTAACCTACTATTGTACATTAATTTTTTTTATTTAAAATACTACAGCCGTTTCGGCGCCAAAACTAGCGCCGTTGTCAGGCAATGTTACAATAACGACCTCGAATCTGTTGAGGGCAACAGCACGATAAAATATAGTGTTAATGAAATTAGAGTAGCACAACAAAAACAAACAAACAATCAAGTCTTATGTAAACAAGAATTAAAAATAAAAATTTATAAATTTGAACATCATTGCTTGTTTATCCAATTTCCCTGGATTGAATAGATTGGTGTAATGTAAAGCAATTTCATGGGCGGGACCATCAATATTATTGATTAATTTTCCATTCATTCTAAGTTTTAATATTTCAATGGTTTCCCTAATATTGAGTTTAATAGGGTTGCTCTCCTTGGAAATCAAAATTACTTCATTGGTATCTATATCGTGAGAGTTGTCTATTTGAACGTGTTCAACAATAGCTTTGTGTCTCTTTAGACTAATCTAAATCTGCGAGTTCTATTCCAAGAACTCGAAAAATCCAAATTTATTTATTTTCAATTGTAAAATCATTATAAGGTAGGTGATGGTCGATTAACTTTGTTTCTTGGTCGTTATTAAAAATTATCATTGGCAAATGTTGTCCCTCTTTAAAAGTAAATGATCAACAAATTGCTATAACACATGGTTTTCTTCATTTAATAAAATTTTAATAAATCTTTTAAAAAAGGTTTGCTTACAAGTAATTAACTCGTTCTAAGAGCTTTTCTCCTATTCGTTTGTTGAAGTACAAAAAATCGTAACTAAACGCGTACTCCGTGTTTCCAATGAAAAGCAAAGTGCCGTAATGTTTCAAATACTGTTCAAGTGCGTAGGCAAAACTTGTTGTGTACGGTAAATACATGAACATGGCTCCTCGACCACTCGTGATGGAATTATACATTGCTTTTTTACCTTCACTATTGAAAACGTTGTAATCCATTCTATTTTTACCAATTTTCCTAACAACTCGATAGGAATATCCTTCACTAGTCTGAAATAATTTAAAAAAATAATGTATTAAGGATATAAATCAGATACAAACTAAACCAAACAAATAAAACATGCACTTTTAAAAGCAAGAGGAAGACTTTAAGCCGAATAAGAGCAATCTATTTTTAAAAAGTATGCCAATTTACTACTTAGGAAGAAAATGAGTGGTTGAATTATATACACAAGCAGTCTACGTATCTCAAGACGTAAATTATAAACGTTAAATCATTGACGTAAATCTAAACTTAGCCAAAAAGGTTAGAGCTTAAGTTTACTTTATTTATTTAATCCTAGCTAACCAGTTCCTTCACATTTCACAGCTTACCAAATAAAAAAACAAGTTAAATTAAAGTTTTGTTTAACTAAATTTTTTTGTCCAGCGAGGATTTTTTATACACTCCTTGTTTGGTTCGCGTGTTTGCTTCTCTATTGTGATGGTTATTTTGACGCAAACACCAACATTAGAATCGTTCCAAAAGTTAAAATTTTGATTATTCATTAATTTGCTTCTTGTTAAATTTGCTATGCAGCTTAAGGTGTAATACTGTTTAAATTCAATATGAAGTGAATTTATTCTGTGGTCCCCTTTCAAACTTAAGTTCTTTTTGGGGTTAATGTTGAGTGCGTAGGAAAATTAAGCAATCAAGTTCGATTTTGTTAATTTTTTATATTCAGACAATTTTTATTTGAAAAATAAAGGCGTAAAGTCACAAGGCGACGACTCTGCTTCACGTTCACGGACTCCTACTGAGAGCCCGAACTCCATTTGAGACTGAGCCATTATGGGCCTTTTCATGTGCGTGTGGGTGTGGGTGCAGAACCGTCCCTTGAGTAGGGCGAGCGGGGCAGTGGCCCAGGGCGCCAAAGTTTTAGGGGCGCAAAATCAAAGATTTTCATTTAAATTGGATATTGAAAAATTAAAAATTTCTACCTAAGGTTCTGGGGGCACTGTTTTTTTGCCCAGGGGGTGTGTGTGTGTGTCTGTGTGTGTGTGTGTGTGTGTGTCTGTGTGTGTGTGTGTGTATGTGTCTGTGTGTGTGTGTGTGTGTGTGTGTCTGGAGAGTTTGTTTTTCGTAATGTTTATGTGTAGTTTGTGAATGTTGAGTTTATATTATGGCGGTTGCGGGTGATGAGTTTAGTATTAATGGGTGTTTTCTCTCCATCTTCTTCTTGTTGACTTTTGGGAAGGACCGCTTGCTGAGGGTTACGATAAACGTCTCATCATATAAATGGCAGGGTTTCCACAAACTCTTTACTGTAGTCGTCTGAGTACCAATTTGCGATGGCATCGGGCGGGATTCGAACCCGAGCCTCCTGCATGAGAGGCGAGTGCTCTACCACAGAACCACCGATACATGTTACGGTTTAAAGAAAATTATAAGCTTGGCTTAAGCGGAAGAGTATATTAATAGTTTTAAAGTCAAATTTTTTACGTTTGAAAATTTAAAGGCCAAATCTTGTTTTAGCGCAGTCAGCAAAGATAAGATCGTTAAAGGGTAGAACCCGAAGGTGGTCCACCTAGTTAGTTTTTTGTAATTTATTTAGTTTTTTCAGTCGTATATTTTCAGCTATTGTGTGTTTAGCGTATTTAGTTTTCAAGCGTATTAGTTCATTTATGAAGGAAATTTCGAGTTGTATACATCGTGCCCTTACACTTATGTTGGTCTGTTTTTAACTGGGTCGTCATTACTTTGTAATTTATTTTAAACGTTTTCTCGATGTGCATTGTTTTAGTACGTCTAACTCACTACTGTAACTATTTAATTTATATTATAAATTAAACTCGGTTTTATCGCCTCAATTATTTTAATTAAAATTAAAATTTTATACCGGGCGGGATTGAACCGAGATAACGTTTTTAGGAAATAACTCTGAATGGCGGAGATATCTTTAAGGGTGGTCTCGAGAAATTATTAACACTAGGGACAATTCTTCCGCGGAGGTATATTTTGGCTTGCCAACTTGTTTAAATCAATTTGCTTTACGATCTAACACCACCCGCGATATATGGGAATTTTACATAAGTTTCATTCTTTCTGAAAATTATCGATAAAGCCAACCTATCAATGCCATTCGTTTTACAAAATACTTATGAGGCAAAACGCTACCTCCTAATATCAGATTCAAATTAAATATAAAGACTTGGGAACGCAGCAAAAAGATTTGGATGTTTTAGCTACGAACGGATTTATTGGCATCGGCATGATTTTTGCATTGGTAGTTACGTTTAGCTTGGCCCACATTTTCTCCGCTTTTCTGCTCCTAATTAGGGAAAAATAAACAGTTCTTATTGATTTGCAAACTAGCAACAAAAATACCATCAGGGCTTATAGTTGAATGTTATATTTATGTTAATTGACTTGAATTTTGGTAAACTTCTTCCAATAAGGAACCCAGCTTTCTCCAGATGGAACTTTACTCATCCTACGCCTGGCAATATTACTGAATGAGTTCCAGCAAAACGTGAATTTATCCTCAAAGTCACGTGAATTGTATTTGGTGTTGGTCATCTTTTACTAAACCTCTGCCAGTGCCGCACCGTTATTACTAATGAGGATAATATTTTAAATAAAACGGAAGTCGATGGTTTCTTTTGGCCGTTTAATCGTTTAATATATTTTATGCAAAATAACGGTTTCAGAAAAGTGGTGGTGCACTTCGGATTTATTTCAATGTGTTTATTAGTTTTTTAATAAATGTTCTTTGTTGCAATCTTATAACGACTAAGTAATATTATCATTACTTAATGGCCTCGTAAATAGTAATTAATTGATTAGGTTATTTAAACATGAATTTCAAAAATGTATTACCAGAATCAAATTAGTAAAATACGTTTTATTAACAATATTCAAAATCAAGTCTTTTCTGGCAACCAAGTCTTCCACTGTGTTTATGAAAGACCCTTTTTCGACGATAAGAGTTCCTTTTAAATTTCCAGAATAAGCTTTCATCAGAATGGTAGTAGCTATCAGCCAGCCACAGAAAGTTAACCACAAAGAAGGACGTCTCGATTGAATATCAGATCCTATAAATATCAAACATATAATTAATAACAAAATAAATAAAAAATAAAAAGTAAGCAAAGCAAACCACAACTACATGTAGCGACTAGTGAGTTGGCCTTGTTAAAGTCAGTAAAAGTGTGGTGGTGAGACCTTCAAAGTTTATTTTTTCCTGAATAATTTACTTGTAATTGTGTTTCACAACATAATTGCTAGAGGTGTCTTGTACTAGTCGAGTTGAAAAAAAATCGAAATAACAGCGAGTGATCAAAATTTTATTTTCCCCAAATAAGTGCACTTCGTTAGACCCAAGAATGTTGGTTTGATTTACGTTTTGCAAAGGGAATTAATGCTTTTTCTACAAATTGAATTATCGCTGTACATTTCATTCCATTTTATGTTAAAAACTAGCTTAAATTTTAACAATTTTAAAGTTATTGGATATGCCATGAAAATGGAAATTTTATTTCCGATTTGGTCCAATTATATTTTACCTGATCTTTACAATATTAAATCAAATTAATGCACGTAATTAATTGTTTAACTGGGATTAAACTCTACATTCAGCACCGTCGTCAGCGCAAGGTTAGCGAGGTGATCAACTCGAGCCCCACGCTTATCGGAGAATGCAGACATCCCACAGAAAACTATTTCTGCATTCTAAGAAAATTAGGTTGGGCCTCAGTCTCTCCTCCTTGTGGCCTAAGAATTGAGTTTCTATTCGATTCAAACAATATGTGGATGATTATCATATTTCCTCCAAATTGCGAACAAAAACAGCGAAGTACTATGTTGGTCCATTTAACCATGTAGCCCCTTTTAGAAAAGTTCATACAATATTTGTTTGATCTTATTACACAAGTATGAAACTAGCAAGCAGATGCATTAACTTCGAAGAGCTTACTTATCAATCTTTTGTTAAAGATAATTTATGGTTTCACTTTAAAAAAGTTATTAATTTAAGCATACATTTCGGATTGTTCTGTTCTTTTAAGGTAATTTGTTATATTTTTGAGCTCATATCTCTGAATCTAAGAACGGTACAACCAATGTTCACCAGGCAGTTTAAATAAATGAGGACACAAAAACATGCCTTAGAGTTAAAGCCATACTTATCAAAAATATTTATTACATTTCAAATCATTAGCATTTAAACCAAAATTGCTCAGTAATATCTTAGAAATTGGTTAGTTAAATGAGCGAGTTTGGATTTTCATGCTTAATTGTGCAGAATAGATAGAAAATCTATGACATGCTTTCTGAAAGTGTGGTGTCTTTGACAAGAACTTTCATACTAGTCAGATCTATCTTTGATTAACTTATGATTATATTTCCAATTAAACATTTTAGTAATTACCAGTTGATTATTTTCGATAGTATAATTAGTAAACGCGCGCAAATAGTTTGTTGCTGGCCTTGCAAAATTATGCCATGAAACCTTTTTTAAATGAAACCCTATTGGCGCGATACGAAGTTAATTTTTACGCTGCTCTCAACATAAAGTCAAGATGACTGCAAATAAATTCCTTATTTAATTGGTGATCATCAAAACTTTACCACAATTAAAGATTCGTGAAGCCTGAAATGCACGAGGAATTTAAGATTTTGTCCAAATCATTTTTAATATTTTTTTTTTCCATATTATATGTTGGGAAACAATGATGTTTGATTCTGGATTTTAGGAAGAATAACACAGAGGAAATCTTATTTAATATCATTTATATTTAAGTAAATCCCAACGCACAAAGTAGAAGGAAAGTAAGGGTATCGGGTCGATACCGGGATCAGGATCGTCATGATCGTCAGGATCCGGGATTTAAGGGGTGAAATGGGGGTAAAATCGTCGAAAAGTCAATGTATTTATGATTTTTCTCGCGACGATTTCTTTTTTCGTATATCAACATATTGTGTTCAGGCCCAACTTGTTTATTTATCTCCGCTTATCTCAAATTTCAAGAGTACACTTATATGGTACTTGAACGTATATCTTATAAAGTTTTATCGTTCGTTGTAAGATGAAATGATGGAAAAAGTGATAACCTAGGAGATAGCACGCGTGCGCGGATTACCCGGGAGGCGTGGTTAATTTGAATTTAAAACATGGAGTGTTTTGACGTCATAAAATATTCGTTGTTAAAGTGACGTATATAGGAAATATTTTTAAACTTCATTTTATTATGTCGAGTGATTCAATACTTTAAAGAGATAAACTGTTATATAAGACGCGTGTGGCATTGGGTAGTGGGGGTTTTTCCGGGAACTTTCCCGCATACGAGTGCGTTTACCGCGTATATTTCCGTAAAAGGCCGTTTTCCGCGTAGTTTTTCGGCGAATGAGCACGTTTTTCGACACCGGCGCGTTTTCACGTAGTTTTCCGCATTGGGGATCTTGTTTCTTGGTATGTTGATGAAAACTGAGAAAAATTTGAGATATACTGATAAAATATTACTCTGATTGACGGGAATTCTCGTCACTGCTTATCGAATGTATAACACCTTTTAAGGAAAATAAATTTTTGAGACAAGGCTGCCATCTATAGAAACGTTTCACAGTTCATTGAAAAATCTATTTTTTTTAATCATCACCTCGTTCGTAATTGCCTTTCTATCTCTTCAATTTTAAAAGTATATCCTAATTAATTATATATTTTTAACATTAACAAGTCTCCAAATTATAGCAACTTTTAACCAATTTTCCCCATTGTACTAATTTTTAACATAATTTCCTAAAATATTCTAATTTTTACCATAAGCCAACTTAATTTCAAAACTATTGTCTATTTATGAAAATTGAGTTTTGTACGTATTTTGAATCGTTTCATTTGTATCCCTAAAATTGGTGATTTGTAGGAAATTTATATTATTTTTAACGGCTTTACGATATTTCAAGTTAATTTATAAAATTTATAAATGAGTTTAATTAAATTAATAATAATTATCTCTGCTTATCTTTATGTCAAGTGTTTTAAATAGCGATATGAAATACACAACTGTCACAAGTGTTTTGAAGTGTTATTTTGAGCTCAATTTTTGTATCATTAAGTACCTACATACTAAAGTGGCTGTTAAAGCAACGTATAATGGAAATGTTTTGAAATTTCATTTTAATGTTATCAAGTACGTAAGTGATACTTGAACCTGCTTCAAAAGGAATTGTAGAGTGCTGTGGCCATCATTCTACGGTTAACTGCAGCAGCTATATACAAGATGCCTAAAGCCCAGCATACTTGCGCTACATGCGCGAAAGGTTTTTCTATTAAGTCAAATTTAAATCGGTATGTTAGAGTAGTACATGGGGATAGACATAAGTTTGTCTGCGAAATATGCGGTAAACGGTCTACTAGATGGGAGTATTTTAAGAGCCATCAACGAACTCACGACTTTAATGCACCTGGCCCTTCTGTCTCGCACACCGTCACCAATGCAACGTTCGCCAGTACCTTCCCGAACACCATCACCAGCTCATCCACTGTCACCTAGTCTGCTTCAAGCCATTCAACTGAAATCTATCCAACCATCTGCATCAGCTTTACCCAACAGCCCAACACCATCACCTGTTCCTGCCTCATCAATACTTGATGAAACGCCGCCAGCATCTCCAAGTATGGTCCAGGCCCTAAATGATACGCTAGCGTCTATGCGTTACAAAGCCGGGGACTATAATATTGATGCGACTATGTTTATTGGACTTTATCGAGCTGCTTTTCGTAAAATTCTAATGGAAAGACTTGCTAGTAAACGTGGAATTAAGTGGTTCTTACTCGTAAGATCGGTTTATATGAGACCTTTGGGAGGTGAGGAGCAAAGTGTGGAAGTGAGACCCTATTTCCGGAGCATTATGCAGACAACATTAACGGCCGATGTAATTGAAGACCAGCTGAATGACTGCATTGAAACATTACAGTCAGAAGCAGAAAACTTTGAAGCAACAGGTATGTTCTAAAATATCAGGCATTTATGTATAAAACTAAAAAATCATATATATATATATATATTTTTATGGGATCGGGTTGGGTGATAGACCATATTCTATACGTAGAATAAAATGTAGCATCTTACCAACCGTTACATGGCTCATCGTATATGGAACTACCCGAAGAGCTATCTCAACGTCACGCGATTCTTAATAAAATAAATGAAAATGATGAAAAATGTTTTCTATGGTGAATTATAGCTAAACTTCACCCTGTGATTGGGGTCAAAACCCCAACCGTGTTTCCAAATATACACCTTATAAATACTAGTGACATATCTTTTCCTTTCAAATTATACTCAACGGAACTTAAAAAATTTGATCTGTGTTTGGCTTTTCGGGAGGTTTATTCCCTCTTTACGTAAGTGTCAACAAATGTGCTTAGGAAAGGGAGGTTGATTTACGATACATCACCGTTGGAACTAAAGATATTGATGATGGGAAAAGGCATTACTGTCTAATACGAGACCTAGGAAAGCTGTTACAGCATTTAACAAAAAATAGAAGTACAAGTTATTATTGCAGGTAGTTTAGTTTCCAATATTTTAGTTTCCGATATTCTAATTATTTTCTTTATTAGAATGTGTCTTCATCGATTTGGCTGTAATAACGCTGAACAGCGACGTGATGCACATATTGAAGAATGCGCCACCCACGGTATCCAAAAAATAGTTTTCCCAGCCAAGAAACAGAGGGTTTATTTTGATAATTATGACTGGACGGAAAAGGTAAAATAAAAAGTATTTTAATAAACTATTAATGAAATGACGTTGAAATTATTAGGTGCATTACGTATTTTACGCTGATTTTGAAGCGATACTGCTGAGAGTTCAAGGATGTGATCTAGATCCCGATACAAATACCGGCAAAGTAAACATGCATATCAGTTGCGCGTATTCTTGGGTACTTGTAGGACCTAACGGTAAGTTATTTTGAAAAAATTTGTTTAACAGATAAATTATAATAGGATACCAATAGGTGTACCTGTTCGAACTGATTGCTATCGAGGACAAGATGCAACTCGAAGATTTCTAGTGTCTATTTTGGAATTAGAAAAGGAGTTGATGGAACTCATTGAGACAAATGTACCAATGATTATTACCCAGGTGGAGGAGGAACAGTTTCAAGCTGCGACACATTGCTACATTTGTCAAAAGCAGCTTAACCAGGGAAATATGCCCGCGGTTCGCGATCATTGTCATTTCAGCGGTAAATACAGGGGACCAGCGCATAACCTCTGTAATCTTCAAAAGAAAGTTTCAGAATTTATCCCTGTTTTCCTTCATAACATTAGGAGGTAAATTTAGTAAAATAATTAACCAGGAATAATAATAATATCAATAATAAATCTGCATAGATACGATTTACATCTCATATGTCAGGAGATTGGTTATTTTAAGGAACAGACATTCGATTGTATTCCTTCCACTAGCGAAAATTATATTTCTCTGAAACTAGGTAAATATATTTTATTGTGAATTTAACCATAATATTAATTTTATAGTTTTTAGGGAGATTTAGGTTTTTAGACTCTTATCGATTTCTAAGTTTAGCATCGACGCTCTCGTATCTAATCTCGTTTTGGAAGGAGCTAGTAAATTTCAGATTATTAAGAAATATTTTGATAGTGATAAAGTTCAACTGCTTTTGCGGAAGGGTGTCAACCCTTTTGAGTATACGGACAGTGAAAATAAATTTGACGAGACGATGCTGCCACCTAGATGATGCGTATAGCTAGTTTCAAGCATGAGCTATTTACTTTAAATACTAGAAAACTTTGCTGATCACCAAATGATGATAAGAGATATATTCTACCCTGCGGGGTTCGTACCTTAGCGCACGGCCATAAAGATATTGAAAAATGATAAGGAATGCTTGTATTTATGTATATATAAAAACTGCTATTGCTATAAATTTTTAAAAATTATTTTATTGAATACATTTTGCACATAAACTCTTTAATCATTTTATCGTTTACATTTTTATCTTTCTTTAACCTAAACACAATGTTATACATTTCTATTCCTTTACACCTGTTTATAGCAAAATAGATACAGAATGCTCCACACGTATTACTAGAATTACTCTGTAAATGATTAGAATTAAAAGTAACAGTTTTAATGTTTCGTTGAATAAAGTAATTAAATTTAAAATAATCTGGCGGGTTTCCAAAGAAATCCAATAATTCACTATTTTTATGTTTAGAAAAATATATTAGAACCCAGTGTTCTCCAGGTCCAGCACTCGTATCGGTATTTACAATAAATAGAGAAGGGAATATTTTTACATATTTAGGTAGCTTGTCAGCCGCAAACACGCCTCGAAATATACTTTTAGTACTTAAATCTTTTTCAAGAATTTTAGTTATCTGTAGCGAATCCATTAATTACTGTAATCGAAAATCACGGTTAGATTTTTATCAATTTCAATCAAATTTTGAAACTCAGCGTAAATTAGAATGGAAATCGGCTCCGGTAACGGTTTTGCAAATTTTAAATCTAATCTCAGGTTACTGTTTTTTACAAGATGCAAGCGATTAGCTTTGTTATTAAGATCCGAGGTATCCAAAATCAAAAAGCAGGCTTTAATTTTCTATTTTTGTTTGAAAATAACGAAAACAATACAGTTTTTTTTTAAAGAATCTCCCAAATTATACTAACTTTTAACAAAATATCCCCAACTTTTAACCAGGGATAAAAATGAAACGATTCAAAATATCTACAAAACTCAATTTTCATAAATAGACAATAGTTTTAAAATTAAGTTGGCTTAAGGTAAAAATTAGAAAAATTTAGAAAATTCTGTTAAAAATTAGTAATTTTAATATTTTAATATTAATATTTTTGTTTTTATTTTTTTATATTTTTATATTTTTTATTTTATTTCATTTTATTTTATATTTTATTTTAATTGATATTTTATTTTATATTTTATTTTATTTCATATTTTATTTCATTTTATTTTATATTTTATTTAACAAGTCTTAAGCCAATCAATGACATACAATATTATCCCTTTACTTCTCTGCTCCCTTCCAACTATCTTGCAATATTTTAAATCCAATTGTATTTGGTTTTGTATCTTTAACTTTATTTATCAGTACAATTTCCCTTTGACAAGCTTCTTCTAACTTCAATTCCCACTTTTTTAAATGCTTTTCCATTTCGTCCAAATGCTCTTTTATTTCTTGCATATCTAACACCGTCCTATTATACGCTTCCACTATTTCACTAACTTCCTCGAATGAATGGAAATCCATATGACTATAAGTAACAGTACACAATAAATATAAAACGTCCAGCAATGTTAAAAGTTAGGTCACCAGAAAGACTCTTTCCTCTTGTTGTTTCTATTTCAGTGGAAACGAAACTTGGACTTCAAGACGCCCGCGTCTTTTACGTTTATATGGATTATTCATGATGGTTCAATTTTGATTTTATAAATGGACAAGTATAGTAGGGAGCTGGATCGAGAGTGTGGGGGATAAAAATTAATCTAGGTGAAAAAATTATTATAAATAAATACCAATTCAATGTACGAACGAAACTTAATTATTAATTATATTAAACTCATTTATAAATTTTATAAATTAACTTGAAATATCGTAAAGCCAATAAAAATAATATAAATTTCCTACAAATCAACCATTTTAGGGATAAAAATGAAACGATTCAAAATACGTACAAAACTCAATTTTCATAAATAGACAGCAGTTTTGAAATTAAGTTGGCTTATGGTAAAAATTAGAATAATTTAGGAAATTCTGTTAAAAATTAATACAATTGGGGAAAATTGGTTAAAAGTTGGTATAATTTGGAGACTTGTTAATGTTAAAAATTTAGAATTAATTAGGATATACTTTTAAAATTGAAGAGATAGAAATGTAATTACGAACGAGATGATAATATAAAAAAAATAGATTTTTAATGAACTGTAAAACGCTTCTTTAGATGGCAGCCTTGTCTCAAAAATTTATTTTCCTTAAAAGGTGTTATACATTCGATAAGCAGTGACGTGAATTCCCGTCAATCATAGTAATATTTTATCAGTATATCTAAAATTTTTCTCAGTTTTCATCAACATACCAAGAAACAAGATCCCCAATGCGGAAAACTACGTGAAAACGCGCCGGTGTCGAAAAACGTGCTCATTCGCGGAAAAACTACGCGCAAAATGCCCTTATACGGAAATATACGCGATGAACGCACTCGTATTGCGTGAAAGTTCCCGGAAAAACCCGCACTGCCCAATGCCACACGCGTCTTATATAACAGTTTATCTCTTTAAAGTATTGAATCCCTCGACATAATAAAATGAAGTTTAAAAATATTTCCACTCTACGTCACTTTAACAACGAATATTCCATGACGTCAAAACACTCCATGTTTTAAATTCAAATTAACCGCGCCTCCCGGGTAATCCGCGCACGCGTGCTATCTCCTAGGTTATCACTTTTTACATCATTTCATCTTATTACGTACGATAAAACTTGATAAGATATACGTTCAAGTACCATATAAGTGTACTCTTGAAATTTGAGATAAGCGGAGATAAATAAACAAGTTGGGCCTGAACAAAATATTTTGATAAAACCAATCTTCGCGAGAAATATCATAAATACATTGACTTTTCTACGATTTTACCCCCATTTCACCCCTTAAATCCCGGATCCTTAAGATCCTGACGATCCTGACGATCCTGATCCCGGGATCGACCCGATACCCTTACTTTCCTTCTACTGCACAAACTTGGGCGGAACTCATCGAGCAACTTTTAAAGCTATTAATTCGGGTAGCCGGGTTACAATTCCTAAGAAGGTTACGACAAGCTCTTAAACACACGTGAGCCTACACAGCTCCGTCTTCTAACTACAATTGTTCATCTGGTCTAGTGGTTATGGAAAGATGAACCTGAAAAACCCCTTTCGACTGTGCGTTGAGATCTTCTTAACTCAACGAAGAAATATTTGTTCTGAGTTTTCACCCAGTTTTACAAGCTAAGATTGAACACGGATCCTTTTGCTACGAGGCAAAGATGCTAACCACTTCGCCATCCCACTTATGAGTCACAAATTTAAATTATCTATTAATAAACCAAAGCTCAAACCCACGGATATCTATAACATTAACATTTTGTATCGATCATAATTTCGGAAATAGCGTCCTTTAAAGAATGAAAATTATCTTTTTTTAACAACAATAATACTCACCATTTTGCAATAAATGCGATAAATAAAACCAGACGTATTTTAAAGAATTGAGCACATATCTCATCAATGGCACCTTTGACCGTTTACTTGAAGGAGGTAACAACGATAACATTATCACGAACAAAGAAGTCGCCATCCACACTTCCCAGGACACTCCTTGGATCGAGTACTGACTCTGCCCTCGATCTTTTCCGGGTTTAACAGAGGACACAAGTACGTAGCTTCCGCTTTGACATGGGTTACTTCGGTGCACAGAATAATAAGAATAAGCGTTCGTAAAGAAGTAAGCTCCGGTATCAACTAACTAAAAAATTTAAGAAATATATTTAAAATTTAGTAAATTGAAAATATATTAAAGTTATTATTTATTAAAATTTATTTAATATAAGTTTTTCGTAAGTTGACATCAGGCTCTATGCTGTCTTTAAGGTTAAATCGCTTTAGATTGTAAGATAACCTAAAGAATCCTTAAAATAATTTTATGACAACCGAAAGAGCGAAGCTATTTAGCAATCTTGGCCACCTTTTAGTATTGGCCAATTAGACTATTAAGAAAGAAAACCTACTGCCTTTCTAATTTCGTTTCTTTAAAAAAAACATTTTAGCAACATTGTGCAAACATAAGACATCTGACACCCTTAATAGAAATCGAGTTAATCTGTTCACAATAATAATTATCTTGTTCTTTTACGAAAAACTCTTCATATTAAAAGATATGAGTTGTGTTTTAATAAATACATTTTAAGGTAAGTCATTTTTTTCCTCTTAAACTTTAAACTTGTGTTTGAAAGAATTTAATATGGAAGCTTCCTTAAATTAAGAATTTTCTGAATGCTGCCAAATTATCAAACAAAACAATTAAAACTTTTTTTTATAAATTTTCAAGAACTATGGTTTTTCCATCAAACGTGTTCTTGCTTTGTGTTTTATATCAAGGACTTTGAAAACATTTAAAGAGTGAAATTTTACATGTGTAAGATTATCTTACATTAAACTTTATTGCTTTTTGTAAGAATGAAATATCATTTAGCTTTGACTTCAAATATTCCTTGCTGATATACTGAAGTCTATAAAATAAAAAATTATATTATAGCGATCTTATTTCAAATAGCATAAGTAATATTATATCTTTAAATTTGACATTTTCCCAATAGTCATATTTTAAGGATAGAAGGCATGGCCAATTACCATATCAATCATCACTTGGCTTGGGAGTTCCCACTCTCCGAGAGTTGAAGGTAAACGTTTCAACTGTCATGTTAAAATACCGGCTACATTTCCAACGCCAGCCTTTTTGAAGGAACAACCAGCGAAAGAAAACTTTCATTAACGGAAATTGTTCTGTCAAATTTACGTCATATTTTTACTTCTGCTATTACATAGCAATCGTAACACAAGCAACGCAGTTAAAGGTTTTTATACATTTATGTATAATTTCTTTATAATCACTTAGATTATTCATAAGGTAATTTGATAAAGGGCCCCACCGGTGTTTGATAAATTAATCAAGAAAATAAGGTAGCAGACGACGTGTCGTAGCTTTCCCTATGTCTGCGATTCACGCTGGAAACTAACGAATTTTAAACGCCGGGGGGGCCCTTAAAGTAATGAAATAGCGCTACCGGTTAGTGACATTTTTTAATAACGTGGATTTCAACCCAATCTTCAACGGTCATTCTGAAATAGACATTTAACATTGCAAAAATTTGGTTCCATTATTGAGGCTCAACAGTTAATCTCTTCCTTCAAGAGCAGACAATTGGACATTTTTGACTATGAATAAAACTGGTATATTGATGTACGTTAGTAGCTCTAATTTTCTTTAAAACACGGGAAGAAACAAAACACACAGAAGTCACTAAACGGAACTTCTTTCTGAAGATAAAGAATAATTTGTGTTTTCAGAGATACCCTAACCCTGTAACTTTTGGGAGTAAAATATTCTTTAACAAAAATAACGTTTTATTAGAGGTAATGGTTGAGAATCTCACAGAAATAAGTTTCTAACGGCGGCTTTGGAAGGCATCGAAATTAGAGGATCTTCTAGGATCTTATTTTAATTTTTATACCGCTACTAAAAAATGTTTTATTTGAAGCAACAGGCTGCTTCAAACGAAATCATTAAGGTGCTTTTTAGCACTACACCAGCACTCCCCATTTCAGTATATCCTCCATATACCACCGAAAATCGATAAGACACTCGGCGTTATAGTTCTCAAAAGGGTTATGTAATTGAAGTAGTCAAATAATTTCCACTAACCTGATGTTCGGTAGATTATGTAAAACGAGCTGAAGTAGGAGGAATCCTGATTCGTAATAAGGATTATTCCTCTTTGTGTAGAACGCATTAACAAAGTATGGCAACGTCTTAAAAATAATTTTATTCATACATTTTTAAGCCCTTCTATCAACTTAAAGTTTTAAGTTCTTATAAAGTTAAAATTTTATTCAAGAAATATTTTTAAACCAAATAGTTTTGTCCATTTACAGAAATGAAGACTTTTTGCTTAAGATAAAAAAATAATTCCTTAAAATATGAAATTACTTTTTTCACAACTGATAATTACCTCGTTATTTCTCTAAAATTCAAAGTGTAATATTAAATCGAGATAACGCATGTTTCCGACAAATTATAAAATGTCTCTTGATGTTTTTAAATTTTTCGCTTCGCTTACAGTAGTCTTATCTCCGAACGAAATAACAGAAAAAAAATTATTTAAGAATACACCTTTTTAAGGTTTACGAAAACATAAGACCTAAAGAAAATATTGAAGCTTACGAAACTTTGATAGGAGTCATTACAGGTCAAATCAACCAGGTCAATACCACTCAAGTTACCGAACAGGTGTAGTGATGCAAAAAACCAACCCGTGTAAAGCAGAAGTGCTGAAAAAGTGTTTTGGGGGGAGTTACAGGACGATATGTTTTTGGCGGTTTTCCATATGCCAGTTGCGCCTTAGCTATAAAATCGCTATAGCTTCAGTTTGAAAAGTGATATAAATCTGCCAAATGGCTTATTTTCAAGGTAATTAATCAATTAATGCCATAGATTATTATATAAAAAATAATAATTTTGAAAACAAATTGAAATTTTAGATTTGTAAGTTACATATTCGTGGATACCCAAAATAGCTATATTTAGAAAAATTATTTTTGACTTGTTTTGCCTTATTTTATCACAATACGTGATTTGTTAAAATATTTTCTTGTGTTTTCCAGTTTTTACGAAGTTACAATCACTTTACTTTACCCCCGCACCTCAACCAATTTTAATTTTTTGGGGGGATCTTTCATATTTTTTTCCTTGTGAAGAACCAAAATTTATCGTATTGTTTAAAACTTATTATTAGTTTCCCCAAGGTGTTCTTCCAGCTATATAAACACTTTAATATAGTTGTTTCATTATTTGTGAAATTAAGGGCAAAGATAACTCCACCGCACCATATTTTGTTTGTTAGTTTCTAATAGCTTATGAACAACAGATTTGTATAGTACAGATAAATCAATCGCTCGATCGTTCACGAGCTGTAAAAGTTTATAAGGTAAAGCTCAATCACAAATGGCTTTTAGAAACCCTACTGTCGGTAAGTGACAATTATTTGTAACGTCATAAGACTAGAAAAGTAAATAAGAATGATTACGGCTTTAATTCAAATTAAGGTAGGTATCTGAGTTTTGCGATTGACTGACGCCTGACATAAAAGGGTTCTGTAAACCAAAATCGTCCACAAGAACAAATCTGCCCTGATCAGCTACTACCAAGCCCGGGTCTTGGGTACTTATCCAGAGTTTATTTGGCGAAATAAAAAAACTTCGTCCGTCATCTACCTTTGAATCAAGTACAAAAAGACGGCACCAAAATGGGCTCGGGCATGGGACCCTTAAGTTATTTTTTAAACCCTGGGCCTAATGACCTAACTTCCTAAATTTTATTATTTATGATCTATGGCTAAATTACAGAAGCCTTACCAAATTTAACCCACCAAAAAGATGTCCTTTCTAAATTTAAAGGGAGGAAAACCCAAAAAGAAAAGATTAAGCTTTTTAAAAAATCCCACGTGGTTCTGATTTAGACGTAAATCTTCTAATCTTATCGCGAGCTCATTTGTATCGTGCGCACGGAAAGAGTGATAAGTGCGCGACTCACGTATTCTAACTTACGTGCAGAGGTTCAAAAATTAACTACCTAAACCCTTAATTATCTTTTATATTAAGAAGGTATTTCCTGATATTTGGTCATTTTTGTAAATTTTGCGATAGGTTGATTAAACCAGTGCTTGGAAACTAAAAATTATTGATTTTCCGCAAAACGTATTAAACGAAACAAAAGATGGCGTCAGTCAATCATTTTGAATTAATTTGCAAAATTTGGATCTTACCGAAGAAACTGAATTTCAAAACATATGAGAGCAGGGTATCAAATGACTGAGAAGCACGTTCAGACCTACACACGTATAGAAAGACTCCGTTGAGTCTTATTGCAAGGGCATATTTATTGACGTTCTTATAACATTATAAAAGCAAATGGTAAGTACTTACATCACCCATAGTCCACCTTATAGTGACCAGGTCGGTCGACGCATTCATAGCTGTTTATTTCCAATTTTCTTTAAAAGTAATAAACAAATTTTATTACCTCTCCGAGGGGTCTTTGTACCCTAGGAGGGGTTATAATAATAATAAAAAAAATAATAATCAGCTATGCTAATACCCAAGTCATCGAGCGACTTTTAAAGCCTTTATTAATTCAGATGGCCGGGTTACAATGCGTAGTAGGGTGGTGGAAAGCCCTGCAAGCCAAGCGAGCCAACAGCTCCCTACACTAACTGTTACCGTTAACCTCAACACCAGCGTGTATGTCTGTCTGTCTGTCAGGCCTGCGAACGCGTGCGCATTTTCGGGGCAAAGGGTAATCCATGCGTACCCAGTTTCTTAGAATCAGGGAAAAGGTTTTTCGAAAAGCACCCTCTTTTTGTCATTGGGTGAAGTATAATTTTTCAGTTGGCCGGGATTCGAACCCGAGCGCTCTTGCACGACAGGTGAGCGTTCTACCGCAGAAACACGGATACAGTTACGAGTCACTGAATATTAACAACTCTTCCGAGGAGAGGTGTATTTTGGGTTGCCAACTTGTTTTTAATTACAAGTTGTAAAAAGTTATTATCCCGCGAGAAGCGATGTTTTGGAATTTTTCGATGAATGCGAATAAGGCTAAATGTGCAGAGCATATAACAAGGAAAATACGAAAAACAGAATCCTAGAGCAATGGAATTTCTTATAATTTGGTGTTTTTAAACGTACTTTCCACAAGCATATATTCACCGCCCATTTATTAAATTCGTTTTCTTTAATTTACTTTTAAAACAAACATTTTTGACAAGTTTTTTAATGAAGTCTATGCGCTGAAATACATATTGGTAACATACCGCATGAATAAGACCAATACCATCCAATTTCCAATATCATATAATGACTCGCACACCCAGGAAATCTTTGACTGCGTTAGAAATCTTAGATATCCAAATATCCACACCAAATGTATTTACAAGAAGCAAAAACCTTACCATCAACCAAGCACAGAGAGCCACTAGACTAACCGACAGCTCTCAAAGCAATAAACGTTAAATTATCGCCTTTGCATTAACACAACAATATATAGGTCGATAATAAAACCCGTAAATAAATAACAAAAAACTAACAAAGTGGACCATTCACAGGGTCTACCCTTTAACCCTCTTATCTCGGCTGACTGCGCTAAAACAAGATTTGACCTTTAAAATTGCATACGTAAAAAATGTAGACTTTTAAAACCATAAATATACCCTTTCGCTAAGCTGAGTTTATAATTTTCAAATAAGAGGTGGTTCTGTGGTAGAACATTCGCCTGTCGTGTAGAAGGGCTCGGGTTCGAAACCTGGGCGGCGCTTTCGTTTTTAATCAACAGAGAATACGCTACAGTAGAATTACTTCGATGCAATAATTTAAATGGAAAAGGAAATTTCGTTCTATTTAATAACCACCGAAATTTAATACTCTGTTAATTTGTAATAAACGCTTCCGTTAACACTTAAGGTCTAATTTTCGGTAAAGCGTAATAAGTGTCGGTGGTTCTGTGGTAGAACGTCCGCCTTTTAAACACGAGGTTTCGGGTTCAAATCCTGCCTAATGCGATCATAAATTGTGACTTAAACGGATACCGTAAAAAATTGGTGGAAAAACTGCCATTTGGACGTTGAGACGTTTATCGTAACCCATAGCACTCGGTCCGTCCCAAAAGTCAATAAAAAGAAGTTGAAGAGCAAAGACGCATATGAAAATTCAACACTCACAACCGCCATAACACAAACTCAACACATACAAACGCCATAACAAACAAACTCAACATTCCTACACTACATATAAACATTGCAGCAAATTCCCATTACAACTGAGCCGAAACTGACGCGACGGTGAGCGTTAACGAAAATAACCACCAAACCGCAACTTTACCCGTTAACGCTCACCGTCAGACGGTGGTTTTGCCAACCTTTAAACACGATTTCACGACTTTTCACCGGTAACGCGTATTTTACTTTGTCCCCGGTAACGCGTTTTGGACACGGACACGGACACGGACACGGACACACGCACGCACGCACGCACGCACACGCACACGCACACGCACACGCACACGCACACGCACACGCACACGCACACGCACACGCACACGCACACGCACACGCACACCCACATTAACTTAATTGTTAGTTCGGTTCATACTTCGTAAGCATAATACTCCGATAAGTGTCACACTTATTTGTTTCTTTTGGTCATATTAGAACGGCCTCCGATAAGTGTCTCACTTATTGTGAGTTCGGGTCATACGTTGTAAGCATAATACTCCGATAAGTTTCACACTTATTTGTTACTTTTGGTCATATTAGAACGGCCTCCAATAAGTGTCACACTTATTTGTTACTTTTGGTCATATTAGAACGGCCTCCGATAAGTGTCACACTTATTTGTTACTTTTGGTCATATTAGAACGGCCTCCGATAAGTGTCACACTTATTGTTACTTTGGGTCATACGTTTATGCATAATACTCCGATAAGTGTCACACTTATTTGTTACTTTTGGTCTTATTAGAACGGCCTCCGATAAGTGTCACATTTATTTGTTACTTTTGGTCATATTAGAACGGCCTCCGATAAGTGTCACACTTATTTGTTACTTTGGGTCATATTACAACGGCCAGAGGGAAATTCGCGTAAAGTCTCTATAACCACAGGTATTTCCAATGTTGGAGTTGATGGGGGTACTTGTACGCTATCCAAAAAAACCTTACTAAGAATTAAAATTAAGCAACGAAATTGCAATTCTAGGTTATATGTAAACCACAGCTATTCAAAAATATAACTTTCATGTAAATCGGACTTAAATTAAGGAACGTTATGTCGACTTTCAGGCGGAAATATAAAACCACGAACATTGGGGTCCGGTAAATAACCCCGAAAACTATACTTAAATTTAATATTTACTGATATAACCGAAGTTGTAGTTCAACTGAATCCTAACCTATCCAATAATATATTTTTTAACGTTATCGGACTTAATTTTAAAGAAAATATCTACCACATAAAGGAAATCACCGAAAATAGTAAATTGGGCAAATGCCCAACTTCTTGGGCTCCGATTTGAAAACTTTATGAAAGGCTATCAATGGCGATGTCTGTACATTCGAACGAGATATCATTGACTCTTCTAGCCCTAACCGTTGAAGAGGTATGCGCGACACGGTGGCATCGGCGGCATCGGCATCGGCAACGGCTACACTGTACGTGAGACTAATACACACAAATCCTTAGGATTGTGTGAAAACCAGCGTTACTGCATCGTACATTTAAAAAAAAAAAGTTATAAAATATTCTTAGAGAATTATAATTATTGTAATACCATGGTACCATTTGATTTTTATTTCATTGGCCGCATTAATTTTTAATAGTGTCGCGTCTTATGTTTTTAATTTCAATAAATTAATCACTTTTTAAACATCAAAATATTTCGTCTTAACTAGTACGTAATAATCAGATCCTTAATCAGTGTCTCCAGAATTGGTTTAATTATTTTTGTAAACGAATGAAGAGAGCCGGTTGCAATAAGGGTCTTATTGACCTTTTTATATTCGGATTTTACAACGATGGAATTATCTTTACGAAAAACGAAATATTTTCAAACCCAAAATCGTATTTATCTGAGAGAATGTAAAACCGTCTTAACATTTCATTCTGTCGATGTTAATGCAATTTTTAAATAATATTGTTTTCCGGATACGGGTCTAGGTCGTTTCTAATAAAAATTGGTCGGTTTTGTGCTCAAACTATCCAGATATTTAAATTTAAACATTTAAATAAAGTTATATACAATACTAGCAAGTTTTAAATAAAATGTTACTCGTTACTTACACGGTAAATGTTCTAAGAGAAATACACCCACGCAGAACCAAAATTACAAGATCGCAAGCTCTCTGTAAATAGTTGAACATGTTTTAAATAAAATAAGTAATCACCCCTTTATTATATTAAACTAAACGACAAAGTAAAATAAAAGGTACGCATCGATTAGTTTTAAGGATTCGCGCTTTTAATATTCTCCGTAATCGGAACCGCGATCGATTTCGTTATTTTCTTCTTTTTGTGCTGAAAATTTTAAGTCCAGCTCAACACGGGCCAAATTAAATTACTCGGAGGATTGTGGTGGGCTAATAATGCATTTATATTTTTGGCAATGGAAAATGTTGCATTTATTTCAAAAACCAGAGAAACGTACCGATATGTTCCTCCTATTCCAGGTTCCATTCTTGATATGTAATGTTAATTGCGTTGGATTTATGCGTTTTGAAGTCAATACTGCATTATCCAAAGAGCAATTTTCAGATGAACAGGTACGCTCATATCAAATGCAGGTAAATTGAAGTAGTTAATCGAACAATGCGTCACACGTTAGATTAAAATCATCATTTGGACGATTGAGGGTTTCCCTGGATGATTTGTTTCCAGCCGAGCCGAGCAAAGAAATAACTCAGAACGCATATATTTCTGAGCTTAGATAGTAATTACGCCCTTTTTAAATGTACGAATAGTTTCCACCCTGTTGCCATGGAAATAACTTTGTTGTGATCCTAAATTATTAAACGGAAACACATATGAGATTTATTCAAATCCAATAGTTTCTTAGCTGTTGTATAAAATTGGTGATTTCAGTCTCAAACGATTGAACTTGTCAAATCTTAACCCCCCATGGGCAAAACACCAAAAGTGAATTTAAGCAGACCCGAAGGAAATAACATAAATCTCTTATATAAAATGGCTGACCTTCACTTTCATTATATCTCTCCTTCGAAATAAAAGTCTGCACACCAACAACCGTCTCTCCGTCCTGCAGGACATAAGTCAACCACCTGTGTGAAGATGGAGAAAACGTTTTGGTATAAAGGGATGATTTAATATTTTTTTACATTGGTACGTATTCTCACGTAAAACCCGTAAACGATATGCTAAAAAAAGAAATCATTATTGATAACAACAGAAACGGAACCCAATTTTACAAAATTTGACGGACATTTCACTTCACAGAATCCCCACATGTCAATTATTTTAATTAAAAAAAATCCAATCACTCTATTCAGCTGTTCCGATTTTTGCTTTTAAATTGGTTCTCAAAATTTGCAATAATATTTTGAGGTTTTTCGTCTCTCGGGTTAGTTCTTTAGGCCTTTTGTGGTTTATTTAAAAAAAAATTATATATTTTCCCCAGAGAGAAGCAAGGGAATATTTCAGAAAAAGAAAATAATTTTATACATTAAATTTTAACAGGCATATAAGGAAAATTCTAAAATTATAGCGCAATTCGTAAATTAGTAAGGAATTGCTTCTACTCTTCTCCTCGGGCATCATGCCTTAAATCTACGACAGTATTATTTGCCAAAGAGCGTAAATATTAGTCGGCCAAATGAACGGCTCATTTGACCGACTGTTATACAACAGCCTGTCCTATACAAGGTGGTTTTTTTCGCCTGTCCGAGGACAAAATGTTTAAACTTTTTAACCTAAAACGTTTTATTCGCCTGTTCTCAGGGTAAGATTTACCCTATCCCGAATTTTGTTCCAGAGCTTAAAGGATACACTTTTTACTCCACCTCAAAAGGAGGTGTAGAGGGAGTTATCTAGCTTATAAAGAAAATTTTCTGCTTTACTTTCGGTTCACGAAAACATGACGGATTTTGAACATCTTCATATGTGGCAAGCTTTTATTTAGGAAAATCTAATTGTTAAAAGCTATTTAATGACTTTAAAAGTCACTTAATGACTTAAAAAAGGTGGTGTCTAGCTGATTATTATTATTATTAAAAAATATGAAAAATGAGTCATATATTGATGACCTCATCACAGCTCGCCATCTTAAAACAAAACTACGGCTGCTACGGCAAATAAATAGCCTTTAACCTATAACCTCCAACACTTATTTTTCGTCCAGATTGAGTTGCAGTAAAATGACGTCATATAGCTACACTTTTTATTCTGCTAAAAAAACCAGGACATGCGAAAAAACCACCTACTATATCTTTAGTGTTAGGTGGATTTATAAAACGGGCAATGTATTCGAAGTACGGCGCCTGACAGCGACGCGCACTCACTTCGCTTTAGCGCTGGTGGGCCGGACCGGCGCCCCCAAGCCCCGTTATTTATAGTTAGAAGAAACCACCTATGGACTGTGAGAAGGATGATCAAATACGCGAAAAAGTAGATTAGTCCATAATTAAAAGGGATAATATAGCTAAATCCTAAACAAATTTGAAGAAATTAAAAAACTTACTACTAACTCGTACCCAATAGGTCTTCGAGCAAAAAACGCGAAACTCGGATCAAATAGATCTTCGAGTAATAAACTAAATTAAAATTAAATAAAATAGCCAGAAATTCCAACGGTAGACCGGTTTCGTTCTATTTGGAACTCATCAGTACCGTGCGGGAAATCTGGCTGGCGACTGTCAAATCTAAAGGAGAAACAAAGCCTAAACATTTAAAATTTCAAAACGCGTTGCATATAGCAACGGAAAGCCGAAAAGGGGGGAGAGTGGTGGAGAATAGAATATACGATAAGTTAAGTTAGAAGAAACCACCTATGGACTGTGAGAAGGATGATCAAATACGCGAAAAAGTAGATTAGTCCATAATTAAAAGGGATAATATAGCTAAATCCTAAAAAAATTTGAAGAAATTAAAAAACTTACTACTAACTCGTACCCAATGCTATCGGCCAATACCAGCTTCAAATAAAATATAAAGACTTGGGAACGCAGCGAAAAGATTTGGATGTTTTAGCTACGCATGGTTTTATTTGCATCGGCATGATCTTTGCATTGGTAGTTTCGTTGTGCCTGCCGCTCATTTTCTCCGCATTTCCGCACCCAATTAGTGAAGAAGAAACAGATCGTGGTTATTTGCAAACTAGCAACATTAAATGCGACCATCACTCATGGTAGAATGTCATATTTATGTTAATAGACTCGATTTTTGGTGAACTTCTTCCAAGAAGGAACCCAACTTTCTTTAGATGGGAGCTTACTCATCCTATGCCTGGCGAAGTTACTGAATTATTTCCAGCGAAACGTGAATTTATTCATTTGTCACGTCAATTTTATTCGGTGTTTGACATCTTTTACTAAAACTCTGCCAGTGCCGCAACGTTTTTTTTTAATCAGAATGAAATTTTAGTTAAAACGGAAGTCGATGGTTTCTTTGGGTCGTGTAACCGTTACATATATTTTAATATAAAATAACGGTTTCAGGAAAATCTTGGTGCACTTCGGATTTATTTCAAGGGGGCCTGATGTGTTTATTAGGTTTTTAAATAAATTTTCTATGTTGCAATCTTATAACGACTAAGATAGTTTGTCATTCCTTAATGGCCCCGTAAATAGTTTTAATTGATAAGATTATTTAAACATTAATTGCAAAAATGTTTGACCTCAATCAAGTCAGTTAAATGCGTTGCATTAACAATATTCATAATCAAGTCTTTTCTGGCGACCAAGTCTTCGACTGTGTTTATGAAAGACCATTTTTCGACAATAAGAGTTCCTTTCAAGTTTCCACAATAAGCTTTCATCAGAACAAAAGTAGCTATCAGCCAGCCATAGAAAGTAAATCTCAAAGTTAGACGTTTAGAACGAAAAATAATACTCACCATTTTGCAATAAATGCGATAAATAAAACCAGACGTTTTTTAAAGAATTGAGCACAAATCTCCTCAATCGAACCATTGACCGTTTACTTGAAAGAGGCAACAACGATAAGATTATCACGAACAAAGAAGTCGCCATCCACACTTCCCAGGACAGTCCTAGGATCGAGTACTGACTCTGGCCTCGATCTTTTCCGGCTTTAACCGAGGACACGAGTATGTAGCTTCCGCTTTGACATGGGTTACTTCGGTGCACGGCATCAAAAGAAAAAGTGCTCGTTAAAAAGTAAGCTCCGGTATCAACTAACTACAAAATTTAAGATAAATATTATTAAAAATATAGTAAACTGAAAATATATTGAAGTAATTTTTTATTAAAATTTATTTAATTTAAGGATTTTCGTAAGTTGACATCAAGCTCTAAGCTATCTTTAACGTTAAATCGCTTTAGATTGAAATTAAAACTGAAAAAAAAAGTTAAAACAATTTTATGGCAACCCAAAGAGCAAAGCTATTTAGCAATCTTGATCACATTTTTTAATGGCCAATTTGACGATTAAGAAAAAACCCTACTTTCTTTCTAACTTGGTTTCATCAAAAAAACTCATATAAGCTACATCGGGCAATCATAAAACATATTACGCCCTCAATATAAATCGAGTTAATCGGTTCACAAAAATTATTACGTTGTTCTTTGCCTGACGAAAATCTCTTCATATTAAAAGATATGAGTTGTGTTTAATTAAATACATTTTAAGGTTAAACATTATTTTTTTCAACGACTTTGAAAACATTTAAAAGTAAAATTTTACAAGTGTAAAGATTATCTTACATTTAAATGTATTGCTTTTTGTAAGAACGGAATTTTTTTTTCTCTATATTTTAGCTTTGACCTAATATATTCCCTGCTGATATACTGAAGTCTATAAAAAAGAAATCATATTATAGCGTTCTTATTTCTAATAAGTAATACTCTCTTTATTTTTGACATTTACTATTTTCCCAATCGTTACATTTCAGTGGTAGTAATTTTTCCAACGATCATATCAATCATAACGTGGTAGGGATTGACCAATCTCAGAGATTTGTAACAAGACTTTTGAACTGTCAGGTAAAAATACCGGATACATTTTCAACGCCAGCCTTTTTGATGGAACAACCAAGGCTTATTGATAATTGAAAGAATGATGAAATGATTAATAATGCTTATATTGTTGAAATAATTACAAAAATTTTGAATCGGAACATAAAAGTTTATGTATTAAAAACAAAATTTCTATCAAACTTTAGCTATTTTGTAATCAAATGCCAAAAGCGTGTTATTGCTAGTATGTATCCCCACCAAACTAGCCTGGTAGTATTTTTAACCAACGAAAGACGACTTTCATTAACGGAAATCGTTGTGTCAAACTTAAGTCATATTTTTACTTTTGCTATTTCATAGCAATCGTAACACAAGCAACTCAGTTAAAGGTGTTTATACATTTATGTATAATTTCTTCATAATTACCTAGCTTATGCATAAGTTAATTTATTGAAGGGCCCCACTGGTGTTTGAAAAATTAACCTAGAAAATCAGGTAGCAGACGACGTGTCGTAGCTTTTCCTATGTCAGTGACTCGCGCGCAAACTGACGAATTTCACACGCCGATGGGGCCCTTTAAGTAATGAAATGGCGCTACCGGTTAATGGCATTTTTCATTAACGTGGATTACAACGTTATATTCAACGGTCATTCTGAAATAGAGATTTAGCACTGCAAAAAATTGGTTCGATTATTGAGGCTCAACAGTAAATCTTTTACTTCAAGAGCAGACAATTTGACATTTTTGTCTACTATTATATTGAAGTAAATTTGTAGCTCTCATTTTCTTTAAACCACGGAAAGAAACAAAACACGCAGAAGTCACTAAGCGGAACTCCTTTCTGAAGATAAAGAATAATTTGTGTTTTCAAAGATAACTTAACCCTGTAACTTTTGGGAGTAAAATATTATTTCACAAAAATAACGCTAAGTTAGAGGTTATGGTTCAGCACCCGGCTGAAATAAGTATCGAATGGCAGCTTTGGAAGGCATCGAAATAATAGGATCTTCTAGGCGCTGAATTTGATTTTTATATCGTTACTGTAATACGTTTTATATAAAGCAACAGGCAGCTTCAAACGAAATCCCACTGGTGCTTTCGAGCACTACACCAAAACACCCCTTTTGCAGTATCTCCTCCATATACCACCGAAAATCAATAAGACACATGGCGTAATAGTTCTCAAAAGGGTTATGTCATTGAAGTTCTCAAATGGTTTCCACTAACCTGATGTTGGGCAGATTATGTAAAACGAGCTGAAGTAGGAGGAATGCAGGCTCGTAATATGGATCATTCCTCTTTCTGTAGAACGCGTGAACCCATTTTGGCGCAGACCTCAAAAATATAATTTTTTTAATACATTTTGAAGCCCTTCTATCAATTTTAAGTTTTAAATTCCAATAAAGTTAAAAGATTATTCATATAATATTTTTATACCAAATAGTTTTGTCCATTTACAGAAATGGAGACATTTTGCTAAATATAAAGAATTATCCCAAGAAATACGAAGTTACTTATTTTTGAACAACTGAAAATTAACTCGTGAATTCTCTAAAATTCCATTTGTAATATTAAATCGAGATAACGCATGTTTCCGACAGATTATAAAATGTCTCTTGATGTTTTTAAATTTTTAAATATCTCAGCTACTGGAGATAGGTATCTGAGTTTTGCCCCTGTCTGATGCCTGACCAAATAGGTTTGTATAAGCTTAAATCGCTCAAAAAACATAGCCACCCTGATCAGACTACCTCGGCGCCTCACCCCTGGTTAGCTGCTACTAAGCCCGGGTCTTGGGTACTAGGCCCTACTTTTCCAAAGTGTATTTTGCGAAATAAAAAACTTCCTCCGTCATCTTCCTTTAGCTCAAGTACAAAAAGACGGCACCAAAAAGTTCTTGGGCATGGGGGCCCTTAAGTTATTTTTCCAACCCTGGGCCGAATGACCCAACTTGCTTAATTTTATTATTTATGATCTTTGCCATTCTTTGGCTAAATTACAGTAGCCCAACCAAAATTAACCCACCAAAAAGAGAGCCTTTCTAAATTTAAAGGGAGTATAACCCAAAATAAAAATTTAAAAAAAATCCCACGAGGTTCTGATTTAGACGTTAATCTTCTAAGCTCCTCGCCAGCTCCTCTGAATCAAGCGCTTGGAAAGAGAGAGAATTGCGCGACTCACCTATCTTAACTTAGGTGCAAAGTTTCAAAAAATTAACTAGCTAACTGTTTTTCAATCTTGTATATTAAGAAGGTATTTCCTGATATTTGGGCATATTTTGAAATTCTGCGATAGCTTGATTAAACTAGTGCTTGGGAAATAAAAATTAATGATTTGCCGCAAAAATTTTTTAACGAAACAAAAGATGGCGTCAGTCAACCATTTTGGTTTAATATCAAAAATTTCAATCTTACCGAAGAAACTGAATTAAAAAACATGTGATAGCAAGGTATCACGTATAGAAAGACGCCATTGAGTCTAATTGCAAGGGTATAGATGGGCACTTTCTTAAAACATTATATTGGCAAATTGTAGTTCTTACATCACTCAAAGTCCACCTTATAGTGACCAGTTCCGACGCATTCATTGCTGTGTATTTCTAATTTTCTATAAAAGTAATAAAAAAGTTGTTAAATCGGGGGATGACAATAAAGGAGCGGTGACCAACTTATCTTTCAAGACATTGAAAGAGTGTTCCTGGGCTTTACCCCACGACCAACCCACGTCGTTTTGAAGCAAACTATTAAGCGGCGCAGCTATCTTTGAAAAATTCTCAATGAACCGCCGATAGTAAGAAGCCATCCCCAAAAACCTTCTTAATTGGCGAACATTGCGCGGAGTGGGAAACTCACGCATTGTGGCCGTTTTCTCCGGGTCTACCGACACTCCCGACGATGACACAATTTGCCCTAAAATTTTAGTTTCGGGTTTGCAAAAGTGGGTTTTGGACGCTTTAATTTTTAAACCTGCCCTCATGAGTCTGTCAAACACTTCGGCTAAAACCTGGATATGGCTGTTAAAATCCGCGGAAGCAACTATAATGACGTCCAGATATGCGCAGACTCCATGCTGAGTTAAGTCCATAAATAAACTATTAACCATACGTTGAAACGTACTTGGCGCTCCCGTGAGCCCGAACATTAACACCTTGGGGCGAAATAGCCCACGATGGGTCACGAAGGCCGCCACGTCTCGGTCACCTTCAAACAATGGGACCTGATGGTAACCACTGCGCATATCTAGAGTCGTTATGTATTTTGGGCAGAGCATCGAATCGAGAATATCGTCGATTCTGGGGAACGGATATTTGTCCTGGCGAGTCAAACCATTTAGAACTTTATAATCAATGCACATTCGGGGGGCACCATCGTGCTTTTTCACTATAACAACGGGAGCAGCCCACGGTGAACTGCACGGCTCGATTTGATCTTGCTCGAGCATTTCATCTATTAGCTCATCAATAACCTGCCGTTTGGCGGGGGGATAACGGAAGTGGGCTCGAGCAAACGGCCGGCACTCTTTTTCAACTTCTATATAATGCTGGGCACAGTTCGTTCTCTCTGGCCGTGTAGAGAATATGCTTACATAATCATAACTAGATTTTCCAACTTTATTTTCTCTTCGCCTACCAGGCATTCATCTAACGCGTTCCTAATGCCGTACAAAACGGTAAAATCATTCACAAATTCGGCCGTCAGGACGGGACCAATAGCGGAACATCCATGGGGAAGGTTAATCACCTTTTTACTAAACTGAAACTTATCAACACAACTATCACCAAACGAATAATTACCTTTCCCATAGTCAACAACCATGGCAACTTCACCTAGCAAGTCCCGTCCCAAAATGCACGAATAAGCTAAGTTATCAACATAAACGCCCTGAAAATTTAAATTATTTTTCGGTAAACCAAACGGAACCGTAACCAAACCCTGGGTAGACATCAAAGTCGAGTCTGGTTGACATAATGCGATGTTATGGTTAGTAGTGGGGTATCCCTGGGCTTCTAAAATGGGTTTAAAAGCGCTGTTAATTATGGTATGGGACGACCCAGGGTCTACCACCGCCGCTCACGGAAGTGTCCCAATAAAAATATCAATGAAATCTTGGCCGCCTGTCAACAGAGACGGACCCCTTATACAATGACTTTCCGCGCGCTTCCCCGAACTATCATTATCTATTGCTGAGACGCGGACGAGCCCGCGGGGCTTCTTTTTGGGGTGTCCGCTCGCCCGTTTCCCGAAATACTCCTACCCCCTCTTCTCTTCGTGCAAAACATAGCTTTATGGCCGACTTCGTTACAGTTATAGCAAGTCATGTTAGGGTTGAAGTATACGCCATCCTTAAAGAAGGTCGAGGGATCTGGCGCCGCGGGGGGATTAGCTGCGGGGCGAGCTCTCCTACTACAATTCCGAGAAAGATGGCCGGACTGGCCGCAGGTGTAACAGCTTAAGCCGGAATCACTAGGAAGCGAGGGGGGGCGAGTCCCATACAACGTATTATTGAAAGGGGGGTTCCTAGGCGGCGCTTGGTACCCAGATTCAGCAGTGTGAGCCATCGGGGATAAACGTTCAACCGCTTCCGCACTGTCTATCAAATCTCTTAAGTTATTGAAAACCTTTGTTGTCAAATGAATTTTTAATTCAGGCCTCAAATTACGAAATACTAATCTAGCTTGTTCCGCCGGACAAAGGGGAACGTTTAGCTGCCCAAAACAAACCTGCATACGTGATGTAAACGAATTTACACCCTCATTGAGACCTCATTTCATATCGGCTAATTTATCCTTAACGTAGTTATCGTTAGCCGCCCTTTCGAAAGTACGGCGCAAATTCATTCCAACTACTAAACGGGGGCTCCGAATGGAACCAATCCGCTGCCGGGCCGGTTAACCTATTAGGCATCCAACGATGGATAAAAACATGCTCGGGGTCATTGGTTGTGGCCATTACCTGTCGAGCTCTACGCAGAAAATCTTTGGGCCCTGGATCTGAAGCATTCCCCGCATAAGTAGGGGGCGGTAAGGGGTTAGTCCACACGAAGGATGAACTGGCCGACGGCATCGCACTAATTTGGAAGGGGGGAACATTTTGTTGTCCAACCGGAAAAGAGGACTGTAGGAGCTGTTGCATAGGGGCGTTAAAACTATGAAGAGCAGCGGGGGCAACAGCCAAGGGATTATTATTACTAACGACGGGGGGAGGGTTATGACAAATAACAGTGGAAGGATGAGGAATATTACTATGTCCCATTGGCAGAGGATTACTAACAACTAGGGGAGGATTGTTAAAAACTGGAGGGGCAGAATAATTACTAATACCAACGGACGAAATACTACCACCACTAGCAAGAGTATTACTAACAACAGTAGCTGCCGAACTACCGACAACGCACAGGGGGCATGACCAACAGAATTCGATGGTGGGTAATAGAAGGGGAAACACTGACAACACTAGCAACATAAGGAGGCGGGGGCGGCGCAGCGGGTTGCATCCCCGCTATAACGCCCTGTATAGCAACTTGAGCCGCCGATAGAGAATTTAATTGCGCCATTATACGATCCAGAACATCTGAGCTTATTGACACCATCTGAGCGCCCCCCGCCGGAACTTGGCAACCTCCCGGAGAACGGGGGCTAGCAACAACCGTAACACTACCACTACTTTGAGCATTAATAGCATTCACCAAACCCGAACTGGGGGTTAGCGGAAGTGGACCATTATTTCCTGACATACTCTGAGTGTTACCAGTAGCCAACTGATTATTACCGGTCAGAACAGGAGAAGCCGGACGAGAGGAGTTAGGGGTACGCGTCAAACCCATGGGTAAATCGAGGGACGAAACTGACACGTCCGTTATACTATCAAAATGATGAAATGCTCTAAAACAATCGACACAACTATAATCACCGCTAATCCAAGGAGTACACTGTGGGTGCATCAAACTTCCAACAACATCAACGACAACTAAACACAACAACCAACCAATAAAACAAACAGCGAAACTAACCCACCAAGTATACCCTAGCACCAACGATTTCCTACAGCTACTTAACTCTTAGACCATAACCACTAGCACCTCTACGCCAGTTCCTCAGCGTAATAAAGTGTATAAAGGGGGGAAAAAACGGGTAAAATTGTCATAAACAGACGCAAGCAACCTGTACAAATGGAGACAAATCAAACGGAGCTAAGTTAATAAACATCGTATATCGGGCAGCTATAACCGTCAACTGTGGTATTTCATACCATAATTAACAGCGCTTTCAAACCCCTTTTAGAAGCCCAGGGATACCCCACTACTAACCATAACACCGCATTATGTCAACCAGACTCGACTTTGATGTCTACCCAGGGTTTGGTTACGGTTCCGTTTGGTTTACCGAAAAAGAATTCAAATTTTCAGGGCGTTTATGTTGATAACTTAGCTTATTCGTGCATTTTGGGACGGGACTTGCTATGTGAAGTTGCCATGGTTGTTGACTATGGGAAAGGTAATTATTCGTTTGGTGATAGTTGTGTTGATAAGTTTCAGTTTAGTAAAAAGGTGATTAACCTTCCCCATGGATGTTCCGCTATTGGTCCCCTCCTGACGGCCGAATTTGTGAATGATTTTACCGATTTTTACGGCATTAGGAACGCGTTAGATGAATGCCTGGTAGGCGAAGAAAAAATAAAGTTGGAAAATCTAGTTATGAAGTATGAAAGCATATTCTCTTCACGGCCAGGGAGAACGAACTGTGCCCAGCATTATATAGAAGTTGAAAAAGGGTGCCGGCCGTTTGCTCGAGCCCCCTTCCGTTATCCCCCCGCCAAACGGCAGGTTATTGATGAGCTGATAGATGAAATGCTCGAGCAAGATCAAATCGAGCCGTGCAGTTCACCGTGGGCCGCTCCCGTTGTTATAGTGAAAAAGCACGATGGTGCCCCCCGAATGTGCATTGATTATAAAGTTCTAAATGGTTTGACTCGCAAGGACAAATATCCGTTCCGGCCAGAATCGACGATATTCTCGATTCGATGCTCTGCCCAAAATACATAACGACTCTAGATATGCGCAGTGGTTACCATCAGGTCCCATTGTTTGAAGGTGACCGAGACGTGGCGGCCTTCGTGACCCATCGTGGGCTATTTCGCCCCAAGGTGTTAATGTTCGGGCTCACGGGAGCGCCAAGTACGTTTCAACGTATGGTTAATAGTTTATTTATGGACTTAACTCAGCATGGAGTCTGCGCATATCTGGACGACATTAAAGTTGCTTCCGCGGATTTTAACAGCCATATCCAGGTTTTAGCCGAAGTGTTTGACAGACTCATGAGGGCAGGTTTAAAAATTAAAGCGTCCAAAACCCACTTTTGCAAACCCGAAAGTAAAATTTTAGGGCACATTGTGTCATCGTCGGGAGTGTCGGTAGACCCGGAGAAAACGGCCACAATGCGTGAGTTTCCCACTCCGCGCAATGTTCGCCAATTAAGAAGGTTTTTGGGGATGGCTTCTTACTATCGGCGGTTCATTGGGAATTTTTCAAAGATAGCTGCGCCGCTTAATAGTTTGATGCAAAACGACGTGGGTTGGTCGTGGGGTAAAGCCCAGGAACACTCTTTCAATGTCTTGAAAGATAAGTTGGTCACCGCTCCTTTATTGTCGTCCCCCGATTACAATTATCCTTTCGTGATTCACTGCGATGCGTCTGGCAAAGATCTCGGCTGTGTCTTGTCACAGGTAATAGAAAAAAAAAGCTACGTGATACAATATGCTTCTCGGTCCCTTAGTCCCGCTGAGATAAAATACTCCACCACCGAAAGGGAATGCTTGGGGGTCGTTTACGCCGGTGAAAAGTTTAGGCCCTATATAGAAGGAGCGAAGTTTGAGATCTATACCGATCACAGTAGTCTGAAATGGCTCCTCACCGCCCCTGACCCCACTGGAAAGTTCGCCAGGTGGAACAGCCGCCTCCAGGCGTTTGATTTTTCCATTCATCACGTCCCGGGAAAGGATAATGCCGTCGCCGACGCGCTCTCGAGAATCCCCGAATGTGTACCGACCGAGGCTGGGCAAGTCGCGGCGATAGCTAGCGCCCCCGCCCCCCAACGCTGCGTTCTGTATGAAAAACAGGAATTAATAGATACCCAAGCGAATAACCCAAAAATCGGTGCCTTGATTTTGTATTTAGACCATAATGTAATGCCAGAGTTTTTCTCAGTTAAACAATGGATTGAAAAAGTTGCCCCGAAGTGTGATATTCGAAATAAAATAGTTTACCAGGATGTAGGAAAAGGCAAAGATTGCGATACTTAAAAAGTTATAGCACCCGATTCTCTGAAGGCTAGAATTTTACACGTCAGCCATGATATTCCGGCTTCCGGTCATTTTGGGGTTAAGAAAACTCTAGCGAGAATTCGAAAGCAGTGTACGTGGCAGGGTTTAACAAAAGATGTTTACGATTATTGTAGGTCATGCGCGGTGTGTCAGGCTCATAAAGTTTCGCCACAATTACCGGCAGGGTTGATGAAATCGAATAGTACGACGGAACCATGGGAGTGTATTTCTATTGATATTAAAGGTCCCTATCCCCGCAGTAGGCATGGTTTTCGCTACATTTTAGTGGTTACCGACTATTTGATTAAATGGGTTGAGATTTTTCCCCTGCGGCAGGCTACCACCCGCCGCATAGTGAAACACCTGGTTGACGACGTTTTCTGTAGGTACGGTCTACCCGCTAAAGTGTTAAGCGACAATGGGTCCCAGTTTGTTTCGAAAATATTCAAAAGCGTGATGCAACAGATGAAAGTGACGCAACGGTTCACGTCACTGTACCACCCCCAGAGTAACATAACCGAGCGGTTTAATAGGACTATTGGTACGCAAATTGCCTCCTTCGTCCCGAGTGATCATAGAGACTGAGATGTCAATTTTCAACAGCACGCGTTGGCTATAAGATCGGCTATCCAGGAGTCTACTGGTTATACTCCTTCCGTTTTGATGTTTGGCCGAGAGGTTAGAACCCCGCTCGATTTGGTAACCGAGTCCGAGAACAGTCCCGATGACTTTTTAGATGTTGATAAGGTCAAATGTTACGGTATGAATCTCTTACCCCGAGTTAAGAAAGCCCTGGACCATGCGAGAAGTAACATGAAAAAGTCCCAAGAGCGACAAAAACGTTCTTTCGATAAGCGTCATAGGGACGTGGAGTTTAAGGAGGGCGATTTAGTTTTGCGTATGACGCACTTCCTATCCAATGCGGCGGAAAATCACTCGAAAAAGTTAGCCCCGCGGTTTGATGGACCCTACCGTATAGGAAAAAAGTTTAGTAAGCTAACGTATGGACTAGAGCTGATGAATGAAAAGCCATTAAAAGGCACATATCACGTCTCTCAGTTAAAACCGTTCGTTGCGCTCTGAGTTTCAGTTAGAGGCTAAAGACTTAAATCTAACCGACGCACCGTTAGATAACGATAAAAGTGAGGAACCATAGCGACGCGGTGGTCGTAGTTTAAGACCCCGCAATGCCGAAGGTCGAGCTACCTGTGGGTCCCGTTAGTCACCCTTAGCTTGGTGTACTTTTTTTTTAAATGAAAATTAAGTTTTCATCTGTTTTGGAAAAGTTGCGTGTGTCAGATATTTGTGGTTAATGGAGTTAGTTGTTTTTAATTTCTGTGGTACCATGTGGGTTGCATTAAGCATCTACAGCAAAGAGCCGGCTGTTGTACGTTTGGCTCGTTACCCGTTAATATGGGGTTAAGATTGCATTGAGATAGGTAAGGTTTGTTTTTGTGGTATAACATGACCCCTACTCTTTGTTGGTTTCGTGTTTCGTAATTTTATGTGTATTTCCACCCCCCTCCTTGGCGCCTGTACATAGCGAGATATCTCAATTTTTTTTTGCTTTAATGTGTAAATAATATAGTTATGGTGTCGTACTTGTTTCAATTGTTTTTCCGTCTGAGCTGTAGTTACTGTTAGTTCGCTGTTTTTACGCTTGCGATTTTGGCCATCTGTAGGCATATGTTACACCCTTTTTTTAAATTACGCTGTTTGGGATAAACCATGGTCGATTTCTTCCTGACTTGCTGCATTATATTTTTTGTTTTTCTCATTGAGGCTTATCTCAAATATGGTATCACGGGGACGTTCGACGCTTGTCGGGAGGAAGTTGTAACGCTATATTTAATTCCAAAATATTTATTTGCTTTTGGTACTATATTTTCGGTAAAATTCAATTTAGTTTTAGTTGGGAAAGTGGTCCTACGTGTGTGGCCAATTTCTGAGCTCGTGCTGGTCGCTGGGTGCAGTAATTGGTCTTGGATTTACGATCACTTTCTTCAACGCCTTTGTCAAAAGGGCCGTTTCTAGGAAGAGGTGACTCTGTAGGCCTAGGGGTCGCTCTACCTATTATACCCTGTCCTTATCTTTTACTTCGGAATTGGCGGTAGCTGCTTTCATTTCTCCCCTTCTTGAAATATATATCGATGAATTGTCAATCCCTTCTAAAAGCCGTCGTTCTATTTTTAGCCCTCGTTCTTAATTTATCGTAGTCATTCTTTCCAGTTTTTACATTCCTCCCAAGAAAATAAGGATTGCCAAGCTACTGTTAAAATATTTTCTAGTGTCCATTGTTGTTTAGTGTATTTTTGTTATTGTCGGGTTTTAAGGAGAAACTCCGCTCCTAGCTCCGCTTAATTGCTTTATTAGGGCCATAAATCGTGCGTGGCCCATATTCCCGGGTTTTCCCAGAAAACCCATCGTCACGAGCATTCCGCGAGCGGGGTCACCCCCGTTCGCCAATTGGGCAAAGGGAAGATCAGCCCCTTGGTTCCCATTCGGTCGCGGCGATGGTCAAGTGTTTTGATTCACATTGGCTCTAAACAAAACTGAGGTGTTGGGACCGAAAACGATAGAGAAGGCCGAGAAAAGAGTTCCGCATGATTTGATTGAACAAGTGCGCGGGAAAAATCCCATACTGTCGTCATCTCGGTCGCGATCCGAAAATCGGAAGACCAAGTCCGGGTCTCTTGCTCTTCGAGACAAGGTGGTTCGCGGCAAAACGCAACGGGAGAGTCGGCGCGGCGAAGCTGCAAAAAGCTCGCGTAATGAAGCGCTGGTGCGTGGCTTCCATCCGGTGTCCATAAGAGAATCAAGCGCAGAAGTTGGACCTTCGCTGAACTTAAGTATCTATGTGTATTTGTTTATTTGTCAATGATGAAGGTGGGCTAGGAGTGTGGGAGTTGTGTAAATGTAGTTTTCTCTCTGTTTTACAGTGTAAATAGTTTGTTTTGGATGTTTAAAGTGTATTTGTTTATCTGTAGTTGTTAGTGTGATGTATAATGGTTAGTCAGGTGTTTTATTTAGTTTAGTTGTTTTGTATTCAGGGTTAGTAAATAGTTGTTATCAAGCTAATGTTATATTTGAGTTCAATTAAAGTTTGGCAATCCTTATTACCGTATTTAATAATTTTAAAAGTAAGCTTAACCCCTAGACAGCAGCAATCGCTACCCCGAGTAACGAAGGGTATGCATCATTCCCGGGAGTTAAGGATACAATTGTAGCGACTCAGGGTAAGTTGGCTTTGGTTTCCCTGCAGACTAAGAAATAACGTTACAAACATCGCCACAAGCGGTGACCTATTTTTCAGCTTGCAGCTTTAAATAAATCAAACCTAAATTTATTTTGTATAGGTTCGAACAGTCGGTTGTTTCTTCCTCAGCTATTTTGGTAGCTAGTGGTTCTAAATCCATATTGAACTCCAAGGAGGTATCGTCGACTCCAGAACTTATATTCAAAGTGTCCTCGCTATATTCAAGATTAACTACTTATTGAACGGCCTAACGCCCGGATTACAAGAGAAAATGGTGCTCATGGGCCTGAACACCACCGCCGAATTCCTAGAGAAACTTCAACTGCTAGCTACCTTCACCAACCCTCCGCATACGTGTACCACCGGTACTAACAGAGTACTTGAACTTCTCACCACCGCTCTGTCTAGCAAAACCGCCATGAAATCCGAGATAGATACTACCGTGCCTCTACTGTCCCACCCCTCTCGAACGGACGAACTACAATCCCTTCGCCGTCTGATAGAAGACCTTCAAAAGGACGTGCAAGAACTGAAAAATTTTAACCGACCCAGGCCTTGATGGAATCTTCATTTGCGAATACGCCCGCCAGATGGTGGACTCTCTTCCACTAACTTTCACCGACGGAGTAGATTTACGACACCACATACTGGAGTATATCACCGAATAATGTTATAATTTTAAATATTTCAGTTTTCATTTACTTTTGTATATATTTTTTTATTTATATGTTTTTTCTTAAAATTATCGCCGGGGACGGCTCTACTCATGCGGGGGAGCTGTCGCGCTAGCTAGAGAATAGGCGGACAGACAACCAAACAATAAAATAAGAAGTCAGAAATGTAGCGAGCAGGAACAAAAGGACCAAGGTCGCTCGGCCACTATAAAAGCGGGGTCCCTCTCCAAGATCGGGACGTTCTCCCGGCGTAGGCCGAAGAAGGGACTAAAATCTGCACAAGCTCGGCCCTTCCGACGAGGCGACCTAACCTCCTGCTGCTAAAAGCGCGGGGACAGAGACTAAAATAGTCCGGCTCCGTGTGAAAAGCCTCCTACGTCGTGAGACTATCCCCGATGGTGACCCACCGCTCGCCATTGTATGAATAAAATAGTCTTAACTTAGAAACATTTGTCGTTACTCAAACTCCTACCGTAACAATTCTTTAATTTTTTGTGTTTTTATTTTATGGAAATACATACCTATTGAACTATAAATTTTTATTTCAATAGATATTTCTATAAAATAAAATGGATATAATACAAATACAAAATATGCTGCTGTTTCGTCACAAGACACAGCCTTATTAGTATGTTCTTCGCACGTGCGATTTGCACGTGCAGGAGTGAAACGTATATTCCTCGGGTCTGAAGCGCGCACTCTTAGACTTGTAAAAATTAGAGACTGTAACGTCAGAGCCACATTTAATCAAGAATGGCACGATACTTTGTAACCAGAACTATTTAAGGTTTTGTTGAGTTGACGAGTTAGGCCTTGTAAATGGACTTAATCAATACGTGTTGGCGCCATCTATCGTGTTATTTTAAAAGTAAACCTTAATATATATTGCAAAAGTGTCTGCTTATAGAAACCGATGGCGCCAATTCGATGGATAAGGTGAAACTTAAGTCTAATTCTCCTACTCAATCGCGAATCCCAGATTTGTTTGTGTCTCTAGTTCATATTCTACCTCATTGATCTTGACTATGCCAGTGGCTATTCTTTAGTAACCGGGACAACGGTAAATGATATAACGTAGAGCTTATGATGTGTTTTATTAACTAGACAAAACTACGTCTTAATACAAATATATTTTCAACGGAAAATGAAGTAACGTAAAACTACTGAAAATATATTTTATTAACTAGACAATACAACGGCTGAATATATATATTTTTTTACAAGTGCAAATATAGCTCCCGGTAATACATTGGTTCAGTTTTGCATATTGTATTGTAATATATTGGTTCAATATTACATATTGTACTTAATATATTGGTTCCATATTACATATTGTACTATAATATATTGGTTTAATGTAACATATTGTACTGCAATATATTGGTTCAATATTACATATTGTACTGCAATATATTGGTTCAATATTACATATTGTACTGTAAACTATATAAAAATAATTGTGGTGAAATAAAATGGTGGAAATGGAAAATAAAATTATCTTATATATAATCCTCAATGTTTGTGTGTTTGTGACTTCCGTGGACCGATCGACGACCGTCCCTAACTTTACTCCCCCCTCGTTCTCGGTCCTTCGCTCTCTCTCTCTTGAACCCGTTCCGGTTGCCCCTTCCTTTTTCGCCCTCCCGCAGCCGCTAATTACTCCCCGGCCAACAATTATTTTTTACCGTATTCTTTTTCGGTATTCTTTCGCGTATTGAAAGTAAGCGAGTTTTGCTTTTCGCCCGTATTTTTTAAGGTATTATTTTTCGGTATTCTTTCGAGTTTTGCTTTTCGCGTACCGTATTATTTTTGGTATTCTTTCGCGTATTGAAAGTTAGCGAGTTACTGAGTTTTGCTTTTCACCCATATTCTTTACCGTACTATTTTTCGGTATTCTTTCGCGTATTGCAAGTTAGCGAGTTTTGCTTTTCGCCCGTATTATTTACCTTATTATTTTTCGGTATTCTTTCGAGTTTTGCTTTTCGCGTACCTTATTATTTTTCGGTATTCTTTCGCGTATTGAAAGTTACCGAGTTTTGCTTTTCACCCGTATTCTTTACCGTATTATTTTTCGGTATTCTTTCGAGTATTGCTTTTCGCGAACCGTATTATTTTTCGGTTTTCTTTCGCGTATTGAAAGTTAGCGAGTTTTGCTTTTCGCCCGTATTCTTTACCGTATTATTTTTCGGTATTCTTTCGAGTTTTGCTTTTCCCGAATCGTATTATTTTTCGGTGTTCTTTCACGTATTGAAAGTTAGCGGGTTTTGCTTTTCACCCGTATTCTTTACCGTATTATTTTTCGGTATTCTTTCGAGTATTGCTTTTCGCGAACCGTATTATTTTTCGGTTTTCTTTCTGAAGAATCGTCAGAAGGAAATAAAAATACGAAGTTTTCTGAAGAAAGTTTTGTTATGGTGCCGTACTTTTATTACGTACAAATAAAAAAACCCCGGGCGAAGCCGGGTATTAAAGCTAGTTAAAAATAAAAAACAAATTAAGTTTTGTAAGGCCAACGGGTAGCGTTGAACATCTGTGGCCGACGGAAGTAATGTATAGGTAAAAATGTAGCCCAGATCACGTGGTCAACGGGTACATTTAAAATATGACCTAATCGTGTTTAATACACTTTATATATGCCTTTGCAGGGCGTACGCCTCTCTCCGCGTTAGTTAGTGCCTTCAGAGGCGCTGCTTGTTTGTTTGCTGGTGCGCTCGCACTCGACCCTCCTCCTCCTCTCTTATCAATTTCCGGTTTCGAATCACGTGGGTCGTGGAGATCCCGCGCGTTTAAGCTAAGGCTTAGCAATTGGACTTGAATAAACGATGATTTTAAACGATAACGACGAATTTATTGATGAAATGTTTAATGGTGTGTACTATTATCATTTTGTATTTCACTCTTCCTATCTGCCTCAAAATTATAAATTTTTGTAATTTAGACTGTGATGGCTTTTGGAATTGTAAATATGTTAGGTGACAAGGGCCTATTAATAGAAATTCATGCGATTATAAAAATAAGCAATTTCTACAATCAAAACAGGATAAATATAAAAACATAGTCAAAATTATAAATCCACGATGTTTTATGCTTTAGGGAAAACACACGGTAATTGGTTGATTATTTCTAATAATCTATTTACAAATAAAACACTAAATGCAAGACTTATTGAAGATGACAGAATAAGGCTAAACAAACGGCCCGATTCACCTCGACTATGACCCCGAGTCTGGAAAAAAATTGGGTTGGACAAATTTGCCAAGTTGAGCAAAAGCATAACAACTTTCTACACGAAAGAATTATCCGTGAACCAGGAAATGCCTCTGAAATCTTAAGTGCTGCCGAAGAAGGGGTGAAAATCAAAGAAATATATGGAATAATGCAAAAACGATTACCGGTCAAGTGCTAAAAATACTGTCAAGTAGCAACTTTGGGCGTCATATCGAGGTAAATACTTACTATATATCTTCTAATTTTTTAAGGTCTGTTTAACGTTTTAATGATTTAAACATAAATATTAAAAAAGATAAATTTTAGTTTTGAGACTCAACATTCAGAAGAACATAGGATTATCTTCAAACGAAAAACAGCAGATTCCAATTCTTAGTTTTCTAACTCTATTAAGAGTAATATGACTTCAAAGGGCACCAAACTAACTGATCATGATGTAACTCAAAAACGCTACAGAAAAGCGGTTCTGGACTTGATTGCTTAGGACAACATACCTTCCAGTGTAACAGAAAGAACCGGGTACAAATTACTGATAAATTTGCTGAATCATGCTGTCAATACTCTATCAAGACGCACGTTAAGTCGAAATTTATAGCAAAAAATTAACCAAAGAGTTTTCCACCAGCTTAAAAAACGCTTTACGGGTTTGGAAAATGGTGGAATACATATCACCTTATTTGGAGCTTAAGAACAAGAGAAGGAATATTGGGAAGGCGTGCGCACCTTTTCGATTCTGGCTGTTCTCTTGTTAAAAAAATCATCGGATTTACAATTTTCAATGAAAAACACAGTGGAGAAAATATAAGAAATGTTGGAAGCAGTAGGTCTTAGACAAAGTCAAGTTATTAAGTTTTGTAATAAATAAAAGTAGTAAAAACGCGAACAAGTAAAGAGACCAAGAAGTGGGGGAGAAAACTAAGCTTTAATGGGGAAAAATATGCATATTTTTCCCCATTAAAGCTTAGTTTTCTCCCCCACTTCTTGGTCTCTTTACTTGTTCGCGTTTTTACTACTCACTCTCTAGACCATTGGTGGTTCTCGTGTTTTTAATAAATAAAAACCTCGTTATATTTAAATATATATTTTAAAAAAAAATTTCTTTTATAATATTTACATGAGTGTCAAGTCAAGTAAGTATATACTTATTTTGTTTTTAATTGGAGATTTTACTTTAATGGAGTTTTTTCATTGTCATTAGATTGGAAAAGTGAATGCGGATAACGCGTCAAATTTAACGAAAGCATTCCAAATCCTAGAATCGGATGACCTCGCCTCGGAATTAGAAGAAAATGGTCTTTTCGACGAATTGGATGAAGATGATTGTGGAGAAGAATGCGCCGGACCTGACAGCTACGAAGATGGTAATATAAAATGTTTGAATGTAATTTTGGTCTAATAACTCATTGTATATTTTATCAAAGCTAGTACCAAGGTCCAAGGTTGATTTGATGTTACCTGCGAATACCCGTTGGAAATCCATCGTCTTCGCCCTTGAGAGATTTCAAAATTGAATTCAAAAGGCATTAGAAGCATTATGTTAAATATTTTTAACCTTCCTTGGGTTTCCTAGGATCACGTTTGCTTTGCTTCCCAGCAAATTGTTATCGGAGCGTTAACCGAGAGGAAGATAAGTTGACAACCACCGAAAAACATTATCCCAAACTAATTGGCAACGGTGACTAGATAAGGCTGCGTTTGATTCCACTACTGTTATTATCTCTTGGGGAAGTGTTTAAATCGTAAATGATTTTAAATTTAAATACTCTTGAACGTATCAATTAGATATCTGGAGCAGATTGCATTCTGGATCAGTTTCTTTTATAACCTCACAATGTATCAATTATCAAAAAGAACAAAGAAAAGGAATATTGCAACCGCTGTACGAATACATTTAGCTAATGCTCAAACGAATGATTCTTCTAAAGTCAGCCATACAGACACTTCAGATATTGAAGAACCAAACGCAGGCGAGTCAGTTTTTTTTACGAGCATCTGTAGGTGATGATTCTACAGATTCAAGTTCAGAACATAGTCTCGTGCTAGATGTTGGTGAAGATGGTGTTTGTGATTATATATCTGGTTGTTCTGATGATCAATATAGTCCTATTTCGGATGACGGAGAAGAGAGTGCTGAAAGGTTACAAAGTGACTTAAAAGAGTGGGTTCTATGATTTGGGGTTAATCATGCTGAGTTAAATGGTTTATTGAAAATTTTGAAACCGTATCATAAGTCTTTACCTTTGGATTCGAGAACCATTCTTGATATACACAGTCAAACTGCTGTTAATGTTGATAACCTTCAAAATGGGAAGTACTACCATATGGGATTGACAGATGGACTACATGCCAAACTAATGTCCGGAATAACAAGTCAAACAGAGTCCTTGACTTTGATCTTCAATATTGATGGAGTACCAATTTTTAAAAGTGCTAATGGACAGTTCTGGCCTATACTTGCTCGTTGCCCACAGACGGTCGACACTTCGCCATTTGTGGTAGGACTTTTTTATGGTAATGGAAAACCAAAGCCTTTAAAAGATTTCCTGGATAAATTTGTAAATGATGCTCTGATATTGTCCAACGGTGGAGTAGTATTTAATGAAGTTTTCTACAAATTTAAAGTGGGGCCTTTTGTGTGTGACGCCCCTGCGAAAGCATACTTAAAATGCAACAAAAAACCACAATAGATATTATGGGTGTGACTTTTGTGAACAGAAAGGTATATATAAGGAAAAAGTAATTTTTGTTGAGATGGACGCTATATTAAGAACCGATGAGTTTTCTCGTAAGCCCCGGAGTTTATCGGAAATACACCGATGGAAAGCGACTGAATTTAGACAATTTGTTCTGTACACTGGATTTTTCATTTTCCGGGGATTACTACCAGATTCCTTAGTAGATCATTTTCAATTACTGCATACTGCCATTTACATACTATACAGCCCATTTCCAGAAGAGGAACACATAAATTATGCCGAAACTCTTCTTCGGTCCTCTGCTGCTAGTGCAAGACATTTCTATGGGAAAGGAATATATGTATACAATATCCATAAACTTAATCATCTCGCAGGACACGCTCGAAGTTATGGGAGCCTAGACAACTTTTCAGCGTTTGCCTTTGAGTCTTGCCTTGGACAATTGAAAAAATTAGTTCGAAGCCCGAGTAAACCTTTACAACAAGTTGTTAATAGACTGTTCGAATTAAACCAAAGCGGAAGAATTCATGACCAAACAACCATTTCCAATGAGATGGTTACAAAATAAAGCTATTTTAAATTGTGAAATGCCTTCAGAAAAATAGAACAAATTTGGAATAAGCAGAGTTTTCTATGAAACAGATACTACATAAATATATTAAGAAAAAAATTATGTTAAGAATTCAATAATTTAAAATTTCCAGACAATTACAAACGAGCGGAAATAAAGGCCAAACAAAGTGAATTAACCTCAGATATAGCAACCGATTTCACAGAAGGTGAGAAGCCACTTAAAGCTAGTCCGAATAAGAGGAGAAAAAAGAGTGTAACTAATCGAAACCATAATACTCGCAATAGCAGTGATGAAGGTGCGGTTTTCAAATTGTAAATTTATATATTCTTTATTTTAGAACTTCAACCATCATTTAAAGAATCGGCTTTAGTAGATGTGCCAAAGTTCCCCCTTAACAACGATAGCCCTCCATCGAATCCAGTTTCTTAAAGTGAGTCAAGTTCTTTAAACACTGTATTGAATTAGTGTTAACGTGTTTGCAATTTTTATCCGGCGGCAGACGAACTGCGCTCAAGTTCATCATTAACTAGCTCATCTAAAAGTCGAAAAACTACTTCTAATGGAAATAGCAACTCATCTACAGTTGTAACCCCGAAAAGACGCTTTGACGCTTCATTTATTTACAAATAAATTCACCTCAACAAGATATGGCAACACCGAACTGTAAGTTTGTGGTTAAATTTAAGATTCCTAATGGCATTAAATTAATTAAAACTGTTTTAGGCATTCAAAAAACACTTGAAATGCTGTTACAAGAGGTTCAGGGAATTAAAAATGTACAAGATCAGCTATTGCGAGAAGTGGAGGGGAATAAAATCCAACCTGCAGCAAATGCGAGAATGCTTAACAAGCTATTAGTTGAAAGCGACCTCAAAAGCTCTAAATTTGATGTAGACCATCTCAATTTGCCAGTAAACTCTCAAGCATCTCTAGAAAATAATAACCAGTTGACATTGGTGTGTACCTCCAACTATATTTTTTAAGGTTACCATATTTTTTATCATTCCTATCTAGATATCATTTCTCGGAGGCTTATTTCGGAGGAGCTTAGGTGATGGTACGAGAAGGATTTTATCCACAGTACTGAATGATAAAACGGCAGAAACGTACAACTGGGCAGGACATGGTAAATTGTTATTCAAGACATAATTGACCAAAGATTGAATAATTAGTAAGCACATTTTAATTGCGCTAGTTGAAAGCAAGAGTGAAGCTAATCAAGATATATATGATTTAAGAAATTTGATTTATTAATTATAGATTTAATTGTACATCTTTAGTATAAGATTACCATTGTTATTCCTCTAGATTTGAAACGATTTCATCAATATTGCACTTCTAGACTTGCGTGACTAGTGCTTCTAACCGAGCAGTTTGTTTTATACGCGTAACCGATTATCCGACTTTTATATCAACCGCAGATTAAACAGGTAGCCGTATATTTCCGTAAACCGTAGATAACAGCTGACTGCTGGGCGCAATCCGATAAGTGTTAAGACCAAACAGATGATATCTATTTTTAATCTATTTCTTTTAACCGAAATAACCGCCGTGGAGCCGACAGATCGCGATTGATAAGCAAAAACTATATGTGATACGGAAATAGACGAAATTTTTGATAGATAAAACAAATTAATTTAAAAAAGGCGTTAATCTTATACGCCCCATGCTATTTTTATTGCGTAATTTGTTAATGGGTGGGTTCGCGCGATATATTTATGTCGATGTAGCTGAAAATAGTCGCGTATTTCAGTACTAGGACAAGCACGACATAGTTTGTTTTGGTGGTATGGCCACTTGCTCGCTTCCCGAGACCATGGAGGTTGATAACACCGACGCCGACAAGGTGCACCGTTACCGTAGCGAGGTCTGGAAACATTTTAAAAAGGTGAATGAAACCCAACCGGATGGCTCGGTTACGATTTTTGCAAATTGTGTCCATTTTTCTGGGTAAGTCTTTAAATATAAATTTAATACGCGTTGCTGTCAAATTGTGCTAATTAACTTACATGTGCTCTTTTGAATCTCGGTAGTGGTAAATATTGTCAAGATGCAAAAACCAACAAGAGCACGGGCAACATGAGGCTGCATTTATTTAACAAACACACAGAAAAGGTTAATCGGACAATGTTTGTCAGGACTTACGCTAGACCTATAGATAATTCAGTTAAAATTCCACAAATGCCTACCGAACAGGTGAGGTCTTAAACTTACGCGCCATTATCTACCACACTTTTTAATATTGTTTTTGTTTAGAATTTTGAAAGTACTTCGGTAAACCCAAGGTTACAGTTTTTGCGTTTTGTGGTATTATCGGATCAATCGTTTCAAATAGTTGAAGATAAAAGTTTAAGAGAATTGCTGTACGCGTTTAATCCGGTAATGTTTCTTAACCATTTACAAATAACAGATGCGACTTTAAAAAACGATATTGTAAAAGAATACATTTTTGAAACGGAAACCATTACCAATTTCGTTAAGGTAAAGACCTGGACTCTCGAAAAATATAAACGTCTAAGTTCGATTTTATGTCATAGAATATTGAGGGTCAATTGTCCTTCACACACGATTGTTGGACATCAGCCAATATGATTCCTTTTGTTGCTGTAACATGCCACTGGGTGGATAAATTGTGGAATGGGCAGAGCTGCTTGTTAGGGTTTATGTACTATCCCGGGCACCACACGGGAATTAATATTTGTAACAAATTTCTAAGCCTTCTACGTGAACGACAAGTAAAAAACGTAATTAATACAAAAAAATCTTAAAATATCAAACTACTTTGAAGCTATTAAAACTTTCGTTATTACCTTTAAGGTCTTAGCTGTGACAATGGATAACGCAGCGAACAATGAGACATTTACCCAAGAATTAACTGCCCGATCAATTGAAATAGGTTTTCGCTTTACCCCAGATAATCGAATCCGTTGTTTCGCTCACATTTTAAATATAGTCGTGCAAGACTTATTGAAAATTTTGAAGTCCGATGCCAAACATGACACTGACTTCGATTTAAATTTAACGGAACCAAATGACCCAATTGAAAATAAGGAAATAAGTGTTGGCATGGCGGTGACCAAAGTACGGGTAACGCTATATACGTCGTCTTTTAAGTATTTTGGAAGGTAATTGTTTTTTATTTCTAGTCGAGGAAAATAGTGACCGCAGTTCGTGTGTCACGAACCAAGTCGGATCAATTCTCCGAACTGAACCTGGTCTATGGTCTTTCTGATAATAAACTTATTTTGGATGTAAAAACACGATGGGGATCTACTTTTGAAATGATAAAGAGGGCTGTGACTCACAGAGCGGTATACATTTTTAATCGTATAATGCCTAAAACTTAGCGTCTGGTGACGCTAACTTTCTTTTCAGTCGATAGAATCAATTTCTACCACGGACCAGGATTTGTTCAACTTCCATTTACTTGATGGTGAATGGTTGTTGTTGGAATCGTTGATACTTGTTCTACGGGTAACATAAATTCAATCGTTTAATTATATCTGATTAAAGGGGGTGTAAACTTGGTCTTTCGACCGGGTCGGTCAAGCTTCCAATAAATGCCACTACCGCCTTTGGTTTGAAACATTAGTGTTTTTGTCCGTTAAAGACGCCTTGGGTTATACTCACTTTCATTTGTAAATTGAATGTTCTGTTCCAGGAATTTGATTTTGCCACAAAACGTATATGTCAAGATAATTATCCTACGGCTGCTACAATAATGCCAATGTTTAAACTGATCTTGGATAATTTGGAAAAATCCAAAAGATAATCAAGTGGAGTAATGAAAGACGCGACGTCTAAGGCATTCGAGAAACTAACGACGTATTTTCAACATTCGGATACCTCTGCTTTATGGGTTGCTATGGGTAAGATTTTAAACCTTAATATAGGCAAATTGTCAAACACCAGAAGTAAATTAACTTGTTCATACCTAAACTACCTAACTTAAAACCAAGTAGCGAGAAATGAGGGCTTTTTTATTCATGTACAGCAATGAGCCCTACATTGAAGCTAGAATGGATTAAGGATCACTATGACGCCAAATTTTGCAAAAATATGAAAGATACAGTAGTATCAGTGTTTCTCTCTCATTACGAAGAAGGACAAATAAGCTGGGTGGACGACGCTCAAAACGGACACAGTTGTCCTGACATTCACGCAGGAGTAGACATTTCGGCCCTCTATCCAAAAATAACCAAACGAAGTACCAAGGCTAAGGCGTCTGAATTATTGATCTATTTGAAGGAAGTAGTTGCACCGCCACATACAAACATTTTGCAGTGGTGGAAGGTAAATTAATTTCATAGCTGTTAACCAGAATACGTTTTGGCAGTTGACCATGAATTGTTTTACCATAGTTACACGAAAATGAATATAAGAAGGTTTCTTGCATGGCTCGTGACTATCTCGGAATTCCTGGGTCTTCAGTCGCTTCTGAACGACACTTTTCTCAAGGGACGGACGTGGTAACCCATAAACGCGGTTCCCTGAATCCGGAAACTATTTCGGCGATTCTTTGCCTAAAAAACTGGTGGAGTCGTTGAAATAAACTGATTAAACCTGTAAACATTATAACTTGAAATAAACAATACTTGTAGCAAGCAATTACATAAATTTTAATTACTGAAGCTCATTGAAAGTCGTAGAATAGATATCTGGTAGGAGTATCCGTATATTTATCTAGTTTTCAAACGAAAATCAGATCAGATAGAAAATTCGGATAGACAAATCAGTTATCACCTGATCAGATAAAACTTTGAGCAGATTACCAAATTTATCTGCTTAACTGTTTAAAGAGGTATCCGATATAAGACACTGGTAACAGATTGCCGTATTCGGATAAAAGTTAGAAGCACTATGCGTGACTCTTGATTTAAGCACTGCCTTCTCTAATACTAGGCCTAACGGTATAAAATTAATGGGGGTGGAAGCATCGATTCCAAAACGGACACTAGATGTCTCTTTCTCGAGGCAAAAAAGAGCGCTAAATTCAAATTTTTTATATATTTTTCTTACTGCGTCTCACTAGAAGTACTTATGGCCTCACTAAATGATCGATTTAGAACTAAAATTAACATGAATTCAAAATTGACTAAAATATAAAAGTTTGTTTAAACTTCAATTAAAGATACAATCTGTACATTTTTTAGGTAAATATCATATTTTAACCATTTTGCGAGAAAGTGGTTTATTGTTGAACTTTTTATACTTTGCACGCGTATCAGTCATGTCTTTGGCGTAGTTGTCAAGCAAGGGCCTTACAAATTTAGTTAACATAATTTTGGTTAGGGAAAGATAATTATCGCAGTCTTCACATTTTAGAGATTTAGTAAAATATGGTAGTATAATGTGAAGAAATATCACTAATGAACATCTTTTTGGTATGTAAGACATAGCCTCTTTAACAAAATCAGCTATGGTACTCAAAATATTGATTAGGTAGTTGCTTGGATACCTATACCCTCCTCGATCCAGAAAATTGACTAGACTTAAAATCTTGGAGTTTGATCTCGGTTGAGAGACTCGATCTAAACATGAGAGACATTGAGTGTTTTCTTCAGCTACCCGTACCAATAATGCCCTACTACAGCAACAGCTGTATTTCGAAATGAAAGCATTACTGAATCTCTGGGGGTAATTATGTTTATGCGATGTAGCATATTCAGAAGTATACTAGACAGAGTTTTGATTTTTTTTTGAATTTCAATATCCGTGAGCTTTTCATTTGAAGGTAACAAATGACGAAATTCCTTTAATGTTGTGCTGAACTGTTCCATTGGCTTAGGTTGTGTGTATGCATTACTGAACTTGGACGGCTTGAAGAGGCCAATCTTAAGAGAGTTTTCGATGGTAGTAATGCACGACCTTACGTCCATTGTATCGTTGTAGCCTCCTTTGGGTCGGAGATGGCTAAATTACATTTCAATTGAATCAGATGATAACTTGGAAGTTAAAACAAAAGGAAAATTTATTTCCAGGAGATATTTTATCAGAGCAATTGTAGACTTTGTAGTAATAACTAGTGCACCATAGGTCTCCTCACTTAACTTTTCCATTTTATCAGTAGCGTTCTCTTGTATCATTTGCATTAGAGGTAGAAATTCATTCTCAAGCCAATGTAGCCTTTCATCATGCACATCAAAAAATGGCAACTTCTTATCATTTCTGGTGAAAACACATTGTTGAAAACTTCTGCCATTGTGAATGTCAAACCACTTTGCAATTTGTTCCATGTAGTAAATCGTGGTCTCTAGTTCCTCTTTATCTTCTTCAGCACTGTAAATTTTCATAAGAACTTTGAGACAAGACGTCATTTCTGGTGAAAACACCTGTATCGCTCTAAGCACAGGCGTGGGTACACGTGCTTTCGAGTTAAGTTTCGAACCCCTTTAATTATGGTGTGTTTTTGGAGATCGTATAATTTTTTAATAAATTTGACAGTAATCACGTTCCCAATACGGACCATATTTCTATCAAAATATGACTTTGGTCAAACGCAAGGAAAAGCCTGCGTTCTTTGTCAAAGGGGTGTTCGATTACATGTTGCATATCTCCACCGTAGAGTTTTTGGAAGGTTGATACATTAACCTTTGCATTATCACTGACAAGTCGTGTGATTATGAATCCAAATTTTTCTACTTCTTTCATCACTGCAACAGTCATTTTATACTGGCTTTCTCCACTTAATTTTCTGACAAAAAAATATGCCACAGCCATCCGGAAATCTGATGACAAACTTTGATAATAAAAGCACAATAGGTGAGTAGCCAAAGACTCAGAGACACCTAGTGTATCTCGAGTTACATCATCCTCTCCAAAGATCATATCAAGTTTTCGATCGTAGAGATATTTGGATTTTATAGCCATCTCATCAAAAATAAGTGACCCGAGGAGCTGGTGCTCTTTTTCTATTCGTTTATATTCCTCTTGGAAACTAAATTTAACTAAGGATGTAACTCCGGTTTCACCTGTTGTCGATCCGAGGTAGTGCTTGATATTTCTGTAATGAGGGAAATGTTAGACTCCCAAATCTCTTACGTATCGATAGGCGGAAGGTGATTTTTGGTTCCAAAGAACACTAACTCGTAAAGTAAATTCATTAAATTTGGCTTTCTTTTTACCAAAGCAAAAAATTTGCTCTGCTAAGAAATTTGCCTTCAAATTTCCATTAATAACAGCGTTATTTATTTTTACCAATTGTGGTACTATATTTCTTTTTAATACAGTAGTTTTATCTTTGAAAGCCTTTAGTTGAGATTCTAGATTGTTTGCTTTACTCAGTGCCTTTTTTAATTTCTTGTCTATGATTCGACTTTTTTTGCGAAAGGAGGTTGTATTTCTCTGTTTTTTCACTCGTGAAACAACTGATACTTGAATACCTATTTCCACAGTTTTTACTACATCTGACTGAAATATTTCAGGAACTTGTATATCGGTATTTGTAAGTCTTCTGTCAAGATGGTCATCAAAAATTTCATTTTCATTCAAATTCCCTTTAAATCCAGCAATTTCATTAGAATTAAAATGGGTGTCACGAAGGTTTTTTATCACATTAGTTATTTTACGCATTTGATTTTCAGGTGATAATGCATCTAGTGCAACTTTTGATTTTTTCATTGAATTTGGACTGATATTAACATCCGATTACTCAACCAGATTTTCCAAAAAAAGTCGTTTTCGTGAAATATTTTTTCCTTGCTGTCTTGAGATTATAGAATCTTGAACTTGAACCAGAGGTGATCGCGGTTTAATAGAGTTAGTTGGCACTGAAGTTGGATGATTTTTTTTTGAGAATAACATAGGTTCTTTGGACTCTTAGTATTTCTCTCCATTTGAATAAAAGATGACTTGTTTTTAAATGTTTTTTTGAGTTTCTCTCCATAGGTTTCCAGCTTTGGTTTCTTAACTAGCAGTGGTTCATCGAAGATTGATGGTATTACATTCGGAAGGAGTCTTTTCTTTTTTGTTGATATAGTATAATCAGTCTTTCTGAAGTGTTTGCTACAGACTCCCGAATGATCAGACAGTTGACAAGAAAGAACCTCTTCCCATTTTGCTCGCAGTTATTTTTTTTTAGGAACCGTGTGATAACTGGGGGTTTCAAATGTATCCATTCTCTCATCATTAGGTTGCGACTTAGATTCATTGCTGGGACAATTCTTAATTATACAAGAAAGAACCATCTTGAAAGGTTATATAAAATTTTCTAGTTGGACTGTAAATTCGAAGTAATTGAAGAGAGAGACCTGTAATAAATTAATAAATAGCAATATAAAATACCTTGTTATTACCAAGGCCTAAGAAAAACAATTTATAAAGAAGTAAACAAATGATTTTATAGTATATATAGATATAGATGTAGCCAAATACGTTATCACGCTCATAAAACAATTTAAATAGTTAAAATTATATAATTAAATATTAGAAATATTATAAATACCTTAAATAAATAAATATCTTCCAATTTCCCCATCGACATCCGCCATTACCGGAGCGCGACTGCGCATTCGTTTTTTTTTTCCTGACGCCACTCCTCGAAAGTGCGACCTCTTGCGTGGATATTCGTCAAATTGAAAATGTCAGAAATAAAAATGCTTTTTTACACGTCTCTAGGCCTAGTATTGGAGAAGGCAGTGATTTAAGCTAGCGACTAATCGTCAGACACTTATACTTAAAATTAATTCATTTAAAGGTGCTGTACGAACCAACAATTGCTTCAAGAAAGCTCTGGAAACTGACATAGAAGATATTGTTAAAGCATGGTTAAAACAAGCTACAAATAAAATAAAAAATTCAAACAATAATCAAACAAAAAAATCAACAGAATCACAACTAGTAGACGACGGGAATTTTGAACTAAATCCTCATTAATTGAGATTTTTGTCAGATGAACTGGCGAAAAAAAAACTGAAAGAAAATGCTTACTTCCTTTTCCATTTGCTTTAGCTTCTTAAGTTTGACAACAGATGAAACAGTCAGTTTCTCAAATTATTTTAATTTCATTTAAATATGTTTACGATAGGTAAATTACCTTAATAATTGTACCGTCTTGGCATTATTAAAATTTAACATTTTTAAAAATTATCTTCATTTATTCCAACATTATGAAAGAAAAGATACTTGTTTCTTCATATATAGTATTAATAGTTGGTGTAACGTAGGTGTTGGGAAGGTGTAACGTTGTATAGGTGGTTCTCCATTATATAGTCAAAGACCAAACCCAATGAGTTGAGTACGGTTATAGGCCGATAGTTGGCTGGGTCACCCTAAAAACCCTTTTTGTATGTAAGCGAAACTGCACCTGTTTTCCAAGAAGTCGGAAAAACTCCCTTGTTTAGAGAAAGATTTACTATGAAAGTCAAGGGTCTTAGTAATAGGTCTTTACAACCTTTACAACAAAGTAAGGGATACCGTCAAACCCTCGAGTAACCGTACATCGTCTTCGGTTACGCGTAAGGCGAAAAATTCCTCTGGAGATGTACATCTATTAGGAATATTTAAATCCGGAGTACAGATATCGCTGGCAATTTTCGCGAATGTGTCCAAAAATACCTGAGTGATTTGATGAGTCTGCGTTAGCAGAGTGCCATCTATTAATAAATTGATTGATTTATGAGTTCCTTTTTTCTGTTTTTTTACGAAGGACCAGAAAGTTTTGGGGTCTTTTTTACCAGAGTCGGCGATATTAGATAGGTACTAAGATTTTTCCCTTTTTAACAGAGCTTTGACTAATGTACGCTGGCTATTAAAACTGGTTCTGTTATCCTCTGCTGGTAACCATTTTAATTCCCGATGAAGGTAACGTTTCTTTTTAAGGCTTTGGCTAGCTCTTCAGAAAACCAATCTGGAAAGGATTTATATACATATAAATATATATATACATATAAATATGTATATACATATAAATACATATATACATATATACATATACATACATATATACATATACATACATATATATACATATATATACATATATATATACATATATATACATATATATACACACATATATATATATACATATATATACATATATATATATACATATATATACATATATATATATACAAATATATACATATATATATATATATACATATATATATATACATATATATATATATACATATATATATATATACATATATATATATACATATATATATATACATATATATACATATATATACATATATATATATACATATATATATACATATATATATATACATATATATATACATATATATATACATATATACATATACATATATTTTTTTCTTTTTTCTTAGTTTTTAATTTATTTAGTTTAATGTAATGTGTAACGATTGTCTGTTCTTCAACTTGCTGGTGCCATTTTTGTACTGTTTTGGGGAACAATAAAACATTGTTATTATATATATATATATATATATATATATATATATATATATATATATATATATATATATACAGGGTCTTTTTTTTTGCTCGGAAAAGTGTTTATTTTCAAAAACTATTTATAGTACCGATTTCAAATTTGGAAGGTCAATTCTCTATACCGGGGGACATCAGTTTGAGAAATTTGAGCGTTTTCGGTAATGTTTTTCACCAATTTTGAAAAATTATTTTTCGACCACTAGGTGCGAGATAAAAAATTTCTATTATAAAGTTGTAGGCCGTCATCGAAAACCCTTAAAAATTGTTCACTCGACGAAAAACAACTTATTTATCAGTGAAAATTCGAGCTTGAAAAATTTACAAGTTGGTGAAGCCAAATTACGATTGTTTGAAACGATAATTGAAACCGAATTACCTAATCCAGTTGAAACTTTGGTTAAAAAAACGACCGGATTTAAAAAAACACGAGGCTATAGGTCAATCCTAAACATGCATTGGGTATTTAAAGGAAAACTTTGGGAGATTATTATCAGTGTTTGATAATATTTCGAACAATGCCTCGTTATTCAGTAGCTGAGCGTACCGAGATAGTTGCCATTTACTATGGAGAAGCAGCGCAAAACCTTAGAAGAGTGACTGAAATCTTCGCAGAAAGACATCCAAATGGAGCACCATCTGTAAATACAGTAAGACGAGCAATTCACGATTTCAATCAATTTGGTAACTTGCAACCTAGGTTTCGCGGATTGGGTCAACCGGACTTCGAGAACAATTATCGTTTCAAACAATCGTAATTTGGCTTCACCAACTTGTAAATTTTTCAAGCTCGAATTTTCACTGATAAATAAATTGTTTTTCGTCGAGTGAACAATTTTTAAGGGTTTTCGATGACGGCCTACAACTTTATAATAGAAATTTTTGATCTCGCACCTAGTGGTCGAAAAATAATTTTTCAAAATTGGTGAAAAACATTACCGAAAACGCTCAAATTTCTCAAACTGATGTCCCCCGGTATAGAGAATTGACCTTCCAAATTTGAAATCGGTACTATAAATAGTTTAAAAAAAAAACACTTTTCCGAGCAAAAAAAAAGACCCTGTATATATATATATATATATATATATATATATATATATATATATATAATAACAATGTTTCATTGTTCCCCAAAACAGTACAAAAATGGCACCAGCAAGTTGAAGAACAGACAATCGTTACACAATACATTAAACTAAATAAATTAAAAACTAAGAAAAAGGAAAAAAAAAGTTATAAATTAAACAATAAAAATAAAAATAGTACATAGAAATACAGGGAAATCTATAGTGGTAGTAGTACAACTCCACGACACCCTTCGTTACACTAACAATTGTAAGTTACATATTTTGATCGATTTTGAGTGAAGTTTAGAAGAACTAAAAATATCGTTCTCAAAACCATATTCGTCGAAATTAAACATAATTCGTTTCATTGCAGGTGGGCTTTTAAGTGTGTAGTTGAATAATTTTCTCTTTCTAGAAGAATGAATATTACAGTTAAAGTTAATAAAATCTAAAATATCACTGTATTTAATTTTCTGGTTGATGACTCGATGTAAAAATTTAATATCCGATTTTATCAACCCAGTTCTAATTGAGTCAATCTTAAAATGGCTTGAGGCATCCGGAAAGAAATTTTTATAAAGGAAAATAAATTTTGTAAGTATTCTTTCTAATTTCAAAACATTTGATTTACAAGTGTTACTATAAATCACGGAACAGTACAATATTGAAGATAAAATTAAAGCGTTAAAAAAAGTTAAAAAACAAGCGCCAGAGTTCAGTTGTCTGGCTAATTTATAACTTATACCTAATTGTTTTTGGCATTTTAATAACAATTGATGGATGTGATTGGAATAAAATAGTTTACTATCGAAATAGAAGCCTAAATCTTTGGTAGAGTTGTCGCGTACTGAAATTTTCGAATTAAGCTCGTAATTATAATATATAGTAGTGGTTTTTCGGGAATAGGTTTTCACTATAGTTTTACCTTCATTAACCGGTAGGTTATTAGTTAAAAGCCATGAATTTATATTATATAGATCAATCTGAAGTTTCGTACAATCTAATGGTGAACGAATATTATTAAGAATATTGTGGTCGTCTGCTAGTTGTAGGAGCTTAGAATGTGAGACCACTGAAGGAAGATCAGAGATGTATATATTAAAAAACAGAGACCCGAGTGAAGAGCCCTGAGGAATACCACAGTAAACCGGATAGTTAAAGTTAGATATTTCGCCTTGCACTTAATAAAGTTCAGTCTTTCTTTTAAATAGTCTTGGCACCAGTCGAGGAGAGTTCCTGACAGACCGTAGGCTGAAAGCTTCGAGATCAGGCGTGGATGGGAGACGCGGTCGAAATCCTTCGATAGGTCGATATAAATGGCATCAACCTGTCCACGGCTGGCAATGATAGGCTCAGCGTAGATTATGAAGGACATGAGGTTTGTCTCGACTGACCTGCCCTTAACAAATCCATGTTGAGTATCGGGTAGGAAACGTTTGAACCAGTTATACATATGGTCTTCCATAATGTAATCAAAAATTAAGGCCAATGCGCAAAGAACGGAAACCGGACGATAGTCCTCGGGGTTTCCCTTGAAACCTTTTTTGAAAATGGGCGAAATAACGGCGCTCTTCCAAATACTCGGGAATACGACGGATTTTAACGAGGTATTGAACAACTTAGTTAAAGGGGTTGTCAGAGGTTCCATACAACCCTTAATAATAAAGTTGGGTATTTTATCAATACCACAAGTCCTAGTGGGCTTAAGCTTTTTTATAGCTCTAATAACGTCAGCTTCGGCGATTTCTAATTGAAAGAACTCTTTGGGCGATGGAAACTCTCTACCAGGAATAAATGACGGATCAGCGTCATCCACGGCGATAGACGAAAAAACACGAGCAAACTCGTTTGCTATAGAGGCGTTGTCGGACAGTACCTTGCCATCGTCGATAAGACTAATCGAGTGGTAAGTAGCGTTTCTTCGCTTGTTGACATAGGACCAAAAATTCTTCGGACTCTTTTCAACCGAGTTGGCCATGGTTGAGAGATAGGTCGCTTTGTCCCTTGTAATTAATTTTTTCGTCAAGATGCGTTGATTGTTGAACTTCGTTCTATTGTCGTAGAAAGGCAGCCTTTTGAGTTTTCGATGGAGATACTTTTTCTTTTTTAATGCTTTTTTTTAGGTCTTCAGAGAACAACTCAGGGAAGTGTTGTTTGTGTTTCGTAATGTTAAGGTTCTTCAGGGATTTACGTTTCGGTATAAAAATCTCCATCCCTAATGTCACTGCATCAGTAATATAATCGACAGCGATGTTTACGTCATCGGTGTCATGCAATGGAGGCCAGTCGAGGTAGTCGATGTATTTATATAAGGAAAAAAAATCGCCTTTTTTATAAATCATAATCAGCTAGGCTAATACCCAAGGCACCACCTTAGTAGCAGAGTGCGCTAAATAACCATGGTACGTTACAGTAAAAGTAGGGTGCAGCCTGTCTTCTTTAACCCAAGGGTTATCGTTGGGACCACTGTTTTTCAACGTGTATATTTATGACATACCCACCGGAGTTAATAACTCTAATATTTACCAATTAGCCGAAAGTTTGCCAAACAAATATGTCTTCCTTCGGACTGTCAATTATTACGGAAAGATTTAGATCAACTTCACGTATGGTGCTCACATAATAATATCCCCATTAACGCCGCTAAAACCGTTTTTGTTACCTATACGCGAAAAACCCTGCCGATTCATTACAATTATACTATTAATGGCGTTCTCCTACCGAGGGCAATCCCCGTTAAAGACCTCGGTGTTTACTTTGACCACAAGTTACTTTTCGATAAACATGTGAACCTGACCGTTGCCAAGTCAACAAAAAAGTTGGGTGCGTCTTATCGAATTTCTCGCCAGTTAAATTCCAAACAGTGTTTTAAGAGTTTATTTCAAACGTTTGTTTAATCTACCATTATCTATGGTTCAGTAATTTATTCCGCCACCTGTGACACAAATATTGATAAACTTGAGAACGTTTTTAAAAAATGTATACACTTATACAAGACTTTTAATGACAATAAACTTTTAAGCGATTATGAAAATAATATTAAAACACTGTACATGGATTCTCTTCGATCAACGCTGATCAAAAATGATGTAAAAATTATACACAGACTTATTAACCAAAAAATTAATTGCCCCAATATCTTACAGTTTATTAATTTTTATTGTGGAGTTATTTTATCTAACTGGCACTTACACTCGCACTGTTAATAGGTTAATGTATAATTTTAATAAATATGGCTATGTAAATGACTTATTTAACGCTATAAAGTTGAAAAATAATCAAATTAAATTGACTGAATTTACCTAGCTCTGTACTATTTAATGAATTTTAAACTTAACTTTTTCCTATGTATTTACTTTTTTTTCTATTTTTAAATGTTACTTTTTTATTACCCTTTATCCAAATTTTATCTATCATACCAAATATATACAGTGTTATACATGCGTACGTAATTTAATTTTAATTTTAAAACTAATACGCATTCCTTGTATCAAACTTGATAATAACCACTGTGGCTTAACTTGCTGGTGCAACTGTACTGTTTTTTGTCACAATAAAAATCTATACATATATATATATATATATATTAATATAGAATAGAATAGATTTTAGAAATTATCTTTTTTTCTGGTATTCATTTTGGGTGTTCTTAGGTTTACCTTGCCAAGTAATAAAGAAAAGTCTATTTTGTTTGACAGTAAGCCATTTAAGAGTAGTATATATATATATATATTTATTTATATATATATTAATTTATATATATATTTATTTATATATATATATTTATTTATATATATATATATTTATATATATATATATTCGCAACCTAAAGTTTCGATAGGTGGCGCTACGAACCCTCCAAGATGGCGCGATCTAGAGTAAACAATTCCGTAGGCTCGTAGGGATAATTGTAAATTAGAAACAAAGTTTACTGATAAATTAATAATGGTGAAGTTCTGTTGTGTTTATGGGTGTAGTAACAATGGAACAATGGAAGGATTAAGGTTCCATTTGTTCCCCAAAATGGAAAAATTAGCCAAAAAATGGGAGATTATCTTGAAAATGGGAAAGAAGCATACCAAGGCAATGGTTGTTTGTTCATCTCACTTCGACAATACAGATTATAAAGCCTTGCCAGAATCTGAACATAAAGGTAATTCAACTTTCTTTATCGTTCATTATAAATTTATGTTAATATTTATCTACTTTTCAGAATATTTCAAATATCCTCCTCGACTGAGGCCTTTAGCCGTACCCTCAAAGAACTTACCACTTCGTAAATTTGATAAGAAGGAATCTGCAGCTGCCAAAAAGAGAATTAAACGCTATGGAATAAGAGCTGAAACAAAAGAGGCAACTTGTGTAAATGAAGGTAATTTACAAGTGGATAGATAGATAGATGCTATAATACGTTGGCAAACCACCGGAGGGAACGTAGGGCATAACGTTAATTTCAATGGTGCCCTCGAAGCCGTCCTGAGGTTTGCCCATGTATGGATGGTATTACCACAAGTATATAATATTCTGTTATGAGAGAAGTATAATGGCAATGTTATTAGCTTCAATTAGCTCCCGCCTTTTTGTCAATACACATTCTGGAATAAAAATAGTTCAGGAAAAATTCGCTTTAATTGACAAGTGTATTGTGTATACTTCTCTCGTAAGAGACACCTGCTATGAATATATTTATATTTGAAATTTTAGAACATGATATTGGTGAATGCCAAGATTTTACTGATGACTTACATAAGCAAGAATATCCTGAAAGATTGATTGATAAAAGTACTGGGAATGAGACATCCATTATTACATATGATAAAGGCATAAATGTTAATACTCTAGAAGATCACGTATGTAAAATTTCAGCAAACAGTGGAGTATTGACAGCATCTACCATTAATAGTTTAACGGGACTAAAGTGTATGGGATTTTTCAGTAGACTTGTGAAAGCGGTTGAAGAAAATTTTCCAACCAGAATGCCCGTTAACGCTTCTGATAGAGTTTTATTAACTCTGATGAAATTAAAATTGGGAATTTCATACTCGGCTTTAGGCGCACTGTTTGGTTTAAGTCAGCAAGTAACTTCACGGTATTTTAAGCAAACTTTAGATCACCTTGCCACTGTTTTGGAAGGAGCGGTACCCTGGCTAGAAAAGGAAGATATTGTCAACACTATGCCTAAATGTTTCGAGCCCTTTCCTTCTACTCGCATTGTTTTGGATTGCACTGAAGTGCAAGTAGAAAAACCATGTTGCCTGCAGTGCAAAGTCAAAACTTATTCTCATTATAAGGGAAATAACACTTGTAAAATTTTAATTGGGATAGCACCCTCAGGTGTTATAACTTACTTAAGTCCCGCTTATGGGGGTAAATCATCTGACAAACAGATTACTCAGGAACGTTGTATTTTAAATAAATGTATACCATACGTTGACGCAATTATGGTGGACAAAGGCTTTGCTATTGAAGACTTATGTAATGAAAATTCTCTGAAATTGATAATTCCACCTTTTTTGAAAAAGAAAAAACAATTTTCTCGTGAGGAGGCGCTTTACTCTTCCAAAATAGCCACTGCACGAGTACACGTGGAAAGAAGTATTGGTCGTCTAAAACAATTTAACGCTTTTCAAACTAAATTGCCGTGGGAATTATTGAGTTATGTAAATAAAATGTTTCGTGTGGCCTCAGCAATTGTAAATTTATCAACACCAATATTAGCAGACAATAAATTTATTCAGAATTAGTCCTTTTTTCCATTTAATATAAGTAGGCAAATATGATTTAAAATAAGTTCTTTGTAATTTTGGCAACAACTGTCTTAAGAAAATTTCATCTCTAGGAACATTAATGGCAAAACATCTATCATCAAATTGTGAATATATCACCAAATTAGAGTTTTCAAAACCTAAAATAGCTAAATTTAATTGGATCTGGCCATAGTATTTGTGTTTCTTTTTGAGTTTATACTCTCCTTTATCATTAATTAAATAGGGGGTTTCCATTAGAACTTCATCGCAATTCTTCATTTTCCCGATAACTGGGCATTTAAATTCTAGGTGTGTACCCCATATTACACCATCTGGTGAGCAGGCTAAATATGGGTGTTCGTGGTGAATCACCAAACCCAATTTAATTACTTGAGCATTGAATTGTCTTTCATAAGCAGCTAGGGCTTTTGGCTCATTAAATATTCCATACTGTGTATTTTTATTTCCTTTAAATTTGGCCGTAAGATGTTTCAAAATTTTATCAGTGGGATCTTTTTTGTATGTGAAATATTCATAACAAGTGCTAGCTGTAATTCGTTTTTGTCTTTCAGCTTTCCACAATTTATCACACTGATGCTTTGTTTGTAATGCAATGCTAATTGTATCTTCAAATGAAAGACAAATTTCATTTACATAAAAAGAACTCTCATCTCGTGAAAGTTCATTTAAATAGTTTTCTAAGTTTTCATTTAAAATTAAAATAAAAAAAACACAGTCATTCATATGGTTCATGACAATTTTGGCATTACCGTCAATATCACAATTTAAAATTTCAGGTACTTTTTCTAAAGGAATTAAATTATTAGCTTCAGATGAAGACTTTGAGCAATGTTTTTCAGGTAAAAAATGTTTGTGTAAGGCAGTCACGTACGTTGTTGCTGCAAGAAAGCCCATTACCAATTCTTTGTGTTTTTCTTTACTCAACGAATTAGAATTGTATTTTGGGGGCTTGACACAGCAAAGATTTTCAATACGTGTTCCCCGATGCATTTCTACCGCCGATGGTTTCAGTTTTCCCCATTTCTGTTTTATTCCTGTGCATGTATTTTCCTCTCTTGGAATTGTTTCAGATCTATTAATTTGTAGTAGAACTGCAATACAATGTTTGCAATAAGAACTTTCACCAGCTGGGCATGAACATTTAATGTGGAACTGTTCATCTTTTAAATGCAAAACCACATGATGAGGATCATGCATAATCCCACTGGATTGTAATGATAAGGCCTCTATTTTATATCCTCCTTCAAATATATCCGAGTCTCCAGTGACGCTGCAGGACACTATATGTTTACTTTTTAACTTCTCTTCCCCTTGTTTTAGACAGTTGATTCTATTTCCAATATACTGCATAATCGTTGGTAGAGGTAAATTAACAGAAACACATAAGTCATGGCCTATTTTTATCAAAAGCTACATTAGAAATTTTAACTGAGATGAATATAAATAAAACGTGTTCCTACCTTCGTTTGCTGGTGATTCTGATGCACTCATTTTCTTAATTATTTTTAAATTAATACCACCAAATACATTTAGGAACTATTAAACGTACCACGGTTAAAACAAAATTATCTACGTTATTTATAGCATGCGCTACCGCCAGTTTTTGAATTCATCTCTACTGTTTACCCTAGATCGTAGTTCTGCTAAGTGACGCTTGGTGTCGCTAGTGAAAGTTTCGGTTGCGAATATATATATATATATATATATATATATATATATATATATATATATATATATATATATATATATATATATATATATATATATATATATATATATTTATATATATATATATATTTATATTTATATATATATTTATATTTATATATATATTTATATTTATATATATATTTATATTTATATATATATATATATTTATATTTATATATATATATATATTTATATTTATATATATATATATATTTATATTTATATATATATATATATTTATATTTATATATATATATATATTTATATTTATATATATATATATATTTATATATATGTATGTATACAGGGTCTTTTTTTTGCTCGGAAAAGTGGTTTTTTTTCAAAAACTATTTATAGTACCGATTTCAAATTTGGAAGGTCAATTCTCTATACCGGGGGACATCAGTTTGAGAAATTTGAGCGTTTTCGGTAATGTTTTTCACCAATTTTGAAAAATTATTTTTCGACCACTAGGTGCGAGATAAAAAATTTCTATTATAAAGTTGTAGGCCGTCATCGAAAACCCTTAAAAATTGTTCACTCGACGAAAAACAATTTATTTATCAGTGAAAATTCGAGCTTGAAAAATTTACAAGTTGGTGAAGCCAAATTACGATTGTTTGAAACGATAATTGAAACCGAATTACCTAATCCAGTTGAAACTTTGGTTAAAAAAACGACCGGATTTAAAAAACACGAGGCTATAGGTCAATCCTAAACATGCATTGGGTATTTAAAGGAAAACTTTGGGAGATTATTATCAGTGTTTGATAATATTTCGAACAATGCCTCGTTATTCAGTAGCTGAGCGTACCGAGATAGTTGCCATTTACTATGGAGAAGCAGCGCAAAACCTTAGAAGAGTGACTGAAATCTTCGCAGAAAGACATCCAAATGGAGCACCATCTGTAAATACAGTAAGACGAGCAATTCACGATTTTAATCAATTTGGTAACTTGCAACCTAGGTTTCGCGGATTGGGTCAACCGGATTTAGACTTCGAGAACAATGTACTCGCGTACTTTGTGGCATATCCTCGTCACAGTTGCGCTAACGCCGCTGCTGATTTGGGTTGTTCTGCAAATCGTGTGTGGAAAATTCTTCGTAAGAATCGCTATCACCCATACAGAGCTACGCTCCACCAAGGAATAATTGACGGAGACCATCAAAGACGTTATGAATTTAGCAACTGGTTACTATATGCTGTCCAAGAAGATAGACAATTTTTGCGCCATGTTTTGTTCTCCAACGAAGCGTCATTTTCTAGAGATGGGCCCTTTAATCATCAAAACAGCCGTCTTTGGTCTGACATCAACCCACATTGGGGTTTTGAATATCATCACCAGGTTCAATTTGAACGGGTCAATGTTTGGGTTGAACTTGTTGGAAACCGTTTGATTGGTCCCTTTTTCCTGCCGACGAACCTCAACGGCCAAAGGTATTTACATTTTCTACAGAACGAACTGAGTGACGCAATCGACGACCTTCCATTGGCTGAAAGACGTCAGTTGTGGTTTCAGCAAGATGGCGCCCCTCCGCATTTTTCTCGGCAAGTAACTGAGCACCTCAACAACGAGTTTCCTGAAAGGTGGATAGGGAGAAATGGTCCAGTGCATTGGCCAGCAAGGTCACCTGACCTAACACCGCTGGATTATTTTCTCTGGGGATTCGTTAAAGCAAAGGTATACGCCACACCCATTGAAACTAGGGAGGAACTCATTAGACGAATAATCAGTGCTTGCCGAGACGTCACACCAGAAATGGTAGAGAAAGCGTTTGAGAACTTAATTGTCCGCGCACAAACCTGTGTTGCAGTCAATGGTGATATTATTGAAAATGTTTTGTAAAAATTTATGTGAATAAAATATCTGCATTTAAAAACCAAACGTGTACATTTTTTCAAGTGTGAAAACTCTACTACGTTTGTATTAGACTTGTTCCCTTTTCAATTATCGTTTCAAACAATCGTAATTTGGCTTCACCAACTTGTAAATTTTTCAAGCTCGAATTTTCACTGATAAATAAATTGTTTTTCGTCGAGTGAACAATTTTTAAGGGTTTTCGATGACGGCCTACAACTTTATAATAGAAATTTTTTATCTCGCACCTAGTGGTCGAAAAATAATTTTTCAAAATTGGTGAAAAACATTACCGAAAACGCTCAAATTTCTCAAACTGATGTCCCCCGGTATAGAGAATTGACCTTCCAAATTTGAAATCGGTACTATAAATGGTTTTTGAAAAAAAACACTTTTCCGAGCAAAAAAAAAGACCCTGTATATAGGTATGTATATATGTATTTATATATATGTATATATAAATATATATATATATATATATATATATATATATATACAGTCCGCGGATGACTGTACCGGAATCAAATCCATCAAGAAGACGGAAATACCTTGGACAACTTAACACCTAGATCCGAGAGCGACCAGGTAGCAGGAGTTTCTACTACTGAGCAATCAAACCAGTGTCACTTACCTTTAGTCGCGGACCCTCCAATACTGGAAAAATTGTAATACTCTTATCTACGACTTCAAGGTTGAAACAAGATTCGAACTCTTTTCTTTCATAATGTTTGAATAAATTAAGATAATTTTTAAAATTGTAAAAAACTTGTCATTTTAATAATGCCAAGACGGTACAATTATTAAGGTAATTTACCTATCGTAAACAGATTTAAATGAAATTAAAATAATTTGAGAAACTGACTGTTTCATCTGTTGTCAAACTTTAGAAACTAAAGCAAATGGAAAAGGAAGTTAGCATTTTCTTTCGTTTTTTTTTCGCCAGTTCATCTGACATAGTTGTGATTATGTTGATTTTTGTTTGAATTTTTTATTATATTTGTAGCTTGTTTTACCATTCTTTAACAATATCTTCTATGTCAGTTTCCAGAGCCTTCTTGAAGCAATTGTTGGTTCGTACAGCACCTTTAAATGAATTAATTTTAAGTTTAAGTGACTGACGATTAGTCGCTAGCTTAAATCAAGAGTCACGCAAGTCTAGAAGTGCAATATTGATGAATTCGTTTTAAATCTAGAGGAATAACAAAGGTAATCTTATACTAAAGATGTACAAAATAAATATCTAAAATTATTTTGATTTAAAGCAATGTATAATTAATAAACCAAATTTCTTTTAACTAGCGCAATAGGCTAATACATTAAAAGGTGCTTACTAATCATTAAATCTTTGGTCAATAATGTCTTGAATGACAATTTACCATGTCCTGCCCAGTTGTACGTTTGTGCCGTTTTATCATTCAGTACTGTGGATAAAATCCTTCTCGTACCATCACCTAAGTTCCTTCCACCTAAGCCTCCGAGAAATGATATCTAGATAGGAATGATTAAAAATATGGTAACCTTGAAAAATATAGTTGGAGGTACACACTAATGTCCTCTGGTTATTTTTATCAGCAATAAATGCTTCCAAGGTTTCTAGAGATGCTTGAGAGTTTACTGGCAAATTGAGATGTTCTACATCAATTTTAGAGCTTTTGGGGTCGCTTTCAACTAAGAGCTTGTTAAGCATTCTCGCATTTGCTGCAGTTTGGATTTTATTCCCTTCCACTTCTCGCAATAGCTGATCTTGTTCATTTTTAATTCCCTGAACCTCTTGTAACAGCATTTCAAGTGTTTTTTTGAATGCCTAAAACAGTTTTAATAAATTAAATGCCGTTAGGAATCTTAAATTTAACCACAAACTTACAGTTCGGTGTTGCCATATCTTGTTGAGGTTAATTTATTTGAGGTCGGCCCCCTGAACTAACTTCGTTGTTGTAAATAAATGAAGCGTCAAAGCGTCTTTTCGGGTTTACAACTGTAGATGAGTTGCTATTTCCATTAGAAGTATTTTTTCGACTTTTAGATGAGCTAGTTAATGATGAACTTGAGCGCAGTTCGTCTGTCACCAAATAAAAATTGCAAACACGTTAACACTAATTCAATACAGTGTTTAAAGAACTTGACTCACTTTAAGAAACTGGATTCGATGGAGGGCTATCGTTGTTAAGGGGGAACTTTGGCACATCTACTAAAGCCGATTCTTTAAATGATTGTTGAAGTTCTAAAATAAAGTATATATAAATTTACAATTTGAAAACCGCACCTTCATCACTGCTATTGCGAGTATTATGGTTTCGATTAGTTACACTCTTTTTCCCCCTCTTATTCGGACTAGCTTTAAGTGGCTTCTCACCTTCTGTGAAATCGGTTGCTATATCTGAGGTTAATTCACTTTGTTTGGCCTTTATTTCCGCTCGTTTGTAATTGTCTGGAAATTTTAAATTATTGAATTCTTAACATAATTTTTTTCTTAATATATTTATGTAGTATCTGTTTCATAGAAAACTCTGCTTATTCCAAATTTATTCTATTTTTCTGAAGGCATTTCACAATTCAAAATAGCTTTATTTTGTAACCATCTCATTGGAAATGGTTGTTTGGTCATGAATTCTTTCGCTTTGGTTTAATTCGAACAGTCTATTAACAACTTGTTGTAAAGGTTTACTCGGGCTTCGAACTAATTTTTTCAATTGTCCAAGGCAAGACTCAAAGGCAAACGCTGAAAAGTTGTCTAGGCTCCCATAACTTCGAGCGTGTCCTGCGAGATGATTAAGGTTATGGATATTGTATACATATATTCCTTTCCCATAGAAATGTCTTGCACTAGCACCAGAGGACCGAAGAAGAGTTTCGGCATAATTTATGTGTTCCTCTTCTGGAAATGGGCTGTATAGTATGTAAATGGCAGTATGCAGTAATTGAAAATGATCTACTAAGAAATCTGGTAGTAATCCCCGGAAAATGAAAAATCCAGTGTACAGAACAAATTGTCTAAATTCAGTCGCTTTCCATCGGTGTATTTCCGATAAACTCCGGGGCTTACGCGAAAACTCAATGGGTGTTTGTTTAGAGATCTTAAGCAGTTTGGCTGACAGTTGATCAATGACGGAGGTTTTCTGTTTAACTCTTGACTTTGGTTTTATTAAGCTGACTAACAGTCGACGAGTGCAGCCCAAACAAACGAAATGTATGTAGTCGATTGGGAACCCTGATATCATGTCAATTGGTAAGGCTAATAACGGCGATTCATCATTTACGCGGTGATGCTCTGTTTGCGACTGGTTTTTGAAACGCTCATCGGTTCTTAATATAGCGTCCATCTCAACAAAAATTACTTTTTCCTTATATATACCTTTCTGTTCACAAAAGTCACACCCATAATATCCATTGTGGTTTTTTGTTGCATTTTAAGTATGCTTTCGCAGGGGCGTCACACACAAAAGGCCCCACTTTAAATTTGTAGAAAACTTCATTAAATACTACTCCACCGTTGGACAATATCAGAGCATCATTTACAAATTTATCCAGGAAATCTTTTAAAGGCTTTGGTTTTCCATTACCATAAAACAGTCCTACCACAAATGGCGAAGTGTCGACCGTCTGTAGGCAACGAGCAAGTATAGGCCAGAACTGACCATTAGCACTTTTAAAAATTGGTACTCCATCAATATTGAAGATCAAAGTCAAGGACTCTGTTTGACTTGTTATTCCGGACATTAGTTTGGCATGTAGTCCATCTGTCAATCCCATATGGTAGTACTTCCCATTTTGAAGGTTATCAACATTAACAGCAGTTTGACTGTGTATATCAAGAATGGTTCTCGAATCCAAAGGTAAAGACTTATGATACGGTTTCAAAATCTTCAATAAACCATGATTAACACCAAATTTTAGAACCCACTCTTTTAAGTCACTTTGTAACCTTTCAGTACTCTCTTCTCCTTCATCCGAAATAGGACTATATTGACCATTCGTTTGAGCATTATCTAAATGTATTCGTACAGCGGTTGCAATATTCCTTCTCTTTGTTCTTTTTGATAATTGATACATTGTGAGGTTATAAAAGAAACTGATCCAGAATGCAATCTGCTCCAGATATCTAATTGATACGTTCAAGAGTATTTAAATTTAAAATCATTTACGATTTAAACACTTCCCCAAGTGGAATCAAACGCAGCCTTATCTAGTCACCGTTGCCAATTAGTTTGGGATAATATTTTTCGGTGGTTGTCAACTTATCTTCCTCTCGGTTAACGCTCCGATAACAATTTGCTGGGAAGCAAAGCAAACGTGATCCTAGGAAACCCAAGGAAGGTTAAAAATATTTAATATAATGCTTCTAATGCCTTTTGAATTCAATTTTCTTATATTTTGTAATCTCTCAAGGGCGAAGACGATGGATTTCCAACGGGTATTCGCAGGTAACATCAAATCAGCCTTGGACCTTGGTACTACCTTTGCTAAAATATACAATGAGTAATTAGACCAAAACTATATTCAAACATTTTATATTACCATCTTCGTAGCTGTCAGGTCCGGCGCATTCTTCTCTACAATCATCTTCATCCGATTCGTCGAAAAAACCATTCTATATATATCTCAAAACAATACCAAATACAAATTCAATTTAATTACAAATGTATGGAGTTGGGTCTTTATATAAAAACAAAAAAAAACACCTACGCTGTTTTGGTACATTAACTGTCGTAAGATAGCATAATGACGTTGTACTACCCTCTTTCTTTGTATACCCTGTTCGAAAGAATTACTCTATATCGAATTATAATTCTTCAGACTGAACGACGAGCCGCGGCTCGAAACGTCTCATTTTTTTTTAAATAAATTATTTTAACAATAATTTACGTTTATTCTTTTTTTTCACGGATGCCCTTCTTCGCAAACAATTTACAAACTTCTAATTACCTTTTCATCGTGAAACGTAAAAATTTTCTATGGATTTATTTGATATATATGATGCTTGGGTAAGACCGAATGAAGAGATTGAAACACTTGCATACCTCATTAATGGAGGTAGGGATCTGAGTTTAGCGCCTGTCTGACGCCTGACAAAAACGGTTTCAGTGAGCTAAAATCTCTCAAAAAACAAAGCCACCCTGATCAGACTGCCTCGGTGCCTCACCCCTGGTCAACTGCTACCAAGCCCGGGTCTTGGGTACTACGACCAACGTTTAAAGAGTATAATTTGCTTAATAAAAAAACTCAGTTCTTTGGCTCAATGACAAAAAGTCGGCATAGGGCCCTTAAGTTATTTTTCCAAACCCTGGGCCAAATGACCTTACTTGCTAAATTTTAGTATCTATGGCTAAATTACAGTAGCCCAACCAAATTAAACCAACCAAAACGATAGCCTTTCTAAATTTTAAGGAAAAATAACCCAAAAAGAAAACATTAAGCTTAAAAAAATCCCATGTGATTCTGGTTTAGACGTAAATCTTTTTTTGCTAATCACGAGCTCCTCTGTATCATGCGCTTGTAAAGATGGATGAGCGCGTGACATACGTATTTTAACTTACGTGCAAAGTTTCAAAAAATTAACTAGCTAAACCCTTAATTATCTTGTTTATTAAGAAAATATTTCCTGATATTTGGGCATATTTTGCAATTCTGCGATAGCTTGATTAAACTAGTGCTTGGGAAATAAAAATTAATGATTTTTCACAAAAAGTCTTTAACAAAACCAAATATTGCATCAGTCAAACATTTTGGTTTAATCTGCTAAATTGCGATCTTATGGAAGAAAGTTTAAAACGTATGCGTAAAGGTATTACGTTCAGACCTACACACGTATAGAAAAACACAATTGAGTCTTATTGCAAGGGTATAGTTCGTGACTTCCTTATAACAAATATATAGGCAATTGTTAGTACTTACATCAGCCATTGACCACCTTATCGTAACTAGGTCCGACGCATTCATTGCTGTTTATTTCTAATTTTCCTTAAAAGTAATAAAAACGTTTTAATTTTTAATTTTTTTTTGAGATACACAAACATCGGTGTCGAACCGAGGCCTTAGACACCAGCACACACACAATAACTGATTAATCAGGGTGAGAAATGTGTAACGGCCACGCCAACGGGGGGATACGTGGGGACAGGGGTGGGGACACCCGTGGCGGAAGTATCCGGAACACCCGTTGGGGGATTGGTAGTCGTCCTCTTACGGCCTTCCACAAACTCTGCCTCCCGGACGCCTGGGATTACAGGAGTGAGCCACTACTCCCGGCTTTTAATTTTTAATAACAAGTTAATAAGTATGCGCAGAGAAATATACGCGAAAGGATTGAAATCGCCAAACGAAAAAATGTTGTAATGGACTTTGATGACGGTGCATTTTTAAATAATTGTTGGAAAAACCTTTTTAAAAAATAACTGTCTTTATAGTTGTCTTATCTGTCTCCCCCCCCTACTATTGTCGGTAAAAACTAAAAATACATTGTACGCGCGAGAAAAACTGTTTGTCTTGATGATGGCGCTGACACCGCCGAAACTAGTCGACAATTTAAAAAAAAAAAAAATTTAAATAATAAGTCTTACTTACGCAATAATATTCGTGTCTCTCTTTTCATGTTTATATAACAAGTTTAAGTTATAATCCTCTGATAAGCGCGGTTTGGAATGTTTCGTGCGATGTGAATAAAGCTAAATGTGTATTACATATTACACGGAAACGCGAAAAACAATTTCCTAGATCAATGTAATTTCATTTATTTGCCATTTGGTATTTTAATCCGTTACTGCCAAAAGTATATGATTACCAGAAATGCATACAGTTTATCCGGACTGTTTTTCGTCTCGATCTGGCTGATCGCTTTGGCTCTTCCCTCTGACGTCAAAATACACATATTTTCTTCGGTGCGTTTCATTGGCTTAAAAAGCGACTACCAAAATCTACAAAAATGACCCATAATTCAGTATGAAGTCAACTGCTTCAAAATCTTAAATTTATGAGTTGACTAGGCCTAAAAAGTCCTCGAAGGCGATAGCTTTGAGTCAAGTTAAAAAGTTAAATTTCATTGAGACACGTGATGTTATTGAAGGAGTAAATTCGTGGTTAAAAAATGGACTTTTCAATTTGAGTGAAAGCAAGAAAAGATTTTAGATGGTAAAGATAATAGTCCTAATAGAGATAATGATTTAAAAAAAACTGTGCATGTCTTTATGGAGAAAATTATGGCAACAATACCAAAAAGGTTTTTTTTTTAAATTTTTGGTATGCCAGCAACTCAAAAATTATAGAGCAAGGCCTTGATGTGGGAAAACAGATTGTTTTGAAATGTAGGTGTAAAATAGATGTATTTTGTATAAATTGTGTTATTTTTATATTTTATTTTCCAGCTATTTTCTCACAGAACGAAGGTCAAGATATAATTTTAAATAATTTGAGAGAGTGTGTAAATAGTGTACCTGCTTTGAACCTTCTCGAAAACAATACTGGTTAATCTGCATTATAAAAGAAAAACTTTATATGGTTTTATAAACTAATATGCAATTATGATTTTAGATAATGATTTAGATTCAGCTGTGAAATATAACATTAAGGAGTCTATTGTTATATTGTGGTCGGAACTGTTTTTCTTGCACACACTTAAGGATGATTTTGTCCAGTTATTTCATTTCCTTGCTCGATGCATATTGGAATTTCTATTTAAATCCTCGATAATTAATACTTAACCAACAAGTGTACAAGATAATTTAGTATTTTTTTGACGAGTCCAAAGTGCCAAGTATATTTACTGTAATTAAATTCAGATATGTACTGAAAATACCCTTTATTTTTGGTTTTAGATTATAAAAATTTGGACAGCCGTTTATTTTCTCTTTGAGGAGGTGGCCTTTGCCTGCTTCAAATGAAATATGAAAAACAAATAAAGCAAAGAACTAAAAGGTGGAGAGCTTTATCCATGTTAGGTTTAATTAAGAAAGTTCACTTTAGGCCTGAAGATAAAAATGACAAGTTGGCCAGCCAAAATATACCTCTCCTCGGAATAATTTTCCCTAGTTGTATTAATTTATCGAGATGACCCTTAAAGATATATCTCCGCAATTCAGAGTTATTTACTGAAAACGTAATACTGGTTCGACCCCACCCGGTATAAAATTTTAATTATAATAAAAATAATTGAGACGAAACAACCGAAATTTATTTATTCGGAATATTATAAACAGTGAGTTAGACGTACTAAAACAATGCACAATTGAGGGTATTTGTTATTAGTTTTCTCACTTACGCAATACTCGCCGCATCTTTAACGTTCATTTTATTTCAACACTCGCCCATGATAAAGATAAACTGGGTAAAACCGATTCCCTTTCTTAGTTCTTCTTTAGATAAACCCTCGTCTCCTGCCATCTAATATTCAAAATTTATTAACTCTTATTTAAAAAGCACTACACCACATTCAATAAAACAAACCTCGTGGCATAAAACAATTCCTTAATAACAACAAAAAACCTACTTTAAACCATTTCACACAAAGAACAATAATTTAATGCTAACAATACCGCCCAAAAGCTCAACACAATCAACAAATTAAAATACAAAAGCCCAATTGACCAAATTTCGGAACCAAAATTACCAATAGAAAAATATATAATAACAATCCAATCAATCAGGCTTCAGAGCAAAAAAATTAATAGAAAAATAAATAATAATAACCCTTTCAGACTTCAGAACAAAAATAATTCATAGAAAAATTTATAATAGTAACAAAAGCAATCAAACTTCAGAGCAAAAATAACAAATAGAAAAATAGAAAATAAAACAATCGATCAGGCTTCAGAGCAAAAATAACCTATAAAAATCTTTAATATTAACCCAATCGATCAGATTTCAAAACAAAATACTTCATAGAAAATATATAATATTAACTCCATCGATCAGGCTTCAAAGAAAAATATAACGCAATCAAGCAACAAATTCCTTCAAAAATTTAGAAACCAAACAATAGAAAATTGAATCCTAGCAAGAAGTTCGACACCTAACCATTAACAAACAGGAATTTTCGACGTTATTCTTTCGAAACCGGATAAGCTAAATAACATGACGTACACACTGTAAAGGTTCTTCCAAAACTGGACTTTTTCGTGGAAAAAAATAACCTTAAAAAAATAAAAGATAAAAATATAAGATCAAAGAATAGACAAGCAAGATTTGACCTTTAAATTTTCATGAATAAAATATTTAGACTTTAACAAGTTCACAAAAATTAAAAAAGGAAGTTCAATAAACAATGTATAGGGATATTGTTTTCATCCGTTTAGTAAAAAAATCCGCTTTATCATAATGGTTCCTTTACTTTAAAATTTCCCCAAAGGAAGTCAATGGCTCGTCGGTGAACTATCCGCATGGTAACAATGCGACCCGAGTTCAATTCCTGATCCTGATCAAATTTTACATTAAAATACTAAAATATTTAATTAAATATAAGATTAATATAATTTATAAATATTTTATTTAATATAAGATTAAAATAATTTATAAATATTTTATTTAATATAAGATTAATATAATTTATAAATATTTCATTAAATATAAGATTAATATAATTTATAAATATTTCATTAAATATAAGATTAATATAATTTATAAATATTTCATTAAATATAAGATTAATATAATTTATAAATATTTAAAATGATGTAGAATTAATTATAGTACCTAACGTTATAACAGCGTAAACGACTTTCGCAAAAGCTGTTACTTTAAAAAACACTATAGCTTAGCAAGCGTCGGTGGCTCAGTGGTTAGAGTAAATCTCCGACACGGGTCAGACCCGGGTTCGATTCCCGGCCGGTGCCAATAAATAACAAGGCGTATACCGTAAGCATTTGTTTTACGCTCGGTCACAAACACGGAAAATTACCTTGAAAATTACAATACGCAGCCGAAGAAATTATTATACGGCAACCAATGACGAAGAGAGAGGTGTTTGTAAAAACCTTTTCCCTCATTCTAAGGGTGAATTCGGGTAACTGCGTACGCAGTGATTACACTTTGCACCGAAAATGCGAACAGACACACAGACACATACGCGCACTACATACCCCATCGGTAGATGGATCGACCAATAGTTTACGACCATATAAGTACCCGCTTTATTTATCAATAACTTCCGTAAAAAACCTTTAACGATAAATTGAAAAAAAAAACGTGTAGAGGTGATTCTATTCCGAAATGGAAAATTCAAAAAAAAATCCCAAAAGTAAAATTAAAAAAAATACAACCTTACTATACATATGGGGACGTAGACCAAATGACGTATTTCCGGTTTTATCTCTTCTACCACTCGGTAAGTATTTCACCAACCTTATGAGAACTTACTAAGAATTATACCATATTTATGAGAACCTCATGGATTGTCCTCACAACGTCGTTAACACAGAAAGGGAAAATTATGAAATATTCCAAGTTCAAAGCCCGAAATTCCTAAAAGAGATGTGCCTTCATAAAACTAGACGTATAAGGACATCAACTTTTTATTTATAAAAATGTATTTTATTTGCATTTTATATACTATTTGAGAACCTTTCGTGTGTTTCCATTGAAACTATACGTATTTTAGGACATTAAATTTGAGTTGCTGATAGTGCGTTTATTTGAGTTAAAACAAGTTTGTGGGAATATGTTTTCTATTGAAGTTAAACATATGAGGACAATAAATTTTATTATCTCTATCGATATTATATTAGAATTGAAATATGTATAGTTTTATTAATATACACGTAAAGCTCTCATAAAGTCTCTTCAAAACTAAGTTAATACTAAGAGAAATAACAAGGTCCTCATGTGTATACTTTCAATGTAAACACACAAAAGGTTCTCACATAGTAGTTTAAATACAAATAAAACTTACTATCAGCAAATTGAAATTAAGTTATAGTTTTAAAAGCAAACTCTCACAACGTAGTTTTGCGGCTAATACACCACAACACATAAAAATAAAATCAAAGTAAAGGTCCTCAAATGTATAGTTTCAAAGAAACACAACAAAGGTTCTCAAAAAATCGTTTTAAGACAAATTTAACACTGGAAGTGAAAAACAAAGTGAAGGTCCTCATATGTATAGTTTCAATGAAACACAAAGATTCTCACAAGGTCGTTTCAACACATTTTTTACCACGATGTGTAAAACAGAGTTAAGGTCCTCATATGTATAGTTTAAATGATAAACAAACAAGTTGGCAAGCCAAAATATACCTCTCCTCGGTAGAATTGTCCCTAGTGGTATTAATTTCTCGAGATAACCCTTAAAGATATATCTCCGCAATTTAGAGTTATTTGTTAAAAATATTAACCCATTTCTATCCCGCCCGGTATAAAATTTAAATTATAATTAAAATAATTGAGACGAAACGACCAATTTTAATTTATTCAGAATATCATAAGTTAAGTAGTTACAACAGTAAGTTAGACGTACTATAACAATGCACAATTGAATTAAACCCTTTTACAGAACAAGTTTATCAGTTAAATATAATACGAAGCAAATTTTAATGAAAGAAATATCTACAGAGGATTTTTGGAATTACTCGCTTACGAAATACTTGCCGCATCTTTAACGCTCATTTTATTTCAACACTCGCCCTTGATGAAGATACCGTAGATATCTGGTAGTGGACGACTCGTTCACTTCCTGTTGACGTTGTGACGCATACCACATGAAAAAGACCAATGCCGTCCAATTTCCAATATCATATAATGACTCGCACACCCAAGAAATCATTGACTGCGTTAGAAATCGTAGATATCCAAATATCCACACCAAATGTATTTACAAGAAGCAAAAACCTTACCATCAACAAAGCACAGAGAGCCACTTGACTAACCGCCACCTCTTAAAGCAATTAACGTTAAAGTATCTCCTTTGAATTAACAGAACTATATATAGGTCGTTAAGAAAGTGGACCACCCACAGGGTCTACCCTTTAACCCTCTAATCTCGGCTGACTGCGCTAAAACAAGATTTAACCTTTAAAAAATACCAGATTAGGCCTTCATAAATTCATTAATAAAAAAAGACTTTATTACCTATTATGCTTACGATGCCTGTCTTAATTTCAGTGAATCTAAGCAGCTATCGGTGGTTCTGTGGTAGAGCGCTCGACTGCCAAGCCGAATGGTCTGGGTTCGAAACTTGGGTGGCGCGTTTGTTTTTAATCAATAGAGAAACGCTAAATTAGAATTTCTTCGATGCAATAATTTCAATTTCAATTCTATTTCAATTAAACCAAAATTTCGTACTCTATTAAATACGCTTCCGATAAAGCTGAAGGTCTAATTTTCAATAAGGCGTAACAAGTGTCGGTGGTTCTGTGGTAGAACGTCCGCCTGTCAATCAGGAGGTCTCGGGTTCAAATCCCGCCCGATGCGATCGCAAATTGATACTAAGACGAATACCGTGTACAACTGGTGGAAACCCTGCCATTGGACGTTGAGAGGTAGCATTACACTCAGCACTCGGTCCGTCCCAAAGTCATTAAGAAGAAGTTGGAGAGAAAACGCCCATATAAACACAACAGACTCAACATGCACATCCATCAGAACACAAACACAACAAATTCAACACTCACAACCTACGTATAAACACTACAAAAACGTAATACACCAAACCGTCACGACGGTGAGCGAAAAAACACCATCCAAACCAAACCGCAAATGCATCCGTTAACGCTCACCGTCACACGGTGGTTTTGCCAACTCTTTGAGAAACTGCGTACGCAGTGATTACACTTTGCACCGAAAATGCGAACGCGTTCGCAGTCCTGACAGACAGACACACCCACAGACCCACCCACAGACCCACCCACAGACCCACAGACAGACACGGTCGTTGTATAACCCCTCCTAGGGGACTTTGTCGCCTCGGAGAGGTAAAAATGCAAATCTTCTAGTGATTCTAGGGTATCTAAATTGCCAGAGCTATTAAACATGTTTTTAGCTGTAAGTGTAAAACTCGTGCGGAAAATAATATTCTGGATACTATACATTCGACGCTGTTATCTCTTATCGACACAATTAACACCCTACAATCTGATGTCAACGAATTAAAAAACCAAAAAGGACACCTTAAAAACCAAATTAAAGAATTAACATTCGAAAATGATGTTTTAAAAACTGAATTAGATCATTAACTTTATAGTTCAGATTGTCCTAAGGGTCAAGAAAACGAGAACATTATCGAAGAGGAATTTATCCCTGTAAAAAATAGACGCTCAAAAACTTTATATTCACACATATTGAAAAAACCTTCAGATAACAGAAACATTGAAAAATCTTCTAATCGAAGATTTTTTCAACATTCTAATAAACAAGATTCATTATCAGATAAAACAGCTACTATAAAAGTGGTTGTTGGGACCAAAAATTCCGACTTTATTAAGGCTGTTGCAAAAATTCCAACGGAGCGGCCTAAAAAGCTCTATTTGTTTCCCGATTACCAAATACCGTTACAAACGCAGCGTTAAAAGATTTTATAGAGCAAGAATGTATTAGATTAAAGACTAAATTTCCAGGTTATTTTTCGTTTTATGTGACAGCCGACTTAAATGATTTCGAAGCGTTATCTAATCCAGACAACTTTCCAAGGGACTGTTTTATAAATAGATTTTATGGCACTTTTAAAGATGACCAACGTTTTATATTTGATAACGAACCTGAAACAAAAAACACGACCACTGACAATGACACTAATAATGGAGAATACAATTAAAATATTGTACGTAAAATATGCACGTAAGCCGAGGAACTTCTTACCAATATATGCTTTCAACTTACCCATCTATTGTATCACGGAGACTTTCCTATCTCCGGAACACTCCGACTCCGACTATTTTCCGGTTTCTTATACAATTCATCGTAATGATCGTTTAGGCTTCGCAGGTGGAGCTTTGATCGCCGTACGTAAGAACATAAATTGTGTGCGGGCGGCAAGATTTAGAATCAAATTTTGAAGCTGTCTGGTTAGAAATAAAGCTAACCGACGGAACATCGGTGCTCTTAGGTAACATTTATCTTTCACCAAGCCTTGACGTTGTCAAATACCAAGAATTAATGGAGCTACTTATTTTAAAACTACATACATTTCAAGGACAGATTATACTTTTGGGCGATTTCAATCTAGCCGGTGTAATAGCAACTGTAGATACTACCCTCAAAAGAAATCCGAGTTTATTTTTGAATTAATTTCCTTCATTGGTTTAACCCAGGAAAATTACTTACGAAACTCACAAGCCAATATTTTAGATCTTTGCTTTGTTGACCAAAATAAAGCTGTGATCGAAGCACGCTCTCCTCTAGTAAAAGAAGACATCTTGCACCCAGCGTTTTGCCTTACTTACCACGATTCACTTGACGTCCGTTTAAGTCATCAATGTATGTCATTTAAATATAAGGAAGGGGACTACCTCTCTTTCTACCAATACATGGAACGAAGTAGCTTTACTTCATTGTATGAAATGACTGCTGTTGATGAAGCCGTAAAGTCTTTAACTACAACCTTAAAAAAAGCAATTGATAAATTTATACCTGCCCGCACAGTAAATGTGACAACTAGTAAACGCAAAAATAAACTTACCTTTCCAGACTAGTTTTCTGTTGATTCAATTAAAGCTATAAAGTTAAAGCGCTACCAGCATAGAAAGTTAAAACGTATACCATCAAGCGTTAATAAGGAAAATTACGCGAGACAACGCTCAACTACTAAAGGACCCGTATCAAGAGACAAGTTAGCTTATGAAAAATCTGTATCCGACTCCGTAAGTCGAGATAGTAAAACCTTCTTGTCCTACGTAAATAAGAAACGGAAAAATTCTAGACAACACCTTTATCTCATGATAAACGACTATGTACCCTACTCACTTCTAACTACGACATCGCCGAAGAATGTGTCTCCTGTTTTTCTAACATCGCTCATGATATTGGACTTCCTCGCGTAGACTTCAGCTCACTTCCGGAGACTGAACCTAATAACCTTTTTTTCTCTACGAACTATAGAAAAAGACATAGTAGACGCTATAAAGAAACTAAAGCCTACAACGGTATCGGGAAAAGATGGGATTTCTAATTTTATCATAAAAAGGTGCGGTGAAATTTTATTAAAACCTCTAAAATTTATTTTTAATTTATCGTTAAAAAGTGGAGTTTCCCCCGAAACTTGGAAAGTTGGTGTGATTTCACCAATCTTCAAAAAGGGATTCCAAGGCGACCCTAACAACTACCGCCCTATCACAGTACTGAACGCACTCGCCATGGTATTTGATTACGTAACGCATAAATACCTATACGATTGGTTTCGGATATACCTTCCAGAAACACAACATGGCTTCGTGCGTGGTAAATCAGTTAAAACCAATCTTGCGTGTTTTGTCAACTATGTTCAACCGGAAGTATTGAGACGAGGACAGGTCGATACAATTTATATAGACCTTTCCAAGGCTTTTGATAGGGTCTCCCATCCTAGATTATTAGATAAATTGGAATACCATGGGTTATCTGGGCACATAATTGGGTAAAGAACTATTTATTAAACCGTCACAATTATTTAAAAATCAATGGCGAAATCACAGATGTTTCCTATTGTGTCACTTCTGGCGTTCCCCAAGGCTCGTCTTTAGGCCCGCTTTTATTTATTATTTATATTTTCGACATTCCTCCCACAATGAAGTATACTAAACTCTTTCAATTGTCCGATGACCATAAGTTATGCAGAACTATAAACACAGTTAGTGAATGTAAATACTTACAAGACGATTTAAATTCGCTTCAAAAATGGTGTATGGAAAATAACAAACCAATAAATAACGATAAAACTATAGTCGTATCTTATACACGTAAGACCAATATATTATACTTCAATTACAATTTAAACGAGAATACTTTAAAAAGACAAGTGTTTATAAAGGATCTGGGCGTACATTTTGATCATAAACTGTTGTTTACTGTTCATACTAATCAGACTAAAATTAAATCGAATACATTATTAGGCGCCTCATATAAAATTTCGCAACAACTGAAATCTGTGCAGTGTTTAGTAAAACTGTACATTTGTCAATTAAGCCTTCAATCCTTTACTGTTCTGTGGTGTTTGGTAGTACTTGTGAATCCAACTTAGACAACCTTGAGAAATTCAAAAAAGGTATACCCAATATAAATTCTATCGATGAAACTTATGAAGATTTCAAAAGTGCATATAAATTGGACTCTATTAATAGTTCCATAGAAAAAATTTACTTTAAGTTTTTAAATAATCTGTTAATGGCGCGTATACAGTGTCCGGAACTTTTAAGTTGTCTGTCACTAAATAGTAATACAAGATGGAACCGGAAAAGAAATACTTTTTATATAGAGTTGCGTGAACCTAATTTGACAAATCGTCTTATGTCTACTTATAATTCTGTTGGTTTTAAAAACGATATTTTTAACAAATGTTTAGCTTTAAAGAACATTTTACTAAATTAGTATTTTAACCTTTTCTCAAATTTTTTTTTTATTTTCCTTTAATTTTGGCACTCTATATATTTATATGTGTTATACTTTATCGATTTATTCTTTGATAATTTTCTAAATTTTGATGTATTATACCTTATTATTAATTATCTTGTAAATTTCTAAATTGTATGCGTTATACCTGATCAATTGATTCTCTTATGATTGTCAAAATTTGACGAAGAACAAACGTATAATTTTAATCTAATTTAAAACGTTTTCTTTTTCTGATTGACCCTGTACGCCCTGTGGCATAACTTGTTGGCTCTAAGCTGTTTTACTTTCGTTGTTTTTCACTCTTTCTTATACAATAAACTTCAATTCAATTCAATATATATATATATATATATATATATATATATATATATATATATATATATATATATATATATATATATATAGATAGATAGATAGATAGATAGATAGATACAATTGTTTATTGTGTGCAACACAACATACTAAGTTGTACTTTTTGCAGTATTACACGTTTTAAATTATTACATTAAATAAATACAGCAAGTAAGATATATTGCCGAGTTGACTGCGCTACATGTGTTACATAAATGCGTTAAATATAAAATTAAAATTAAATAAATACATATTTCACAGTGTTACACATGTTAGATAATTACGTTAAATTTAATATTAAATATTAAATAAATTTTGCATATTATAATATACATTGTCGATTTCACATTTAGAAGATCAGCCAATTCGAATACAACAAAATCTTTGTTCGGTATTAGAACATTGTTCAGAGAGTTCATGAACCTTGAGCAGTTAGTTTCAAAGAAGTCGACACTCTTACTTAAAATATTACATTTGTCTTGTATTCTTTTAATAGGGTTTACACCTTTATTTAAAGTATAAAAACAAGAAACATTTCTAGTTTTTCTCTGATGAATTTTAAGTTTAACTTTTTTGAGTAGATTCGCGCAGTCAATTTGGTTGGTAAGAATTTTATTTAAAAATAAAGCGTCGCATTTAAAAAAACGATTATAAATTGTTTGTAATTTTAAGTTATTTAAGGTCTCCACATAGTTAAATGACATAGTTTTTCAAAATAATGACAATATAAGTGAATAAATTTTCTCTGAATTCTCTCGATTATTGCGAGGAGAAAATTACTACAACCTTCGCAGATTTGATGCCAATATTCTATTTTACTGCGAACCAAGCTAACATAGAGACTAACGAACACGGTTTTGGATTTTATATTTCTTGCTATTTTACAAATTGCGTAAATGATCCGATAGCAGTCCCCTTTCAGTTTATTGATATAATTCGCGTACACCATTTTCGAATCGAAAAGTATACCTAGGTCACTAGTGCTATTAGTACTAGTAAGGACAGTGTCGTTAATCTTGTAGTCAAACAATATACTATTAATTTTTTTAGTATATGAGATAACTTTAGTCTTTTCAGGATTTAACGGTAAACCATTCTCAGTGCTCTAGTTATCAAGTTGGGATAGATCGTTTTCTAAAAATTTACAATCAATGGGTTGAACAATATCTCTATATACCTTATTATCATCAGCGTAAGTTTTTAAGTTAAGAGTCGTTTTTGATAGAGAAACGCAGGTCATTAACAAATATACTTAATAACAAGGGGCCTAAGGCAGAGCCCTGAGGGACACCTTTGTTAGAAATGTAGTTCACATTCGTGACTTCGTTATTTATTTTAAATATATTTTTTCTGTTCTTAAGGTAACTATTTAACCACTTCAAAACATTACCATCCATGCCATAGCATTGCAGTTTACCTATTAACAAATCATGGTTCATGCTATCAAAGGCCTTAGAATAGTCAAGATAAATAGAGTCGACCTGACCCCGAGTAGTTACAATAGATTCGACATCATTAGCAAAAGATATGAGGTTGGTTGATGTAGAGCGACCACTACTGAAACCGTGTTGCTCGGGAGACAGGTTGGTTCAAACCATTTATAAATATATTTATACATGATCATTTCGAATATTTTTGAAATTACAGTTATGAGAGATATTGGACGGTAGTTGTCGATACAACCTTTTAGACCCTTCTCAAATACAGGAAGAACCAAAGAGGCTTTCCATTGATTTTGGAATTTACCATACCTTAATGAAAGATTAAAAATAGTACAAAGAATTGGAGTAAATACATTGATACAGCCTTTTATGACATAAGCCGGGAGATTATCGTAGCCGAAAGCTTTCCTAGGCTTTAAGTTTTTAATTGCATTTCGGACAGCAATGTCTGGGATTACAAGATTCATAAAAGTATTGATAACACCAACAGGAAAATTATTAAGGTTAAAGTTAATACCTGAAGTATCAAAAGGCTTAGTGAAATGGTTTTTAAAAAGATTCGCAAGCTCAATTTTATCTGTGACAAAATTAACGTCAATATCAATAACAACTTCTCTACTTTTGTGGTTATTGTTAAGTCTTTGATTTACATAAGTCCAAATGGCTGACGGATTATTTCGTGTGTTGTTAATAATTGAAGCCCCCATATTTTCTCTGTCTACGGAGAGTAGTTTTTGGCATTCTTTCCGCGATACCTTAAATTTATCGTGATCAGATTTATTTTTCGACCTTTTAAATTTTCTATGAAAATAAGCTTTTCTAGTTAGGGATTTTTTTAAATTGTCAGAAAACCAATAAGGATATTTGGGACGTTTAGAACAATTTTTAATTTTAACCTTAGGATACGAGCGTTAAGACAATTGGAAATAATGTTATCGAATTTAGAAAGCACTTCACCGATTTCCGTAATTTCGTTAAGGCAGGACCAATCAGTATTATTAAGGTCATGGTATAAACTTTTAAACGACTATAGAAACAATCTTTCAATTTTACGGATGGACTCTTTTAAATCCACATTAATTAAAGTGGACATACAATTTTTGTATCGAATTATAAATCATAAAATTGAATGTAAAGATATTTTAAAATGTATTACTTTTAATTATGGATGTCTGTGCTCGAGACAGAGAAAATTATTTTAATTAAGAGATATTAACAATCGTACTGTCAATAGATTAATGGGCAATTTCAACAAATATGGCTACCTGAATGATTTATTTAGTGGCAATAACTTAAAAAAGAATCAAATCTTCTTGAAAGAATTGAAGTGAGAGCGTTCTTATTTCTTTAAAAATTTAAATGTTTACGTAGTAGTCTTTTACTCCTAAATTAAGAAATTTAATATACATCTGACTCTGTTAAACGACAACAAAAACTTTCTATAACCTTTTACAATTTTTGTAATGAACCATATAATGAAACTACTGTGGCTTAACTTGCTGATACCTTTGTATTGTTTTAAGTCACAATAAAAAAAACTATTATATTCTATTCTATTCTATATATATATATATATATATATATATATTTATAAATATTTGTATAATATTTATATATATTTGTATAATATTTATATATATTTGTATAATATTTATATATATTTATCTATTTTTATTTATATATATATATATATCTAATGAAAATGAAAAGTCTTCAAGTGAAGCACAAGCGGGGAACGTGCTTAAAACGAGACGGCCTAGCCCCTCTGAACCACGATGGCGATAGAAATAGATCAAGGTTTTCCTGTCACTATGTGAACCTAACGATCAATGGATATATATGTAAATATATTAATTAATTAATTTTTAAATCAATAAGGTTAAAAAATTTTTTAAGAGTGGTTAATCAATTTATTTCAGGTTTCACTAACTATATATATTAATTAGTTTTAGAAATTACATTAATTTAAATTTTTTAAAGCTAGCCTTGATCTTTCAGTCAGATTGAAATAAAATTACGAAACTCTAATGTAAAAATTAACGTTTTAGCATCATCTTGAATTTGATCATTTCTGCGCTGTTTTTGTTCAGATTTTCAATCTTAAACTACTACCTGTGTAGTTTTTCAGCTTAATTGTAAATCTAAATTAAATTATTTTTCAGCCTTTTATCAATTTCAAGTTTATTGTATTGATGTCAACTAATTCATTATGGTGATGAATACATGAATGAAAATTCCATTAAATTTTTGCTTGGGTTCAAAGTAAGCGGCTACCATTTTGTTTCATATTTTCGCAATTTTTACTTCATTGATTAATGTTAGATTATCTTAAGACCGTATCGTATTTTGATAAAAGTGGTGATTTTATCTCCAACAGACGCCAGCTAGATTGTGTTTGCAATTTCAGTTTGGTGTACGGGGTAAAGTGATCCTTTTTCTCGCCCGGCAGCCACTGTTGAGTTTGAAGAAGATAAGTGAATTGTAAAATTACTTTATAAAACGGTTGACGTCGCAGACCAAGCAGTGTATTATAGTTTTTATCTCTAGATTTCCGATGTGATATTTTTCTAACAAAAAAAAACAATCGAAACAAATCTCAAAAAAGGCAATAAAGACTGAGAGAGCAATTCCAAATAACCAGATTTTGAAAACAGGGATAAGAAACCAGAAATCCATCGGAGCAAAAGCGCTGATTTCTTCCTTGGACGAAGACACTAATTTCCGCGCGTTCCAATTGTCTAAGTTCCTTCTGGGCTGATAGTAAGCTGCTTCAAAGGAACGAGAGGTTCTGCGGCAAAATGAAAATCATTAACTAATACTATTTAATGATAAGCGAAGCTATTAAAAGAAAGAGAAATCAAGGAAATGTAATTCGACTGCACTTTGATTGGTCAACCTATTGATATAATATGCCATACGTCCTATAAAATATTACAATTTCCGTTAAATGAAAATACCAACTGAAATCGTCCTTTTACCAAGAAGGAACAAAATGAGCCGGGAAAACGTTTAACCAAAAATTATATAAAATGAACAAAGCAGAGGGATTTATATTCTCTTAACATTTAAGATATTGAGCGTTAACAGCGGACATTGTTAAGGATGAATACAATCTAGTAAACCATAACATTTACTTGTTGAGAGGGCATTAAAATTAATTCGAAATTTTAAAATTATTTATTATTTTATTAACTTATTATATTTAATATTTTGCCAGAAACCAGATCAACAGAAGCTTAGCAAAATCGTTTACTTTACAATTATTTAGATTGGTTACGTCATCATTTATATCAAACTCTGTGGTTTTATAGAAATAACGTTAAAGATTGGTTTTTTATTAAGTTATCGAACTAGAAATGGGCCTAAGGATCATTGATGGTAGTAAAAGGTCATTTATTTCCAATACATAGATTTCAAAACGGTTCTTAGCTAGCAGACTGATGTAAATCTGCAAGTTCTATTCAAATTTATTTATTTTCATCTGTTAAATCATTATAAGGTAGGTGATGGCAGGGGCGGCTCCAGGGGGGGGGGGCATGGGGGCCATGCCCCCCCAAGTAGTTGATATTTACGATGAGTATCATTTTAATATACGTGTAAGAAATCAATACAGATTACTGTTTACATGCCATCAAGGTCTTTTACATGCAAGAGATACTGCAGCTACAGAAGAGCTACGTAACGTATACCTGCGGAGATAAATTTGCCAGAGCTTTAACAGCGGAACTTCGTCCGTCAACTATATGCTAAAGCTCTTGCAGCTGCAGGCCGAGTCACCGACTCACTTCTGGAAAATCGAGACCCGTATTCGGAGATAAATTTCAAGGCCGCGGCAGCTGCAGCGCTTAACGGCGAGGCGTTGACAGCCGTTTCCATTCCTTCTTCTAGAGGAGGCAAGGGCGCGAGCCAGGCCAATGGAAAATGTACTATACATTGTGTTTTTTTATTAAACTTCAGGAAATGTTATTGTTATTTTTAATTACAATTTATAACTACACAAAAACCTCGTTTTTGGCGCTGCTTCAATTTGTTTTTGGTGCACGTATGCCGCTATGCGATTATGGTAAGTCACAAGTATCTTAGTGATAAAATTACTTTAGTAAACCTATTTATGAAATTACGGTTGTAGTGCAACCGTTGAACGATGGCATCGTAATTTTCGTCGAAACTAAACCTAGTAGGCCTATATATAAGGGACAAACAATAAGTTTTATGGGAACTTTAGAATATCAAATGCAAGTGCTTTCTTATAAAAATATTCTAAAAATGTCTAAACAGCTTTATAGAGTTTTATAGTTTTATAGAATGCCTATGGCGCACTAATACCTACAGTGCCATGGGTGGACTCTCTTGACCTAAGTCAAGGCCCAGTATTCCTCTTTCCCCTACACCACCTTCCTAATACTGTAAGAAGTATTACGGTGCATGGGTATACAAATCCACAAGTGTCTGTTTTCTATGTCTTGAAAAAAATCTACAACGGTGCCCCCCCCCCCCCCAAATATTTGTCTGGAGCCGCCCCTGGGTGATGGTCGATAAACTTTGCTTCTTTGTCGTATTTAAAAATATTATTGGCAAATGTTGTCCCTCTTTAAATGTGTATGATAACCAAATTGCTATAACAAATGGTTTTCTTCATTTTATAAAATTTAAAAAAATATTTCTAAAAAATATTTGCTTACAAGTAATTGACTCGTTCCAAGAGCTTTTCTCCTATTCGTTTGTTGAAGTACAAAAAATTGTAACTTAACGCGTACTCCGTGTTTCCAATGAAAAACAGAGTGCCATAATGTGTCAAATACTTTTCAAGTGCGTAGGCAAAACTTGTTGTGTACGGCAAATACAAGAACATGGCTCCTCGACCACTCGTGATGGAATTATACATTGCTTTTTTACCTTCACTATTGAAAAAGTTATAGTCCATTCTATTTTTACCAATTTTCCTAATGACGCGATAGGAATATTCTTCACTGGTCTAAAATAATTTAAAATAGAATTTATTAAGGATATAACGCAGCTGCAACATAAACCAAACGAATAAAACATGTACTTTTGAAAGCAAGAGGAAGATTTTTAGCCGAATAACAGCTATCTATTTTTACCAAATATGCCAATAGACTGCTTAGGGATTATATGAGCGTGAGCAAGCGGAGTGTGAGTTATTTACACAAACAGTCTACGTATCGCAATACGTAAATTATAAACGTTAAAACATTGTCGAAAATTTAAACTTAGCCATAAAAATTAGAGCTTAAATTTTCTTTCTTTATTTAAAGCAAGCTAACCTTTACCTTCACATTTTACAGCTTACGAAATTGATATACAAGTTGAATTAAAGTTTCATTTAACTAAATTTTTCGTCCGGCGAGGGTTCGTCATACACTCCTTGTTTGATTCCCGTGTTTGCTTCTCTGTTGTATAAGGTTCTTTTGACGCAAAAACCAAAACTAGAATCGTTCCCGAAGGTAAAATTTTGATTATTGATCTATTTGCTTCTTAACCCCATGTAGCACAGCACTGTCGGTTAGTAGTCGGATAAGAGTCTGATAGTCGGATAACAGTCAGGTCGGTTCTCCCGACTGCAACCGACTCAAGCCCGTCATATGAAATACGTGAAAAAATGTGGTCCAATTTTCCTACTCTTTTCCGTCTGTTGTTCAAATAGTTATGCATGAGTCGGGCTCTCCGACAGTCAGTTTCAGATAAGTCGCATTTGCCGACTTTTTTCCACCTCTAAATTTAAAGTCGGTAATACCGACCAATATTTTTATTACAGATAATAATATTGGTCCAATTTTTCGACTCTTTGCCGATTGTAGAAATTAGAATGTAAAATACGTCTAGGCAATACTCTGGTCAAAATATTGTAGGGTTTACCGACTGAAGACTTCACACGACGTTTCGCCTTAAAGCCAGACCTTACACCAATACTTCTTTGAGTGGTTAAAATTGGGTTGGTATTTGCTATTCCAGTGGCGTAGCCTGAAAGCCAAGGGACGGGTTCATGTATGTAAATATTAAGAGGGGGGTTGAAAAGGGAGTGGAAATTTAGTAGAGTCAAAGGTAGGCCCAAGGGAGTTGTTTTGACAAGGAAACCCCCTTGACTACGCTACTGTGCTATTCCGTTGAATATATTTGACGGTTTTTGATCTTAAGTTCTTCTGAAATAGACAGTTATATTTTGTAAACTATACTTAAGAGACATCTGAATATCACCATTTATTATTTATAATAATAAATTATTATTTAAGAGACATGTTTTTACTATATTAGAGCTGCAACGACGGCTAGCGCATTCACTTTTAAAATTCAAAAGTCTCCCATAGAAAGTCCCGATCGGAATTGGCCCAAACACTATTTCCACGGTTCCACCTACGCAAATACACTTCTAAACAGCTAGAAGGGCAAGGTCATACATATAACACGTGATACACTTTCGAGGGAAAACCGTTACGTTCGGAAGAATCGGAACGCGCAACAGGAGTCCAAACGCAGTCTTTGTTTCGGGAATCGGGCGGATTGTCGCGGAAAGTCGGACTATTTTCTTCTCGAAAAAGTTTAATTTAAAATTATATTTTTTGGTTTCAATACAAGACTAAAGGTAAGAGGTTTTTAAAATTCAAATTAAAATAGATCTGGAAGATTAGAATATGTTACGTAGAGATAAGATTTAAACGGCGAAAGACCAATGTTTAGGCCTTTGCTTTCTTCCTTACAATTATTTATAGTCAGTGTCATTTTGAAAACGGGCAACGTCTAGTCATTAGTCTAACGTTAGTTACGACAACTCTTTCAAACGTATTTTAAACACATTTTCGCTATTTCAGAAAGGGCCTACCAGTGGCCTACCTACCGTTAATACATTATTTTCCCATTTTAATCGAATTTTCGCTATGTTAGAAAGGGCCTACCAGTGGCCTAACTCCCGTTAATAGAATATTTTCCCATTTTAATCGAATTTTCGCTATGTTAGAAAGGGCCTACCAGTGGCCTACCTCCCGTTAATACATTATTTTCCCATTTTAATCGAATTTTCGCTATGATAGAAAGGGCCTACCAGTGGCCTACCTCCCGTTAATACATTATTTTCCCATTTTAATCGAATTTTCGCTATGTTAGAAAGGGCCTACCAGTGGCCTACCTCCCGTTAATAGATTATTTTACCATTTTAATCGAATTTTCGCTATGTTAGAAAGGGCCTACCAGTGGCCTACCTCCCGTTATTAGATTATTTTACCATTTTAATCGAATTTTCGCTATGTAAGAAAGGGCCTACCAGTGGCCTACCTCCCGTTAATACATTATTTTCCCATTTTAATCGAATTTTCGCTATGTAAGAAAGGGCCTACCAGTGGCCTACCTCCCGTTAATAGATTATTTTACCATTTTGATCGAATTTTCGCTATGTTAGAAAGGGCCTACCAGTGGCCTACCTCCCGTTAATACATTATTTTCCCATTTTAATCGAATTTTCGATATGTTAGAAAGGGCCTACCAGTGGCCTACCTCCCGTTAATAGATTATTTTCCCATTTTAATCGAATTTTCGATATGTTAGAAAGGGCCTACCAGTGGCCTACCTCCCGTTAATACATTATTTTACCATTTTAATCGAATTTTCGCTATGTTAGAAAGGGCCTACCAGTGGCCTACCTCCCGTTAATACATTATTTTCCCATTTTAATCGAATTTTCGCTATGTTAGAAAGGGCCTACCAGTGGCTTACCTCCCGTTAATACATTATTTACCCATTTTAATCGAATTTTCGCTATGTTAGAAAGGGCCTACCAGTGGCCTACCTCCCGTTAATAGATTATTTTCCCATTTTAATCGAATTTTCGCTATGTTAGAAAGGGCCTACCAGTGGCCTACCTACCGTTAATACATTATTTTCCCATTTTAATCGAATTTTCGCTATGTTAGAAAGGGCCTACCAGTGGCCTAACTCCCGTTAATAGAATATTTTCCCATTTTAATCGAATTTTCGCTATGTTAGAAAGGGCCTACCAGTGGCCTACCTCCCGTGAATACATTATTTTCCCATTTTAATCGAATTTTCGCTATGTTAGAAAGGGCCTACCAGTGGCCTACCTCCCGTTAATAGATTATTTTACCATTTTAATCGAATTTTCGCTATGTTAGAAAGGGCCTACCAGTGGCCTACCTCCCGTTAATAGATTATTTTACCATTTTAATCGAATTTTCGCTTTGTTAGAAAGGGCCTACCAGTGGCCTACCTCCCGTTAATACATTATTTTCCCATTTAAATCGAATTTTCGCTATGTTAGAAAGGGCCTACCAGTGGCCTACCTCCCGTTAATAGATTATTTTACCATTTTAATCGAATTTTCGCTATGTTAGAAAGGGCTTACCAGTGGCCTACCTCCCGTTAATAGATTATTTTACCATTTTGATCGAATTTTCGCTATGTTAGAAAGGGCCTACCAGTGGCCTACCTCCCTTTAATACATTATTGTCCCATTTTAATCGAATTTTCGATATGTTAGAAAGGGCCTACCAGTGGCCTACCTCCCGTTAATAGATTATTTTCCAATTTTAATCGAATTTTCGCTATGTTAGAAAGGGCCTACCAGTGGCCTACCTCCCGTTAATACATTATTTTCCCATTTTAATCGAATTTTCGCTATGTTAGAAATTGCCTACCAGTGGCTTACCTCCCGTTAATACATTATTTTCCCATTTTAATCGAATTTTCGCTATTTCTGAAAGGGCCTACCAGTGGCCTACCTCCCGTTAATCGATTATTTTCCCATTTTAAACACATTTTCGCTATTTCAGAAAGGGCCTACCAGTGGCCTACCTCCCGTTAATCGATTGTTTTCCCATTTTAAACACATTTTCGCTATTTCAGAAAGGGCCTACCAGTGGCCTACCTCCCGTTAATAGATTATTTTCCCATTTTAATCGAATTTTCGCTATGTTAGAAAGGGCCTACCAGTGGCCTACCTCCCGTTAATACATTATTTTCCCATTTTAATCGAATTTTCGCTATGTTAGAAAGGGCCTACCAGTGGCCTACCTCCCGTTAATACATTATTTTCCCATTTTAATCGAATTTTCGCTATGTTCGAAAGGGCCTACCAGTGGCCTACCTCCCGTTAATAGATTATTTTACCATTTTAATAGAATTTTCGCTATGTTAGAAAGGGCCTACCAGTGGCCTACCTCCCGTTAATAGATTATTTTCCCATTTTAATCGAATTTTCGCTATGTTAGAAAGGGCCTACCAGTGGCCTACCTCCCGTTAATAGATTATTTTCCCATTTTAATCGAATTTTCGCTATGTTAGAAAGGGCCTACCAGTGGCCTACCTCCCGTTAATACATTATTTTCCCATTTTAATCGAATTTTCGCTATGTTAGAAAGGGCCTACCAGTGGCTTACCTCCCGTTAATACATTATTTTCCCATTTTAATCGAATTTTCGCTATTTCAGAAAGGGCCTACCAGTGGCCTACCTCCCGTTAATCGATTATTTTCCCATTTTAAACACATTTTCGCTATTTCAGAAAGGGCCTACCAGTGGCCTACCTCCCGTTAGTCGATTGTTTTCCCATTTTAAACACATTTTCGCTATTTCAGAAAGGGCCTACCAGTGGCCTACCTCCCGTTAATAGATTATTTTACCATTTTAATCGAATTTTCGCTATGTTAGAAAGGGCCTACCAGTGGCCTACCTCCCTTTAATACATTATTGTCCCATTTTAATCGAATTTTCGATATGTTAGAAAGGGCCTACCAGTGGCCTACCTCCCGTTAATAGATTATTTTCCCATTTTAATCGAATTTTCGCTATGTTAGAAAGGGCCTACCAGTGGCCTACCTCCCGTTAATACATTATTTTCCCATTTTAATCGAATTTTCGCTATGTTAGAAATTGCCTACCAGTGGCTTACCTCCCGTTAATACATTATTTTCCCATTTTAATCGAATTTTCGCTATTTCTGAAAGGGCCTACCAGTGGCCTACCTCCCGTTAATCGATTATTTTCCCATTTTAAAAACATTTTCGCTATTTCAGAAAGGGCCTACCAGTGGCCTACCTCCCGTTAATCGATTGTTTTCCCATTTTAAACACATTTTCGCTATTTCAGAAAGGGCCTACCAGTGGCCTGCCTCCCGTTAATAGATTATTTTCCCATTTTAATCGAATTTTCGCTATGTTAGAAAGGGCCTACCAGTGGCCTACCTCCCGTTAATACATTATTTTCCCATTTTAATCGAATTTTCGCTATGTTAGAAAGGGCCTACCAGTGGCCTACCTCCCGTTAATACATTATTTTCCCATTTTAATCGAATTTTCGCTATGTTCGAAAGGGCCTACCAGTGGCCTACCTCCCGTTAATAGATTATTCTACCATTTTAATAGAATTTTCTTTATGTTAGAAAGGGCCTACCAGTGGCCTACCTCCCGTTAATAGATTATTTTCCCATTTTAATCGAATTTTCGCTATGTTAGAAAGGGCCTACCAGTGGCCTACCTCCCGTTAATAGATTATTTTCCCATTTTAATCGAATTTTCGCTATGTTAGAAAGGGCCTACCAGTGGCCTACCTCCCGTTAATACATTATTTTCCCATTTTAATCGAATTTTCGCTATGTTAGAAAGGGCCTACCAGTGGCTTACCTCCCGTTAATACATTATTTTCCCATTTTAATCGAATTTTCGCTATTTCAGAAAGGGCCTACCAGTGGCCTACCTCCCGTTAATCGATTATTTTCCCATTTTAAACACATTTTCACTATTTCAGAAAGGGCCTACCAGTGGCCTACCTCCCGTTAGTCGATTGTTTTCCCATTTTAAACACATTTTCGCTATTTCAGAAAGGGCCTACCAGTGGCCTACCTCCCGTTAATAGATTATTTTACCATTTTAATCGAATTTTCGCTATGTTAGAAAGGGCCTACCAGTGGCCTACCTCCCGTTAATAGAATATTTTCCCATTTTAATCGAATTTTCGCTATGTTAGAAAGGGCCTACCAGTGGCCTACCTCCCGTTAATACATTATTTTCCCATTTTGATCGAATTTTCGCTATGTTAGAAAGGGCCTACCTGTGGCCTACCTCCCGTTAATACATTATTTTCCCATTTTAATCGAATTTTCGCTATGTTAGAAAGGGCCTACCAGTGGCCTACCCTCCGTTAATAGATTATTTTACCATTTTAATCGAATTTTCGCTATGTTAGAAAGGGCCTACCAGTGGCCTACCTCCCGTTAATGAATTATTTTACCATTTTAATCGAATTTTCGCTATGTTAGAAAGGGCCTACCAGTGGCCTATCTCCCGTTAATACATTATTTTCCCATTTTAATCGAATTTTCGCTATGTTAGAAAGGGCCTACCAGTGGCCTACCTCCCGTTAATAGATTATTTTACCATTTTAATCGAATTTTCGCTATGTTAGAAAGGGCCTACCCGTGGCCTACCTCCCGTTAATACATTATTTTCCCATTTTAATCGAATTTTCGCTATGTTAGAAAGGGCCTACCAGTGGCCTACCTCCCGTTAGTCGATTGTTTTCCCATTTTAAACACATTTTCGCTATTTCAGAAAGGGCCTACCAGTGGCCTACCTCCCGTTAATAGATTATTTTCCCATTTTAATCGAATTTTCGCTATGTTAGAAAGGGCCTACCAGTGGCCTACCTCCCGTTAATAGAATATTTCCCCATTTTAATCGAATTTTCGCTATGTTAGAAAGGGCCTACCAGTGGCCTACCTCCCGTTAATACATTATTTTCCCATTTTAATCGAATTTTCGCTATGTTAGAAAGGGCCTACCAGTGGCCTACCTCCCGTTAATACATTATTTTCCCATTTTAATCGAATTTTCGCTATGTTAGAAAGGGCCTACCAGTGGCCTACCTCCCGTTAATAGATTATTTTACCATTTTAATCGAATTTTCGCTATGTTAGAAAGGGCCTACCAGTGGCCTATCTCCCGTTAATACATTATTTTCCCATTTTAATCGAATTTTCGCTATGTTAGAAAGGGCCTACCAGTGGCCTACCTCCCGTTAATAGATTATTTTACCATTTTAATCGAATTTTCGCTATGTTAGAAAGGGCTTACCAGTGGCCTACCTCCCGTTAATACATTATTTTCCCATTTTAATCAAATTTTCGCTATGTTAGAAAGGGCCTACCAGTGGCCTACCTCCCGTTAATCGATTGTTTTCCCATTTTAAACACATTTTCGCTATTTCAGAAAGGGCCTACCAGTGGCCTACCTCCCGTTAATAGATTATTTTCCCATTTTAATCGAATTTTCGCTATGTTAGAAAGGGCCTACCAGTGGCCTACCTCCCGTTAATACATTATTTTCCCATTTTAATCGAATTTTCGCTATGTTAGAAAGGGCCTACCAGTGGCCTACCTCCCGTTATTACATTATTTTACCATTTTAATCGAATTTTCGCTATGTTAGAAAGGGCCTACCAGTGGCCTACCTCCCGTTAATAGAATATTTTCCCATTTTAATCGAAATTTCGCTATGTTAGAAAGGGCCTACCAGTGGCCTACCTCCCGTTAATACATTATTTTCCCATTTAAATCGAATTTTCGCTATTATAGAAAGGGCCTACCAGTGGCCTACCTCCCGTTAATAGATTATTTTACCATTTTAATCGAATTTTCGCTATGTTAGAAAGGGCTTACCAGTGGCCTACCTCCCGTTAATAGATTATTTTACCATTTTGATCGAATTTTCGCTATGTTAGAAAGGGCCTACCAGTGGCCTACCTCTCTTTAATACATTATTGTCCCATTTTAATCGAATTTTCGATATGTTAGAAAGGGCCTACCAGTGGCCTACCTCCCGTTAATAGATTATTTTCCCATTTTAATCGAATTTTCGCTATGTTAGAAAGGGCCTACCAGTGGCCTACCTCCCGTTAATAGATTATTTTCCCATTTTAATCGAATTTTCGCTATGTTAGAAAGGGCCTACCAGTGGCCTACCTCCCGTTAATAGATTATTTTCCCATTTTAATCGAATTTTCGCTATGTTAGAAAGGGCCTACCAGTGGCCTACCTCCCGTTAATACATTATTTTCCCATTTTAATCGAATTTTCGCTATGTTAGAAAGGGCCTACCAGTGGCTTACCTCCCGTTAATACATTATTTTCCCATTTTAATCGAATTTTCGCTATTTCAGAAAGGGCCTACCAGTGGCCTACCTCCCGTTAATCGATTATTTTCCCATTTTAAACACATTTTCGCTATTTCAGAAAGGGCCTACCAGTGGCCTACCTCCCGTTAGTCGATTGTTTTCCCATTTTAAACACATTTTCGCTATTTCAGAAAGGGCCTACCAGTGGCCTACCTCCCGTTAATAGATTATTTTACCATTTTAATCGAATTTTCGCTATGTTAGAAAGGGCCTACCAGTGGCCTACCTCCCTTTAATACATTATTGTCCCATTTTAATCGAATTTTCGATATGTTAGAAAGGGCCTACCAGTGGCCTACCTCCCGTTAATAGATTATTTTCCCATTTTAATCGAATTTTCGCTATGTTAGAAAGGGCCTACCAGTGGCCTACCTCCCGTTAATACATTATTTTCCCATTTTAATCGAATTTTCGCTATGTTAGAAATTGCCTACCAGTGGCTTACCTCCCGTTAATACATTATTTTCCCATTTTAATCGAATTTTCGCTATTTCTGAAAGGGCCTACCAGTGGCCTACCTCCCGTTAATCGATTATTTTCCCATTTTAAACACATTTTCGCTATTTCAGAAAGGGCCTACCAGTGGCCTGCCTCCCGTTAATCGATTGTTTTCCCATTTTAAACACATTTTCGCTATTTCAGAAAGGGCCTACCAGTGGCCTACCTCCCGTTAATAGATTATTTTCCCATTTTAATCGAATTTTCGCTATGTTAGAAAGGGCCTACCAGTGGCCTACCTCCCGTTAATACATTATTTTCCCATTTTAATCGAATTTTCGCTATGTTAGAAAGGGCCTACCAGTGGCCTACCTCCCGTTAATACATTATTTTCCCATTTTAATCGAATTTTCGCTATGTTCGAAAGGGCCTACCAGTGGCCTACCTCCCGTTAATAGATTATTTTACCATTTTAATAGAATTTTCGCTATGTTAGAAAGGGCCTACCAGTGGCCTACCTCCCGTTAATAGATTATTTTCCCATTTTAATCGAATTTTCGCTATGTTAGAAAGGGCCTACCAGTGGCCTACCTCCCGTTAATAGATTATTTTCCCATTTTAATCGAATTTTCGCTATGTTAGAAAGGGCCTACCAGTGGCCTACCTCCCGTTAATACATTATTTTCCCATTTTAATCGAATTTTCGCTATGTTAGAAAGGGCCTACCAGTGGCTTACCTCCCGTTAATACATTATTTTCCCATTTTAATCGAATTTTCGCTATTTCAGAAAGGGCCTACCAGTGGCCTACCTCCCGTTAATCGATTATTTTCCCATTTTAAACACATTTTCGCTATTTCAGAAAGGGCCTACCAGTGGCCTACCTCCCGTTAGTCGATTGTTTTCCCATTTTAAACACATTTTCGCTATTTCAGAAAGGGCCTACCAGTGGCCTACCTCCCGTTAATAGATTATTTTACCATTTTAATCGAATTTTCGCTATGTTAGAAAGGGCCTACCAGTGGCCTACCTCCCGTTAATAGAATATTTTCCCATTTTAATCGAATTTTCGCTATGTTAGAAAGGGCCTACTAGTGGCCTACCTCCCGTTAATACATTATTTTCCCATTTTAATCGAATTTTCGCTATGTTAGAAAGGGCCTACCAGTGGCCTACCTCCCGTTAAAACATTATTTTCCCATTTTAATCGAATTTTCGCTATGTTAGAAAGGGCCTACCAGTGGCCTACCCTCCGTTAATAGATTATTTTACCATTTTAATCGAATTTTCGCTATGTTAGAAAGGGCCTACCAGTGGCCTACCTCCCGTTAATAGATTATTTTACCATTTTAATCGAATTTTCGCTATGTTAGAAAGGGCCTACCAGTGGCCTATCTCCCGTTAATACATTATTTTCCCATTTTAATCGAATTTTCGCTATGTTAGAAAGGGCCTACCAGTGGCCTACCTCCCGTTAATAGATTATTTTCCCATTTTAATCGAATTTTCGCTATGTTAGAAAGGGCCTACCAGTGGCCTACCTCCCGTTAATAGATTATTTTCCCATTTTAATCGAATTTTCGCTATGTTAGAAAGGGCCTACCAGTGGCCTACCTCCCGTTAATACATTATTTTCCCATTTTAATCGAATTTTCGCTATGTTAGAAAGGGCCTACCAGTGGCTTACCTCCCGTTAATACATTATTTTCCCATTTTAATCGAATTTTCGCTATTTCAGAAAGGGCCTACCAGTGGCCTACCTCCCGTTAATCGATTATTTTCCCATTTTAAACACATTTTCGCTATTTCAGAAAGGGCCTACCAGTGGCCTACCTCCCGTTAGTCGATTGTTTTCCCATTTTAAACACATTTTCGCTATTTCAGAAAGGGCCTACCAGTGGCCTACCTCCCGTTAATAGATTATTTTACCATTTTAATCGAATTTTCGCTATGTTAGAAAGGGCCTACCAGTGGCCTACCTCCCTTTAATACATTATTGTCCCATTTTAATCGAATTTTCGATATGTTAGAAAGGGCCTACCAGTGGCCTACCTCCCGTTAATAGATTATTTTCCCATTTTAATCGAATTTTCGCTATGTTAGAAAGGGCCTACCAGTGGCCTACCTCCCGTTAATACATTATTTTCCCATTTTAATCGAATTTTCGCTATGTTAGAAATTGCCTACCAGTGGCTTACCTCCCGTTAATACATTATTTTCCCATTTTAATCGAATTTTCGCTATTTCTGAAAGGGCCTACCAGTGGCCTACCTCCCGTTAATCGATTATTTTCCCATTTTAAACACATTTTCGCTATTTCAGAAAGGGCCTACCAGTGGCCTGCCTCCCGTTAATCGATTGTTTTCCCATTTTAAACACATTTTCGCTATTTCAGAAAGGGCCTACCAGTGGCCTACCTCCCGTTAATAGATTATTTTCCCATTTTAATCGAATTTTCGCTATGTTAGAAAGGGCCTACCAGTGGCCTACCTCCCGTTAATACATTATTTTCCCATTTTAATCGAATTTTCGCTATGTTAGAAAGGGCCTACCAGTGGCCTACCTCCCGTTAATACATTATTTTCCCATTTTAATCGAATTTTCGCTATGTTCGAAAGGGCCTACCAGTGGCCTACCTCCCGTTAATAGATTATTTTACCATTTTAATAGAATTTTCGCTATGTTAGAAAGGGCCTACCAGTGGCCTACCTCCCGTTAATAGATTATTTTCCCATTTTAATCGAATTTTCGCTATGTTAGAAAGGGCCTACCAGTGGCCTACCTCCCGTTAATAGATTATTTTCCCATTTTAATCGAATTTTCGCTATGTTAGAAAGGGCCTACCAGTGGCCTACCTCCCGTTAATACATTATTTTCCCATTTTAATCGAATTTTCGCTATGTTAGAAAGGGCCTACCAGTGGCTTACCTCCCGTTAATACATTATTTTCCCATTTTAATCGAATTTTCGCTATTTCAGAAAGGGCCTACCAGTGGCCTACCTCCCGTTAATCGATTATTTTCCCATTTTAAACACATTTTCGCTATTTCAGAAAGGGCCTACCAGTGGCCTACCTCCCGTTAGTCGATTGTTTTCCCATTTTAAACACATTTTCGCTATTTCAGAAAGGGCCTACCAGTGGCCTACCTCCCGTTAATAGATTATTTTACCATTTTAATCGAATTTTCGCTATGTTAGAAAGGGCCTACCAGTGGCCTACCTCCCGTTAATAGAATATTTTCCCATTTTAATTGAATTTTCGCTATGTTAGAAAGGGCCTACCAGTGGCCTACCTCCCGTTAATACATTATTTTCCCATTTTAATCGAATTTTCGCTATGTTAGAAAGGGCCTACCAGTGGCCTACCTCCCGTTAAAACATTATTTTCCCATTTTAATCGAATTTTCGCTATGTTAGAAAGGGCCTACCAGTGGCCTACCCTCCGTTAATAGATTATTTTACCATTTTAATCGAATTTTCGCTATGTTAGAAAGGGCCTACCAGTGGCCTACCTCCCGTTAATAGATTATTTTACCATTTTAATCGAATTTTCGCTATGTTAGAAAGGGCCTACCAGTGGCCTATCTCCCGTTAATACATTATTTTCCCATTTTAATCGAATTTTCGCTATGTTAGAAAGGACCTACCAGTGGCCTACCTCCCGTTAATAGATAATTTTACCATTTTAATCGAATTTTCGCTATGTTAGAAAGGGCCTACCCGTGGCCTACCTCCCGTTAATACATTATTTTCCCATTTTAATCGAATTTTCGCTATGTTAGAAAGGACCTACCAGTGGCCTACCTCCCGTTAGTCGATTGTTTTCCCATTTTAAACACATTTTCGCTATTTCAGAAAGGGCCTACCAGTGGCCTACCTCCCGTTAATAGATTATTTTCCCATTTTAATCGAATTTTCGCTATGTTAGAAAGGGCCTACCAGTGGCCTACCTCCCGTTAATAGAATATTTCCCCATTTTAATCGAATTTTCGCTATGTTAGAAAGGGCCTACCAGTGGCCTACCTCCCGTTAATACATTATTTTCCCATTTTAATCGAATTTTCGTTATGTTAGAAAGGGCCTACCAGTGGCCTACCTCCCGTTAATACATTATTTTCCCATTTTAATCGAATTTTCGCTATGTTAGAAAGGGCCTACCAGTGGCCTACCTCCCGTTAATAGATTATTTTACCATTTTAATCGAATTTTCGCTATGTTAGAAAGGGCCTACCAGTGGCCTATCTCCCGTTAATACATTATTTTCCCATTTTAATCAAATTTTCGCTATGTTAGAAAGGGCCTACCAGTGGCCTACCTCCCGTTAATAGATTATTTTACCATTTTAATCGAATTTTCGCTATGTTCGAAAGGGCCTACCAGTGGCCTGCCTCCCGTTAATAGATTATTTTACCATTTTAATAGAATTTTCGCTATGTTAGAAAGGGCCTACCAGTGGCCTACCTCCCGTTAATAGATTATTTTCCCATTTTAATCGAATTTTCGCTATGTTAGAAAGGGCCTACCAGTGGCCTACCTCCCGTTAATAGATTATTTTCCCATTTTAATCGAATTTTCGCTATGTTAGAAAGGGCCTACCAGTGGCCTACCTCCCGTTAATACATTATTTTCCCATTTTAATCGAATTTTCGCTATGTTAGAAAGGGCCTACCAGTGGCTTACCTCCCGTTAATACATTATTTTCCCATTTTAATCGAATTTTCGCTATTTCAGAAAGGGCCTACCAGTGGCCTACCTCCCGTTAATCGATTATTTTCCCATTTTAAACACATTTTCGCTATTTCAGAAAGGGCCTACCAGTGGCCTACCTCCCGTTAGTCGATTGTTTTCCCATTTTAAACACATTTTCGCTATTTCAGAAAGGGCCTACCAGTGGCCTACCTCCCGTTAATAGATTATTTTACCATTTTAATCGAATTTTCGCTATGTTAGAAAGGGCCTACCAGTGGCCTACCTCCCGTTAATAGAATATTTTCCCATTTTAATCGAATTTTCGCTATGTTAGAAAGGGCCTACCAGTGGCCTACCTCCCGTTAATACATTATTTTCCCATTTTAATCGAATTTTCGCTATGTTAGAAAGGGCCTACCAGTGGCCTACCTCCCGTTAAAACATTATTTTCCCATTTTAATCGAATTTTCGCTATGTTAGAAAGGGCCTACCAGTGGCCTACCCTCCGTTAATAGATTATTTTACCATTTTAATCGAATTTTCGCTATGTAAGAAAGGGCCTACCAGTGGCCTACCTCCCGTTAATAGATTATTTTACCATTTTAATCGAATTTTCGCTATGTTAGAAAGGGCCTACCAGTGGCCTATCTCCCGTTAATACATTATTTTCCCATTTTAATCGAATTTTCGCTATGTTAGAAAGGACCTACCAGTGGCCTACCTCCCGTTAATAGATAATTTTACCATTTTAATCGAATTTTCGCTATGTTAGAAAGGGCCTACCCGTGGCCTACCTCCCGTTAATACATTATTTTCCCATTTTAATCGAATTTTCGCTATGTTAGAAAGGGCCTACCAGTGGCCTACCTCCCGTTAGTCGATTGTTTTCCCATTTTAAACACATTTTCGCTATTTCAGAAAGGGCCTACCAGTGGCCTACCTCCCGTTAATAGATTATTTTCCCATTTTAATCGAATTTTCGCTATGTTAGAAAGGGCCTACCAGTGGCCTACCTCCCGTTAATAGAATATTTCCCCATTTTAATCGAATTTTCGCTATGTTAGAAAGGGCCTACCAGTGGCCTACCTCCCGTTAATACATTATTTTCCCATTTTAATCGAATTTTCGCTATGTTAGAAAGGGCCTACCAGTGGCCTACCTCCCGTTAATACATTATTTTCCCATTTTAATCGAATTTTCGCTATGTTAGAAAGGGCCTACCAGTGGCCTACCTCCCGTTAATAGATTATTTCACCATTTTAATCGAATTTTCGCTATGTTAGAAAGGGCCTACCAGTGGCCTATCTCCCGTTAATACATTATTTTCCCATTTTAATCGAATTTTCGCTATGTTAGAAAGGGCCTACCAGTGGCCTACCTCCCGTTAATAGATTATTTTACCATTTTAATCGAATTTTCGCTATGTTAGAAAGGGCTTACCAGTGGCCTACCTCCCCTTAATACATTATTTTCCCATTTTAATCGAATTTTCGCTATGTTAGAAAGGGCCTACCAGTGGCCTACCTCCCGTTAATCGATTGTTTTCCCATTTTAAACACATTTTCGCTATTTCAGAAAGGGCCTACCAGTGGCCTACCTCCCGTTAATAGATTATTTTCCCATTTTAATCGAATTTTCGCTATGTTAGAAAGGGCCTACCAGTGGCCTACCTCCCGTTAATACATTATTTTCCCATTTTAATCGAATTTTCGCTATGTTAGAAAGGGCCTACCAGTGGCCTACCTCCCGTTAATAGATTATTTTACCATTTTAATCGAATTTTCGCTATGTTAGAAAGGGCTTACCAGTGGCCTACCTCCCGTTAATAGATTATTTTACCATTTTGATCGAATTTTCGCTATGTTAGAAAGGGCCTACCAGTGGCCTACCTCCCTTTAATACATTATTGTCCCATTTTAATCGAATTTTCGATATGTTAGAAAGGGCCTACCAGTGGCCTACCTCCCGTTAATAGATTATTTTCCCATTTTAATCGAATTTTCGCTATGTTAGAAAGGGCCTACCAGTGGCCTACCTCCCGTTAATACATTATTTTCCCATTTTAATCGAATTTTCGCTATGTTAGAAAGGGCCTACCAGTGGCTTACCTCCCGTTAATACATTATTTTCCCATTTTAATCGAATTTTCGCTATTTCAGAAAGGGCCTACCAGTGGCCTACCTCCCGTTAATCGATTATTTTCCCATTTTAAACACATTTTCGCTATTTCAGAAAGGGCCTACCAGTGGCCTACCTCCCGTTAATCGATGGTTTTCCCATTTTAAACACATTTTCGCTATTTCAGAAAGGGCCTACCAGTGGCCTACCTCCCGTTAATAGATTATTTTCCCATTTTAATCGAATTTTCGCTATGTTAGAAAGGGCCTTCCAGTGGCCTACCTCCCGTTAATAGAATATTTTCCCATTTTAATCGAATTTTCGCTATGTTAGAAAGGGCCTACCAGTGGCCTACCTCCCGTTAATACATTATTTTCCCATTTTAATCGAATTTTCGCTATGTTAGAAAGGGCCTACCAGTGGCCTACTTCCCGTTAATACATTATTTTCCCATTTTAATCGAATTTTCGCTATGTTAGAAAGGGCCTACCAGTGGCCTACCTCCCGTTAATACATTATTTTCCCATTTTAATCGAATTTTCGCTATGTTAGAAAGGGCCTACCAGTGGCCTACCTCCCGTTAATAGATTATTTTACCATTTTAATCGAATTTTCGCTATGTTAGAAAGGGCCTACCAGTGGCCTATCTCCCGTTAATACATTATTTTCCCATTTTAATCGAATTTTCGCTATGTTAGAAAGGGCCTACCAGTGGCCTACCTCCCGTTAATAGATTATTTTACCATTTTAATCGAATTTTCGCTATGTTAGAAAGGGCTTACCAGTGGCCTACCTCCCGTTAATACATTTTTTTCCCATTTTAATCGAATTTTCGCTATGTTAGAAAGGGCCTACTAGTGGCCTACCTCCCGTTAATACATTATTTTACCATTTTAATCGAATTTTCGCTATGTTAGAAAGGGCCTACCAGTGGCCTTCCTCCAGTTAATAGAATATTTTCCCATTTTAATCGAATTTTCGCTATGTTAGAAAGGGCCTATTAGTGGCCTACCTCCCGTTAATACATTATTTTCCCATTTTAATCGAATTTTCGCTATGTTAGAAAGGGCCTACCAGTGGCCTACCTCCCGTTAATACATTATTTTCCCATTTTAATCGAATTTTCGCTATGTTAGAAAGGGCCTACCAGTGGCCTACCTCCCGTTAATACATTATTTTCCCATTTTAATCGAATTTTCGCTATGTTAGAAAGGGCCTACCAGTGGCCTACCTCCCGTTAATAGATTATTTTACCATTTTAATCGAATTTTCGCTATGTTAGAAAGGGCCTACCAGTGGCCTATCTCCCGTTAATACATTATTTTCCCATTTTAATCGAATTTTCGCTATGTTAGAAAGGGCCTACCAGTGGCCTACCTCCCGTTAATAGATTATTTTACCATTTTAATCGAATTTTCGCTATGTTAGAAAGGGCTTACCAGTGGCCTACCTCCCGTTAATACATTATTTTCCCATTTTAATCGAATTTTCGCTATGTTAGAAAGGGCCTACCAGTGGCCTACCTCCCGTTAATCGATTGTTTTCCCATTTTAAACACATTTTCGCTATTTCAGAAAGGGCCTACCAGTGGCCTACCTCCCGTTAATAGATTATTTTCCCATTTTAATCGAATTTTCGCTATGTTAGAAAGGGCCTACCAGTGGCCTACCTCCCGTTAATACATTATTTTCCCATTTTAATCGAATTTTCGCTATGTTAGAAAGGGCCTACCAGTGGCCTATCTCCCGTTAATACATTATTTTCCCATTTTAATCGAATTTTCGCTATGTTAGAAAGGGCCTACCAGTGGCCTACCTCCCGTTAATAGATTATTTTACCATTTTAATCGAATTTTCTCTATGTTAGAAAGGGCTTACCAGTGGCCTACCTCCCGTTAATACATTATTTTCCCATTTTAATCGAATTTTCGCTATGTTAGAAAGGGCCTACCAGTGGCCTTCCTCCCGTTAATCGATTGTTTTCCCATTTTAAACACATTTTCGCTATTTCAGAAAGGGCCTACCAGTGGCCTACCTCCCGTTAATAGATTATTTTCCCATTTTAATCGAATTTTCGCTATGTTAGAAAGGGCCTACCAGTGGCCTACCTCCCGTTAATACATTTTTTTCCCATTTTAATCGAATTTTCGCTATGTTAGAAAGGGCCTACCAGTGGCCTACCTCCCGTTAATACATTATTTTACCATTTTAATCGAATTTTCGCTATGTTAGAAAGGGCCTACCAGTGGCCTACCTCCCGTTAATAGAATATTTTCCCATTTTAATCGAATTTTCGCTATGTTAGAAAGGGCCTACCAGTGGCCTACCTCCCGTTAATACATTATTTTCCCATTTTAATCGAATTTTCGCTATGTTAGAAAGGGCCTACCAGTGGCCTACCTCCCGTTAATAGATTATTTTACCATTTTAATCGAATTTTCGCTATGTTAGAAAGGGCTTACCAGTGGCCTACCTCCCGTTAATAGATTATTTTACCATTTTGATCGAATTTTCGCTATGTTAGAAAGGGCCTACCAGTGGCCTACCTCCCTTTAATACATTATTGTCCCATTTTAATCGAATTTTCGATATGTTAGAAAGGGCCTACCAGTGGCCTACCTCCCGTTAATAGATTATTTTCCCATTTTAATCGAATTTTCGCTATGTTAGAAAGGGCCTACCAGTGGCCTACCTCCCGTTAATACATTATTTTCCCATTTTAATCGAATTTTCGCTATGTTAGAAAGGGCCTACCAGTGGCCTACCTCCCGTTAATAGATTATTTTACCATTTTAATCGAATTTTCGCTATGTTAGAAAGGGCTTACCAGTGGCCTACCTCCCGTTAATAGATTATTTTACCATTTTGATCGAATTTTCGCTATGTTAGAAAGGGCCTACCAGTGGCCTACCTCCCTTTAATACATTATTGTCCCATTTTAATCGAATTTTCGATATGTTAGAAAGGGCCTACCAGTGGCCTACCTCCCGTTAATAGATTATTTTCCCATTTTAATCGAATTTTCGCTATGTTAGAAAGGGCCTACCAGTGGCCTACCTCCCGTTAATACATTATTTTCCCATTTTAATCGAATTTTCGCTATGTTAGAAAGGGCCTACCAGTGGCTTACCTCCCGTTAATACATTATTTTCCCATTTTAATCGAATTTTCGCTATGTTAGAAAGGGCCTACCAGTGGCCTACCTCCCGTTAATAGAATATTTTCCCATTTTAATCGAATTTTCGCTATGTTAGAAAGGGCCTACCAGTGGCCTACCTCCCGTTAATACATTATTTTCCCATTTTAATCGAATTTTCGCTATGTTAGAAAGGGCCTACCAGTGGCCTACCTCCCGTTAATACATTATTTTCCCATTTTAATCGAATTTTCGCTATGTTAGAAAGGGCCTACCAGTGGCCTACCTCCCGTTAATACATTATTTTCCCATTTTAATCGAATTTTCGCTATGTTAGAAAGGGCCTACCAGTGGCCTACCTCCCGTTAATAGATTATTTTACCATTTTAATCGAATTTTCGCTATGTTAGAAAGGGCCTACCAGTGGCCTATCTCCCGTTAATACATTATTTTCCCATTTTAATCGAATTTTCGCTATGTTAGAAAGGGCCTACCAGTGGCCTACCTCCCGTTAATAGATTATTTTACCATTTTAATCGAATTTTCGCTATGTTAGAAAGGGCTTACCAGTGGCCTACCTCCCGTTAATACATTATTTTCCCATTTTAATCGAATTTTCGCTATGTTAGAAAGGGCCTACCAGTGGCCTACCTCCCGTTAATCGATTGTTTTCCCATTTTAAACACATTTTCGCTATTTCAGAAAGGGCCTACCAGTGGCCTACCTCCCGTTAATAGATTATTTTCCCATTTTAATCGAATTTTCGCTATGTTAGAAAGGGCCTACCAGTGGCCTACCTCCCGTTAATACATTATTTTCCCATTTTAATCGAATTTTCGCTATGTTAGAAAGGGCCTACCAGTGGCCTATCTCCCGTTAATACATTATTTTCCCATTTTAATCGAATTTTCGCTATGTTAGAAAGGGCCTACCAGTGGCCTACCTCCCGTTAATAGATTATTTTACCATTTTAATCGAATTTTCTCTATGTTAGAAAGGGATTACCAGTGGCCTACCTCCCGTTAATACATTATTTTCCCATTTTAATCGAATTTTCGCTATGTTAGAAAGGGCCTACCAGTGGCCTTCCTCCCGTTAATCGATTGTTTTCCCATTTTAAACACATTTTCGCTATTTCAGAAAGGGCCTACCAGTGGCCTACCTCCCGTTAATAGATTATTTTCCCATTTTAATCGAATTTTCGCTATGTTAGAAAGGGCCTACCAGTGGCCTACCTCCCGTTAATACATTTTTTTCCCATTTTAATCGAATTTTCGCTATGTTAGAAAGGGCCTACCAGTGGCCTACCTCCCGTTAATACATTATTTTACCATTTTAATCGAATTTTCGCTATGTTAGAAAGGGCCTACCAGTGGCCTACCTCCCGTTAATAGAATATTTTCCCATTTTAATCGAATTTTCGCTATGTTAGAAAGGGCCTACCAGTGGCCTACCTCCCGTTAATACATTATTTTCCCATTTTAATCGAATTTTCGCTATGTTAGAAAGGGCCTACCAGTGGCCTACCTCCCGTTAATAGATTATTTTACCATTTTAATCGAATTTTCGCTATGTTAGAAAGGGCTTACCAGTGGCCTACCTCCCGTTAATAGATTATTTTACCATTTTGATCGAATTTTCGCTATGTTAGAAAGGGCCTACCAGTGGCCTACCTCCCTTTAATACATTATTGTCCCATTTTAATCGAATTTTCGATATGTTAGAAAGGGCCTACCAGTGGCCTACCTCCCGTTAATAGATTATTTTCCCATTTTAATCGAATTTTCGCTATGTTAGAAAGGGCCTACCAGTGGCCTACCTCCCGTTAATACATTATTTTCCCATTTTAATCGAATTTTCGCTATGTTAGAAAGGGCCTACCAGTGGCCTACCTCCCGTTAATAGATTATTTTACCATTTTAATCGAATTTTCGCTATGTTAGAAAGGGCTTACCAGTGGCCTACCTCCCGTTAATAGATTATTTTACCATTTTGATCGAATTTTCGCTATGTTAGAAAGGGCCTACCAGTGGCCTACCTCCCTTTAATACATTATTGTCCCATTTTAATCGAATTTTCGATATGTTAGAAAGGGCCTACCAGTGGCCTACCTCCCGTTAATAGATTATTTTCCCATTTTAATCGAATTTTCGCTATGTTAGAAAGGGCCTACCAGTGGCCTACCTCCCGTTAATACATTATTTTCCCATTTTAATCGAATTTTCGCTATGTTAGAAAGGGCCTACCAGTGGCTTACCTCCCGTTAATACATTATTTTCCCATTTTCATCGAATTTTCGCTATTTCAGAAAGGGCCTACCAGTGGCCTACCTCCCGTTAATCGATTATTTTCCCATTTTAAACACATTTTCGCTATTTCAGAAAGGGCCTACCAGTGGCCTACCTCCCGTTAATCGATTGTTTTCCCATTTTAAACACATTTTCGCTATTTCAGAAAGGGCCTACCAGTGGCCTACCTCCCGTTAATAGATTATTTTCCCATTTTAATCGAATTTTCGCTATGTTAGAAAGGGCCTACCAGTGGCCTACCTCCCGTTAATCGATTGTTTTCCCATTTTAAACACATTTTCGCTATTTCAGAAAGGGCCTACCAGTGGCCTACCTCCCGTTAATAGATTATTTTCCCATTTTAATCGAATTTTCGCTATGTTAGAAAGGGCCTACCAGTGGCCTACCTCCCGTTAATACATTATTTTCCCATTTTAATCGAATTTTCGCTATGTTAGAAAGGGCCTACCAGTGGCCTACCTCCCGTTAATACATTATTTTCCCATTTTAATCGAATTTTCGCTATGTTAGAAAGGGCCTACCAGTGGCCTACCTCCCGTTAATAGATTATTTTACCATTTTAATCGAATTTTCGCTATGTTAGAAAGGGCTTACCAGTGGCCTACCTCCCGTTAATAGATTATTTTACCATTTTGATCGAATTTTCGCTATGTTAGAAAGGGCCTACCAGTGGCCTACCTCCCTTTAATACATTATTGTCCCATTTTAATCGAATTTTCGATATGTTAGAAAGGGCCTACCAGTGGCCTACCTCCCGTTAATAGATTATTTTCCCATTTTAATCGAATTTTCGCTATGTTAGAAAGGGCCTACCAGTGGCCTACCTCCCGTTAATACATTATTTTCCCATTTTAATCGAATTTTCGCTATGTTAGAAAGGGCCTACCAGTGGCTTACCTCCCGTTAATACATTATTTTCCCATTTTAATCGAATTTTCGCTATTTCAGAAAGGGCCTACCAGTGGCCTACCTCCCGTTAATCGATTATTTTCCCATTTTAAACACATTTTCGCTATTTCAGAAAGGGCCTACCAGTGGCCTACCTCCCGTTAGTCGATTTTTTTCCCATTTTAAACACATTTTCGCTATTTCAGAAAGGGCCTACCAGTGGCCTACCTCCCGTTAATAGATTATTTTACTATTTTAATCGAATTTTCGCTATGTTAGAAAGGGCCTACCAGTGGCCTACCTCCCGTTAATAGAATATTTTCCCATTTTAATCGAATTTTCGCTATGTTAGATAGGGCCTACCAGTGGCCTACCTCCCGTTAATACATTATTTTCCCATTTTAATCGAATTTTCGCTATGTTAGGAAGGGCCTACCAGTGGCCTACCTCCCGTTAATAGATTATTTTACCATTTTAATCGAATTTTCGCTATGTTAGAAAGGGCTTACCAGTGGCCTACCTCCCGTTAATAGATTATTTTACCATTTTGATCGAATTTTCGCTATGTTAGAAAGGGCCTACCAGTGGCCTACCTCCCTTTAATACATTATTGTCCCATTTTAATCGAATTTTCGATATGTTAGAAAGGGCCTACCAGTGGCCTACCTCCCGTTAATACATTATTTTCCCATTTTAATCGAATTTTCGCTATGTTAGAAAGGGCCTACCAGTGGCTTACCTCCCGTTAATACATTATTTTCCCATTTTAATCGAATTTTCGCTATTTCAGAAAGGGCCTACCAGTGGCCTACCTCCCGTTAATAGATTATTTTCCCATTTTAATCGAATTTTCGCTATGTTAGAAAGGGCCTACCAGTGGCCTACCTCCCGTTAATAGAATATTTTCCCATTTTAATCGAATTTTCGCTATGTTAGAAAGGGCCTACCAGTGGCCTACCTCCCGTTAATACATTATTTTCCCATTTTAATCGAATTTTCGCTATGTTAGAAAGGGCCTACCAGTGGCCTACCTCCCGTTAATACATTATTTTCCCATTTTAATCGAATTTTCGCTATGTTAGAAAGGGCCTACCAGTGGCTTACCTCCCGTTAATACATTATTTTCCCATTTTAATCGAATTTTCGCTATTTCAGAAAAGGCTTACCAGTGGCCTACATCCCGTTAATCGATTATTTTCCCATTTTAAACACATTTTCGCTATTTCAGAAAGGGCCTACCAGTGGCCTACCTCCCGTTAGTCGATTGTTTTCCCATTTTAAACACATTTTCGCTATTTCAGAAAGGGCCTACCAGTGGCCTACCTCCCGTTAATAGATTATTTTACCATTTTAATCGAATTTTCGCTATGTTAGAAAGGGCCTACCAGTGGCCTACCTCCCGTTAATAGAATATTTTCCCATTTTAATCGAATTTTCGCTATGTTAGATAGGGCCTACCAGTGGCCTACCTCCCGTTAATACATTATTTTCCCATTTTAATCGAATTTTCGCTATGTTAGGGGAAGGGCCTACCAGTGGCCTACCTCCCGTTAATAGATTATTTTACCATTTTAATCGAATTTTCGCTATGTTAGAAAGGGCTTACCAGTGGCCTACCTCCCGTTAATAGATTATTTTACCATTTTGATCGAATTTTCGCTATGTTAGAAAGGGCCTACCAGTGGCCTACCTCCCTTTAATACATTATTGTCCCATTTTAATCGAATTTTCGATATGTTAGAAAGGGCCTACCAGTGGCCTACCTCCCGTTAATACATTATTTTCCCATTTTAATCGAATTTTCGCTATGTTAGAAAGGGCCTACCAGTGGCTTACCTCCCGTTAATACATTATTTTCCCATTTTAATCGAATTTTCGCTATTTCAGAAAGGGCCTACCAGTGGCCTACCTCCCGTTAATCGATTATTTTCCCATTTTAAACACATTTTCGCTATTTCAGAAAGGGCCTACCATTGGCCTACCTCCCGTTAATAGATTATTTTCCCATTTTAATCGAATTTTCGCTATGTTAGAAAGGGCCTACCAGTGGCCTACCTCCCGTTAATACATTATTTTCCCATTTTAATCGAATTTTCGCTATGTTAGAAAGGGCCTACCAGTGGCCTACCTACCGTTAATACATTATTTTCCCATTTTAATCGAATTTTCGCTATGTTAGAAAGGGCCTACCAGTGGCCTACCTCCCGTTAATAGATTATTTTACCATTTTAATCGAATTTTCGCTATGTTAGAAAGGGCTTACCAGTGGCCTACCTACCGTTAATACATTATTTTCCCATTTTAATCGAATTTTCGCTATGTTAGAAAGGGCCTACCAGTGGCCTACCTCCCGTTAATCGATTGTTTTCCCATTTTAAACACATTTTCGCTATTTCAGAAAGGGCCTACCAGTGGCCTACCTCCCGTTTATAGATTATTTTCCCATTTTAATCGAATTTTCGCTATGTTAGAAAGGGCCTACCAGTGGCCTACCTCCCGTTAATCGATTGTTTTCCCATTTTAAACACATTTTCGCTATTTCAGAAAGGGCCTACCAGTGGCCTACCTCCCGTTAATAGATTATTTTCCCATTTTAATCGAATTTTCGCTCTGTTAGAAAGGGCCTACCAGTGGCCTACCTCCCGTTAATACATTATTTTCCCATTTTAATCGAATTTTTGCTATGTTAGAAAGGGCCTACCAGTGGCCTACCTCCCGTTAATACATTATTTTACCATTTTAATCGAATTTTCGCTATGTTAGAAAGGGCCTACCAGTGGCCTACCTCCCGTTAATAGAATATTTTCCCATTTTAATCGAATTTTCGCTATGTTAGAAAGGGCCTACCAGTGGCCTACCTCCCGTTAATACATTATTTTCCCATTTTAATCGAATTTTCGCTATGTTAGAAAGGGCCTACCAGTGGCCTACCTCCCGTTAATAGATTATTTTACCATTTTAATCGAATTTTCGCTATGTTAGAAAGGGCTTACCAGTGGCCTACCTCCCGTTAATAGATTATTTTACCATTTTGATCGAATTTTCGCTATGTTAAAAAGGGCCTACCAGTGGCCTACCTCCCTTTAATACATTATTGTCCCATTTTAATCGAATTTTCGATATGTTAGAAAGGGCCTACCAGTGGCCTACCTCCCGTTAATAGATTATTTTCCCATTTTAATCGAATTTTCGCTATGTTAGAAAGGGCCTACCAGTGGCCTACCTCCCGTTAATACATTATTTTCCCATTTTAATCGAATTTTCGCTATGTTAGAAAGGGCCTACCAGTGGCTTACCTCCCGTTAATACATTATTTTCCCATTTTAATCGAATTTTCGCTATTTCAGAAAGGGCCTACCAGTGGCCTACCTCCCGTTAATCGATTATTTTCCCATTTTAAACACATTTTCGCTATTTCAGAAAGGGCCTACCAGTGGCCTACCTCCCGTTAATCGATTGTTTTCCCATTTTAAACACATTTTCGCTATTTCAGAAAGGGCCTACCAGTGGCCTACCTCTCGTTAATAGATTATTTTCCCATTTTAATCGAATTTTCGCTATGTTAGAAAGGGCCTACCAGTGGCCTACCTCCCGTTAATCGATTGTTTTCCCATTTTAAACACATTTTCGCTATTTCAGAAAGGGCCTACCAGTGGCCTACCTCCCGTTAATAGATTATTTTCCCATTTTAATCGAATTTTCGCTATGTTAGAAAGGGCCTACCAGTGGCCTACCTCCCGTTAATACATTATTTTCCCATTTTAATCGAATTTTCGTTATGTTAGAAAGGGCCTACCAGTGGCCTACCTCCCGTTAATACATTATTTTATTATTTTAATCGAATTTTCGCTATGTTAGAAAGGGCCTACCAGTGGCCTACCTCCCGTTAATAGAATATTTTCCCATTTTAATCGAATTTTCGCTATGTTAGAAAGGGCCTAACAGTGGCCTACCTCCCGTTAATACATTATTTTCCCATTTTAATCGAATTTTCGCTATGTTAGAAAGGGCCTACCAGTGGCCTACCTCCCGTTAATAGATTATTTTACCATTTTAATCGAATTTTCGCTATGTTAGAAAGGGCTTACCAGTGGCCTACCTCCCGTTAATAGATTATTTTACCATTTTGATCGAATTTTCGCTATGTTAGAAAGGGCCTACCAGTGGCCTACCTCCCTTTAATACATTATTGTCCCATTTTAATCGAATTTTCGATATGTTAGAAAGGGCCTACCAGTGGCCTACCTCCCGTTAATAGATTATTTTCCCAATTTAATCGAATTTTCGCTATGTTAGAAAGGGCCTACCAGTGGCCTACCTCCCGTTAATACATTATTTTCCCATTTTAATCGAATTTTCGCTATGTTAGAAAGGGCCTACCAGTGGCTTACCTCCCGTTAATACATTATTTTCCCATTTTAATCGAATTTTCGCTATTTCAGAAAGGGCCTACCAGTGGCCTACCTCCCGTTAATCGATTATTTTCCCATTTTAAACACATTTTCGCTATTTCAGAAAGGGCCTACCAGTGGCCTACCTCCCGTTAATCGATTGTTTTCCCATTTTAAACACATTTTCGCTATTTCAGAAAGGGCCTACCAGTGGCCTACCTCCCGTTAATAGATTATTTTCCCATTTTAATCGAATTTTCGCTATGTTAGAAAGGGCCTACCAGTGGCCTACCTCCCGTTAATACATTATTTTCCCATTTTAATCGAATTTTCGCTATGTTAGAAAGGGCCTACCAGTGGCCTACCTCCCGTTAATACATTATTTTCCCATTTTAATCGAATTTTCGCTATGTTCGAAAGGGCCTACCAGTGGCCTACCTCCCGTTAATAGATTATTTTACCATTTTAATAGAATTTTCGCTATGTTAGAAAGGGCCTACCAGTGGACTACCTCCCGTTAATAGATTATTTTCCCATTTTAATCGAATTTTCGCTATGTTAGAAAGGGCCTACCAGTGGCCTACCTCCCGTTAATAGATTATTTTCCCATTTTAATCGAATTTTCGCTATGTTAGAAAGGGCCTACCAGTGGCCTACCTCCCGTTAATACATTATTTTCCCATTTTAATCGAATTTTCGCTATGTTAGAAAGGGCCTACCAGTGGCTTACCTCCCGTTAATACATTATTTTCCCATTTTAATCGAATTTTCGCTATTTCAGAAAGGGCTTACCAGTGGCCTACATCCCGTTAATCGATTATTTTCCCATTTTAAACACATTTTCGCTATTTCAGAAAGGGCCTACCAGTGGCCTACCTCCCGTTAGTCGATTGTTTTCCCATTTTAAACACATTTTCGCCCTTTCAGAAAGGGCCTACCAGTGGCCTACCTCCCGTTAATAGATTATTTTACCATTTTAATCGAATTTTCGCTATGTTAGAAAGGGCCTACCAGTGGCCTACCTCCCGTTAATAGAATATTTTCCCATTTTAATCGAATTTTCGCTATGTTAGAAAGGGCCTACCAGTGGCCTACCTCCCGTTAATACATTATTTTCCCATTTTAATCGAATTTTCGCTATGGTAGAAAGGGCCTACCAGTGGCCTACCTCCCGTTAATAGATTATTTTACCATTTTAATCGAATTTTCGCTATGTAAGAAAGGGCTTACCAGTGGCCTACCTCCCGTTAATAGATTATTTTACCATTTTGATCGAATTTTCGCTATGTTAGAAAGGGCCTACCAGTGGCCTACCTCCCTTTAATACATTATTGTCCCATTTTAATCGAATTTTCGATATGTTAGAAAGGGCCTACCAGTGGCCTACCTCCCGTTAATACATTATTTTCCCATTTTAATCGAATTTTAGCTATGTTAGAAAGGGCCTACCAGTGGCTTACCTCCCGTTAATACATTATTTTCCCATTTTAATCGAATTTTCGCTATTTCAGAAAGGGCCTACCAGTGGCCTACCTCCCGTTAATCGATTATTTTCCCATTTTAAACACATTTTCGCTATTTCAGAAAGGGCCTACCAGTGGCCTACCTCCCGTTAATACATTATTTTCCCATTTTAATCGAATTTTCGCTATGTTAGAAAGGGCCTACCAGTGGCCTACCTCCCGTTAATCGATTGTTTTCCCATTTTAAACACATTTTCGCTATTTCAGAAAGGGCCTACCAGTGGCCTACCTCCCGTTAATAGATTATTTTCCCATTTTAATCGAATTTTCGCTATGTTAGAAAGGGCCTACCAGTGGCCTACCTCCCGTTAATACATTATTTTCCCATTTTAATCGAATTTTCGCTATGTTAGAAAGGGCCTACCAGTGGCCTACCTCCCGTTAATACATTATTTTCCCATTTTAATCGAATTTTCGCTATGTTAGAAAGGGCCTACCAGTGGCCTACCTCCCGTTAATAGATTATTTTACCATTTTAATCGAATTTTCGCTATGTTAGAAAGGGCTTACCAGTGGCCTACCTCCCGTTAATAGATTATTTTACCATTTTGATCGAATTTTCGCTATGTTAGAAAGGGCCTACCAGTGGCCTACCTCCCTTTAATACATTATTGTCCCATTTTAATCGAATTTTCGATATGTTAGAAAGGGCCTACCAGTGGCCTACCTCCCGTTAATAGATTATTTTCCCATTTTAATCGAATTTTCGCTATGTTAGAAAGGGCCTACCAGTGGCCTACCTCCCGTTAATACATTATTTTCCCATTTTAATCGAATTTTCGCTATGTTAGAAAGGGCCTACCAGTGGCTTACCTCCCGTTAATACATTATTTTCCCATTTTAATCGAATTTTCGCTATTTCAGAAAGGGCCTACCAGTGGCCTACCTCCCGTTAATCGATTATTTTCCCATTTTAAACACATTTTCGCTATTTCAGAAAGGGCCTACCAGTGGCCTACCTCCCGTTAGTCGATTTTTTTCCCATTTTAAACACATTTTCGCTATTTCAGAAAGGGCCTACCAGTGGCCTACCTCCCGTTAATAGATTATTTTACTATTTTAATCGAATTTTCGCTATGTTAGAAAGGGCCTACCAGTGGCCTACCTCCCGTTAATAGAATATTTTCCCATTTTAATCGAATTTTCGCTATGTTAGATAGGGCCTACCAGTGGCCTACCTCCCGTTAATACATTATTTTCCCATTTTAATCGAATTTTCGCTATGTTAGGAAGGGCCTACCAGTGGCCTACCTCCCGTTAATAGATTATTTTACCATTTTAATCGAATTTTCGCTATGTTAGAAAGGGCTTACCAGTGGCCTACCTCCCGTTAATAGATTATTTTACCATTTTGATCGAATTTTCGCTATGTTAGAAAGGGCCTACCAGTGGCCTACCTCCCTTTAATACATTATTGTCCCATTTTAATCGAATTTTCGATATGTTAGAAAGGGCCTACCAGTGGCCTACCTCCCGTTAATACATTATTTTCCCATTTTAATCGAATTTTCGCTATGTTAGAAAGGGCCTACCAGTGGCTTACCTCCCGTTAATACATTATTTTCCCATTTTAATCGAATTTTCGCTATTTCAGAAAGGGCCTACCAGTGGCCTACCTCCCGTTAATAGATTATTTTCCCATTTTAATCGAATTTTCGCTATGTTAGAAAGGGCCTACCAGTGGCCTACCTCCCGTTAATAGAATATTTTCCCATTTTAATCGAATTTTCGCTATGTTAGAAAGGGCCTACCAGTGGCCTACCTCCCGTTAATACATTATTTTCCCATTTTAATCGAATTTTCGCTATGTTAGAAAGGGCCTACCAGTGGCCTACCTCCCGTTAATACATTATTTTCCCATTTTAATCGAATTTTCGCTATGTTAGAAAGGGCCTACCAGTGGCTTACCTCCCGTTAATACATTATTTTCCCATTTTAATCGAATTTTCGCTATTTCAGAAAAGGCTTACCAGTGGCCTACATCCCGTTAATCGATTATTTTCCCATTTTAAACACATTTTCGCTATTTCAGAAAGGGCCTACCAGTGGCCTACCTCCCGTTAGTCGATTGTTTTCCCATTTTAAACACATTTTCGCTATTTCAGAAAGGGCCTACCAGTGGCCTACCTCCCGTTAATAGATTATTTTACCATTTTAATCGAATTTTCGCTATGTTAGAAAGGGCCTACCAGTGGCCTACCTCCCGTTAATAGAATATTTTCCCATTTTAATCGAATTTTCGCTATGTTAGATAGGGCCTACCAGTGGCCTACCTCCCGTTAATACATTATTTTCCCATTTTAATCGAATTTTCGCTATGTTAGGGGAAGGGCCTACCAGTGGCCTACCTCCCGTTAATAGATTATTTTACCATTTTAATCGAATTTTCGCTATGTTAGAAAGGGCTTACCAGTGGCCTACCTCCCGTTAATAGATTATTTTACCATTTTGATCGAATTTTCGCTATGTTAGAAAGGGCCTACCAGTGGCCTACCTCCCTTTAATACATTATTGTCCCATTTTAATCGAATTTTCGATATGTTAGAAAGGGCCTACCAGTGGCCTACCTCCCGTTAATACATTATTTTCCCATTTTAATCGAATTTTCGCTATGTTAGAAAGGGCCTACCAGTGGCTTACCTCCCGTTAATACATTATTTTCCCATTTTAATCGAATTTTCGCTATTTCAGAAAGGGCCTACCAGTGGCCTACCTCCCGTTAATCGATTATTTTCCCATTTTAAACACATTTTCGCTATTTCAGAAAGGGCCTACCATTGGCCTACCTCCCGTTAATAGATTATTTTCCCATTTTAATCGAATTTTCGCTATGTTAGAAAGGGCCTACCAGTGGCCTACCTCCCGTTAATACATTATTTTCCCATTTTAATCGAATTTTCGCTATGTTAGAAAGGGCCTACCAGTGGCCTACCTACCGTTAATACATTATTTTCCCATTTTAATCGAATTTTCGCTATGTTAGAAAGGGCCTACCAGTGGCCTACCTCCCGTTAATAGATTATTTTACCATTTTAATCGAATTTTCGCTATGTTAGAAAGGGCTTACCAGTGGCCTACCTACCGTTAATACATTATTTTCCCATTTTAATCGAATTTTCGCTATGTTAGAAAGGGCCTACCAGTGGCCTACCTCCCGTTAATCGATTGTTTTCCCATTTTAAACACATTTTCGCTATTTCAGAAAGGGCCTACCAGTGGCCTACCTCCCGTTTATAGATTATTTTCCCATTTTAATCGAATTTTCGCTATGTTAGAAAGGGCCTACCAGTGGCCTACCTCCCGTTAATCGATTGTTTTCCCATTTTAAACACATTTTCGCTATTTCAGAAAGGGCCTACCAGTGGCCTACCTCCCGTTAATAGATTATTTTCCCATTTTAATCGAATTTTCGCTCTGTTAGAAAGGGCCTACCAGTGGCCTACCTCCCGTTAATACATTATTTTCCCATTTTAATCGAATTTTTGCTATGTTAGAAAGGGCCTACCAGTGGCCTACCTCCCGTTAATACATTATTTTACCATTTTAATCGAATTTTCGCTATGTTAGAAAGGGCCTACCAGTGGCCTACCTCCCGTTAATAGAATATTTTCCCATTTTAATCGAATTTTCGCTATGTTAGAAAGGGCCTACCAGTGGCCTACCTCCCGTTAATACATTATTTTCCCATTTTAATCGAATTTTCGCTATGTTAGAAAGGGCCTACCAGTGGCCTACCTCCCGTTAATAGATTATTTTACCATTTTAATCGAATTTTCGCTATGTTAGAAAGGGCTTACCAGTGGCCTACCTCCCGTTAATAGATTATTTTACCATTTTGATCGAATTTTCGCTATGTTAAAAAGGGCCTACCAGTGGCCTACCTCCCTTTAATACATTATTGTCCCATTTTAATCGAATTTTCGATATGTTAGAAAGGGCCTACCAGTGGCCTACCTCCCGTTAATAGATTATTTTCCCATTTTAATCGAATTTTCGCTATGTTAGAAAGGGCCTACCAGTGGCCTACCTCCCGTTAATACATTATTTTCCCATTTTAATCGAATTTTCGCTATGTTAGAAAGGGCCTACCAGTGGCTTACCTCCCGTTAATACATTATTTTCCCATTTTAATCGAATTTTCGCTATTTCAGAAAGGGCCTACCAGTGGCCTACCTCCCGTTAATCGATTATTTTCCCATTTTAAACACATTTTCGCTATTTCAGAAAGGGCCTACCAGTGGCCTACCTCCCGTTAATCGATTGTTTTCCCATTTTAAACACATTTTCGCTATTTCAGAAAGGGCCTACCAGTGGCCTACCTCCCGTTAATAGATTATTTTCCCATTTTAATCGAATTTTCGCTATGTTAGAAAGGGCCTACCAGTGGCCTACCTCCCGTTAATCGATTGTTTTCCCATTTTAAACACATTTTCGCTATTTCAGAAAGGGCCTACCAGTGGCCTACCTCCCGTTAATAGATTATTTTCCCATTTTAATCGAATTTTCGCTATGTTAGAAAGGGCCTACCAGTGGCCTACCTCCCGTTAATACATTATTTTCCCATTTTAATCGAATTTTCGTTATGTTAGAAAGGGCCTACCAGTGGCCTACCTCCCGTTAATACATTATTTTATTATTTTAATCGAATTTTCGCTATGTTAGAAAGGGCCTACCAGTGGCCTACCTCCCGTTAATAGAATATTTTCCCATTTTAATCGAATTTTCGCTATGTTAGAAAGGGCCTAACAGTGGCCTACCTCCCGTTAATACATTATTTTCCCATTTTAATCGAATTTTCGCTATGTTAGAAAGGGCCTACCAGTGGCCTACCTCCCGTTAATAGATTATTTTACCATTTTAATCGAATTTTCGCTATGTTAGAAAGGGCTTACCAGTGGCCTACCTCCCGTTAATAGATTATTTTACCATTTTGATCGAATTTTCGCTATGTTAGAAAGGGCCTACCAGTGGCCTACCTCCCTTTAATACATTATTGTCCCATTTTAATCGAATTTTCGATATGTTAGAAAGGGCCTACCAGTGGCCTACCTCCCGTTAATAGATTATTTTCCCAATTTAATCGAATTTTCGCTATGTTAGAAAGGGCCTACCAGTGGCCTACCTCCCGTTAATACATTATTTTCCCATTTTAATCGAATTTTCGCTATGTTAGAAAGGGCCTACCAGTGGCTTACCTCCCGTTAATACATTATTTTCCCATTTTAATCGAATTTTCGCTATTTCAGAAAGGGCCTACCAGTGGCCTACCTCCCGTTAATCGATTATTTTCCCATTTTAAACACATTTTCGCTATTTCAGAAAGGGCCTACCAGTGGCCTACCTCCCGTTAATCGATTGTTTTCCCATTTTAAACACATTTTCGCTATTTCAGAAAGGGCCTACCAGTGGCCTACCTCCCGTTAATAGATTATTTTCCCATTTTAATCGAATTTTCGCTATGTTAGAAAGGGCCTACCAGTGGCCTACCTCCCGTTAATACATTATTTTCCCATTTTAATCGAATTTTCGCTATGTTAGAAAGGGCCTACCAGTGGCCTACCTCCCGTTAATACATTATTTTCCCATTTTAATCGAATTTTCGCTATGTTCGAAAGGGCCTACCAGTGGCCTACCTCCCGTTAATAGATTATTTTACCATTTTAATAGAATTTTCGCTATGTTAGAAAGGGCCTACCAGTGGACTACCTCCCGTTAATAGATTATTTTCCCATTTTAATCGAATTTTCGCTATGTTAGAAAGGGCCTACCAGTGGCCTACCTCCCGTTAATAGATTATTTTCCCATTTTAATCGAATTTTCGCTATGTTAGAAAGGGCCTACCAGTGGCCTACCTCCCGTTAATACATTATTTTCCCATTTTAATCGAATTTTCGCTATGTTAGAAAGGGCCTACCAGTGGCTTACCTCCCGTTAATACATTATTTTCCCATTTTAATCGAATTTTCGCTATTTCAGAAAGGGCTTACCAGTGGCCTACATCCCGTTAATCGATTATTTTCCCATTTTAAACACATTTTCGCTATTTCAGAAAGGGCCTACCAGTGGCCTACCTCCCGTTAGTCGATTGTTTTCCCATTTTAAACACATTTTCGCCCTTTCAGAAAGGGCCTACCAGTGGCCTACCTCCCGTTAATAGATTATTTTACCATTTTAATCGAATTTTCGCTATGTTAGAAAGGGCCTACCAGTGGCCTACCTCCCGTTAATAGAATATTTTCCCATTTTAATCGAATTTTCGCTATGTTAGAAAGGGCCTACCAGTGGCCTACCTCCCGTTAATACATTATTTTCCCATTTTAATCGAATTTTCGCTATGGTAGAAAGGGCCTACCAGTGGCCTACCTCCCGTTAATAGATTATTTTACCATTTTAATCGAATTTTCGCTATGTAAGAAAGGGCTTACCAGTGGCCTACCTCCCGTTAATAGATTATTTTACCATTTTGATCGAATTTTCGCTATGTTAGAAAGGGCCTACCAGTGGCCTACCTCCCTTTAATACATTATTGTCCCATTTTAATCGAATTTTCGATATGTTAGAAAGGGCCTACCAGTGGCCTACCTCCCGTTAATACATTATTTTCCCATTTTAATCGAATTTTAGCTATGTTAGAAAGGGCCTACCAGTGGCTTACCTCCCGTTAATACATTATTTTCCCATTTTAATCGAATTTTCGCTATTTCAGAAAGGGCCTACCAGTGGCCTACCTCCCGTTAATCGATTATTTTCCCATTTTAAACACATTTTCGCTATTTCAGAAAGGGCCTACCAGTGGCCTACCTCCCGTTAATCGATTGTTTTCCCATTTTAAACACATTTTCGCTATTTCAGAAAGGGCCTACCAGTGGCCTACCTCCCGTTAATAGATTATTTTCCCATTTTAATCGAATTTTCGCTATGTTAGAAAGGGCCTACCAGTGGCCTACCTCCCGTTAATACATTATTTTCCCATTTTAATCGAATTTTCGCTATGTTAGAAAGGGCCTACCAGTGGCCTACCTACCGTTAATACATTATTTTCCCATTTTAATCGAATTTTCGCTATGTTAGAAAGGGCCTACCAGTGGCCTACCTCCCGTTAATACATTATTTTCCCATTTTAATCGAATTTTCGCTATGTTCGAAAGGGCCTACCAGTGGCCTACCTCCCGTTAATAGATTATTTTACCATTTTAATAGAATTTTCGCTATGTTAGAAAGGGCCTACCAGTGGACTACCTCCTGTTAATAGATTATTTTCCCATTTTAATCGAATTTTCGCTATGTTAGAAAGGGCCTACCAGTGGCCTACCTCCCGTTAATATATTATTTTCCCATTTTAATCGAATTTTTGCTATGTTAGAAAGGGCCTACCAGTGGCCTACCTCCCGTTAATACATTATTTTCCCATTTTAATCGAATTTTCGCTATGTTAGAAAGGGCCTACCAGTGGCTTACCTCCCGTTAATACATTATTTTCCCATTTTAATCGAATTTTCGCTATTTCAGAAAGGGCTTACCAGTGGCCTACCTCCCGTTAATAGATTATTTTACCATTTTAATCGAATTTTCGCTATGTTAGAAAGTACTTACCAGTGGCCTACCTCCCGTTAATAGATTATTTTACCATTTTGATCGAATTTTCGCTATGTTAGAAAGGGCCTACCAGTGGCCTACCTCCCTTTAATACATTATTGTCCCATTTTAATCGAATTTTCGATATGTTAGAAAGGGCCTACCAGTGGCCTACCTCCCGTTAATAGATTATTTTCCCATTTTAATCGAATTTTCGCTATGTTAGAAAGGGCCTACCAGTGGCCTACCTCCCGTTAATACATTATTTTCCCATTTTAATCGAATTTTCACTATGTTAGAAAGGGCCTACCAGTGGCTTACCTCCCGTTAATACATTATTTTCCAATTTTAATCGAATTTTCGCTATTTCAGAAAGGGCCTACCAGTGGCCTACCTCCCGTTAATCGATTATTTTCCCATTTTAAACACATTTTCGCTATTTCAGAAAGGGCCTACCAGTGGCCTACCTCCCGTTAATCGATTGTTTTCCCATTTTAAACACATTTTCGCTATTTCAGAAAGGGCCTACCAGTGGCCTACCTCCCGTTAATAGATTATTTTCCCATTTTAATCGAATTTTCGCTATGTTAGAAAGGGCCTACCAGTGGCCTACCTCCCGTTAATACATTATTTTCCCATTTTAATCGAATTTTCGCTATGTTAGAAAGGGCCTACCAGTGGCCTACCTACCGTTAATACATTATTTTCCCATTTTAATCGAATTTTCGCTATGTTAGAAAGGGCCTACCAGTGGCCTACCTCCCGTTAATACATTATTTTCCCATTTTAATCGAATTTTCGCTATGTTCGAAAGGGCCTACCAGTGGCCTACCTCCCGTTAATAGATTATTTTACCATTTTAATAGAATTTTCGCTATGTTAGAAAGGGCCTACCAGTGGACTACCTCCTGTTAATAGATTATTTTCCCATTTTAATCGAATTTTCGCTATGTTAGAAAGGGCCTACCAGTGGCCTACCTCCCGTTAATATATTATTTTCCCATTTTAATCGAATTTTTGCTATGTTAGAAAGGGCCTACCAGTGGCCTACCTCCCGTTAATACATTATTTTCCCATTTTAATCGAATTTTCGCTTTGTTAGAAAGGGCCTACCAGTGGCTTACCTCCCGTTAATACATTATTTTCCCATTTTAATCGAATTTTCGCTATTTCAGAAAGGGCTTACCAGTGGCCTACCTCCCGTTAATAGATTATTTTACCATTTTAATCGAATTTTCGCTATGTTAGAAAGGGCTTACCAGTGGCCTACCTCCCGTTAATAGATTATTTTACCATTTTGATCGAATTTTCGCTATGTTAGAAAGGGCCTACCAGTGGCCTACCTCCCTTTAATACACTATTGTCCCATTTTAATCGAATTTTCGATATGTTAGAAAGGGCCTACCAGTGGCCTACCTCCCGTTAATAGATTATTTTCCCATTTTAATCGAATTTTCGCTATGTTAGAAAGGGCCTACCAGTGGCCTACCTCCCGTTAATACATTATTTTCCCATTTTAATCAAATTTTCGCTATGTTAGAAAGGGCCTACCAGTGGCTTACCTCCCGTTAATACATTATTTTCCCATTTTAATCGAATTTTCGCTATTTCAGAAAGGGCCTACCAGTGGCCTACCTCCCGTTAATCGATTATTTTCCCATTTTAAACACATTTTCGCTATTTCAGAAAGGGCCTACCAGTGGCCTACCTCCCGTTAATCGATTGTTTTCCCATTTTAAACACATTTTCGCTATTTCAGAAAGGGCCTACCAGTGGCCTACCTCCCGTTAATAGATTATTTTCCCATTTTAATCGAATTTTCGCTATGTTAGAAAGGGCCTACCAGTGGCCTACCTCCCGTTAATACATTATTTTCCCATTTTAATCGAATTTTCGCTATGTTAGAAAGGGCCTACCAGTGGCCTACCTCCCGTTAATACATTATTTTCCCATTTTAATCGAATTTTCGCTATGTTCGAAAGGGCCTACCAGTGGCCTACCTCCCGTTAATAGATTATTTTACCATTTTAATAGAATTTTCGCTATGTTAGAAAGGGCCTACCAGTGGACTACCTCCTGTTAATAGATTATTTTCCCATTTTAATCGAATTTTCGCTATGTTAGAAAGGGCCTACCAGTGGCCTACCTCCCGTTAATATATTATTTTCCCATTTTAATCGAATTTTCGCTATGTTAGAAAGGGCCTACCAGTGGCCTACCTCCCGTTAATACATTATTTTCCCATTTTAATCGAATTTTCGCTATGTTAGAAAGGGCCTACCAGTGGCTTACCTCCCGTTAATACATTATTTTCCCATTTTAATCGAATTTTCGCTATTTCAGAAAGGGCTTACCAGTGGCCTACATCCCGTTAATCGATTATTTTCCCATTTTAAACACATTTTCGCTATGTTAGAAAGGGCCTACCAGTGGCTTACCTCCCGTTAATACATTATTTTCCCATTTTAATCGAATTTTCGCTATTTCAGAAAGGGCCTACCAGTGGCCTACCTCCCGTTAATCGATTATTTTCCCATTTTAAACACATTTTCGCTATTTCAGAAAGGGCCTACCAGTGGCCTACCTCCCGTTAATCGATTGTTTTCCCATTTTAAACACATTTTCGCTATTTCAGAAAGGGCCTACCAGTGGCCTACCTCCCGTTAATAGATTATTTTCCCATTTTAATCGAATTTTCGCTATGTTAGAAAGGGCCTACCAGTGGCCTACCTCCCGTTAATACATTATTTTCCCATTTTAATTGAATTTTCGCTATGTTAGAAAGGGCCTACCAGTGGCCTACCTACCGTTAATACATTATTTTCCCATTTTAATCGAATTTTCGCTATGTTAGAAAGGGCCTACCAGTGGCCTACCTCCCGTTAATACATTATTTTCCCATTTTAATCGAATTTTCGCTATGTTCGAAAGGGCCTACCAGTGGCCTACCTCCCGTTAATAGATTATTTTACCATTTTAATCGAATTTTCGCTATGTTAGAAAGGGCCTACCAGTGGCCTACCTCCCTCTAATATATTATTTTCCCATTTTAATCGAATTTTCGCTATGTTAGAAAGGGCCTACCAGTGGACTACCTCCTGTTAATAGATTATTTTCCCATTTTAATCGAATTTTCGCTATGTTAGAAAGGGCCTACCAGTGGCCTACCTCCCGTTAATACATTATTTTCCCATTTTAATCGAATTTTCGCTATGTTAGAAAGGGCCTACCAGTGGCTTACCTCCCGTTAAAACATTATTTTCCCATTTTAATCGAATTTTCGCTATTTCAGAAAGGGCTTACCAGTGGCCTACCTCCCGTTAATAGATTATTTTACCATTTTAATCGAATTTTCGCTATGTTAGAAAGGGCTTACCAGTGGCCTACCTCCCGTTAATAGATTATTTTACCATTTTGATCGAATTTTCGCTATGTTAGAAAGGGCCTACCAGTGGCCTACCTCCCTTTAATACATTATTGTCCCATTTTAATCGAATTTTCGATATGTTAGAAAGGGCCTACCAGTGGCCTACCTCCCGTTAATAGATTATTTTCCCATTTTAATCGAATTTTCGCTATGTTAGAAAGGGCCTACCAGTGGCCTACCTCCCGTTAATACATTATTTTCCCATTTTAATCGAATTTTCGCTATGTTCGAAAGGGCCTACCAGTGGCCTACCTCCCGTTAATAGATTATTTTACCATTTTAATAGAATTTTCGCTATGTTAGAAAGGGCCTACCAGTGGACTACCTCCTGTTAATAGATTATTTTCCCATTTTAATCGAATTTTCGCTATGTTAGAAAGGGCCTACCAGTGGCCTACCTCCCGTTAATATATTATTTTCCCATTTTAATCGAATTTTTGCTATGTTAGAAAGGGCCTACCAGTGGCCTACCTCCCGTTAATACATTATTTTCCCATTTTAATCGAATTTTCGCTTTGTTAGAAAGGGCCTACCAGTGGCTTACCTCCCGTTAATACATTATTTTCCCATTTTAATCGAATTTTCGCTATTTCAGAAAGGGCTTACCAGTGGCCTACCTCCCGTTAATAGATTATTTTACCATTTTAATCGAATTTTCGCTATGTTAGAAAGGGCTTACCAGTGGCCTACCTCCCGTTAATAGATTATTTTACCATTTTGATCGAATTTTCGCTATGTTAGAAAGGGCCTACCAGTGGCCTACCTCCCTTTAATACATTATTGTCCCATTTTAATCGAATTTTCGATATGTTAGAAAGGGCCTACCAGTGGCCTACCTCCCGTTAATAGATTATTTTCCCATTTTAATCGAATTTTCGCTATGTTAGAAAGGGCCTACCAGTGGCCTACCTCCCGTTAATACATTATTTTCCCATTTTAATCAAATTTTCGCTATGTTAGAAAGGGCCTACCAGTGGCTTACCTCCCGTTAATACATTATTTTCCCATTTTAATCGAATTTTCGCTATTTCAGAAAGGGCCTACCAGTGGCCTACCTCCCGTTAATCGATTATTTTCCCATTTTAAACACATTTTCGCTATTTCAGAAAGGGCCTACCAGTGGCCTACCTCCCGTTAATCGATTGTTTTCCCATTTTAAACACATTTTCGCTATTTCAGAAAGGGCCTACCAGTGGCCTACCTCCCGTTAATAGATTATTTTCCCATTTTAATCGAATTTTCGCTATGTTAGAAAGGGCCTACCAGTGGCCTACCTCCCGTTAATACATTATTTTCCCATTTTAATCGAATTTTCGCTATGTTAGAAAGGGCCTACCAGTGGCCTACCTCCCGTTAATACATTATTTTCCCATTTTAATCGAATTTTCGCTATGTTCGAAAGGGCCTACCAGTGGCCTACCTCCCGTTAATAGATTATTTTACCATTTTAATAGAATTTTCGCTATGTTAGAAAGGGCCTACCAGTGGACTACCTCCTGTTAATAGATTATTTTCCCATTTTAATCGAATTTTCGCTATGTTAGAAAGGGCCTACCAGTGGCCTACCTCCCGTTAATATATTATTTTCCCATTTTAATCGAATTTTCGCTATGTTAGAAAGGGCCTACCAGTGGCCTACCTCCCGTTAATACATTATTTTCCCATTTTAATCGAATTTTCGCTATGTTAGAAAGGGCCTACCAGTGGCTTACCTCCCGTTAATACATTATTTTCCCATTTTAATCGAATTTTCGCTATTTCAGAAAGGGCTTACCAGTGGCCTACATCCCGTTAATCGATTATTTTCCCATTTTAAACACATTTTCGCTATGTTAGAAAGGGCCTACCAGTGGCTTACCTCCCGTTAATACATTATTTTCCCATTTTAATCGAATTTTCGCTATTTCAGAAAGGGCCTACCAGTGGCCTACCTCCCGTTAATCGATTATTTTCCCATTTTAAACACATTTTCGCTATTTCAGAAAGGGCCTACCAGTGGCCTACCTCCCGTTAATCGATTGTTTTCCCATTTTAAACACATTTTCGCTATTTCAGAAAGGGCCTACCAGTGGCCTACCTCCCGTTAATAGATTATTTTCCCATTTTAATCGAATTTTCGCTATGTTAGAAAGGGCCTACCAGTGGCCTACCTCCCGTTAATACATTATTTTCCCATTTTAATTGAATTTTCGCTATGTTAGAAAGGGCCTACCAGTGGCCTACCTACCGTTAATACATTATTTTCCCATTTTAATCGAATTTTCGCTATGTTAGAAAGGGCCTACCAGTGGCCTACCTCCCGTTAATACATTATTTTCCCATTTTAATCGAATTTTCGCTATGTTCGAAAGGGCCTACCAGTGGCCTACCTCCCGTTAATAGATTATTTTACCATTTTAATCGAATTTTCGCTATGTTAGAAAGGGCCTACCAGTGGCCTACCTCCCTCTAATATATTATTTTCCCATTTTAATCGAATTTTCGCTATGTTAGAAAGGGCCTACCAGTGGACTACCTCCTGTTAATAGATTATTTTCCCATTTTAATCGAATTTTCGCTATGTTAGAAAGGGCCTACCAGTGGCCTACCTCCCGTTAATACATTATTTTCCCATTTTAATCGAATTTTCGCTATGTTAGAAAGGGCCTACCAGTGGCTTACCTCCCGTTAAAACATTATTTTCCCATTTTAATCGAATTTTCGCTATTTCAGAAAGGGCTTACCAGTGGCCTACCTCCCGTTAATAGATTATTTTACCATTTTAATCGAATTTTCGCTATGTTAGAAAGGGCTTACCAGTGGCCTACCTCCCGTTAATAGATTATTTTACCATTTTGATCGAATTTTCGCTATGTTAGAAAGGGCCTACCAGTGGCCTACCTCCCTTTAATACATTATTGTCCCATTTTAATCGAATTTTCGATATGTTAGAAAGGGCCTACCAGTGGCCTACCTCCCGTTAATAGATTATTTTCCCATTTTAATCGAATTTTCGCTATGTTAGAAAGGGCCTACCAGTGGCCTACCTCCCGTTAATACATTATTTTCCCATTTTAATCGAATTTTCGCTATGTTAGAAAGGGCCTACCAGTGGCTTACCTCCCGTTAATACATTATTTTCCCATTTTAATCGAATTTTCGCTATTTTAGAAAGGGCCTACCAGTGGCCTACCTCCCGTTAATCGATTATTTTCCCATTTTAAACACATTTTCGCTATTTCAGAAAGGGCCTACCAGTGGCCTACCTCCCGTTAATCGATTGTTTTCCCATTTTAAACACATTTTCGCTATTTCAGAAAGGGCCTACCAGTGGCCTACCTCCCGTTAATAGATTATTTTCCCATTTTAATCGAATTTTCGCTATGTTAGAAAGGGCCTACCAGTGGCCTACCTCCCGTTAATACATTATTTTCCCATTTTAATCGAATTTTCGCTATGTTAGAAAGGGCCTACCAGTGGCCTACCTCCCGTTAATACATTATTTTCCCATTTTAATCGAATTTTCGCTATGTTCGAAAGGGCCTACCAGTGGCCTACCTCCCGTTAATAGATTATTTTACCATTTTAATAGAATTTTCGCTATGTTAGAAAGGGCCTACCAGTGGACTACCTCCTGTTAATAGATTATTTTCCCATTTTAATCGAATTTTCGCTATGTTAGAAAGGGCCTACCAGTGGCCTACCTCCCGTTAATATATTATTTTCCCATTTTAATCGAATTTTCGCTATGTTAGAAAGGGCCTACCAGTGGCCTACCTCCCGTTAATACATTATTTTCCCATTTTAATCGAATTTTCGCTATGTTAGAAAGGGCCTACCAGTGGCTTACCTCCCGTTAATACATTATTTTCCCATTTTAATCGAATTTTCGCTATTTCAGAAAGGGCTTACCAGTGGCCTACATCCCGTTAATCGATTATTTTCCCATTTTAAACACATTTTCGCTATTTCAGAAAGGGCCTACCAGTGGCCTACCTCCCGTTAGTCGATTGTTTTCCCATTTTAAAAACATTTTCGCTATTTCAGAAAGTGCCTACCAGTGGCCTACCTCCCGTTAATAGATTATTTTACCATTTTAATCGAATTTTCGCTATGTTAGAAAGGGCCTACCAGTGGCCTACCTCCCGTTAATAGAATATTTTCCCATTTTAATCGAATTTTCGCTATGTTAGAAAGGGCCTACCAGTGGCCTACCTCCCGTTAATACATTATTTTCCCATTTTAATCGAATTTTCGCTATGTTAGAAAGGGCCTACCAGTGGCCTACCTCCCGTTAATAGATTATTTTACCATTTTAATCGAATTTTCGCTATGTTAGAAAGGGCTTACCAGTGGCCTACCTCCCGTTAATAGATTATTTTACCATTTTGATCGAATTTTCGCTATGTTAGAAAGGGCCTACCAGTGGCCTACCTCCCTTTAATACATTATTGTCCCATTTTAATCGAATTTTCGATATGTTAGAAAGGGCCTACCAGTGGCCTACCTCCCGTTAATCGATTGTTTTCCCATTTTAAACACATTTTCGCTATTTCAGAAAGGGCCTACCAGTGGCCTACCTCCCGTTAATAGATTATTTTCCCATTTTAATCGAATTTTCGCTATGTTAGAAAGGGCCTACCAGTGGCCTACCTCCCGTTAATACATTATTTTCCCATTTTAATCGAATTTTCGCTATGTTAGAAAGGGCCTACCAGTGGCCTACCTCCCGTTAATACATTATTTTCCCATTTTAATCGAATTTTCGCTATGTTCGAAAGGGCCTACCAGTGGCCTACCTCCCGTTAATACATTATTTTACCATTTTAATAGAATTTTCGCTATGTTAGAAAGGGCCTACCAGTGGCCTACCTCCCGTTAATACATTATTTTCCCATTTTAATTGAATTTTCGCTATGTTAGAAAGGGCCTACCAGTGGCCTACCTACCGTTAATACATTATTTTCCCATTTTAATCGAATTTTCGCTATGTTAGAAAGGGCCTACCAGTGGCCTACCTCCCGTTAATACATTATTTTCCCATTTTAATCGAATTTTCGCTATGTTCGAAAGGGCCTACCAGTGGCCTACCTCCCGTTAATAGATTATTTTACCATTTTAATCGAATTTTCGCTATGTTAGAAAGGGCCTACCAGTGGCCTACCTCCCTCTAATATATTATTTTCCCATTTTAATCGAATTTTCGCTATGTTAGAAAGGGCCTACCAGTGGACTACCTCCTGTTAATAGATTATTTTCCCATTTTAATCGAATTTTCGCTATGTTAGAAAGGGCCTACCAGTGGCCTACCTCCCGTTAATACATTATTTTCCCATTTTAATCGAATTTTCGCTATGTTAGAAAGGGCCTACCAGTGGCTTACCTCCCGTTAAAACATTATTTTCCCATTTTAATCGAATTTTCGCTATTTCAGAAAGGGCTTACCAGTGGCCTACCTCCCGTTAATAGATTATTTTACCATTTTAATCGAATTTTCGCTATGTTAGAAAGGGCTTACCAGTGGCCTACCTCCCGTTAATAGATTATTTTACCATTTTGATCGAATTTTCGCTATGTTAGAAAGGGCCTACCAGTGGCCTACCTCCCTTTAATACATTATTGTCCCATTTTAATCGAATTTTCGATATGTTAGAAAGGGCCTACCAGTGGCCTACCTCCCGTTAATAGATTATTTTCCCATTTTAATCGAATTTTCGCTATGTTAGAAAGGGCCTACCAGTGGCCTACCTCCCGTTAATACATTATTTTCCCATTTTAATCGAATTTTCGCTATGTTAGAAAGGGCCTACCAGTGGCTTACCTCCCGTTAATACATTATTTTCCCATTTTAATCGAATTTTCGCTATTTTAGAAAGGGCCTACCAGTGGCCTACCTCCCGTTAATCGATTATTTTCCCATTTTAAACACATTTTCGCTATTTCAGAAAGGGCCTACCAGTGGCCTACCTCCCGTTAATAGATTATTTTCCCATTTTAATCGAATTTTCGCTATGTTAGAAAGGGCCTACCAGTGGCCTACCTCCCGTTAATACATTATTTTCCCATTTTAATCGAATTTTCGCTATGTTAGAAAGGGCCTACCAGTGGCCTACCTCCCGTTAATACATTATTTTCCCATTTTAATCGAATTTTCGCTATGTTCGAAAGGGCCTACCAGTGGCCTACCTCCCGTTAATAGATTATTTTACCATTTTAATAGAATTTTCGCTATGTTAGAAAGGGCCTACCAGTGGACTACCTCCTGTTAATAGATTATTTTCCCATTTTAATCGAATTTTCGCTATGTTAGAAAGGGCCTACCAGTGGCCTACCTCCCGTTAATATATTATTTTCCCATTTTAATCGAATTTTCGCTATGTTAGAAAGGGCCTACCAGTGGCCTACCTCCCGTTAATACATTATTTTCCCATTTTAATCGAATTTTCGCTATGTTAGAAAGGGCCTACCAGTGGCTTACCTCCCGTTAATACATTATTTTCCCATTTTAATCGAATTTTCGCTATTTCAGAAAGGGCTTACCAGTGGCCTACATCCCGTTAATCGATTATTTTCCCATTTTAAACACATTTTCGCTATTTCAGAAAGGGCCTACCAGTGGCCTACCTCCCGTTAGTCGATTGTTTTCCCATTTTAAAAACATTTTCGCTATTTCAGAAAGTGCCTACCAGTGGCCTACCTCCCGTTAATAGATTATTTTACCATTTTAATCGAATTTTCGCTATGTTAGAAAGGGCCTACCAGTGGCCTACCTCCCGTTAATAGAATATTTTCCCATTTTAATCGAATTTTCGCTATGTTAGAAAGGGCCTACCAGTGGCCTACCTCCCGTTAATACATTATTTTCCCATTTTAATCGAATTTTCGCTATGTTAGAAAGGGCCTACCAGTGGCCTACCTCCCGTTAATAGATTATTTTACCATTTTAATCGAATTTTCGCTATGTTAGAAAGGGCTTACCAGTGGCCTACCTCCCGTTAATAGATTATTTTACCATTTTGATCGAATTTTCGCTATGTTAGAAAGGGCCTACCAGTGGCCTACCTCCCTTTAATACATTATTGTCCCATTTTAATCGAATTTTCGATATGTTAGAAAGGGCCTACCAGTGGCCTACCTCCCGTTAATCGATTGTTTTCCCATTTTAAACACATTTTCGCTATTTCAGAAAGGGCCTACCAGTGGCCTACCTCCCGTTAATAGATTATTTTCCCATTTTAATCGAATTTTCGCTATGTTAGAAAGGGCCTACCAGTGGCCTACCTCCCGTTAATACATTATTTTCCCATTTTAATCGAATTTTCGCTATGTTAGAAAGGGCCTACCAGTGGCCTACCTCCCGTTAATACATTATTTTCCCATTTTAATCGAATTTTCGCTATGTTCGAAAGGGCCTACCAGTGGCCTACCTCCCGTTAATACATTATTTTACCATTTTAATAGAATTTTCGCTATGTTAGAAAGGGCCTACCAGTGGACTACCTCCCGTTAATAGATTATTTTCCCATTTTAATCGAATTTTCGCTATGTTAGAAAAAGCCTACCAGTGGCCTACCTTTCGTTAATAGATTATTTTACCATTTTAATCGAATTTTCGCTATGTTAGAAAGGGCCTACCAGTGGCCTACCTCCCGTTAATACATTATTTTCCCATTTTAATCGAATTTTCGCTATGTGAGAAAGGGCCTACCAGTGGCCTACCTCCCGTTAATAGATTATTTTACCATTTTGATCGAATTTTCGCTATGTTAGAAAGGGCCTACCAGTGGCCTACCTCCCGTTAATACATTATTTTCCCATTTTAATCGAATTTTCGCTATGTTAGAAAGGGCCTACCAGTGGCCTACCTCCCGTTAATACATTATTTTCCCATTTTAATCGAATTTTCGCTATGTTAGAAAGGGCCTACCAGTGGCCTACCCTCCGTTAATAGATTATTTTACCATTTTAATCGAATTTTCGCTATGTTAGAAAGGGCCTACCAGTGGCCTACCTCCCGTTAATAGATTATTTTACCATTTTAATCGAATTTTCGCTATGTTAGAAAGGGCCTACCAGTGGCCTACCTCCCGTTAATACATTATTTTCCCATTTTAATCGAATTTTCGCTATGTTAGAAAGGGCCTACCAGTGGCCTACCCTCCGTTAATAGATTATTTTACCATTTTAATCGAATTTTCGCTATGTTAGAAAGGGCCTACCAGTGGCCTACCTCCCGTTAATAGATTATTTTACCATTTTAATCGAATTTTCGCTATGTTAGAAAGGGCCTACCAGTGGCCTATCTCCCGTTAATACATTATTTTCCCATTTTAATCGAATTTTCGCTATGTTAGAAAGGGCCTACCAGTGGCCTACCTCCCGTTAATAGATTATTTTCCCATTTTAATCGAATTTTCGCTATGTTAGAAAGGGCCTACCAGTGGCCTACCTCCCGTTAATCGATTATTTTCCCATTTTAAACACATTTTCGCTATTTCAGAAAGGGCCTACCAGTGGCCTACCTCCCGTTAATCGATTGTTTTCCCATTTTAAACACATTTTCGCTATTTCAGAAAGGGCCTACCAGTGGCCTACCTCCCGTTAATAGATTATTTTCCCATTTTAATCGAATTTTCGCTATGTTAGAAAGGGCCTACCAGTGGCCTACCTCCCGTTAATACATTATTTTCCCATTTTAATCGAATTTTCGCTATGTTAGAAAGGGCCTACCAGTGGCCTACCTCCCGTTAATACATTATTTTCCCATTTTAATCGAATTTTCGCTATGTTCGAAAGGGCCTACCAGTGGCCTACCTCCCGTTAATAGATTATTTTACCATTTTAATAGAATTTTCGCTATGTTAGAAAGGGCCTACCAGTGGACTACCTCCTGTTAATAGATTATTTTCCCATTTTAATCGAATTTTCGCTATGTTAGAAAGGGCCTACCAGTGGCCTACCTCCCGTTAATATATTATTTTCCCATTTTAATCGAATTTTCGCTATGTTAGAAAGGGCCTACCAGTGGCCTACCTCCCGTTAATACATTATTTTCCCATTTTAATCGAATTTTCGCTATGTTAGAAAGGGCCTACCAGTGGCTTACCTCCCGTTAATACATTATTTTCCCATTTTAATCGAATTTTCGCTATTTCAGAAAGGGCTTACCAGTGGCCTACATCCCGTTAATCGATTATTTTCCCATTTTAAACACATTTTCGCTATGTTAGAAAGGGCCTACCAGTGGCTTACCTCCCGTTAATACATTATTTTCCCATTTTAATCGAATTTTCGCTATTTCAGAAAGGGCCTACCAGTGGCCTACCTCCCGTTAATCGATTATTTTCCCATTTTAAACACATTTTCGCTATTTCAGAAAGGGCCTACCAGTGGCCTACCTCCCGTTAATCGATTGTTTTCCCATTTTAAACACATTTTCGCTATTTCAGAAAGGGCCTACCAGTGGCCTACCTCCCGTTAATAGATTATTTTCCCATTTTAATCGAATTTTCGCTATGTTAGAAAGGGCCTACCAGTGGCCTACCTCCCGTTAATACATTATTTTCCCATTTTAATTGAATTTTCGCTATGTTAGAAAGGGCCTACCAGTGGCCTACCTACCGTTAATACATTATTTTCCCATTTTAATCGAATTTTCGCTATGTTAGAAAGGGCCTACCAGTGGCCTACCTCCCGTTAATACATTATTTTCCCATTTTAATCGAATTTTCGCTATGTTCGAAAGGGCCTACCAGTGGCCTACCTCCCGTTAATAGATTATTTTACCATTTTAATCGAATTTTCGCTATGTTAGAAAGGGCCTACCAGTGGCCTACCTCCCTCTAATATATTATTTTCCCATTTTAATCGAATTTTCGCTATGTTAGAAAGGGCCTACCAGTGGACTACCTCCTGTTAATAGATTATTTTCCCATTTTAATCGAATTTTCGCTATGTTAGAAAGGGCCTACCAGTGGCCTACCTCCCGTTAATACATTATTTTCCCATTTTAATCGAATTTTCGCTATGTTAGAAAGGGCCTACCAGTGGCTTACCTCCCGTTAAAACATTATTTTCCCATTTTAATCGAATTTTCGCTATTTCAGAAAGGGCTTACCAGTGGCCTACCTCCCGTTAATAGATTATTTTACCATTTTAATCGAATTTTCGCTATGTTAGAAAGGGCTTACCAGTGGCCTACCTCCCGTTAATAGATTATTTTACCATTTTGATCGAATTTTCGCTATGTTAGAAAGGGCCTACCAGTGGCCTACCTCCCTTTAATACATTATTGTCCCATTTTAATCGAATTTTCGATATGTTAGAAAGGGCCTACCAGTGGCCTACCTCCCGTTAATAGATTATTTTCCCATTTTAATCGAATTTTCGCTATGTTAGAAAGGGCCTACCAGTGGCCTACCTCCCGTTAATACATTATTTTCCCATTTTAATCGAATTTTCGCTATGTTAGAAAGGGCCTACCAGTGGCTTACCTCCCGTTAATACATTATTTTCCCATTTTAATCGAATTTTCGCTATTTTAGAAAGGGCCTACCAGTGGCCTACCTCCCGTTAATCGATTATTTTCCCATTTTAAACACATTTTCGCTATTTCAGAAAGGGCCTACCAGTGGCCTACCTCCCGTTAATCGATTGTTTTCCCATTTTAAACACATTTTCGCTATTTCAGAAAGGGCCTACCAGTGGCCTACCTCCCGTTAATAGATTATTTTCCCATTTTAATCGAATTTTCGCTATGTTAGAAAGGGCCTACCAGTGGCCTACCTCCCGTTAATACATTATTTTCCCATTTTAATCGAATTTTCGCTATGTTAGAAAGGGCCTACCAGTGGCCTACCTCCCGTTAATACATTATTTTCCCATTTTAATCGAATTTTCGCTATGTTCGAAAGGGCCTACCAGTGGCCTACCTCCCGTTAATAGATTATTTTACCATTTTAATAGAATTTTCGCTATGTTAGAAAGGGCCTACCAGTGGACTACCTCCTGTTAATAGATTATTTTCCCATTTTAATCGAATTTTCGCTATGTTAGAAAGGGCCTACCAGTGGCCTACCTCCCGTTAATATATTATTTTCCCATTTTAATCGAATTTTCGCTATGTTAGAAAGGGCCTACCAGTGGCCTACCTCCCGTTAATACATTATTTTCCCATTTTAATCGAATTTTCGCTATGTTAGAAAGGGCCTACCAGTGGCTTACCTCCCGTTAATACATTATTTTCCCATTTTAATCGAATTTTCGCTATTTCAGAAAGGGCTTACCAGTGGCCTACATCCCGTTAATCGATTATTTTCCCATTTTAAACACATTTTCGCTATTTCAGAAAGGGCCTACCAGTGGCCTACCTCCCGTTAGTCGATTGTTTTCCCATTTTAAAAACATTTTCGCTATTTCAGAAAGTGCCTACCAGTGGCCTACCTCCCGTTAATAGATTATTTTACCATTTTAATCGAATTTTCGCTATGTTAGAAAGGGCCTACCAGTGGCCTACCTCCCGTTAATAGAATATTTTCCCATTTTAATCGAATTTTCGCTATGTTAGAAAGGGCCTACCAGTGGCCTACCTCCCGTTAATACATTATTTTCCCATTTTAATCGAATTTTCGCTATGTTAGAAAGGGCCTACCAGTGGCCTACCTCCCGTTAATAGATTATTTTACCATTTTAATCGAATTTTCGCTATGTTAGAAAGGGCTTACCAGTGGCCTACCTCCCGTTAATAGATTATTTTACCATTTTGATCGAATTTTCGCTATGTTAGAAAGGGCCTACCAGTGGCCTACCTCCCTTTAATACATTATTGTCCCATTTTAATCGAATTTTCGATATGTTAGAAAGGGCCTACCAGTGGCCTACCTCCCGTTAATCGATTGTTTTCCCATTTTAAACACATTTTCGCTATTTCAGAAAGGGCCTACCAGTGGCCTACCTCCCGTTAATAGATTATTTTCCCATTTTAATCGAATTTTCGCTATGTTAGAAAGGGCCTACCAGTGGCCTACCTCCCGTTAATACATTATTTTCCCATTTTAATCGAATTTTCGCTATGTTAGAAAGGGCCTACCAGTGGCCTACCTCCCGTTAATACATTATTTTCCCATTTTAATCGAATTTTCGCTATGTTCGAAAGGGCCTACCAGTGGCCTACCTCCCGTTAATACATTATTTTACCATTTTAATAGAATTTTCGCTATGTTAGAAAGGGCCTACCAGTGGACTACCTCCCGTTAATAGATTATTTTCCCATTTTAATCGAATTTTCGCTATGTTAGAAAAAGCCTACCAGTGGCCTACCTTTCGTTAATAGATTATTTTACCATTTTAATCGAATTTTCGCTATGTTAGAAAGGGCCTACCAGTGGCCTACCTCCCGTTAATACATTATTTTCCCATTTTAATCGAATTTTCGCTATGTGAGAAAGGGCCTACCAGTGGCCTACCTCCCGTTAATAGATTATTTTACCATTTTGATCGAATTTTCGCTATGTTAGAAAGGGCCTACCAGTGGCCTACCTCCCGTTAATACATTATTTTCCCATTTTAATCGAATTTTCGCTATGTTAGAAAGGGCCTACCAGTGGCCTACCTCCCGTTAATACATTATTTTCCCATTTTAATCGAATTTTCGCTATGTTAGAAAGGGCCTACCAGTGGCCTACCCTCCGTTAATAGATTATTTTACCATTTTAATCGAATTTTCGCTATGTTAGAAAGGGCCTACCAGTGGCCTACCTCCCGTTAATAGATTATTTTACCATTTTAATCGAATTTTCGCTATGTTAGAAAGGGCCTACCAGTGGCCTATCTCCCGTTAATACATTATTTTCCCATTTTAATCGAATTTTCGCTATGTTAGAAAGGGCCTACCAGTGGCCTACCTCCCGTTAATAGATTATTTTACCATTTTAATCGAATTTTCGCTATGTTAGAAAGGGCCTACCAGTGGCCTACCTCCCGTTAATACATTATTTTCCCATTTTAATCGAATTTTCGCTATGTTAGAAAGGGCCTACCAGTGGCCTACCTCCCGTTAGTCGATTGTTTTCCCATTTTAAACACATTTTCGCTATGTCAGAAAGGGCCTACCAGTGGCCTACCTCCCGTTAATAGAATATTTTCCCATTTTAATCGAATTTTCGCTATGTTAGAAAGGGCCTACCAGTGGCCTACCTCCCGTTAATAGAATATTTCCCCATTTTAATCGAATTTTCGCTATGTTAGAAAGGGCCTACCAGTGGCCTACCTCCCGTTAATACATTATTTTCCCATTTTAATCGAATTTTCGCTATGTTAGAAAGGGCCTACCAGTGGCCTACCTCCCGTTAATACATTATTTTCCCATTTTAATCGAATTTTCGCTATGTTAGAAAGGGCCTACCAGTGGCCTACCTCCCGTTAATAGATTATTTTACCATTTTAATCGAATTTTCGCTATGTTAGAAAGGGCCTACCAGTGGCTTACCTCCCGTTAATACATTATTTTCCCATTTTAATCGAATATTCGCTATGTTAGAAAGGGCCTACCAGTGGCCTACCTCCCGCTAATAGATTATTTTACCATTTTAATCGAATTTTCGCTATGTTAGAAAGGGCTTACCAGTGGCCTACCTACCGTTAATAGATTATTTTACCATTTTGATCGAATTTTCGCTATGTTAGAAAGGGCCTACCAGTGGCCTACCTCCCGTTAATACATTATTTTCCCATTTTAATCGAATTTTCGATATGTTAGAAAGGGCCTACCAGTGGCCTACCTCCCGTTAATAGATTATTTTCCCATTTTAATCGAATTTTCGCTATGTTAGAAAGGGCCTACCAGTGGTCTACCTCCCGTTAATACATTATTTTCCCATTTTAATCGAATTTTCGCTATGTTAGAAATGGCCTACCAGTGGCTTACCTCCCGTTAATACATTATTTTCCCATTTTAATCGAATTTTCGCTATGTTAGAAAGGGCCTACCAGTGGCCTACCTCCCGTTAATACATTATTTTCCCATTTTAATCGAATTTTCGCTATGTTAGAAAGGGCCTACCAGTGGCCTACCTCCCGTTAATAGATTATTTTACCATTTTAATCGAATTTTCGCTATGTTAGAAAAAGCCTACCAGTGGCCTACCTTTCGTTAATAGATTATTTTACCATTTTAATCGAATTTTCGCTATGTTAGAAAGGGCCTACCAGTGGCCTACCTCCCGTTAATACATTATTTTCCCATTTTAATCGAATTTTCGCTATGTGAGAAAGGGCCTACCAGTGGCCTACCTCCCGTTAATAGATTATTTTACCATTTTAATCGAATTAACAGAGGGAAACCGAGACTGCCTTTGGCTTCGTTACTGAGGTGGTTCAACTATCTATTTTGAGCTTTTGGTTAGTCAGTAAGGAAGGCGAAGGCGGGCCAGCGAGGAAAAAGCGACCCGCGGGACAGAGCGAAAACGAGATTTCCTTCGACTTCGTTACTGAGGTGGTTCGATTATCTATTTTGAGCTTTTGGTTAGACAGTAAGGAAGGCGAAGGCGGGCCAGCGAGGAAAAAGTGACCCGCGGAACAGAGGGAAACCGAGATTTCCTTCGACTTCGTTACTGAGGTGGTTCGATTATCTATTTTGAGCTCTTAGTTAGTCAGTAAGGAAGGCGAAGGCGGGCCAGCGAGGAAAAAGCGACCCGCGGAACAGAGGGAAACCGAGATTTCCTTCGACTTCGTTACTGAGAGGGTTTGATTATCTATTTTGAGCTTTTGGTTAGTCAGTAAGGAAGGCGAAGGCGGGCCAGCGAGGATAAAGCGACCCGCGGAAAAGAGGGAAACCGAGATTTCCTTCGACTTCGTTACTGAGGTGGTTCGATTATCTATTTTGAGCTTTTGGTTAGTCAGTAAGGAAGGCGAAGGCGGACCAGCGAGGAAAAAGTGACCCGCGGAAAAGAGGGAAACCGAGATTTCCTTCGACTTCGTTACTGAGGTGGTTCGATTATCTATTTGGAGCTTTTGGTAAGTCAGTAAGGAAGGCGAAGGCGGGCCAGCGAGGAAAAAGCGACCCGCGCAACAGAGGGAAAACGAGATTTCCTTCGACTTCGTTACTGAGGTGGTTCGATTATCTATTTTGAGCTTTTGGTTAGTCAGTAAGGAAGGCGAAGGCGGGCCAGCGAGGAAAAAGCGACCCGCGGAAAAGAGGGAAACCGAGATTTCCTTCGACTTCGTTACTGAGGTGGTTCGATTATCTATTTTGAGCTTTTGGTTAGTCAGTAAGGAAGGCGAAGGCGGACCAGCGATGAAAAAGTGACCCGCGGAAAAGAGGGAAACCGAGATTTCCTTCGACTTCGTTACTGAGGTGGTTCGATTATCTATTTGGAGCTTTTGGTAAGTCAGTAAGGAAGGCGAAGGTGGGCCAGCGAGGAAAAAGCGACCCGCGGAACAGAGGGAAACCGAGATTTCCTTCGACTTCGTTACTGAGGTGGTTCGATTATCTATTTTGAGCTTTTGGTTAGTCAGTAAGGAAGGCGAAGGCGGGCCAGCGAGTAAAAAGCGACCCGCGGAAAAGAGGGAAACCGAGATTTCCTTCGACTTCGTTACTGAGGTGGTTCGATTATCTATTTTGAGCTTTTGGTTAGTCAGTAAGGAAGGCGAAGGCGGGCCAGCGAGGAAAAAGCGACCCGCGGAACATAGGGAAACCGAGATTTCCTTCGACTTCGTTACTGAGGTGGTTCGATTATCTATTTTGAGCTTTTGGTTAGTCAGTAAGGAAGGCGAAGGCGGACCAGCGAGGAAAAAGTGACCCGCGGAAAAGAGGGAAACCGAGATTTCCTTCGACTTCGTTACTGAGGTGGTTCGATTATCTGTTTTGAGCTTTTCGGTAGTCAGTAAGGAAGGCGAAGGTGGGCCAGCGAGGAAAAAGCGACCCGCGGAACAGAGGCAAACCGAGATTTCCTTCGATTTCGTTACTGAGGTGGTTCGATTATCTATTTTGAGCTTTTGGTTAGTCAGTAAGGAAGGCGAAGGCGGGCCAGCGAGGAAAAAGCGACCCGCGCAACAGAGGGAAAACGAGATTTCCTTCGACTTCGTTACTGAGGTGGTTCGATTATCTATTTTGAGCTTTTGGGTAGTCAGTAAGGAAGGCGAAGGTGGGCCAGCGAGGAAAAAGCGACCCGCGGAACAGAGGCAAACCGAGATTTCCTTCGACTTCGTTACTGAGGTGGTTCGATTATCTATTTTGAGCTTTTGGTTAGTCAGTAAGGAAGGCGAAGGCGGGCCAGCGAGGAAAAAGCGACCCGCGGAACAGAGGAAAACCGAGATTTCCTTCGACTTCGTTACTGAGGTGGTTCGATTATCTGTTTTGAGCTTTTCGGTAGTCAGTAAGGAAGGCGAAGGTGGGCCAGCGAGGAAAAAGCGACCCGCGCAACAGAGGGAAAACGAGATTTCCTTCGACTTCGTTACTGAGGTGGTTCGATTATCTATTTTGAGCTTTTGGGTAGTCAGTAAGGAAGGCGAAGGTGGGCCAGCGAGGAAAAAGCGACCCGCGGAACAGAGGCAAACCGAGATTTCCTTCGATTTCGTTACTGAGGTGGTTCGATTATCTATTTTGAGCTTTTGGTTAGTCAGTAAGGAAGGCGAAGGCGGGCCAGCGAGGATAAAGCGACCCGCGGAACAAAGGGAAACCGAGATTTACTTCGACTTCGTTACTGAGGTGGTTCGATTATCTATTTTGAGCTTTTGGTTAGTCAGTAAGGAAGGCGAAGGCGGGCCAGCGAGGAAAAAGCGACCCGCGGAACAGAGGGAAACTGAGATTTCCTTCGACTTCGTTACTGAGGTGGTTCTATTATCTATTTTGAGCTTTTGGTTAGTCAGTAAGGAATATATTTAATTAACTAAAATCCCGTGAAGACTGTTTCGGCCGGGCCCCAGCTAGAACTAAAATCCCGTGAAGACAGTTTCGGCCGGGCCCCAGCTAGAACTAAAATCCCGTGAAGACTGTTTCGGCCGGGCCTCAGCTTGAACTAAAATCCCGTGAAGACTGTTTCGGCCGGGCCCCAGCTAGAACTAAAATCCCGTGAAGACTGTTTCGGCCGGGCCCCAGCTAGAACTAAAATCCCGTGAAGACTGTTTCGGCCGGGCCTCAGCTTGAACTAAAATCCCGTGAAGACTGTTTCGGCCGGGCCCCAGCTAGAACTAAAATCCCGTGAAGACTGAGTCATAAACTAAACCCTTCCCCCACCCCCCAGCGCAGCAACTAAATTGACAGGGCAGAAATATTGGTTGTATAGGTGTATGAAGGTTGCAGGATTCACGGCACCTTTCCAGGAGCAAAAATACATTTTTTAATAAATTAACTTAATTGGAAATCGACGAAATAGCGCTACTCGCTGGTTTTGCGCCATAAGAATAGCTGTGAGAAATTTGGCGCCAATCACTGCTAGTTTATATTAAACCTGGTGACATAACTCGTTGCTTTACCAGAAATTTGGAAGTACATACTGCCTTTAAAGGAATATGAAGAATTTAAAGCTTACTCTTTGGTCTTTGGTACACTAAATGTTACAATGGGGAGGGGTCTCTGAAATTTTACGTTACATTATCCCCCTCCTCCAAGTCTCCATTCTCCAAGTGACGATAACGCAGCCGCGAGATTGACTGAGGCAGAAAAATATTGGTCGTATAGGTGTATGTAAGTTGCAGGATTCACGGCACCTTTCCAGGGGCAAGGGGCAAAAATACATTATTTAATTACTTAACTTAATTGGAAATCGATGAAAATAGCGCGACTCGCTGCCTTTGAGCCGTAAGAATAGAACTTTGTGAGAAATTTGGAGGTCCTAGGACCTAGGTTGAACGGCTCGGACGCCTATAGAGAAACAGACAGACAGAAGACACTTAGGAATATAGTATAGATGATCTACTGTACTATACTTTTAAAATTATATTGCAGTAAAGTTCAAACAATGGAACTCATCATGAGTTTAACTATAATGACCCCTTAAGATGAATATTAAACAGGTAATGGATTTGCAACTTGAATCTTGAAGCTCGGCTACAAAATGGTCATACGGGATTGGCTGGCTATATTTGGTTAAGCTAAACTTAATTTAAACCCTCACTTACTTAAAATTAAAATGTTTATTATAAAATAACAGTTTAAACATTTTAAGTCTACACACTCAAAACTTACTGTTGAAAAAACAGGAAATGCGGATTATAATTTACAGCAAGGTGTAGTTGAAGTGGGTTAACTGCAGTTTGTCGTAAAATTTACAGCTTTCTGCTGTATTTGGAAGAAAACAGTAGCGACTGTAAAAATTCATATTCGCACTGTTTTTAAAAAGACAGTTATATTAAAATTAACAATATGAAACCGTGGTTGACGTTTTACTTCAAAAATGCGTAAAATTTACCACACGTTGCTGTTTTTTCTGTTATAAACCGCAAGCGCTAGTATATAAAACAACTAATTATTATTTAGTTGTCAAAACATTTTTTAAAATCACACAAGTTTCATTTTAGTTTTAAATATAATAATATCCGATAAAAATATTTTTATATATTCTTTGGTATAAGTAGCATCCCACGCAAAATGCTATATTAATTTCAACCCTTGTTCATCGTGTGCTTAATAATTTGAAACCAAGTTAATAGTTTACCTTCCTTTGGTTTTCCTTATAACTCTAAAGTACAAAGGCTCGAGCTAAATATGATCAACTAGAGTTATAGTCAGTTTTGATATTTTCGATTCACTTTTTCTATTGGATATGAAAATATTTTGTCAAAGTTATTGTTATAATAATTTTAATAATTGACAATTTATTAATTTCTCTCATCAATTGATTTGTAAAATATTTGCAATCCGTAAAATTTTGGATGAAGTTTAAAGGTTATTAGTAAGTTCTGTACTAAATGCGTTTAATAACTAAAACTACTGTAAAACACTGGAATTTTACAAACATTGGATTTTACTGTAAAAACTGCATGCATTTACCGTATTAAATACGTCTGGAATGAAAGGTTAAATAAACAGCAATACTCTGTAAATATAACATTATCTTGCTGTATTTTTAAACAGCAGAGTGTCCAGTAAATTTAACAAGAAGCATGACAATAAAAAAACCAGTCAGAGTTGGTTGTGAAATTAACAGCATTCTGCTGGCATCTATGCTGACCGCAGATTACTGTAAAATTTACAATAATATTTTTCTGTGTGTATTTACTAAATAAAATACTTGAAATTCTTCAAATAGGATATTTCATTTCAAGTTATATTAATTTTACGTATGAGTGTGTAAACCACTGAACTGGGTCAAAAATAGCCTAGCATCGAGCGCCATCCTTGAGTCTGGAGATTTTGAAACTTACAATCCAACATGGCAGCTGAACAAAGTAGTCATTTTTGATTCAATATTTGAGTAGCGAGATAGAGGGTCATTATAAAATTAGATATTTAGAATATAATTTTTTTAAAGGATGCCCGAGCGTAAAAACTACCGGCTATAAAGCGATCGCCATGCAATAATTGGTGAATATTTGAGTAGCGAGATAGAGGGTCATTATGAAATTAGATATTTAGAATATAATTTTTTTAAAGGATGCCCGAGCGTAAAAACTACCGGCTATATAGCCAAAGAGTATAAAAACTACGTAACCTAGAGATATAATGACGGTCGAAAGCAGTAAAGGAAGTTGTAGCAACCGGGGGGGAAGTCACTCAGTGAATTTGCACTTCAAATTTCGGTACCGCAGCGCCACTACGGCAGTTTTAAGTGGCAATCATTTTGATTTAGTTCAACATTCTTGAAAATTCCTTAAGGAATTGGTTACCTTTAGGACTTGGCAACGTTAGAGAACAAACGCCTTATTCTTCACTTTTTGAAAATAAACACCGAAACAACGAATCCACAAATTCTAACTAAAAAAATCACGAAACAGTAACCAATTACTGTCACTTTTTTGAATTGACAGATATTAGACAATTAAATATCCAAAATGCCAAATTTAGCACCTCCGCAACACCGTAATTGCCATTTTTCTCCGGTTTTATTATTAATTGTACTAAATACTGCCGTAGTGGCGCTGCGGTACCGAAATTTGAAGTGCAAATTCTCTGAGTGCCTTCCCCCCCGGTTGCTACAACTTCCTTTACTGCTTTCGACCGTCATTATATCTCTAGGTTACGTAGTTTTTATACTCTTTGATATAGCGATCGACATGCAATAATTGGTGAATAATTTCGCTATAGATTGCAGTGGACTGCTCACATACAGGGCACCCTGGATGTATATAAGTTTTACTGATATCGGCAGATTTCCAATTATAGCTAGAGTTCCCTTACCAAAATCGTGACTGTCACTTTTAAACTTAAAAAGGTTTTATTTAAAGCTGCTACAGTTCCAAATGCAGCCTCAAATCACATTTAATTTATACTTATTCTGAGACTATAATGAGAGTCTTAATTACGGTTCCAAAAATCTTGTAGAATCAAGTTAAAAATAAGTATGCAAGAATAAACACATTTAAAACTTTATTTAGACTCAAAACAAGAATGAAATAAGTAATAATAAGTATCGATATATTTGGAACTGTGGCTTTAAGACTTGATTTACACTCAAAACAAGTATGAAATAAGTAATAAATAAGGATCGATGTATTTGGAACTGGCTTTAAGACTTGATTGAGACTCAAAACAAGTATGAAATAAGTAATAAATAAGGATCGATGTATTTGCAACTGTGACTTTAAAGGCGGATGCACACATAGCCTTCGCGCGCGAAATTTCGCTAGCAAATCGCGTCGCGTCGCGTGACTTAAATAGAATGGAAGTCATGGCGCATGGGCGCGTGCGCGAAAATTCGCAGGCGAAATCGCTTGCGAACCGTATGTGTGTTTGGGCCTTTAGACTTGATTTAGACTCAAAACAAGTAAGAAATAAGTAATCAATAAGGATGTATTTGGAACTGTAGCAGCTTAAATTAAGTCTTAAATGTGTTTATTCTTGCATATTTGTTTAAAACTTGATTTTACAAGATTTTTACACCGTAATTAAGACTCATTTTCTCAGAATAAGTATGAATTAAATCTGATTTGAGGCTGTATTTGGAACTGTGGCAGCTTTAAATAACACTTTTAAGTTTAAAAGTGACAGTCACGTATTTGGTAAGGGTATGTACGTTCTTTCAAGTTATGTGGTGGTCGCGTTTTATTTGGTTTGCGGTAAAATATTTAAGATTATCCATATTAAATGATATCTCTAATCTGCACCCTTACATATCAAACTACGGAGGGAAATTAAGTTGTATTACGGCCTTAATCATTCTTATTTACTTTTCTAGTCTTATGAAGTATTTGTCACTTACCATCAGTAGGATTTCTAAACGCCATTTTTAATTATGCTTTACCTAATAAACTTTTACAGCTCGTGAACCTTCGAGCAATATCAGATCCGTTTCGAGCGAGATAAAATCTGAGCGAGTTTCAGATGAGTCGCGTTTAAGTTGAAACGAGTTTTAACGAGCGAAAACATCATCCGAGCCGAGGTCACGGCTGGCCAGATTTCATCGAGTTTATTTTTAGTCGAGCCTGGATGAGCAGAGCACATATCAAGACGAGCGAACTCGAAAAGAGTCAAACTCGAATCGAGCTTAAACCATGAACCGGCTTATTTTTGGACCCCTCTCTAAAGAGCAAAATGTGAAATAAAATTGCATGTAAAGAGGTATTATAACTATTGATAGGTTGTTTTTTTCTTCAGGCTTTAAAAACGTGTGTACTGGTGAAAGGGAACATTTTTTACCTCTCCGAGGGTACAAAGTCCCCTAGGAGGGGTTATGCAATCACCGTGTCTGTGTGTCTGTCTGTGTGTCTCTCTGTCAGTCCTGAGAACCCGTTCGCATTTTCCGTGCAAAGGTTAATCATTGCGTACGCGGTTTCTCGTAATCACTGCGTTCGCAGTTTCTAGGACTATTGAAGGGTTGGCAAAACAACCGTGCGACGGTGAGCGTTAACGGATTAATTTGCGGTTGGGTTGGGTTTGGATGGTGTTTTTTCGTTAACGCTCACCGTCGTGACAGTTTTAATTCAGTTTGATTGGATATTTCGTTATTGCAATGTTTATGTGTAGGGTGTGAATGTTGAGTTTGTTGTGTTATGACGGTTGTGGGTGCTGAGTCGGTTGTGTTTGTATGGGCGTTGTCTCTTCAACTTCTTCTTATTGACTTTTGGGACGGACCGAGTGCTAAGTGTTATGCAACCTCTCAACGTCCAATGGCAGGGTTTCCACCAATTGTTCACGGTATTCGTCTTAGTATCAATTTGAGTTTTATTGGCGCTGGCCGGGAATCGAACCCGGGTTTGCTGCGTGCAAGAGGTTTACTCTAACCACTGAGCCTTTACGAAGTTATAACGTTAGGTACTATAATTTATTCTACATCATTTTAAATATTTATAAATTATATTAAACTTATATTTAATTAAATATTTATAAATTATATTAATCTTATATTTAATTAAATATTTATAAATTATATTAATCTTATATTTAATTAAATATTTATAAATTATATTAATCTTATATTTAATTAAATATTTATAAATTATATTAATCTTATATTTAATTAAATATTTATAAATTATATTAATCTTATATTTAATTAAATATTTATAAATTATATTAATCTTATATTTAATTAAATATTTATAAATTATATTAATCTTATATTTAATTAAATATTTATAAATTATATTAATCTAGGACTATCGAAGGGTTGGCAAAACAACCGTGCGACGGTGAGCCTTAACGGATTAATTTGCGGTTGGGTTTGGTTTGGATGGTGTTTTTTCGTTAACGCTCACCGTCGTGACAGTTTTAATTCAGTTTGATTGGATATTTCGTTATTGCAATGTCTTATATTTAATTAAATATTTATAAATTATATTAATCTTATATTTAATTAAATATTTAAATATTTTAATGTAAAATTTGTTCATGATAATTTTCAATCGGACCCATTTCTTGAATAGCTATCAATGTTTCGTAAGCTTCAATATTTTCCTTAGGTCCAGGGCAAAGTTTTCGTGAACCTGAAATAGGTGTATTCTTTAATCATTCTATTGTTATATTGTTATTTTGTTCGGTGATACGACTACTATACGCGAAACGAAAATTTTCAAAACGTAGAGAGACATTTTTTTATCTCTCGGAAACATGCTTTATCTCGATTTCAAAAAACACTTTGAATATTAGAGAATTCACGAGGTTATTTTCAGTTGTAAAAAAAAGTAATTTCGTATTTTAACGGATTATTCTTTATCTTAAGCAAAAAGTCTTCATTACTGTAAATGAACAAAACTATAACTTTTTAAGCAGTGGCCTAAGAAACATTTTCACAACTACATTACAAAGATTTTCATAGTCTGCACAATCACATTTAAGAGCTTTCATAACTATGGGCATTATACATTTTTCTAAAACTGCTAAAGTTTGTTTTCGAGGGATGGTAGGCAAAGCCTCCTTTACAAAATCAGTTATGATCGTTAGTATATTGAAAATGAAATTACTCGGATATTTAAGACATCCTCTATCTTTAAAGGTATAATCTGTTTAAGTTGGGGTAATATTTGTGGGTTGATACAATTTTTCCAAACATAAATTACGCTCTTTTGTTTCTTCACAAACACGAACAATGTACCCAGTTATCAGCGCTATGGTGGTATTTTACTATGTGGCAATACATGTCTCTGTAAAGAAACCGAATAAATTTATATATTTTTTGTTTAAATTATAATATTTATTTACATATTTTTATTTTTTCTTAATTTATTTTTATTCATATTTCATTAGTTTTTGAAATCAAGCTCTCTGTCTAAAAGCCCACCATTCAGTTAGGTTGAAGCTTTTGTATTCTAGGTTCGATGAACCTTGCTGATAATAAACTATAATCCTATGGCACATTCTTTTTAAGATTACAAATGATTCATTAAATGCTACTTTTGGAACAAATGGAAACTAGCCTTAGTTGGAAAGAATTTCGCATTTTTTAAGAAAGTTGTTATTCCAAAGAGCACGAGAACATGACTGATGCTAACGAAAAATGTCCTAGAGGATCTGTCCGATAAAGTAAATGCAGGAAGAAATAGTTTAAATTTTGATTATATTTAGCTTACGAACTTTTCAATTTCATTTGCTTCATATACTGTTTTGGATAGCCATTATGGTAACCCGCATTGGTACAATTAATTTCACAATAATAATAAATTTGGTGGTTTGATTCTTTGGCCAAAAGAAAAAACCAAAGCTTAAGGACAGTGTATTCTCCGATTAAAATGGTGTCTATAGCTATCGACGATTATTTGCGGCATTTAAGACGCAACTCGATCAAAAGTCTGCTCGGTGGAAAAAAGACAGACCCATCTGACATAAGAAACTTCTTTAATAATTCTCAACCAGGGGCTTTTAAAACGACCAAACGTTACGTTTGGCCCTTTAGTGAGATACAATGTATATCATTGTCAAGGTTTACTCATGAGGGAGTTGTGGAACTCAAATGGGCGAAAGAAAACAAAAGTCGAGGGTTTTTTTTTCTCGAATCTGAATATTATCGAAAGATTAATAACGATACAGTCCCAAAACTGAAATACATCGAAATCAAAGTGGTCAAATGGCAAAGGTGTTTTCCGAAATATATCGATTAAAATGCGGGCCCTTTCTCTTTACACATGGACGTTTACCCCAGTTTTCATCATTTTATTTACAAATGAAAAAATTGTTTCACTGCTACAATCTATTAAGTTTTTCATAACATCCGAATCACAATATCTCAAACATAACGCCTGGACAATTAGTACAGTGCAATAAGGTTTTGATTCGGAAAAATTTAGAGACAAGCAAGTCTCAACGGAAATGGCATCTACCCATGGTGCTGATCACCGGAAAAAGTTGCCTATTGTTGGGGGGGGGGGGGGGTGGAAGTTCCCCAAAAATAGCCACCATCTTGGATTTTTGGGTTTGTTGCTGTTTACGGGAAAGTGGCTAGGTTTAGTAATAAGAGAGTAATAAGTATTTCGATGCTTCTATTCATTAGCCATACTCCAAGCATAACAAAAGTTACAACCCAAAAAGCAAATCGTTTTTACGTTTTCGACTCCATTTCGAAAATATCTCTTTAAAAATTCAAATATGGTTAAGAAATCATTTCAATCTTAAAAACATTTATTTTTCATTGAAGGTTACATTTATTTACACTATTCAATATCTTCGTCATCAGAAATGTTATCTTTGCGTTTAGAATTTAGGCAAGATATCCCGTTACATTCGGCACACATAGCGGAACATACCATCCCAAACTAACGACAAGAACAGGCTTTGGTACAATTGGTAGCTTTGCATTTACAAAATATTAACCTAAGTATACTTTCTGGCGCGGGGGGAATATCGCAATAAATCGGGACCAAGATAGAGTGGCTTAATTTCCAACCCCATTCTTCGGCCTTGAGTGTTTTAAATTTCCATTCTTGTGTCTGAAAGTAAATTCGATATATACGTTGTTCTAAAGCAGATTCTGTTGGTGGAAGAGACGCAAGTTCAAAATTTCGGTTAAGTATCTGTCTCGAGGCCATTTTATTGTAAAGCAGGTACCTTAATCTATTTAGTGTCTCAGTTCTGATATTGGCACCATAAAGTTTAAGGATAACTCGTTCACCAGATTAATTCGTTCACCAGATTGCGAAAGATTTTTCTTATTTGCATTTTCTTTATTAAAAACCAAAGCGTCATTGACTAAGTTGGGGTTTGTCCGAAAAAGTTTCAAAAATGCATGTCGCACACGGATAGAGCGTGAATGAACGGCAAAATGTTTTCTATGTCTCCAAGTTTGGTTTTTAATTCAAAGACGTCAGTGACCTTATCCGGATTGCTCGATTTCCCAGGACGTACCATGTACATATTTTTAAAAGAAGTATGGTAAACCAGCAATACCAATACATCGGTGTCCTCGGAAATAACACAAACAGACTTTTTGGTTTCCCAAAGTGAAAGAGCTGTTGATATATTTACGGTATCCGCATCTGATGGGGCTTGAACATTTTGAATGTGAGATTTCTTGAAATGCTTCGATAAAATGGATATGAACTGTTTCTTGTTTTTCTTGTTTCCAAGAAAATCCGTTTGGCTTTGTGAAACAGCAAGCCTATCCTGTACAATAACATCAACCGCTTATTTGTTTCTTCAAATGTGTTCTTGCGCTTTTGTTGAGGGAACTGATTAGTCGTACCCATCAAATAAGACAGTTACCCTGACACCGTAATTAGAGTGTATAAAACTAACAAACTGAGTGAAAGGATCCTTTACATCTCACCTAAAGAAAATCGATCATATCGTCCGAGTGCTCCATTTAACAGGGTGACATCTTGGGCCCAGCCCATTTCTAACTCATCGTCCAAAGGGTGAGTTCGTGCATAAATATGTATCTGGATGATTCCTCGCGATGTCCCCGATGTCGTTCTCCAGAATCTTCTCCTGCGTCAAGAGCTGTCAGTTGACATTGGATATCTGTTGAAACCACTTCATTGTCCGACGAGGCTATTTTGTCTAGCCTCAGTCGTAAAACTGAGGCTTTGCGAATCATGTGTGGGAACTCCATGTCGTCACTGCTAATCACGTTTTTTTTCTTCTGAAAAACCCCTGGGCAATACCGAAGTTAACGTAGCTTTTTCCATACCCTCTCTGGTTCTATATCAGATACAAAAGACTCGACTTTCGTCGCTGGAAACAGAGCTAGTCTTACCTTTCACAGACAAGTGGTCTTTTAAACGCGTTGGGGAAGGCCCTCTTACGGACAAAGTGGTTACTTGGTTGTCCAACAATAGCTTGGTACAAAGAACTCGAATTCCTCGCTTAACGCGTTCCCATCGCCTTCCTTGAGCTCCCACTTGGACGGTGCTAGCCTCTGTATGCCGCACATTTTCGTGTGTGGTAGTCACGTTGACTCTAAGTGGTCCAACTGCATCAGCTGAAAAAGATGTTCCAGGCGTCTTTTTCGGAATAGTGCCATCAACGATAACCTCAAGAGTGATCTCGTGTCTGATGTGGTTCCGTTTATTTTGGAACACTCCAGTTTATGTCGCTCCGGTGAAAAAGCAGTCAAGGGGATTTTACCTGCACCGACCCTCTGGCTTCATCTCCCTCTACAGCTAGTACAATAAATTTCAAATAATGTATATGTTTAATTTCAATGACGGTAATGACTTTATTTGATACAGGGTGTTACGGATAAGAGTACCGAAACTTTTATAATGTGTTCTATGGGTCAATACGAGTTGAAAATGTCTGATGAACCATGGTCCTAAAATGTACCGTTTAGGAGATACAAGCTTTAAAAATTTGACCTAAAAACACCGAAATAATGGCAAATGTGAAATCCTTATTATGCCTTCATCACAATTGTGTGTGTTTCGAATTGTCTCACATGCATCGATAATACGCTGTCGCAAGTCGTCGACATCTCGGACCTCTGTTTTATAAACTACGTCTTTCAGATGTCCCGAAAGATAGAAGTCAGAAGCGTTCAAATCGGGAGATCGTGCTGGCCATGGAATAGTTCCTCCTCGTCCTATCCACCTTAAAGGAAATGTCGCATCGAGGTGGTCTCTCACGGCACGAATGAAATGTGGTGACACCCTATCGTACAAGAACCACATCCGCTGTCTAGTCCGGTGTCGAAGTAAGTACATTTCCAAATTAACAAGTCGTTTTATACCGAAAATTGCAACATCACTAGAGCATCATTTACGATTAAACGTGTTGATTAAAAAATAATTTGTAGATGTATTCACAAAACCCTCTTTCTTGGCATAGCTTTGACTGTACGAATTTTCCACCCCCGCCCCTTCCATCACACTGATAACCCTTCCGAGTTATTTCTGGCTTCAGGTACTGCGAATTTTTTGCTCTTGCAATTTTCGGTATAAAACGACGTGGTAATTTGGAAATGTACTTACTTCGACACCGGACTTTCGATAATGATGGCGCATTTTACCAACGCGGAATACGCCGACATGCACTTGATGTACGGACGAGCCGAAGGAAGAGGAGATGAAGCCCGACGATTGTACCAAGAAACTTTCCCTAACAGAAGACTACCGAATAGACGAACCTTCGAAAGTGTGGACCGGCGTTTTCGAGAAACTGGTCAACTTCAACGCTCTCGAGAAGGAGTGCGAGACGTTTCACTCGACGTAGAAGAACAGGTAATTATTTGAAATCTCTGTTTGCGCGATGTAATTTATAACATAGTGTTTTCATTGGAAAAACCAGCTGGAATGTTGCAGGTACTGATAATTTTCGATGATGACTCCAGCACAAGTACCCGTCAAGCTGGACGACCACTGGGTGTAAATCACATGATGGTCTGGAGAATTCTTCATGGTCATCGTTATCACCCTTACCACTTACAAAAAGTTCAAGCCTTAAGCGAAGCCGACTATCCACACCACCGCAACTTCTGTCAGTGGATTGTGGACAGAGTGCAAGGAGATCCGCAGTTCCCAAGTGTCATCTTAGCATGCGATGAGGCTAATTTCTCGCGAGATGGCATTCTCAACTTACACAATACCCATCAGTGGAGCCAAAACCACCCTCACGGAACTGTGGTCGCAGCTCACCAAGAAAGATTCAGCCTAAACGTCTGGTGTGGCATTGTTAAAGCAACTTAGTGGGACCCTATTTCCTTCCGCCAAGATTGAATGGAGAGTCGTACCTGGAATTTCTGCAACGAGCCCTACCAGAGCTTCTCGAAGATGTTCCGTTAGCGACTAGACAGCGGATGTAGTTCTTGCACGATGGGGCGCCACCACATTTCAGCCGTGCCGTGAGAGACCACCTCGATGCGACATTTCCTTTAAGGTGGATAGGACGAGGAGGAACTATTCCATGGCCAGCACGATCTCCCGATTTGAACGCTTGTGACTTCTATCTTTCGGGACATCTGAAAGACGTAGTTTATAAAACAGAGGTCCAAGATGTCGACGACTTGCGCCAGAGAATTCGGAACACACCAGACATCTGGGAAAACGTTCGTCAATCATTTGTACGACGTTGTCGTTTGTGCATTAGAGTTCAAGGTGGCCATTTCGAACAACTCTTGTAAATAATGTTAACGGTGCGTGTAACAATGTCAATAATTGTTCTGTTTTGATAAATAAAAACATCCCCTTAAATTATGTGCTGCTGGTTTTTGTACTATTAAACACGACTATAGGTTACAGTTAAACGTCGAAAATTATTACAAGTCTTGTTTCTAAAGCTTCTTCGTAAATTCACAATCTGGAGGTGCATACTTCCGGAAGAAATTGTAATGATCTTTTGATATTCGGCGATCCTTTTACCACTTTATCTCTAAAAAACAACCAATCATTTTAAGACAACAATTGTGATCAAGGCATTATAAAGATTTCACATTTGCGTGAATTTCGGTGTTTTTTAGGTCACATTTTGAAAGCTTGTATCTCCTAAACGGTACATTTTAGGACCATGGTTCATTAGACATTTTCAACTCGTATTGACCCATAGAACACATTATAAAAGTTTCGGTACTCTTCTCCGTAACACCCTGTATATAAATTGAGTTAAAATAATGTATTATTTAAATTCAAAATTTTTTGGTGGCTTGGAATGAAACCTGGATGATTTTCTTAGCAGGTGGATCTGTTACAGCGGAGGCATTGACTTCCACGTCTTAAAATTTAAAATAAATAATATCATAAGCAAACCATGGAGGAAAAACAAAATAAATTTTAATTGGCCTTGCTATTTCGTATAGTAGGACAGTTAGGTGACGCTAGCATCTCCATTAAAATAAACTAACATAGCCCAAAGTCTTAGTCGGCCCTCTTGTGATTTCGCCATGTACCAACTTTTCCGAGGATATGAATATTTTGGCTTGCCAACTTGTTGTATTCTCGTCGAAAGGTGCAAAAGGTGAAATTACACCAGTCAATTCCGTATTTTTTTTCTTAACACTCATTTTAATGTTGTGCAAGTTAGAAATGATTTGATGCTTTCTTGGAGCAGCTCCCGGAATAAATAAGCGGTATAACATAAAATGAGTTTTAGTGAAGTCATCCTCTGCAATCCAGTGGTGGGAATAATCGCGTAATGAATCGAACCAAAGCGTTCGCAATGCTTCAGGAGCCTTTAATTCCGTACGCGCGAGCTGATTTGTATTTTATGAATTACTGGTTCAAAGGAGATTCGCATCGTCAGTCAATTGACTTCGGAATGAGAGCTGAAGGGTAGGTTATGTTTAATTTCCAACCTTTTCTCGAAGTGCGCTCCGTCATCGATTATCGAAGTTATTGTTAACAAAGTTTGCCTCTTGTTCGCCGAGTGAAGCGATCGCGACAAGAGGAATACAACGCTTTGAGATAGAACTAGTGATTTTGAAAGATAACAGCTCGTCTTCACGGAAAGAAGCGATCGCTACGCGATGAATACCAAACTTCGCGATATAAAAACCGATTTTGAACGATTTAAGATCTTCTTCGAGTAAAGAAGCGATAGCGATGCGATGCATACATAAAGTCGCCCTAGAAAAAGCGATTTTGAAACATTATAGATCTTTTTCACCTTCAGAAGTGATCGCGATGCAAAGAAAAGCGCACTTCGCGATAGAAAAGGCGATTTCCAAATATGAAAAAGCTTCTTCGCAGAAAGAAGTGAACGTGATGCGAACCACGATTGAATATAATGTAAACACGTCTTCGCAAAAAGAAGCGATCGAGATGGAAAGAACAGAGCGATTCGTGATGGTAACGACAATTGTGAAATATGTAAACACGTCTTCGTAGAAAGAAGGTATCGTGACGCGAAGAATAGAGCGCATAGCGATAGAAACTATTCTTCGAGGCCAAAAGCGAAGAAAAGAGCAGCTTACGCTTAGAGGGAATATTACCCGGAAGTCACAATTTTGTTGCCCCTTATAGTTCGAATTAATCCTGGCTCCGCCTTTGAGCTTAGCTATTGGTGGCGCTGCTTAGTAGTTACATTTTAAAGAAATCCCTAAATTTAAAGGGTATTTCAGTAAGGTCGTCTTGGAAATAATTTTACCTTTATATCAAATTTCCTGACACTTTTAATCACTTCGAGATTACAAAAGTGTTTTTTCAAATGTTGAAAGTGGTACGCGACAATTTCTCCCATTTTTATTAATTTTTTTTGAAGAATTTTTAATTTTGTGGGCTTTGCAATTCAATTCAATGACTCGTAAGTCAAAGTGTCTAGAACGCCGGTGAGGGATTTCACAAGACTGGTATCAAATGCTTAGATAACTAAGAAAATAAGCAACATAATACTCATAAATATGCCACTAGATCACGGTGGATAGTGCATTTTTTACAATGAAAGGCCACCAACGGTCAAAATATTACAGTAAATGGACAAGGGTTAAGTTAAACCGTTTTAATTTGATTTAAAAAAATGCGGTTCCTCGGCACATATGCCTTCGAGGCGAAGAAGAAACTAACATTTTTTACAAACCGTGGTACCATTATCCCGGAGTTTAACTTATCGGAATTATTTACTTATGGTAATATCTTGAAGGATATTTCTATTTGAATAGTGTCTTTATTTATGACGTTATTTCTTTAAACGATTACCATAGAGGAAATGTACATGTCGTCTGGCGGACTACGACCTTATCGGCATCTTGAGCTTGGTTACCACCAGCGCACGTAAGAGCCCGACATAATGTAATTTTTTGTCGCTTCCGAAGTGCTGATTTGGCAATGCCTAGATGGCGTTATTCTTCCAATGACAAGCAGCCGATGGCTATTCCATGGATAAAAAATCTAAAGGAACTCCCAGCTCGCGATTTTTCGTCGCGGTAAGCGTGGCCTTAATTGGAAACACTTTTGTTGTACGTTAGCCGCTGAAAGAGCAATCTGTATAAGAGTTAAAGATAGTCACGTGATCGCTGTCAGAAGTTGACTTCAGTGATCCAAAGTTGGTCCGACAAGAAATACTATAAATGCCGCGATTTCCTCTTCCTTTTTCAAGCCAATGCAGTGAGTCCCCCTAGATTCTTAGTCTATGGCTATTCCGAAATTATTATAATGACGCAATTTTTCAACAGGTATATATATAACTAGCTATTGGTGTGTTTCGAGGCTCCCTTTTCCCCATATTTGAACCACCGCAGTAAAGCCACCTCCCCCTTTTTCCCATGCGAGAATTACCGTGGTACCTTTTACCCCATAGTCGAACCTCCCCCCAGTAAGGCCTCTACCCCCCTTTTCTAATGTGATAATTACCGTAGTACCCCCTCCCCCCTTTTCTCATGTGATAATTACCTTGGTACTCCCTCCCCCCTTTTCCCATGTGATAATTACCTTGCTACTCCCTCCCCCCTTTTCAAATGTGATAATTACCGTAATACCTCCTCCCCCCTTTTCCCATGTGATAACTACCATGGTACCCCCTCCCCCCTTTTCCCATGTGATAATTACCGTGGTACTCCCCTCCCCTTTTCCCATGCGAGAATTTCCGTAGTACCCTTTTCCCTGCAAATATAACTCAAAAACTCGCAGGCATCCCCAACCCCTCTGTACTCCTTTAAACCCTCTGTACTCCTTTAAACCCCCTGTATCCAATGCCTGATTTACTCTCATGACGAACAAATAAAAATACACTCGTCCTTGAGTTACGATTTACAGTGCGAAATTCGAGCCAGTGCGAAATCCGATCCGAAATTCCAAAAAAAAACTCAATGACAAAAATATACTCAATGACCTAGTATTAAGGCGAAGCGCTAGGTATACCTTCGGTGTGTACCTCCTGGTAAATTCTGCGGTGCCACGTTATAGTCGCAAAAACAAATTGGACGAAAGGGTCTTAGAGTTTTATTATGTAGATACTCAATGACCTAGTATTAAGGCGAAACGCAACGACCACGGGTTATACACAGAGAAATTACTTTCGGCGATGTCACGTTAGACCCGATTTCTGAAATATACTCAATGACCTAGTATTAAGTCGAAGCGCTAGGTATACCTTCGGTGTGTACCTCCGGGTACCTGCGGCGATGCCACGTTAGAGTCGCGATTGAAAGTCAGAAAAAAATGCGACGAAAGGGGCTTAGAGTTTTGTTATGTAGATACTAACGTCGTAAGTCTGGCACGATTTTTTTTTTAATTTCCGGGATAGACATTGGCTGCTTGCCATTGGACCAATAGCGCCATTTATTCAATGTACTGAGTGTCTACCTTTTGAAAATAAACATACTTCAAAAGCGGACTGCAAAGAGCTCTTAAATTCACGCAACGCATTTGGAAACTTTTTGACAAAACATCGCGTATTCCGAAGCAAATGCGCCGTGACGTGCTCTTTTCTTCGCATCTCGTTTGCTTCTTTTTGCGAAGACGTGTTTACATATTTTTCAATCGCCGTTTTCATCGCGAAGCGCTCTTTTCTTCGCATCTCGTTTGCTTCTTTTTGCGAAGACGTGTTTACATATTTTTCAATCGCCGTTTTCATCGAGAAGCGCTCTTTTCTCAACATCACTAATGCTTCTTTTTGCGAAGAAGAGCTCATTTTATTTATAATCGTCTTCCTAAATTTAATTCATTATTTCGTTCGTTTTCGTAAGCGACCACTGTACTACTCGTGATAAAGAAATAGCTTTTAGAGATGCAAATGTTGTAAACCCGCGAAGATGCGATTATTCCCATCACTGCTGCAATCATTCTCTTGGAAATATTGTACTGCGTTTTACCCTGGAATTAGAAGTTTCGGCTGAGCCACAGGCTTTTTAAGAGGAACCGGATCTTGTGGTTTCGCCAGTACGTTATAAAAAGCTTACACAAAACGTCAACCGCATCAGTCCATAATCTTAATCGTCCGCAGTAGGTACATTCGCTGTCGTAAGATAGCATAATGACGTTGTACTACCCTCTTTCTTTGTATACCCTGTTCGATAGAATTACTCTATATCGAATTATAATTCTTCAGACTGAACGACGAGCCGCGGCTTCAAACGTCTCTCTTTTTTTTTAAATAAATTATTTTAACAATAATTTACGTTTATTCTTTTTTTTTCACGGATGCCCTTCTTCGCAAACAATTTACAAACTTCTAATCATCATATATATATATATCATATCTTATCGCGTAGGTCAATTTTGATAAATTATCTTCGTCCTATCAAGTTATGTGGTTATCGAGTTTTTTCCGTTTGCGGTAAAATATTTAAATTATGAGTCATTTACTCTAATCTGCACCCTTACATATCAAACTACGGAGGGAAATTAAGTTGATTTAGTCCGAAATCATTCCTATTTACTTATCTTGTCTTATGACGTTACAAGTATTTGTCACAACGCCAGTTTTACTTTTGCTTTACCTTATAAACTTTTACAGCTTGTAAACCATCAAGCGATGTCTGATCCAAACCGAGCAGATTTATTTTGAGCAAATTTCGAGCGATATAAAATCTGAGGGAATTTAAGATGAATCGCGTCTAAGTTGAAACGAGCGTAAACCTTATCCGAGCCGACTCACGGCTGGCCAGATTTCATCGAGTTTATTTTCAGGCGAGCATGGATGAGCAAAGTTCTTACCGAGACGAGCGAACTCGAAAAGATTCAAACTCGAATCGAGCTTTAACCACGACCCGGCTCATATTTTAACCCCTCTCTATAGAGCAAAAGGTGAAATAAAATCACATGTAAAGAGGCATTATAACTATTGTTCGGTTTATTTTGTTTTAAGGCTATATAATCTTGTTTACTGGTAAATGGGGGCATGTTTTTTAGTATAAATTAACGTAAATTTACTGTTTTTACGTCAATATTACCATTTTCAAGACGGAAATAAACATTAACCAAAGATTGAACCTTGTACACCTGATTAATCATTTCGAATCATAAAACGAGATCCATCGCAGGAATGGACTGATCAGTTCCCACTTAAAGAACAGCTGTGGAATATGGAGTGAATGCTAAAGCAACTCCAGCCGACAACCTACCATACGTAGTTAGAGAGTCATACTCTTCAGAAAGAGCTCATAAAGGAGAACGACGGGAACACGACGGCCCAAGAAACCCGGCACAGCTGGCACCGGATTTCCCGGTGAGCCCCAAAAGGCCAAGAAAATGGACCCCTTCGCCTCATACAGCGAACCGTCACCCCACAGCAGGCTACTCAATCCTCCGAGGTTGCCAGCTTGCCTAGACCCTCTCCGTAAGCCAGTGGCGAAACTCAATTCCTAGCTCATACGTGACTGAAGTCAGAGTAGGAGATAGGACCATTTGATCAGAGCTAACATCTCCCAGTGCAACAAAGCCCTTATGGGTGACAAGAGAAGGTCCTGAACTCCCAAGTAAAGCCACCAGTTATTGCCGTAATATAAGGACCGCCATTCTCTTTGTGTTCTCATTATTTAAGAAAAATTGATAACTTTAATAATCGAGGCGTTAATAAAGAAAGAATATCTTATCCGCAGTTTTATTTTGAATAAATAATCGAGTAAATTCACTAATTTTGAAAAACAATTATTTTGGCTCCAATAAAATCAAGGGGCCAAATTTTAGGCTTCGTGGAAGTCACAAGTAAAGGGCTCAATGAGCTGACCAGCTAATCTGAGAATAAATGAATCGAATGTCGATTTGAGCCAAAATTAGTCGAGCAGAGTGGGGTGGTGAAGTGGTTAGCTCTTTCCCCTTGCAGAAAGAGGAGCCGGGTTCGATCCCAGATTTGGGCAATCGTTGAAAACTCGGAAAATCTCCGTGTGTAGAGTTTTCACGTTCTCTCCTCTCTGGTAAAAGGGGTTTTTCCACCAAGTTCTTCGATTCTACCTTTCCATAAAAACTTGTAGATGTTAACGGGAATAGCAAGTGTAGGGAGCTGTTGCCTTGCGTAACATGAAGGGCTTGCCACCATCCTCCTACGAAATTAAACCGGCCCCCAGAATTAAAAAGCAATTAAACTCGAGCGCTGAATTGGGCTTCAGATGGTACCTTTGCCTAGCTGGTACAAAGCTTCAGATCACGCTCATGAACAAGCGCTCATGAATCAACTGAAAATGAACCTGGTCATTGTACATTTTTGCTGGGCGAATTGAGCCATGGGCAAGGAACTGAGCCCAGCGCGCTCCACCGATAATATTCCCGAGTCTGATTGTTTCGCGCAGTTCGCGATCTGGCTCAATTTTAAAAATACATCAATCGTAATACGGCGCTAGGCAGTGATTCTAGGACATGTGCATGTTTTAAAAGGAAATATCAGAATAGGCCTTTCCATAAAATATTTCTACTTGCTTTCACTGTTTTTTCTACGTCACACACCACCATGTTAAACTAAACATAAGTTGGCTGTACTCTTTGCATTTCCCTGTAAGATTTCCCCTAACATTTTACACAACAATCTTTACCTGATACACTACTGTGGCTGTCAATGAAATGTTAAGCCTTATTTCAGATAGCAATAAACTGTGAAACATCATCGAAACCGTACTAAATATTTTGTCATTTTAAATTTTAAAATCCTCTTCTCTTAAGACAAGTTAAGTTAACGAAATAGCTTTGCACTATTAACATTTGATAAAACAATTTTAACAATCACTTGGAATTATTTAAATCCGCTGTGTTTTGTAAATACTAAGCAGCAGACCACATACCAAGCTCAAGAGTCGAGCGAGGGTAAAAACAAGGAGTAATATATAAAACGTTGACCAAAATCAACCTTGCAAAAACAGTTATCCTTCCCCCTCTTACCCTAACGAACCTTTTATGGAAACGTCTATTAATAGCGATCAGACAGTAATTATTCAAGATAATTTTTCAATCGGACCCATTTCTTGAATAGCTATCAATGTTTCGTAAGCTTCAATATTTTCATTAGGTCCAGTGTTTTCGTGAACCTGAAATAGGTGTATTCTTAAATCATTATATTGTTATATTGTTATTTTGTTCGGTGATACGACTACTAAACGCGAAACGAAAATTTTCAAAACGTACGCGTAGAGAGACATTTTTGTATCTGTCGGAAACATTAATTATCTCGATTTCATATTACACGAGTATTCACGAGGTAAATTTCAGTTGTTAAAAAAAGTAATTTCGTATTTTAAGGGATTATTCCTTATCTTAAGGAAAAAGTCTTCATTACTGTAAATGGACCAAACTATTTGGTTTAAAAATATTTCATGAATAAAATTTTAACTTTATAAGAACTTGCAACTTTAAGTTGATAGAAGGACTTCAAACTGTATTAACAAAATTATTTTCGAAGACTTCGCCATACTTTGTTCATGCGTTCTACAGAAAAAGGAATTATCCATATTACGAACACGGATTCCTCCTACTTCAGCTCGTTTTACATAATCTGCCGAACATCAGGTTAGTGGAAATTATTTTAGTACTTCAAGTACATAACCCTTTTTAGAACTATAACGTCGTGTGTCTTATTGATTTTGTGGTATATGGAGGAGATACTGCAATGGGGTGTTCTGGTGTAGTGCTAAAAAGCACATTAAGGATTTCGTTTGAAGCTGCCTGTTGCTTCAAATAAAACTAATTTTAGTAACGATATAAAAATCAAATTTACATCCTAGAAGATCCTTTTATTTCGATGCCTTCCAAAGGCGCCATTAAAAACTTATTTCAGCCGGATTCTGAACCATAACCTCTAAGTTAACGTTATTTCAATAAAATTATATTTTACTCCCAAAAGTTACAGGGTTAAGGTTTCTCTGAACACACAAATTGTTCTTTATCTTCAGAAAGGAGTTCCGTTTAGTAACTTCTGCGTATTTTGTTTCTTCCCGTGTTTCAAAGAAAATGAGAGCTACTACCGTACATCAATATAACAGTTTAATTCGTAGTCAAAAATGTCAAATTGTCTGTTATCTAAGTAAGAGATTTACTGTTGAGCCTCAATAATCGAACCAAATTTTCGCAATGTTGAATCTCTATTTCAGAATGACCGTTGAAGATAGCGTTATAATCCACGTAATTGAAAAATGTCACTAACCGGTAGCGCTATTTCATTACTTAATAGATTATCTTATGAACAAGCTAAGTAGTTATCAATAAATTATACAGAAATGTTAAAATACCTTTACTTCCGTTGCTTGTGTTTCTATTGCTGTGTAAAAGCAGAAGTAAAAATATTAATTAAGTATGACACACAGATTTCCGTTAATGAAAGTCTTCTTTCATTGGAAAAAATTACTACCAGGCTAGTTGGTGGGGATAAATACTAGCAATAACACGATTTTGGCATTTGATTAATTACTAACGTTTGATTGGAATTTAGTTTTTGTTATAGAAACTTTCATGTTCCAATTCAAAATGTTTGTTATTATTTCAACAAAATAATAATTATTAACCATTCCATCATTCTTTCAATTATCAATAAGCCTGGGTTGTTCCATCAAAAACGCTGGCGTTGGAAATGCATCCGGTATTTTAACCTGACAGTTGAAAGGTTTTCCTTCAATTCTCGGAGAGTGGGAACTCCCAAGCCAAGTGATGATTGATATGGTATGCCAAACCTACTATCCTTAAAATATGACTTTTGGGAGAATGTCAAAAATAAAGATATAAAATTACTTATGCTATTAGACATAAGATCACTATAATATGATTTTTATTTCATAGACTTCAGTTTATCAGCAAGGAACATTTGACGTCAAAGCTAAAGCAAATAAAGGATATTTCATTCTTACAAAAAGCAATTAACTTTGATGTAAGATAATCTTTACACTCGTAAAATTTAACTTTTTAAATGTCTTCGAAGTCGTTGATATATAACACAAAGCGAGAACGCGTTTGATGGCAAAACCAGTCTTTGAAAATTTATGAAAAAAAGTGTTAATTTTATTGTTTGATGATTTGGCATTTAAGGAAAATTCCATGTTTACTTCTTTCAAACACAAATTTTAATTTTTAGAGGAAAAAAATACTTACCTTTAAAGGTATTTATTTACACACAACTCTTATGTTTTAATATGAAGAGTTTTTTGTCAGTCAAAGAACAACATTTTTAATAATGTGAACAGATTAACTCGATTTCTATTGAGGTTGAATTATGTCTTATATGTTGGCACAATGTAGCTTAACTGAGTTTTTTTAAAGAAACAAAATTAGAAAGGCAGTAGGGTTTTTTTCTTAATCGTCTAATTGACCATTAAAAAAAGGGGACCAAGATTGCTAAATAGCTTTGCTCTTTCGGTTGACATAAAATTGTTTTAACGTTTTTTTAGATTATCTTTCAATCTAAAGCGATTTAACTTTCAACGACAGCTTAGAGCCTGATATCATTTTTAGAAAAATTTAAATTAAATAAATTTTAATAAATAATAACTTCAATATATTTTCAATATACAAAATTTTAAATAATATATTTCTTAATTTTTTTAGTTAGTTGATGCCGGAGCTTACTTTTTTACGAGCACTTATACTTATTATTCTGTGCATCGAAGTACGCCATGTTTTAGCGGAAGCTACGTACTCGTGTCCTCGGTTAAAGCCGGAAAAGATCGAGGCCAGAGTCAGTACTCGATCCTAGGACTGTCCTGGGAAGTGTGGATGGCGACTTCTTTGTTCGTGATAATCTTATCGTTGTTGCCTCTTTCAAGTAAACGGTCAAAGGTTCAATTGATGAGATATGTGCTCAGTTCTTTAAAATACGTCTGGTTTTATTTATCGCATTTAGTGCAAAATGGTGAGTATTATTGATGTTTAATACACAAATTTATTTTCATTCTTTAAAGGAAGCTTTTAACCGAATTTATTAACGATACAAAAAGTTAATGTTATAGATAGCCGTGGGTTTGAACTTTGCTTTATTAAAAGCAAATTAAAATTTGTGACTCAAAAGTGGGATGGCGAAGTTGTTAGCATCTTTGCCTCATAGCAAAGCGATCTGGGTTCAATCTTAGCTTGTAAAACTGGGTGAAAACTCTATAAAAAAATATTTCTTCGTTAAGTTAGGAAGATCTCACCCTACTGTCTAAAGGGTTTTTTAACCGAGTTTTTCAGTTTCACCTATCCTTAACCACTAGACCAGATGAACAATTATTGTTAGAAGAGCGAGCTGTGTAGGCTCACGTGCGTTTAAGAGCTTATCGCAATCTTATTAGGCATTGTATCCCGTCTCACTGAATTAATAGCTTTAAAAGTCGCTCGATGAGTTCCGCCCAAGTTTGTGCGTTGGGATTTACTTATATATAAAATGATATTTAATAAACTTTCCTCTGTATAATACTTCCAAAAATCAAGTATCAAACAACATTGTTTCCCAAGAAACAAAGTCGGGATGACTGTAAATAAATTATTTATTTAATTGGTGATCATCAAAACTTAACCAGAATTAAAGATTCGTGAAGCCTTAAATGCGCGAGGCATTTAAGATTTTCTCCAAATCGGTTTAAATAATTGGTTTTCCATCTTTTATGTTGGGAGCGCAGTAATTTACTTCGCATCCCGCCAACAGGGTTTAATTTAAAAAAAAGGCTTTATGGTATACTTTTGCAAGGCCAGCACCAAACTATTTGTGCGCGTTTATTAATTATACTATCGAAAATAAACAACTGGTAATTACTAAAATGTTTAATTGGAAATATAATCAAAAGTTTATCCTCGATAGATCTGACTAATTTGAAAGTTAATGTCAGAGACACTACATTTTAAGAAAGCAAGCCACAGATTTTCTGTCCGTTCTGCACAATCTCAAGCATGAAAATCTAAACTAGCTCATTGAAGTAACCGATTTCCAACATTTTACTGACCAATTTCGGTTTTAAATGCTTGTGATTTGAAAAGTAATAAATGTTTCCGATAAGTTGGCGTTAACTCGAACGGATGTTTTTGGGTTCTCATTTATCAAAACTGTCTGGTGAACATTGGATGTACCGTTCTTGGTTTCAGAGATATAATCTCGTAAAAAAAATTACCTCCAATGAACCGAACAACCCGAATTGTTTGCTTAAATTAATAACTTTTTTTAAGTGAAACCATCAATTTTCTTTAAGTAAGCTTCTTTAAATTATGAATTTAATTATATGAACCTGATGTGTTTGGATACGGTTCAAAAGCTATTTGTTAGTTCTGATTGCTCAACTTTCCATTAATATAAATTGAATTATTCGATATGAAAATCAATAAAAATTTAAAACAAATACGGTTGTTGCTGGAAATGACCACCACCGGTTTGAATACAAGCATGGGCCCGTCAAAAAATGCTTCTTCAATTTTGGAATAATACCTCAACCTTGTCTTATGCGTTTCCTCAGGTTCTTAAAGTCTCATTCTTCTGTCTTGTACGCTAAGTCAAACAAATAATCCAAGATAAATAATTCGATAGGGTAAGAATCTTGAGATCGGACCTTCCAAGCAACTGCTTCACCTCAAAGGAAACGAAACCCGATGAGTTCTTACATCGCTTTAAAATATCTACACAATCTCGTATCAACATTGTTCTTATTTGGAGGGCAAATTGAAATTTTGCTATTATAAAGTTCAAAATCATTTCTGAGACTATTTGTTGCCGTGTTCTTATATTTTATACAGCTAGAGCTTGTATTATAACTCATATCTGTACCACGTCATCAAAATTAGGTGTGTTCAACCCTCCAAACAGTAACACGATTTTATGTATTTCATGTAATGGTATATTTTAACTTAAATTCCTTCATTGTTACCTTATCGTTCATTATAATTATTTCTGTAGTTGTCAATGTTCTGATAACTGTTGATTATTTTATACAATTGAGGCGTCTTTTACTTTGCAAAATAATTGATATTTTGTAATGCCAACTTCAATCTTAATTTAATTTCATTCGAATTCAAGCTTAATTTATCAAAGGGTGAAACAACTGTTGTATTTTATAGCTTTCATAGAAAATTAAAGTAAGGCAGACAGAGTTGTTAAGTCCACCGTATTAGAAATGATCGATTCTCCTTCAAATTTTAAGAATCTCATGTCTCTTCAACCGCTTGTGATACGAGTAAAATTTCTAAAGCTCTTAAGTAAGGCCGTTCAAAACAATTAAACTGGCTGAACCACCATGTTTATCATTATTTATGTTATAAGCTACTTAAGGGCATAAGTGTGACACTACAATTCACGTTACCATTTCACTAACACCTAACTTTTTTTGTGCATTTCGTATTTGTTGTTTCCAAATGATGAACTAATAGAACCGCTTTTTTTTCAAAAGTAAACAGTTGAACGATTTGATTTCATTGTATATACAAAATACGAAAAAATACATCTGCATGTTAGTTTCATACTTGTGTAATCATCTCAAACAAATATTGTATGGCATTTTCTAAGAAGAGCTACATTATTGCATGTAACTACTTAGTACTTCGCTGTTTTTTTTGGAATTCGGAGGGAATATAATAATCATCCACATATTCTTTGAATCGAATAGAAACTCAATTTTTGGGCCATAAGGAGTAAGTAGAGAATAACTAAATATGAACATGTAAATCCAAGATGGCCGCCAAGATGGCCGACAAAACAACCCCCCCCCCACCCCCAAAAATATTTTCAAAAACAAAATTTTTGTCCTTGGAAAAATATGAACATAATATTTTGTTTTCAATCTCAAATTTCACCTTGAAGATGATCCTTGACCTCGACGCCTGACACCTGTCTACAACCACTAAGCCTCGGTCTATCACCCCAACAAGTTGGGACACGATCGGACAAGGTCGAAGCGAGATATCGGCGGTAATATGTGACCCCACCAAATACCTACGTTAATTAACTTTTGGTGTCACTTTTTTCGTTTTTTCGTTTTTTCGCCATTTAAAATGCTAATTAGTTATTTGCGAGATGGGGAAACCTTCGCTTTATATCCTTGGCAACGTTTGGCCACACCCAATCACGTAATATCCAACTTACCCCTGTTGAAAATTAAACTTTATTTACTTTTTGGAAATAAATAAATAAACAATCAATACATAGTTTGCATCCCTACGTCATCAATGACGCAGTTCCAAGTATAGATATAAGAACCAAGAATAAATATTTAATTTGAGCTAGAATGAACTATGCCGCCATTTTTGCCGGTGTAGATTTCTTAGTAAAACGGGAGGGTTAACAGTTTCAATCGTCTGTTTGCGGATTTTAATTATTTTCAAATGATTAAGAAATTAGTTTCACGTTAAAAATGGTTATCTGCCTGGTTAAAAATTGTTCGAGTAGTTCAATTACCAAGGGAGAGCGAAAATTGTTTATTTTATTCGATAGCGAAGGTAATTGTAAAAAGGATGACTGCAAAGGCTTAACTTTGATAAGCTTTGTCAACTCCTTTTCGTAGATATTTCTGTCGTAATTTGATATTTTATTTAAATAACCCGGCCTTAGAATCTTATCTGACTTTGTTTAGGGCCCATTTAAAATTTGAAAGCATAAATCTAATTAGTTTTGTAGCTGGGACGAGATTACCAACAAAATGGTTACCTATTTAGTAGCTACGCGCGAAATGGTTTGAATTTTTGATCGCCCTCCCAGTTTCCTTGGAGACCATAGGCCCCTCCCTTCGGTGCAAACTATGTATACACATTTTAAAACAAATTAAAATGGGGCTGGTCAATATCCGCCCGAGATATAGCCCCTTATGTATAACCCGGGTCGAAATAAAATACAATTTAACTTACCCTGTCGAAATAAAATACATATTTTAAAACACAACAAATTGCAATAGGCCTGATTGGTCAATATCCGACCAATAACTTATGTTTTACCCCTGTTGAAATGAAACTTTATTTACTTTTGGAGATAAATAAATAATACAATAACGACATAATAAAAAATCAATACATATTTTAAAAACACAACAAATTACAATGAATAAAAGCGGTATTTATTTAAGTAATTGTTTGTTTTTATTTAAATAATAGGCTTATTCACTTTCAATTATTTAAACATTTTGCCATTTCTATTAAACTATTAGTTATTTAAATAAATATTGAAATATAGCCGAGCTTATTTTATTCATGGAAAAAAATTAATCGACTGCCGAGCACTAACTTTTGCAACTCGAAAGACTATAATTTTACACAAATGGATGGCTGGTTAATTTTTAATAGTAAAATAATATATTCTAAAGTTGGAAAATCATTTTTAAGTCACATAATCAATAAGAATTCCAAAACCATTTATTTAAAATAAATAAAAAATAATTAACTTTTTTAAATTAAAAATAGCAACATTGTAAATAGAATTTTCTCTGACTAAACACAGTGAACGAACGGGTGTTTAACGGTGGCTAAATTAAAACAACATTAAGTTTAATAATTTTAATTATTTTCAAAATTAAACATTACTTACTTTGATTTATAAGTTTATTTTTCTGATGAACAAAGTTACCAGAAACACGCAAAGCCATCGTACAAGACACGGTATATGAAATTCTGCCGGATTGCGAGCTATAACTGGTTCAACATTCTAAAACTGATTTTATAACCACACCCTAATTATCGTCATGCGTAGAATTTATCAACTCATTACAACCTTGTAAAACTAGTTTGGATTTTTCAACAATTTTCTAACAAACGATAAAATTATAAACGCAGATCACGTTTCACAAGGAAACATTCAACAGAGCCAGTGAGAAGAAAAAACTGGTTTTTACAAACAACCGCTAGATATTAATAAAATATCAATTAATAAATCCTCTAATTTGAAAAAAATTGTAAATAAAAATGAATGGTTTTAGAAACAAAGCTTATTGACAATTTACTTTTTGAAGATAATTGTTTATATTACTTAACAACTATTAATAATAATAGTAATAATAATAATAATACTTCTTTCGCAAAAGACTAAATGTATTGGCTACCAGGATATTGCAATAAATAAGATAAAAAAATTTACACCAATAAAATTATTTTTTAAACAATTGCAAATTAAATTATAAAATTAATAAGCATTTTAAAAATAAGACAATCTCAAAATATGTACAAACTAGCCTATTTAATTAAGAGATAATTAGTAATATGAAAAAAATTAAAGGTTGTAAAAATAGAACATTAAAAAAATTATAAATATTATTAGGATACAATTAAATATATTTATATTTACCTTAATCCGTAGAAGATATTTCTTTACTACGAAATTAGGTATCAGGTTTGAAATTCGGGCTAAAACTTGTAATTGTTAATTAGTATAATTAAATAAATATAATGATAAATATTAACTAACAAATTATTTGATATTATGATGTTGTAATGTGTTTACGTTGTTAAAAGAGCGGTTTTTATGCTGAATTTCCCTACACATTTGAACAACAGCATCATTGCTAATAATGGAATGGATTTGGTTTTGAATATAAAAATGTTTTTAAATTTAATTGTTTTCTTAATTTTACATTAACTGTGGAATTCAAAATAGAAATATTAATTGCAGAAGCATGTTCCTTAAAAAAGAGGATATTTAAATCTATTTTTTTAATTTTAAACCTTAATTAACGTGTCATTATTAATTCTGTTTAATTCACAATGCGCTTCTGATTTGATCTGTCTGTTTTAAAATTTAAATATTCAGTTTTTCATGTTTGCAGATTGAATTTCGTCAAATAAAATTAAAAAAATACTGGTAGAGATAAAAATATTAAATTAAAATTGATAAAAAGTAAATTAAACCTTATAAAGAATCTGGAGACTTTAGTTGATTGAAGAGTAGGTTGGTTTCTTCGTAGTACACCTCTGACAGGTGGCTCAAAAGTTCTTCCTCTTCTAGCAAAACGTATTCAATTAATATTTCACACATGTTTTCAATATTAATATAAAATTACTCTTTCGTGTTTATAATTTCAATTCTTAAATTACACAACTTAACAATAAAGAACCGATATCATATTAGTGTTCTTTTCGGAAATGTGGTACTGTAGAACTCAGGATTAAACTTTTTAAAGGCTTAGACTACACTACAGTAAAACCCAAAATTTATTAATAGGGCGTGAATCACCAGATATTATCTATCACACAGATAACACTTCTATTTTTTCGAGTTAAAAGTATAAGAAATAAAAGGTAATTGCCATGGTACATACATACGTCTTATTTTATTTATTATTTATTTATTTATGGTTATTTACTGTTTATTGCTTTGAAAAGCAAGTTTTCTAAAACCACCTCAATTTGTCAACCATTGGATAAAATATTTATTTGAACCGTGTTGTATTTAATAACATTTTTACATAATTTCACCGCTAGGTTTAATTATGGATTCATATTGTACCCGATTAATGTTTTTATTGCATTTATCAGAATTACGTTAACATAACATGAAATATTTGACTTGATTTCATATTGTCTCGGATATATTTTAGAATAAAATGTTTTAATTTTTATTAATTTTGTGTAAAACATTATGGATTCATATTTTACCCGATTAATGTTTTATTGCATTTATAACATGAAATATTTGACTTTATTCCATATTGTCTTCACGCGTACGGATATTTTTTTAGTATAACAAATTTGTATTTGTATTATTTTTGTTTAAAACATTTGCAGTTAAGGATATAAAAACAGATATAATTGGATTGAAAATATTGCAAGATAGTTGGAAGAGAGCAGAAAACTAGAAAGCGTGTTTACAAAAGGTTCTTTTAAACGTAACTTAGTACATTAATTAAGTATTTTTAAATATTTGAATATTGGAATTGTATTTTGTTGCATTAAAAGTAGAGTTTAGATGTTTTTCTATTATTTTTCTATGTATTTGGATATCTGAAATATATTTTAACCGATTTAAAGTAGAGTTAAGACATTTTTGTAATATTTTCTATGTATTTGCGTATTGGAAAAGTATTTTAACGTATTAAACGCCAAATTTAGGTGTTTTTGTACTATTGTTCCACCTATATTTGCGCATTGAAATATATTCTAACGTGATGAACGTAGAGCATTTTCCGACCTTTATTTACACATTGGAAAGTTAATTTATCGTATTAAAGTTGATTAAAGAGTTTTTATAGTATCTTTCTGACTATATTTGTGTGTAAAAATTTAATTTTACCGTATTTAAAATATAGATAAGTGGTTTTTGTCTTATTTTTATAACTATATTTACATATTAAACATTTTTTTAATTTTAATTTTCCTATTTACAACACTATCTTTAATATATAAGTTTATTCCTAAATTTATAAGCTTGTTACAATTGACATATCATTTTCGACTAATCTTACAAAAATTCTTTAAGAAATAATATTTGTAATAGGAAAACCGTGGATGTTAAATTACTTGAAATACCGTAAGCCTATGTAGTATTTTTCTACATATATTGGCATTTCGGAAATATATTTTAACGTATTGAATGTAGAGTATAGAGATTGTTGCAGTATTTTTCTTCGTACGTGACTACACCAGAAACGTCAATGTTATTCTCCTTATTAATCAAGCCGACCCTGAACATATGTTTTACACTTTGTTCTACGACGTTTTAACATAAACCATTTCAATACATTCTTAACTTATTCCATACGCTATTTAAAACACATGAGATAAAGATAACGAGGAAACAAGTTGACTCTGAACAAATATGTTTTACTCTACGGGAAGGATGTTGTAAGATTAAATTCATAATGGTTAATGTGAAGTATTTTTCTACCTTTTTTGGTATTTCTTTATCTATATATGTGTATCGGAAATGTGTTTTAAAGAATCGAACGTAGAGTAAAGAGTTTTTTTTTTAGTATTTTCTGTCTATATTTGCGTATCGGAGTTGTGTTATGTAGAAGAAGAAGGAATTTTTATATTATTATTCTACCTATTAACATATCGGAAATTTATTTTATAAAATTTAAAAAGGGATTTTAGTAGTATTTTTCTATTTATATTTTAATATTTGAAATGTATTTTAAAGTATTAAAAGCAGAATAAAGTTTCATAAGAATTAATCTTTCTCACAAGTTTTACCCATCATACATACATCTAATCTGGAATTTATGTTTAACAAATGGATGAATTCGTGTTTACAAAAGGTTCTTTTAAACGTAACTTAGTGCATTAATTAAGTATTTTTTTAAATTTGAATATCAGAGTTTTTTTTATTTTAAAGTGTAATACCTAGAAGGATGTAAGACAATTTTTCCGAAAAAATAATAACAATTTTACAAGTATATTTAATTTCAGCTTCCGAGTTGAAAATTATCTTATAACTGTATTATTCATTTTGAATTTTTGTTTAAAAACAAAATTTGGAAAAAAGTTATGTTATCAATTTTATTCAAATAAGCAACACTCGTTAGTTGTAAACTAGATTAAGTGTTAAAAACTAAAACCCAAAATTTGTTAGTAAACCATGATTTCCAAAAATTTACATATCAACCTCACAGAATGCTAAGCTTATCAGACAGTAAAGAGAGTCATAAAATCGATTGATTTAAAAGTTATTATAAATCCTACAAAATAAAGGTGTTTCGGATAGTTAAATTGTTCTCTTGGTAATTTGTATGATCGCTTACATGTATCGACTCCATTTTTTAAATTTCAATTAATTTAGTTTTTCATGATATTTATTATAAAGAAAAAATATCCAAAATAATGCAATAAAACCTTTAAATAATATTTTACCTCCGCTAATCTCGTAATGAGATTTTATCAAACCGCAAAATCTTCGTCACGAAATTTAAAAAAATATATAAAATATTAAGAAATGAAACATCTACATTTTAAGCAAAAAAATAAAATATTGTATCTATCTTCGGGGCAAACGTTTCTAATATTACGCAAACATTTAAAAAATTTCTTGTGGTTTCGGGCTACTATTTTTTGCATTGTAACACATTTTTCGTATACAGTACCTGTTTATTTATTTGATCTGCTTTAAAATACTAATTGTCTGATTATTATAGGACAAGAAAATTTACACTTATACGAAATGTTTATTATATTTTCTACAAAAGCATGTTTGGATGTATTATGTAATAATCGTATGATTAAATCTTATAAGAATTATCGCGATGTTTAGTGTTATTTAAAACTTTGAATGCTTGAATTAGTAAAATATTTCAAACCAGGCAAGAATAAGTTCCACTTAACCGAGCGAAGAGTATATGAATCGCAAAACACATTCTAGCCGGGGGCCACACTATTAATGGATAGGTAATTAACTTCTAGTAGTTTTACCTGTGGGTAAAAGTGATGAAAATGTAGTCAATCGAACCTGTGGTAAAACTGGGGTGTTATCATGTTGCCGAGCTTGTTCACCTTGGTATTAGGTATTATTTTTACGGTCTGTTATTGAACGTTCACAATTCACTTCTCTGTGATTCAATAGGATTTATTGACCATCACCTTGATTAATGTGTTACAATTATTACAATCAGTTTAATTTATTCCGATAGTTGGATTTACCACATACTATACAAATAATCCTTTAAAGTTGATCATAGCAAATTTAACATATTAATAATGGTGTCCTAGGTAAAATATTTACATGCCAAAAGAACATTATTAGATAAATAGACCGAGCTTAAAGACCATTTTCAATATAATAATATATCAAATGGGCTTTGAATTTTAAAATGTAAAATATATTATAACAGATTTGACATACTATGAATTACATTATTTTTGCGGTATTTATGAAGATTATAGTAGAATATCGCATTAGGAAACATTTCCATAATTTTAGTTTTAATGTAGTATGCAATTGTCAATTTAAAAGTAACAGTCCATCAGTTTGATATTTAAGAACATTTTGCAAATTATGTGATTATTAAATTTTAGAATCATTCCAGGTGAGATAATATTAAATTATTTTAGAATAAAGTCTTTATCTTTCAAGATTTACTGGTTCTATTAAATAACATGGAACAATGACAACATTTTTATCATCAGAGTAAATCAATCCTATTTCTTTTGAACGAAATTGTGCACCGTTTTTGCAAAATAGCGCAAATTAATGTATCTTTTGTTGCGATAAATTCTATATTATTAGTGATTTGAAGAAAAAACCCATGGACAATTTCATATAAAATGGGTAAATTTGAATACATTTCGGCTAAATCATATTAAATTGGGTAAGTTCTTATATTATTGGATTAACTGAAATTATTATGATTGACTTGATAATAAATTGAAAACATACATTTTGGTAAATGCTTGTATCTTGGGTTAATTGAAATAAATAAATTTAGTAGAAACAACATTGTCTACATTTATATAAATTTTAAGAAATTCAAATGTTATTTTTTATTTGAATAATTTTTGGTAAATTCCAATGATATTGCGTAATTAATATCATTTTGTTTAGTTTTTTAATTTTGACTAAGTTCAATTTACTAAGTGTAAGTTCATTTATCATTGGGTGGTGCCTCAGGTATTAACTTAGGTGATTATTATTATTAATGGGAATAATATCGATACATTTATTATCTAATTAAAATAAATATTGGGTAAATTTATGTAATGTTGTGTAAATAGATGATTGCTTGCAACGAACAAATAGACCGAATTATTGAAGAATAACTACGGATTTTATCGGAACATGAGGTATTTGGTGGCAGGTGTTTTGAAAACAAATGGCATTAACTAGCTCAAAAACAGGTAGCTGATTTAAACAGCCCTATAATATTACAAATCTTTGTAAAACTTTAGTTTTGGGAAATACCGCTAGAAGACGCCAGTCACATTTAACCATCATGTGATACGAGTGACTACAGCAACTTTTCTTGATTTTTATAATCATCCAGCATTTATCAACGAATCTTTTCCGATGACTGACAGTCAGTAAAATACGTAAAAAATGCATTTCGAAAGTAAAAGGATAAAGAGTTTCAACTCAAATTTTAAGGCAACCCTTTTTAAATGTAAACGAGTTGGCAGTTGTAGAAAGGGTGATCATCCTTTACTAATTCATATACAGCGGTATCCGAATTGCAAATATGTTCAGGATGAATCTACAGAAAATGTTCCCGTGCTACGCATAACGAACAATCCTTGGGAATTTAAGCCCAATGCGATCTGAATTCGTACGAATACAATCGTTTAAAAATTTCCCGCAAAATATTACCCGAGATGTAAATTTGTTTTAAAGCAGAACTGTGGTAATATACCGGGCGAGTATCGTTCAAATCAAAAACCCTATTCTAGCTTAAACGAGAAGGTTTTGGTCTATTGTTTAATTAATAATTTAATTAACAGTCTAGATCGAAGGAAATCTAAACCATTTTGTAGCATTTTATAATGAATTTTTTAGCAAAATATCGGTCGATCGAGTACTATAAAAAATATTATTTAGTTAACATTTAAATTAAAACAAAAGATAAAATAAATATTAAATTGTTTGTAATTTAGACTAAAAATATTACGTTGAATAATAAAAAAAAGGTAGTATGAGTTTGAAAGACTTTTATTTTTGAACATGTTTTCAATACTTATAATTGTTTCTAAAACACTTTTTAAATATTGTACGTCATTTAAACAATGATCCATTAATTCTCTTACGTCAAATGGGCAATAACCTATAAATTGATCCCAAAAATCTTCTTCCTCTTGATAATCCTGTGAAATACGAAAGGCAGCGTAGATTTCTACGAAATCACAGAGTGCTTCTCGCTAATATAAATCAAAACAAATTAACGATGTTTCGTGTAATGAAATTGATTTCTTACTATTTTGTATGATCGCTTAAATGTATCGGCTCTTTCCGAAAAAATTGATACTGTTACAACTAATCGACTGTCCGACCTAAATTTTAAAGATACTACAACAACAAAAAAAACAATTTTAAAACAATATAAGTTATTTTAAAAATACGCAATTTTTGCCGAGTTAATTAGAAATTCAACGTAACGGCTATAAAACACAGTAAATTTAGTTCTAGCTAGATCGAATAAAACGTGCAGGATAGGTTTAATAGAGCTCGTTTCTCACCGGCCTTCCTTATCGTAAGGCTTTTTCTCCCGGTATACCCTGGAGTTGGTGCGCGTAACGTTTTCCCTCACGCTAAGATAGCCCGCCGGCTAAGACAATTTGGGGAAACTCCGCCTTGATGAGGGTTGTTTTATCTGATTGTTTAGTATGTAATAGTATTATGTAAATTTATAACATAAAACTCAAAAATGAATAATACAATGTTATAAAATAATTTTCAACTCTGAACCTGAAATTAAATATGTTTGTAAAAAATTGTTATAATTTGTTTTTAAATTATCTTACATCCTTCTAGCTGTCACACTCTAAAATAAAAACTCTGATTTAAAATTAAAAACTTTTTATTAATATTTTACAACATTTTTTGTTGACACAAAGGAACTATCGTTAATAACATTTAACACGCTATCTATAAAAACCACTAAATCGTCTATCGCCTTTAAGAACCCAGTTTTTGGGGCTCCTTCCAAAAGCATTTCGTGAGAATTATGCTCTTTTTGAAAATATATCATTCTTTGTGCAATTAAATCCATTTCAAGCTTTCGATTCAGTTTTTTCAATTCTTTATTTAAATGTTTAATCAGTTCATAATCCTTAAACGGTTCCTTATTTTCTTTATAAGTCATTATTCGCCAACAAAAATCAAAGCGAAACTAGTTTGTATAGAAAGCGATGTGGTTTGTTTTTTCTAACAGACCACGTAATATAAACTACATTAACAACCCCGATTTTAAACAGGTTACACAAAAATATTTTATCGTTACACCTTGAAATAAAAATTATAAATAAAAAATTTTTTAACTTTTTTTTGTGATATTATTTTACATTTCCAATTTGGCAAGAATAAATGGACACAAATGAATCTGATTACCGCGAACTATTAACGGTACATCACAATCTTTCCGTCTTTCAACAATTAAACCGTAGAAAGGGCGAAAAAAGCTCCAGGTGGATAATTCATCTTAACTCAATAATCTTTTTCTTCCGAAATCCTTTGCAAATATTCGTTAGATAGGTTCCTTTCGTATGAAAGGTAACAAACTTTCAAGGAGTATTCTCTCTGCTATATATTCCGCTTGAAGTTTTCGTTTCTGTTTTTTCAATTCTATAATTGTATGTTGTAGTGACAACAATTCATTCTCCTTACACAATTCTTTATTTTGTTCAGCACTCATTTTTTTCGACTGTCGTCAACAGATTTTATTCTGTAATGTGTCAAAAGTAATGAAATAGGCAAAAATCCATAAAAATCAAAATTTTTGGTATTTGTTCATAGAGTGCCGGTTTTAAATAAAATTCTTTTTTTAATCATCACACTAACATCATTATGGAAAGCACGTGCCAGTTCTATTATTCCCGCCCATTATTTCGTTTTCCATGAAACCTAACGATCGTTTTGTCGTTATAAAATACCAACGAGCTTGTGAAAATGATAAATTGACTAATCTAAGTTATATATATATTATATTTGCTGTTGCCAATAACTAAATCTTTAAACCGATCTTGTGACGTATACGCTAAAATATAAAATAATAATAGATGTCTGTATGTATTAAAAAATGCAATATACATACATGTTTGTAACGAAATTTTCCATTATTTAATATTTGTACCCAATTAAATTAATTATAAATATAATTAAAATGAAGCATAAGCAAGCGACAATAAAAACCATTGACTGTACGCTTAATAAAGAAACCATTCAAATTAAAAATACAGCCCTCTAGAAATTATAATAGTGGTAATAATAAATGTAATTATAAATGTATTTCATAGTTTACACATAATATAGGTTGTTTACATTAAAAGACGGGAGATAAATAACTCCATATGTCATCTTCAAAACTTATTGTAGCCTATTGAACCAGAAAACGTACAAATACAATAAACAGACTAAGATACGATAAGAACGATTTATTCTTAATTTGTTACGTTTATTCAATACACGAAGATAAACGTTCACGAATGCAAATTTTTTCACGCGGACAAATACATGAAATTAAGTTTTAATACGCTTATAGTAGTTAAGATACCTAAAAATTCCAGATAATAAGACGTACGTAAATTCTGGTACCTTTTAATATTCATTTACCTAATTTTAAGTTTAATTTACGCTTAGATTTATCTTTGTTGTCAACTTATTTCAGAAAATTCAAACTGATCCCAGTTTTTTACAAACTCATTCCAAATATTTCATGCTTCACAATTATAATTTTTAAAGCTTTTAAATAATTTTGTGTGGCAATATAAATTTAGTTTGAGGTCGATGCTATCAATTGTTAATAAAAATTATACGTTATTGAGTTTTTATTACTAAACTTGGAGATACTTATTTTATCAATAATTATATTCATCAAACAATCATAGTAGGGATGATCTGATTTAGAAAGAATTGGTCATATATACCCAGTTAATTTTTTAATCGGAATTGTATTTATACATTGTTGTTTTCTTGTAATAAAATTATATTAACTCTATCTTAACAAATTCTATATATAATCATATATACCAATATTTGTTTATATAAAAAATTAAATAAAACATTTTTTAACTGTTGGTTAAATATTTATTTAATTATTTTACATAAATTAAATTATAAACATTAAGTTGTGTTAGTTGGTTGAACCGAACCCATGACATCCTCTTTCCGTTTCTTTAAATTTCTGTTTAATAACAAGAAATAGTATATTATGTCTAAACTTTAGGTAAAGTCTTGGTTAAACATACTTCACACTCTACTACTGATGGATAAAATATTCTCTCACAAATCAATTGCGCTATTTTATCACCTCTTAAAATTTTATAATCAACTTTCCCATGATTGATTAAAACAATACCAATTGGTCCAGTATAGTCTATGTCAATAACTCCGGCTAAAACATCAATTCCGTAATGAAGGGCCAAACCACTGCGAGGAGCTTTTTAAACATGGTAAATTAAGAACTCATTTCTTAAATTTTTACAACATTTTGAAAAATTTTACCAATACGACCATAGGTGTTTTCGGGAAGTAAAATTTTTAAATCTGTTTCTATTAACATCCTGTTTCCAGAAACCAATATATAATCATATGCAGATTTTAAATCTAAGCCTGCTGAAAATTTGGTTGCGCGAACTGGATCGAAAGCATTCTTTGATATTTTTACAAATTTTATTTCCATTTAAATCTAGTTCACTTTTATGTAAGAAAAATGTTCAAACACTTGTCTTATTTGAACTACGTCCCCGGAACGCAACAAATTTGTCAGTCAGTGTGCTTTCCTACCATGGAAAATGTCACCTTTTTATACAGAATGTGACTGTATGTGTAATACTATTAACCGTAATTTTTTTAATCTGACAACGCCCTATTTTTATAGAAAAGAATACGCATATCTAAAAAAGATAATTAACATTTAACTATACTTAATGTATAATATATCCAAGGTTAGTTTTATAATTTAAAAAATAAGTATAGTTCATTTTTGTTTTAAATTTGAAATCACCCTTTTAATATGTTTAAAGGATATGTATTTACGAGAATGATGAATTATAATTTACGTTTGATATTAAGTTAGAAGGTTACACCTATTATTTATAATTATAATTAATTATTTTTGAGACATAGATATTTGATTAATCATTTCTAGAAATGTTTTTTAAATATGTTACAGTATTAAAAAACTGCACCTTGACACAAATTAGATCAATATTTTTATCTCTCAGCATTCTAATTTAAATTCTTTACTAATTTATATATTTATATTTATCTCACAAAATAAATAAAAACTTGAGAATTTATCTTCAATTAGTTAATAGCAAGATATTTTTGGTTAAAACAGTTATAAGTAAATAGATATATTACCTCATTTTTTAGTTAAGAAGAAAAACTTCTACGAAATAATGTAATTATAAATATTTTTAATTATATCGTTTTTTCTAGTTTTTTACAACCATTATTTTTTTCATATTCCTAATAATTGGATGGTTTATTTTGTACAGATTTTTGGAATTGAATTATTATTAAAATCTTTATAAATTGTATAATTTATTTTGTAATTCTTCGCAAAAAAATGATTTTATTCGAGTAAAATTTTATTTATTTTAATCTAATTAAGTGGTTTGTACTAGGATGGTATTCGTTACATATAGACTTTCTGTGGTCGCCTACAAATTTTGTCTTTGGCAAAATAAATATTATTAAATATTATAAAAAATTGTATCTTCAAAAGTAAATTGTTATTGAATTTTGTTTGAAAGAAATCTTACGTAGGAAAATAATAACAGTGGATTTTATAGAAAACGATTTATTTACATGTTTTAAATCATTTTACAAGTTTTTTCAAGATTTTGTAATACTTTAATAGAAGTTTCCGCATTGTTGGGAATTAAAATTTGATTATTTTTACAATATTCTTCAAAATAAATAAGTGCTTCCAACTGATTATCGCTCGGCATTTTCAAATCGTTTGTAAGTACTTTACTAGTTGGTTCAACATTTGAGTTCAAAGGTTGAATCTTACCGTAGATTACTAATTCATCGTACCATTCTTGATTTTTTACGTTAAACTCGTTCAAATAATCAATAATTTGGTCGTCTAATATTTCTTCTTCGCTTGTGTATTTCGGTTGATTTGAATGAAGACAATCGCAAACATCAATATTAAGAAGTGTTTTATTAGAATAACTAGATGTCAAATGGTTCATCAGATGCATCTTAAAAACTCTTCGTTCCAGAAATAAAGCTTGACAAACCCAGCATTTAACACTAAATTTAAAACTATCTATAAAATCAAACGCGTGTTTTCGACATGGCTGGTCAAAATAACATTCATTATCAACTAGTGAATCGCATTTAAATTCTGGTTTCCCCATAAATAACTTCATTTTTTTAACTTTTAAAGAGGGCGATTTTTGAGACATCTCGCGTTTTCCCATTTCAACTGTGATATAATAAAAAAATTTACTCGCAATTAGGTTTTACATTGATATTATACAACTCAACAAATAACTTATATTTTGAAAAATATTAAATTCCTCAAGGTTAGCAGGTTTGTGTATTGATGTGGGGAAAGCACATTCCAACGATACAAACAACCTTTTAATATATAAAAAGTACATGTATTTACGATAAATTTGTATTATAATTATCGTTTAATAAGGTTGAAAATAATTACAAAATATAAATTATTTTTGAAACATAATTATTTGATTAATTATTTCTAAAGGTGATTTTAAATATACTATATTATGAAAAAAGATTTTACCTTGACTTATTTTTATATAACCTGAAATCTTCGGGGTTTTTAATTTATGATAATATTAATATCTACACATACATAATTTGTATAAAAACTTGAATTATACCTTTAATCATTAGAAATATATTCGCCGTGTAAACGAGAGAGTTGAATATTAAGAAATACAGTTTTTCTTCAATTTTGGAAATAAAAGTATGTTATTTAGTAATTTTAATATTCTTTAATTATATTTTTTAATTATTTCTTCATTTTATATAGTGGACGAGAGTTCTTGCAAAAATTTGTTAGAAAGAGGTTCTGTTAAAGTACAAAAAGATGGTTTTATTTGTTGTCCTTATTGTTTTGGATATACTGAGTCGTTAGAAACATATGGTGGACTCCTGTATTATTGTTGTAGTAAACAATGTCGATTTTACTACCAACCTGTTGTTTTTAGACAAGGCAATTGTTTATCAATGAGAATTCCATCGGATGCATTATTAATCTTTCCTCAGCATTTAATTTGTATAATATGTGGTGTAAGAGGAAATAGAAGACGTTCGAGAGATACAGATTGTATAGAATCCGAATATAGTTCGGTATGTATTTATCCTCGCTCTAAGAAAAACACTGTGTATAAAATGAAATAAATCTTTTTTTTTATAAATATTTCTTGTATTATATAGAGAAAAGTTACATAAACAACAGAGCAATACAAAATAAAATTTAATTTTTTGAAAAAAACCGTTTTTTAATTCACATTAAATATATACAACGTTTGTTAGAGCAACCAGTTTTTTCTTCTCACTGGCTCTGTGGAATGTCTCCTGGCAAAACGTGATCTGCGTTTATAATTTTATTGATTAATTCAATCTGGCGCGGAAATGCGAAAGTTGGGAAAAAATAGAGTAGGATCAATAATACCAGATGTTAATAAACATTTTTGCGTTTAATTGATATAATTAGTCAATTGTTGAAAAATCCAAACTAGTTTTAGAAGGCTGTAACTGTAGTTGATAACGTTTACACGTGACGATAATTAAGGGTGGGTATCAAATCAGTTTTACAAGGTTACATTAGAATGTTGAACCAGTTATAGCTCGCAATCCGGCAGAATTTCATATACCGTGTCTTGTACGATGGCTTTGCGTGTTTCTGGTAACTTTGTTCATCAGAAAAATAAACTTATAAATCAAAGTAAGTAATGTTTCATTTTGAAAATAATTAAAATTATTAAACTTAATGTTGTTTTAATTTAGCCACCGTTAAACACCCGTTCGTTTACTGTGTATAGTCAGAGAAAATTCTATTTACAATGTTGCTATTTTTAATTTAATTATTATTATTTTTTATTTATTTTCAATAAATGGTTTTTGGAATTCTTATTGATTATGTAACTTAAAAATGTTTTTCCAACTTTAGAATATATTATTTTACTATTAAAAATTAACCAGCCATCCATTTGTGTAAAATTATAGCCTTTCGAGTTGCAAAAGTTAGTGCTCGGCAGTAGATTAATCCATGAATAAAATAAGCTCGGCTATATTTCAATATTTATTTAAATAACTAATAGTTTAATAAAAATTGCAAAATGTTTAAATAATTGAAAGTGAATAAGCCTATTATTTAAATAAAAATAAACAATTACTTAAATAAATACCGCTTTTATTCATTGTAATTTGTTGTGTTTTTAAAATATGTATTGATTGTTTATTATGTCGTTATTGTATTATTTATTTATCTCCAAAAGTAAATAAAGTTTCATTTCAACAGGGGTAAAACATAAGTTATTGGGCGGATATTGACCAGCCCCATTGTAATTTGTTTTAAAATGTGTATTTTATTTCGACAGGGGTAAGTTAAATTGTATTTTATTTCGACCGGGGTTATACATAAGGGGCTATATCTCGGGCGGATATTGACCAGCCCCATTGTAATTTGTTTAAAATGTGTATACATAGTTTGCACCGAAGGGAGGGGCCTATGGTCTCCAAGGAAACTGGGAGGGCGATCAAAAATTCAAACCATTTCGCGCGTAGCTACTAAATAGGTAGCCATTTTGTTGGTAATCTCGTCAAAGCGACAAAACTAATTAGATTTATGCTTTCAAATTTTAAATGAGCCCTAAACAAAGTCAGATAAGATTCTAAGGCCGGGTTATTTAAATAAAATATCAAATTACGACAGAAATATCTACGAAAAGAAGTTGACAAAGCTTATCAAAGTTAGGCCTTTGCGGTCATCCTTTTTACAATTACCTTCGCTATCGAATAAAATAAACAATTTTCGCTCTCCCTTGGTAATTGAACTACTCGAACAATTTTTAACCAGGCAGATAACCATTTTAACGTGAAACTAATTTCTTAATCATTTGAAAATAATTAAAATCCGCAAACAGACGATTGAAACTGTTAACCCTCCCGTTTTACTAAGAAATCTACACCGGCAAAATGGAGGCATAGTTCATTCTAGCTCAAATTAAATATTTATTCTTGGTTCTTATATCTATACTTGGAACTGCGTCATTGATGACGTAGGGATGCAAACTATGTATTGATTGTTTATTTATTTATTTCCAAAAAGTAAATAAAGTTTAATTTTATCACGTGATTGGCTGTGGCCAAAAGTTGCCAAGGGTATAAAGCGAAGGTCGCGAATTTGTTTCCCCATCTCGCAAATAACTAATTAGCATTTTAAACGGCGAAAAAACGAAAAAAACGAAAAAACGATATCAAAAGTAAATAAGTGTAGGTATTTGGTGGGGTTACATATTACCGCCGATATCTCGGTTCGACCTTGTCCGATCGTGACCAAACTTGTTGATTTGATAGACCGAGGCTTAGTGGTTGTGGACAGTGTTCGAGCGTCGAGGTCAAAGATCATCTTCAAGGTGAAATTTGAGATTGAAAACAAAAATATGTTTTTCGATTTTTCCAAGGACAAAAATTTTTGTTTTTGAAAATATTTTTGGGGGGTGGGGGGTTGTTTTGGCGGCCATCTTGGCGGCCATCTTGGATTTACATGTTCATATTTAGTTATTCTCTACTGGAGTATAGCTTGTGGCTCAACCTAATTTTCTTACAATGCAGAAATCATTTTCTGCGGGATGCCTGCATTCTCCGATAAGCGCTGGGCTCGAGTTGATCACCTCGCTATTCATGCACTGACTGCGGTGCTGAATGTAGAGTTTAAAACCAGTTAAACAATTAATTCCGTGCATTAATTTGATTTAATGTTGCAAAGATCAGGTAAAATATAATTGGGTCGGACATATCCAATAACTTAAAAATTATTTAAATTAAAGTTAGTGCTTAAAAAAGAGGAATCAAATGTACAACTATAATACAACTTGTAGAAAAAGCTTAAATTCCCCTTGCAAACCTAAATCAAACTCACATTCTGGGGTCTAACGAAGTGCACTTATTTGGGGGAAATCAAATTTTCCAATGCCGCTGTTATTTTGTTTTTTGTTTAACTCGACTAGTATAGGATAACTCTAGCAAATATAATAAGAGACACAAATACAAGATAATAATTCCGGAAAAAATAATCATTAATGGTCTCACCACCACACTTCTACTGATTTAAACCCAACCACCTCACTAGTCGCTAGTTGGCGAAGGCCTCTGTGGTTTGCTAAGATAACTATTTATTTTGTAATTAATTATATGTTTGATATTTATAGGATCCGATATTCAATCTAGACGTCCTTCTTTGTGGTTAACTTTCTGTGGCTGGCTGATAGCTACTTTGGTTCTGATGAAAGCTTATTCTGGAAATTTAAAAGGAACTCTTATCGTCGAAAAAGGGTCTTTCATAAACACAGTCGAAGACTTGGTCGCCAGAGAAGACTTGATTTTGAATATTGTTAATGGAACGCATTTAACTGACTTGATTCTGGTAATACATTTTTGCAATTCATGTTGAAATATCAAAATCAATTAATAACTATTTACGGGGCAATTAAGGAATGACAAGCTTACTTAGTCGTTATAAGATTGCAACATAGAAAATTTATTAAAAAAAACTAAAAGACACACCAGGCCCCCTTGAAAGAAATCCGAAGTGCACCACGATTTTCCTGAAACTGTTATTTCGCATTAAAATATATGTAACGATTAGACGACAGAAATAAACCATCGACTCCCGTTTTAACTAAAATTTCATTCTGATTAGAAAAAAACGTTGCGGCACTGGCAGGGTTTTAGTAAAAGATGTCAAACACCGAATAAAATTGACGTGACAAATGAATAAATTCACGTTTCGCTGGAAATAATTCAGTAACTTCGCCAGGCATAGGATGAGTAAGCTCCCATCTAAAGAAAGTTGGGTTAATTCTTGGAAGAAGTTCACCAAAAATCGAGTCTATTAACATAAATATAACATTCTACCATGATTGAGTGATGGTCGCATTTAATGTTGCTAGTTTGCAAATCATTACGAACTGTTTTTTTTTTCCCAAATTGGGTGCGGAAAAGTGAATAAAATGAGGGGCAGGCACAACTAAACTACCAATGCAAAAATCATGCCGATGCAAATAAAATCATTCGTTGGTAAAACAGCCAAAGCTTTTCGTTGCGTTCCCAAGTTTTTATATTTTATTTGAATATGGTATTGGCAGCTGGCGGTTCGTCTCATAACTATTTGTAAAACCAATGACATTGAAAGGTTGGCTTTATCGATAATTATCAAAAATAATGAAACGAATGTAAAATATCCATACATCGCGGGTGGGTTTAGATCGTAAAAGAAATTGATTTAAAAAACTTTAAGGATACAATTTATAAAAAGTCACGCGCTAGCTTGGAGATAAAATATAATGTTTAAGACAAATGCAATTGGTTATAACTAAATCCGCGTGGCTAGATTTTTTTATCAGAATGAAGAGTTGTTAGACGGAAAACGTTCCGGAAAATTACCGAGCCCTTATTTCCGAAAATAATTCATAATTTTCCGAAAACAAAGGATTTCATTCCATGATAAGAATGATATTGTTCGGCAGATTCATTTTCGCGGAACTTTTGCATTATTTTTTTGAATCCATGAGTAAATCTTAACCTCTAGACTTGTTTAAAAACTCTAAAAAAATAAAGCTTTCAATTTTTAATTATTCTGATTTTTCGGAAATGTTTTAAAATTTAATTTTCGGTAGATTAACGTGCTTAAAAAACGACTGATAACATCAAATTTTTTATTTTTTATAATCCTTCATTTAGCCAGTTTTTATTGTCACGTGACCAACTTCATTTATAGAAGCTCCTCCAAAATGTTATTTAGTGGTTTTATCTGATTTATCGTTGCTTTGAAAAAAAACGGTATTTAGAGGATTCATTTAGAATTAATGATCGACGGAGTTACAAATTATAACGGCGGGGACGACCACGGCGGCGTCACCAACAACATTAAAAATCTATAACTATCATTCGGGTAAGACCAGATTCCCGCTTGAAATATAATTCGATGTTGTACTTTCAACTCATGGTACACCACTACTAAAAATAATTAGAAGTAAAATCCTTTTTATTAGCTTTATGTTAATTTACATCGTTTTAATGACTACTCACCTCATCAGACTCGGTCTTATTATCTCCAAAGTTTTAGTTCGGCTTCAATCTCCTCTGGTTAAAACCTGTATTAAGTTATGCTTTTCGAAATGGCCCATTATGCCTAAGCCTTAAATGTAGTTAAGGCTTTTAGAATGAGCCCGTGACCATTCAAAAGTGTCGTCGAGTTGTGAATTTCGGGCCTTTCAAATAATAATTGGTTGAATTCAAAAATTGACAAAATCAAACTTGATTGATTTATTTTCGTTCACTCTCAAAAATTATCCCAAACAGAACTTTAGTTAAGTTTTAAATTCGCTTCATAACGAATTTAAACAGTATTATTACTCAAGCTCCATAGCAAATTTAACAAGAAGCAAATAGATCAATAATCAAAATTTTAGCTTCGGGAACGATTCTAGTTTTGGTTTTTGCGTCAAAAGAACCTTATACAACAGAGAAGCAAACACGGGAACCTAACAAGGAGTGTATGACGAAGCCCCGCCGGACGAAAAATTTAGTTAAATAAAACTTTAATTCAGCTTGTATATCAATTTCGTAAGCTGTAAAATGTGAAGGTAAAGGTTAGCTTGCTTTAAATAAAGAAAGAAAATTTAAGCTCTAATTTTTATGGCTAAGTTTAAATTTTCGAAAATGTTTTAACGTTTATAATTTACGTATTGAGATACGTAGACTGTTTGTGTAAATAACTCACACTCCGCGGAGTACGCGTTAAGTTACAATTTTTTGTACTTTAACAAACGAATAGGAGAAAAGCTCTTGGAACGAGTCAATTACTTGTAAGCAAACATTTTTTAGAAATCTTTTTTAAATTTTATAAAATGAAGAAAACCATGTGTTATAGCAATTTGGTTATCATACACATTTAAAGAGGGACAACATTTGCCAATAATATTTTTAAATACGACAAAGAAGCAAAGTTTATCGACCATCACCCAGGGGCGGCTCCAGAAAAATATTTGGGGGGGGGGGGGGCACCGTCGTAGATTTTGTTCAAGACATAGAAAACAGACACTTGTGGATTTGTATACCCATGCACCGTAATACTTCTTACAGTATTAGATAGGTGGTGTAGGGGAAAGACGAATACTGGGCCTTGATTTAGGTCAAGAGATTCCACTCATGGCCCTGTAGGTATAAGTGCACCATAGGCATTCTATAAAACCATAAAACTCTATAAAGCTTTTTAGACATTTTTAGAATATTTTTATAAGAAAGCACTTGCATTTGATATTCTAAAGTTCCCATAAAACTTATTGTTTGTCCCTTATATATAGGCCTACTAGGTTTAGTTTCGACGAAAATTACGATGCCATCTTTGAACGGTTGCACTACAACCGTAATTTCATAAATAGGTTTACTAAAATAATTTTATCACTAAGATACTTGTGACTTACCATAATCGCATAGCGGCATACGTGCACCAAAAACAAATTGAAGCAGCGCCAAAAACGAGGTTTTTGTGTAGTTATAAATTGTAATTAAAAATAACAATAACATTTCCTGAAGTTTAATAAAAAAACACAATGTATAGTACATTTTCCATTGGCCTGGCTCGCGCCCTTGCCTCCTCTAGAAGAAGGAATGGAAACGGCCGTCAACGCCTCGCCGTTCAGCGCTGCAGCTGCCGCGGCCTTGAAATTTATATCCGAATACGGGTCTCGATTTTCCAGAAGTGAGTCGGTGACTCGGCCTGCAGCTGCAAGAGCTTTAGCATATAGTTGACGGCCGAAGTTCCGCTGTTAAAGCTCTGGCAAATTTATCTCCGCAGGTATACGTTACGTAGCTCTTCTGTAGCTGCAGTATCTCTTGCATGTAAAAGACCTTGATGGCATGTAAACAGTAAGCTGTATTGATTTCTTACACGTATATTAAAATGATACTCATCGTAAATATCAACTATTTGGGGGGGGGGCATGGCCCCCATGCCCCCCCCATGAGCTCTTCTTCGCAAAAAGAAGCATTAGTGATGTTGAGAAAAGAGCGCTTCTCGATGAAAACGGCGATTGAAAAATATGTAAACACGTCTTCGCAAAAAGAAGCAAACGAGATGCGAAGAAAAGAGCGCTTCGCGATGAAAACGGCGATTGAAAAATATGTAAACACGTCTTCGCAAAAAGAAGCAAACGAGATGCGAAGAAAAGAGCACGTCACGGCGCATTTGCTTCGGAATACGCGATGTTTTGTCAAAAAGTTTCCAAATGCGTTGCGTGAATTTAAGAGCTCTTTGCAGTCCGCTTTTGAAGTATGTTTATTTTCAAAAGGTAGACACTCAGTACATTGAATAAATGGCGCTATTGGTCCAATGGCAAGCAGCCAATGTCTATCCCGGAAATTAAAAAAAAAATCGTGCCAGACTTACGACGTTAGTATCTACATAACAAAACTCTAAGCCCCTTTCGTCGCTTTTTTTTCTGACTTTCAATCGCGACTCTAACGTGGCATCGCCGCAGGTACCCGGAGGTACACACCGAAGGTATACCTAGCGCTTCGACTTAATACTAGGTCATTGAGTATATTTCAGAAATCGGGTCTAACGTGACATCGCCGAAAGTAATTTATCTGTGTATAACCCGTGGTCGTTGCGTTTCGCCTTAATACTAGGTCATTGAGTATCTTCATAATAAAACTCTAAGACCCTTTCGTCCAATTTGTTTTTGCGACTATAACGTGGCACCGCAGAATTTACCAGGAGGTACACACCGAAGGTATACCTAGCGCTTCGCCTTAATACTAGGTCATTGAGTATATTTTTGTCATTGAGTTTTTTTTTGGAATTTCGGATCGGATTTCGCACTGGCTCGAATTTCGCACTGTAAATCGTAACTCAAGGACGAGTGTATTTTTATTTGTTCGTCATGAGAGTAAATCAGGCATTGGATACAGGGGGTTTAAAGGAGTACAGAGGGTTTAAAGGAGTACAGAGGGGTTGGGGATGCCTGCGAGTTTTTGAGTTATATTTGCAGGGAAAAGGGTACTACGGAAATTCTCGCATGGGAAAAGGGGAGGGGAGTACCACGGTAATTATCACATGGGAAAAGGGGGGAGGGGGTACCATGGTAGTTATCACATGGGAAAAGGGGGAAGGAGGTATTACGGTAATTATCACATTTGAAAAGGGGGGAGGGAGTAGCAAGGTAATTATCACATGAGAAAAGGGGGGAGGGGGTACTACGGTAATTATCACATTAGAAAAGGGGGGTAGAGGCCTTACTGGGGGGAGGTTCGACTATGGGGTAAAAGGTACCACGGTAATTCTCGCATGGGAAAAAGGGGGAGGTGGCTTTACTGCGGTGGTTCAAATATGGGGAAAAGGGAGCCTCGAAACACACCAATAGCTAGTTATATATATACCTGTTGAAAAATTGCGTCATTATAATAATTTCGGAATAGCCATAGACTAAGAATCTAGGGGGACTCACTGCATTGGCTTGAAAAAGGAAGAGGAAATCGCGGCATTTATAGTATTTCTTGTCGGACCAACTTTGGATCACTGAAGTCAACTTCTGACAGCGATCACGTGACTATCTTTAACTCTTATACAGATTGCTCTTTCAGCGGCTAACGTACAACAAAAGTGTTTCCAATTAAGGCCACGCTTACCGCGACGAAAAATCGCGAGCTGGGAGTTCCTTTAGATTTTTTATCCATGGAATAGCCATCGGCTGCTTGTCATTGGAAGAATAACGCCATCTAGGCATTGCCAAATCAGCACTTCGGAAGCGACAAAAAATTACATTATGTCGGGCTCTTACGTGCGCTGGTGGTAACCAAGCTCAAGATGCCGATAAGGTCGTAGTCCGCCAGACGACATGTACATTTCCTCTATGGTAATCGTTTAAAGAAATAACGTCATAAATAAAGACACTATTCAAATAGAAATATCCTTCAAGATATTACCATAAGTAAATAATTCCGATAAGTTAAACTCCGGGATAATGGTACCACGGTTTGTAAAAAATGTTAGTTTCTTCTTCGCCTCGAAGGCATATGTGCCGAGGAACCGCATTTTTTTAAATCAAATTAAAACGGTTTAACTTAACCCTTGTCCATTTACTGTAATATTTTGACCGTTGGTGGCCTTTCATTGTAAAAAATGCACTATCCACCGTGATCTAGTGGCATATTTATGAGTATTATGTTGCTTATTTTCTTAGTTATCTAAGCATTTGATACCAGTCTTGTGAAATCCCTAACCGGCGTTCTAGACACTTTGACTTACGAGTCATTGAATTGAATTGCAAAGCCCACAAAATTAAAAATTCTTCAAAAAAAATTAATAAAAATGGGAGAAATTGTCGCGTACCACTTTCAACATTTGAAAAAACACTTTTGTAATCTCGAAGTGATTAAAAGTGTCAGGAAATTTGATATAAAGGTAAAATTATTTCCAAGACGACCTTACTGAAATACCCTTTAAATTTAGGGATTTCTTTAAAATGTAACTACTAAGCAGCGCCACCAATAGCTAAGCTCAAAGGCGGAGCCAGGATTAATTCGAACTATAAGGGGCAACAAAATTGTGACTTCCGGGTAATATTCCCTCTAAGCGTAAGCTGCTCTTTTCTTCGCTTTTGGCCTCGAAGAATAGTTTCTATCGCTATGCGCTCTATTCTTCGCGTCACGATACCTTCTTTCTACGAAGACGTGTTTACATATTTCACAATTGTCGTTACCATCACGAATCGCTCTGTTCTTTCCATCTCGATCGCTTCTTTTTGCGAAGACGTGTTTACATTATATTCAATCGTGGTTCGCATCACGTTCACTTCTTTCTGCGAAGAAGCTTTTTCATATTTGGAAATCGCCTTTTCTATCGCGAAGTGCGCTTTTCTTTGCATCGCGATCACTTCTGAAGGTGAAAAAGATCTATAATGTTTCAAAATCGCTTTTTCTAGGGCGACTTTATGTATGCATCGCATCGCTATCGCTTCTTTACTCGAAGAAGATCTTAAATCGTTCAAAATCGGTTTTTATATCGCGAAGTTTGGTATTCATCGCGTAGCGATCGCTTCTTTCCGTGAAGACGAGCTGTTATCTTTCAAAATCACTAGTTCTATCTCAAAGCGTTGTATTCCTCTTGTCGCGATCGCTTCACTCGGCGAACAAGAGGCAAACTTTGTTAACAATAACTTCGATAATCGATGACGGAGCGCACTTCGAGAAAAGGTTGGAAATTAAACATAACCTACCCTTCAGCTCTCATTCCGAAGTCAATTGACTGACGATGCGAATCTCCTTTGAACCAGTAATTCATAAAATACAAATCAGCTCGCGCGTACGGAATTAAAGGCTCCTGAAGCATTGCGAACGCTTTGGTTCGATTCATTACGCGATTATTCCCACCACTGGATTGCAGAGGATGACTTCACTAAAACTCATTTTATGTTATACCGCTTATTTATTCCGGGAGCTGCTCCAAGAAAGCATCATATCATTTCTAACTTGCACAACATTAAAATGAGTGTTAAGAAAAAAATACGGAATTGACTGGTGTAATTTCACCTTTTGCACCTTTCGACGAGAATACAACAAGTTGGCAAGCCAAAATATTCATATCCTCGGAAAAGTTGGTACTAAAATTTCATTCTGATTAGAAAAAAACGTTGCGGCACTGGCAGGGTTTTAGTAAAAGATGTCAAACACCGAATAAAATTGACGTGACAAATGAATAAATTCACGTTTCGCTGGAAATAATTCAGTAACTTCGCCAGGCATAGGATGAGTAAGCTCCCATCTAAAGAAAGTTGGGTTAATTCTTGGAAGAAGTTCACCAAAAATCGAGTCTATTAACATAAATATAACATTCTACCATGATTGAGTGATGGTCGCATTTAATGTTGCTAGTTTGCAAATCATTACGAACTGTTTTTTTTTTCCCAAATTGGGTGCGGAAAAGTGAATAAAATGAGGGGCAGGCACAACTAAACTACCAATGCAAAAATCATGCCGATGCAAATAAAATCATTCGTTGGTAAAACAGCCAAAGCTTTTCGTTGCGTTCCCAAGTTTTTATATTTTATTTGAATATGGTATTGGCAGCTGGCGGTTCGTCTCATAACTATTTGTAAAACCAATGACATTGAAAGGTTGGCTTTATCGATAATTATCAAAAATAATGAAACGAATGTAAAATATCCATACATCGCGGGTGGGTTTAGATCGTAAAAGAAATTGATTTAAAAAACTTTAAGGATACAATTTATAAAAAGTCACGCGCTAGCTTGGAGATAAAATATAATGTTTAAGACAAATGCAATTGGTTATAACTAAATCCGCGTGGCTAGATTTTGTTATCAGAATAGATCAATAATCAAAATTTTAGCTTCGGGAACGATTCTAGTTTTGGTTTTTGCGTCAAAAGAACCTTATACAACAGAGAAGCAAACACGGGAACCTAACAAGGAGTGTATGACGAAGCCCCGCCGGACGAAAAATTTAGTTAAATAAAACTTTAATTCAGCTTGTATATCAATTTCGTAAGCTGTAAAATGTGAAGGTAAAGGTTAGCTTGCTTTAAATAAAGAAAGAAAATTTAAGCTCTAATTTTTATGGCTAAGTTTAAATTTTCGAAAATGTTTTAACGTTTATAATTTACGTATTGAGATACGTAGACTGTTTGTGTAAATAACTCACACTCCGCGGAGTACGCGTTAAGTTACAATTTTTTGTACTTTAACAAACGAATAGGAGAAAAGCTCTTGGAACGAGTCAATTACTTGTAAGCAAACATTTTTTAGAAATCTTTTTTAAATTTTATAAAATGAAGAAAACCATGTGTTATAGCAATTTGGTTATCATACACATTTAAAGAGGGACAACATTTGCCAATAATATTTTTAAATACGACAAAGAAGCAAAGTTTATCGACCATCACCCAGGGGCGGCTCCAGAAAAATATTTGGGGGGGGGGGGGGCACCGTCGTAGATTTTGTTCAAGACATAGAAAACAGACACTTGTGGATTTGTATACCCATGCACCGTAATACTTCTTACAGTATTAGATAGGTGGTGTAGGGGAAAGACGAATACTGGGCCTTGATTTAGGTCAAGAGATTCCACTCATGGCCCTGTAGGTATAAGTGCACCATAGGCATTCTATAAAACCATAAAACTCTATAAAGCTTTTTAGACATTTTTAGAATATTTTTATAAGAAAGCACTTGCATTTGATATTCTAAAGTTCCCATAAAACTTATTGTTTGTCCCTTATATATAGGCCTACTAGGTTTAGTTTCGACGAAAATTACGATGCCATCTTTGAACGGTTGCACTACAACCGTAATTTCATAAATAGGTTTACTAAAATAATTTTATCACTAAGATACTTGTGACTTACCATAATCGCATAGCGGCATACGTGCACCAAAAACAAATTGAAGCAGCGCCAAAAACGAGGTTTTTGTGTAGTTATAAATTGTAATTAAAAATAACAATAACATTTCCTGAAGTTTAATAAAAAAACACAATGTATAGTACATTTTCCATTGGCCTGGCTCGCGCCCTTGCCTCCTCTAGAAGAAGGAATGGAAACGGCCGTCAACGCCTCGCCGTTCAGCGCTGCAGCTGCCGCGGCCTTGAAATTTATATCCGAATACGGGTCTCGATTTTCCAGAAGTGAGTCGGTGACTCGGCCTGCAGCTGCAAGAGCTTTAGCATATAGTTGACGGCCGAAGTTCCGCTGTTAAAGCTCTGGCAAATTTATCTCCGCAGGTATACGTTACGTAGCTCTTCTGTAGCTGCAGTATCTCTTGCATGTAAAAGACCTTGATGGCATGTAAACAGTAAGCTGTATTGATTTCTTACACGTATATTAAAATGATACTCATCGTAAATATCAACTATTTGGGGGGGGGGCATGGCCCCCATGCCCCCCCCATGAGCTCTTCTTCGCAAAAAGAAGCATTAGTGATGTTGAGAAAAGAGCGCTTCTCGATGAAAACGGCGATTGAAAAATATGTAAACACGTCTTCGCAAAAAGAAGCAAACGAGATGCGAAGAAAAGAGCGCTTCGCGATGAAAACGGCGATTGAAAAATATGTAAACACGTCTTCGCAAAAAGAAGCAAACGAGATGCGAAGAAAAGAGCACGTCACGGCGCATTTGCTTCGGAATACGCGATGTTTTGTCAAAAAGTTTCCAAATGCGTTGCGTGAATTTAAGAGCTCTTTGCAGTCCGCTTTTGAAGTATGTTTATTTTCAAAAGGTAGACACTCAGTACATTGAATAAATGGCGCTATTGGTCCAATGGCAAGCAGCCAATGTCTATCCCGGAAATTAAAAAAAAAATCGTGCCAGACTTACGACGTTAGTATCTACATAACAAAACTCTAAGCCCCTTTCGTCGCTTTTTTTTCTGACTTTCAATCGCGACTCTAACGTGGCATCGCCGCAGGTACCCGGAGGTACACACCGAAGGTATACCTAGCGCTTCGACTTAATACTAGGTCATTGAGTATATTTCAGAAATCGGGTCTAACGTGACATCGCCGAAAGTAATTTATCTGTGTATAACCCGTGGTCGTTGCGTTTCGCCTTAATACTAGGTCATTGAGTATCTTCATAATAAAACTCTAAGACCCTTTCGTCCAATTTGTTTTTGCGACTATAACGTGGCACCGCAGAATTTACCAGGAGGTACACACCGAAGGTATACCTAGCGCTTCGCCTTAATACTAGGTCATTGAGTATATTTTTGTCATTGAGTTTTTTTTTGGAATTTCGGATCGGATTTCGCACTGGCTCGAATTTCGCACTGTAAATCGTAACTCAAGGACGAGTGTATTTTTATTTGTTCGTCATGAGAGTAAATCAGGCATTGGATACAGGGGGTTTAAAGGAGTACAGAGGGTTTAAAGGAGTACAGAGGGGTTGGGGATGCCTGCGAGTTTTTGAGTTATATTTGCAGGGAAAAGGGTTCAACGGTTGCACTACAACCGTAATTTCATAAATAGGTTTACTAAAGTAATTTTATCACTAAGATACTTGTGACTTACCATAATCGCATAGCGGCATACGTGCACCAAAAACAAATTGAAGCAGCGCCAAAAACGAGGTTTTTGTGTAGTTATAAATTGTAATTAAAAATAACAATAACATTTCCTGAAGTTTAATAAAAAAACACAATGTATAGTACATTTTCCATTGGCCTGGCTCGCGCCCTTGCCTCCTCTAGAAGAAGGAATGGAAACGGCCGTCAACGCCTCGCCGTTCAGCGCTGCAGCTGCCGCGGCCTTGAAATTTATATCCGAATACGGGTCTCGATTTTCCAGAAGTGAGTCGGTGACTCGGCCTGCAGCTGCAAGAGCTTTAGCATATAGTTGACGGCCGAAGTTCCGCTGTTAAAGCTCTGGCAAATTTATCTCCGCAGGTATACGTTACGTAGCTCTTCTGTAGCTGCAGTATCTCTTGCATGTAAAAGACCTTGATGGCATGTAAACAGTAAGCTGTATTGATTTCTTACACGTATATTAAAATGATACTCATCGTAAATATCAACTACTTGGGGGGGCATGGCCCCCATGCCCCCCCCCCCCCCCTGGAGCCGCCCCTGCCATCACATACCTTATAATGATTTAACAGATGAAAATAAATAAATTTGAATAGAACTTGCAGATTTACATCAGTCTGCTAGCTAAGAACCGTTTTGAAATCTATGTAATGGAAATAAATGATATTTTACTACCATCAATGATCCTTTGGCCAGTTTCAAGTTCGATAACTTTATAAAAAACCAATCTTTAACGTTATTTCTATAAAACCACAGAGTTTGATATACATGATGACGTAACCAATCTAAATACTTTTAGAGTAAACGATTTTGCTAAGCTTCTGTTGACCTGGTTTCTGGCAAAATATTAAATATAATAAGTTAATAAAATAATAAATAATTTAAAAATTTCGAATTAATTTTAATGCCCTCTCAACAAGTAAATGTTATGGTTTTCTAGATTATATTCATCCTTAACAATGTCCGCTGTCAACGCTCAATATCTTAGAACCAAGCGTGGTCAAGAACTTAATGTTAAATGTTAAGAGAATATAAATCCCTCTGCTTTGTTCATTTTATATAATTTTTGGTTAAACGTTTTCCCGGCTCATTTTGTTCCTTCTTGGTAAAAGGACGATTTCAGTTGGCATTTCCATTTAACGGAAATTGTAATATTTTATAGGACGTATCGCATATTATAACAATTGGTTGACCAATCAAAGTGCAGTCGAATTACATTTCCTTGATTAACTCTTTCTTTTAATAGCTTCGCTTATCATTAAATAGTATAAGTTAATGTTTTTAATTTTGTCGCAGAACCACTCGTTCCTTTGAAGCAGCTTACTATCAGCCCAGAACGAACTTAGACAATTGGAACGCGCGGAAATTAGTGTCTTCGTCCAAGGAAGAAATCAGCGCTTTTGCTCCGATGGATTTCTGGTTTCTTATCCCTGTTTTCAAAATCTGGTTATTTGGAATTGCTCTCTCAGTCTTTATTGCCTTTTTTGAGATTTGTTTCGATTGTTTTTTTTTGTTAGAAAAATATCACATCGGAAATCTAGAGATAAAAACTATAATACACTGCTTGGTCTGCGACGTCAACCGTTTTATAAAGTAATTTTACAATTCACTTATCTTCTTCAAACTCAACAGTGGCTGCCGGGCGAGAAAAAGGATCACTTTACCCCGTACACCAAACTGAAATTGCAAACACAATCTAGCTGGCGTCTGTTGGAGATAAAATCACCACTTTTATCAAAATACGATACGGTCTTAAAATAATCTAACATTAATCAATGAAGTAAAAATTGCGAAAATATGAAACAAAATGGTAGCCGCTTACTTTGAACCCAAGCAAAAATTTAATGGAATTTTCATTCATGTATTCATCACCATAATGAATTAGTTGACATCAATACAATAAACTTGAAATTGATAAAAGGCTGAAAAATAATTTAATTTAGATTTACAATTAAGCTGAAAAACTACACAGGTAGTAGTTTAAGATTGAAAATCTGAAAAAAACAGCGCAGAAATGATCAAATTCAAGATGATGCTAAAACGTTAATTTTTACATTCGAGTTTCGTAATTTTATTTCAATCTGACTGAAAGATCAAGGCTAGCTTTAAAAAATTTAAATTAATGTAATTTCTAAAACTAATTAATATATATAGTTAGTGAAACCTGAAATAAACTGATTAACCACTCTTAAAAAAAATTTTAACCTTATTGATTTAAAAATTAATTAATTAATATATTATAATAATAATAATAATAATAATCAGCTAGGCTAATACCCAAGGCACCACCCTAGGCCTAAGTCATATATATATATATATATATATATATATATATATATATATATATCCATTGATCGTTAGGTTCACATAGTGACAGGAAAACCTTGATCTATTTCTATCGCCATCGTGGTTTAGAGGGGCTAGGCCGTCTCGTTTTAAGCACGTTCCCCGCTTGTGCTTCACTTGAAGACTTTTCATTTTCATTAGATATATATATATATAAATAAAAATATATAAATATATATAAATATTATACAAATATATATAAATATTATACAAATATTTATAAATATATATATATATATATATATATATATATATATATATATATATATATATATATATATATATATATATATATATATATATATATATATATATGGAATAGAATAGAATATAATAGTTTTTTTTATTGTGACTTAAAACAATACAAAGGTATCAGCAAGTTAAGCCACAGTAGTTTGACAAAAAGTGTAAAAGGTTATAGAAAGTTTTTGTTGTCGTTTAACAGAGTCAGATGTTTATTAAATTTCTTAATTTAGGAGTAAAAGACTACTACGTAAACATTTAAATTTTTAAAGAAATAAGAACGCTCTCACTTCAATTCTTTCAAGAAGATTTGATTCTTTTTTAAGTTATTGCCACTAAATAAATCATTCAGGTAGCCATATTTGTTGAAATTGCCCATTAATCTATTGACAGTACGATTGTTAATATCTCTTAATTAAAATAATTTTATCTGTCTCGAGCACAGACATCCATAATTAAAAGTAATACATTTTAAAATATCTTTACATTCAATTTTATGATTTATAATTCGATACAAAAATTGTATGTCCACTTTAATTAATGTGGATTTAAAAGAGTCCATCCGTAAAATTGAAAGATTGTTTCTATAGTCGTTTAAAAGTTTATACCATGACCTTAATAATACTGATTGGTCCTGCCTTAACGAAATTACGGAAATCGGTGAAGTGCTTTCTAAATTCGATAACATTATTTCCAATTGTCTTAACGCTCGTATCCTAAGGTTAAAATTAAAAATTGTTCTAAACGTCCCAAATATCCTTATTGGTTTTCTGACAATTTAAAAAAATCCCTAACTAGAAAAGCTTATTTTCATAGAAAATTTAAAAGGTCGAAAAATAAATCTGATCACGATAAATTTAAGGTATCGCGGAAAGAATGCCAAAAACTACTCTCCGTAGACAGAGAAAATATGGGGGCTTCAATTATTAACAACACACGAAATAATCCGTCAGCCATTTGGACTTATGTAAATCAAAGACTTAACAATAACCACAAAAGTAGAGAAGTTGTTATTGATATTGACGGTAATTTTGTCACAGATAAAATTGAGCTTGCAAATCTTTTTAAACACCATTTCACTAAGCCTTTTGATACTTCAGGTATTAACTTTAACCTTAATAATTTTCCTGTTGGTGTTATCAATACTTTTATGAATCTAGTAATCCCAGAGATTGCTGTCCGAAATGCAATTAAAAACTTAAAGCCTAGGAAAGCTTTCGGCTACGATAATCTCCCGTCTTATGTCATAAAAGGCTGTATCAATGTATTTACTCCATTTCTTTGTACTATTTTTAATCTTTCATTACGGTGTGCTAAATTCCCAAATCAATGGAAAACCTCTTTGGTTCTTCCTGTATTTGAGAAGGGTCTAAAAGGTTGTATCGACAACTACCGTCCAATATCTATCATAACTGTAATTTCAAAAATATTCGAAATGATCATGTATAAATATATTTATAAGTGGTTTGAACCCTACTTGTCGCCCGAGCAACACGGTTTCAGTAGTGGTCGCTCTACAGCAACCAATCTCATATCTTTTGCTAATGATGTCGAATCTATTGTAACTACTTGGGGTCAGGTCGACTCTATTTATCTTGACTATTCTAAGGCCTTTGATAGAATGAACCATGATTTGTTAATAGGTAAACTGAAATGCTATGGCATGGGTGGTAATGTTTTGAAGTGGTTAAATAGTTACCTTAAGAACAGAAAAAATATATTTAAAATAAATAACGAAGTCAAAAATGTGAGCTACATTTCTAACATAGGTGTCCCTCAGGGCTCTGCCTTAGGCCCCTTGTTATTTAGTATATTTGTTAATGACCTGCGTTTCTCTATCAAAAACGACTCTTAACTAAAAAACTTACGCTGATGACAATAAGGTATATAGAGATATTGTTCAACCCATTGATTGTAAATTTTTAGAAAACGATCTATCCCAACTTGATAACTGGAGCACTGAGAATGGTTTACCGTTAAATCCTGAAAAGACTAAAGTTATCTCATATACTAAAAAAATTAATAGTATATTGTTTGACTACAAGATTAACGACACTGTCCTTACTCGTACTAATAGCACTAGTGTCCTAGAAAATGGTGTACGCGAATTATATCAATAAACTGAAAGGGGACTGCTATCGGATCATTTACGCAATTTGTAAAATAGCAAGAAATATAAAATCCAAAACCGTGTTCGATAGTCTCTATGTTAGCTTGGTTCGCAGTAAAATATAATATTGCCATCAAATCTGGGAAAGTTGTAGTAATTTTCTTCTCGCAATAATCGAGAGAATTCAGAGAAAATTTATTCACTTATATTGTCATTATTTTGAAAAACCTATGTCATTTAACTATGTGGAGACCTTAAATAACTTAAAATTACAAACAATTTATAATCGTTTTTTTTTAAACGCGACGCTTTATTTTTAAATAAAATTCTTATTAACAAAATTTGACTGCGCGAATCTACTCGTAAAAGTTAAACTTAAAATTCCTCAGATAAAAACTAGAAATGTTTCTTGTTTTTATACTTTAAATAAAGGTGTAAACCCTATTAAAAGAATACAAGACAAATGTAATAGTTTAAGTAAGAGCGTCGACTTCTTTGAAACTAACTGCTCAAGGTTCATGAACTCTTTGAACAATGTTCTAATACCGAACAAAGATTTTGTTGTATTCAAATTGGCTGTTCTTCTAAATGTGAAATCGACAATGTATATTATAATATGCAAAATTTATTTAATATTTAATATTAAATTTAACGTAAATATCTAACATGTGTAACACTGTGAAATATGTATTTATTTAATTTTAATTTTATATTTAACGCATTTATGTAACACATGTAGCGCAGTCAACTCTCGACAATATATCTTATTTGCTGTATTTATTTAATGTAATAATTTAAAACGTGTAATACTGTAAAAAGTACAACTTTGTATGTTGTGTTGCACACAATAAACAATTTTATCTATATATATATATATATATATATATATATATATATATATATATATATATATATATATTTATATATATATATATTTATATATATATATATATATATATATATTTATATATATATATTTATATATATATATATATTTATATATATATATATTTATATACATATATATATTTATATACATATCTATATTTATATACATATCTATATTTATATACATATCTATATTTATATACATATCTATATTTATATACATATCTATATTTATATACATATCTATATTTATATACATATCTATATTTATATACATATCTATATTTATATACATATCTATATTTATATACATATCTATATTTATATACATATATATATTTATATACATATATATATTTATATACATATATATATTTATATACATATATATATTTATATATATTTATATATATATATATATATATATATATATATATATATATATATATATATTTATATATATATATATATATATATATTTATATATATATATATATATATATTTATATATATATATATATATATATATATATATATATATATATATATATATATATATATATATATATATATATATATATATATATATATATTTATATATTTGAAATATCGGGTTATAATAAGAAAAAATTAGTCATAGGAAATCATTATTTTTCTCCGCTATGCCAGCTAGAAAAAATTACTACGTACCTTGATCTGCTAACGCCAAAATTATACGATTTAAACAAAGACTATTTAATTCTAGGGGACTTTAATGTTCCTGGAGTAGACTGGATATTAAATAATTGCGATAATTGCCATAATTGTATAAAACCTAGGGCAAATGCTGTATTAGAATTCGTTAATCATTTAGGACTAACTCAACTTAACAATGATCTTAGAAATAACTTTGGGAATATATTGGACCTGGTATTAACCAATGATATTCAACTAAATGTACAATTAGATACCTCCCCTTTAATCAATATTGATGTGTTACATCCACCTTTAACGATAGATGCTCTTTGGCCAGTAATCGGCGAACTACAAGAAAGCGGCGAAAAGTTTGATTTTAAGAGGGCAGATTTTACTAACCTTTATTACGAACTTAAAAACAACGACTACACGGAAATTTTACGATGTACAGATATTGATGATGCAGTATCTAAACTCCAGAACGTCATTTCACTATTATTGTCAAAGAATATCCCTAAAATTAATATAAAAAGAGGCAAAGTGAAAAAGCCCAAGTTCCCATTGTGGTTCTCGGAGGAATTAAAGAAAACCTTAGCTAAAAAAGCCTATTATCACAGAAAATTTAAAAGACTTGGTAAAGACAATGATTACCAACACTATAAAATATTACGTCAAAACTCAAAAACCCTACTATCGAGAGATAGGAACGCATACGGTATATCCATTATTAAAAATACTAAAAGTAATCCGTCCAGTATATGGTCGTATATCAATCAGAGGTTAAAAAGCGGAAAGGAAAACATAGTTATAGATAATGTAAATGGTGGTTTTATCACAAATAGCTCTGAGCTAGCCAATAAGTTTAAAGATCATTTCTCTAGGCCTTTCAACAATTTAGATATAAATTATAATCAGGAAAATTTTCCATTCGGGGAAATCGCCACACTGACCGAGCTCGTTGTTACGGAAAAAGATGTCAGAGAAGCTATTAAGAAACTTAAGCCAAAAAAAGCCTCTGGACATGATGATCTTCCAGCATACATAATAAAAGGGTGTGCTGACATATTTATTCCGTTGTTATGCTTTATCTTTAATCTTTCTCTTAACAATGGTCGGTTCCCAGAAGAATGGAAGACTTCTCTAGTACTCCCCGTCTTTAAGAGGGGCCTTAGGGGTGTGATCGATAATTACCGACCAATATCTCTTATCACTGTTCTCGCAAAAATTTTTGAAACCATTATGTATAACTATATATATAATTGGTTTAGTGTCTACCTATCGCCAGAACAGCACGGCTTTTGCCGCGGCCGCTCAACGGCAACCAATCTCATGGCTTTCACATCTGACGTGGAAACTCCTATACATAATAGAGGACAGACCGACTGCATATACTTAGATTATTCCAAGGCTTTTGACAGAATGAACCATCGCCTATTAATAACTAAGTTAAAACGCTATGGCATGGGGGGAAAACTATTAAATTGGTTAGGCAGCTATCTAGACAATAGAACAAACATATTGAAAATAAATGGCATTGTAACTAAAGTAAGCTATAATACGGACATAGGTGTCCCGCAAGGCTCCGCGCTAGGACCACTATTGTTTAATATATTTGTAAATGACCTCCACTTCTCGATAAAAAATAATTCCAAAATTAAAACCTATGCCGATGACAATAAATTGTACAAACAAATTGTAAACCCTAATGACTGTATTTCTCTTCAAAATGATGTCAATAACTTAGACGACTGGAGTACTCAAAACGGACTACCTTTAAACCCTGATAAAACCAGAGTTATATCATTTTCAAGAAAGAGAACACCTATTGATTATAATTACAAAATTAATTCTAGAAACACTTCCCGTTGTACTGAAATCACAGACTTAGGAATAATATTTGATCATAAGCTATTATATACTTGTCATTTCGCGAAATTAAAAGGCGACTGTCTGAGAACTTTATACGCTATCTGCAAAATTTCTAGAACTTTAAAATGTAAGGAATTATTTGTAAAATTATACGTTAGCCTTGTTCGCAGCAAAATAGAATACTGTTCCCAAGTATGGACAGGGTGTAGTAACTATATGTTAAAAACAATTGAACGAATACAACGAAAATTTACGCACCTGTACCATTACTACTTTCTAAAATCTGCTCCGTATGACTATATTAATATATTAAACTGTATAAACTTAATGACAATTCGCAATAGAATGCTAAGATCGGACGCCTTATTCTTAAACAGCTTATTAACCAACAAAATAGATTGCCCTCAGCTGTTAGAACATATTAATATTAAAGTCCCACTAAAAAATGTAAGAAACAATGATCTATTTTATATCCATACTAAACGTATTAACCCAATTAGTAGAATACAAAAACAAGGTAATAAACTAACGGACAATGTTAACTTCTTCGAATATAACAAAACTAAATGTGTTAACTCTGTAAACGATGCTTTGAGGCCGAACAAATTGAATGACGTATACTGATTTTGCTATACTTCTTGTTATATTTCTTATATATTCATTTTAATATATATTCCTGTGTATTTATATGACATAATTTTAAACGTGTTAAAATATAAAAAGTACTTATGTATGTTTTTTGGCACGTAATAAATCGAATTTATCTATCTATCTATCTATCTATATATATATATATATATATATATTTATATATATATATAGTTATATATTTATATATATATATATATATATATATATATATATATATATATATATATATATATATATATATATTTATATATATATATATAGTTATATATTTATATATATTTATATATATATATATCTATATATATTTATATATATATATATATATATATATATATATATATATATATATATATATATATAAATTAATATATTTATATATATATATATATATATATATATATATATATATTTATATATATATATATATATATATATATAGAATAGAATAGAATAGAATAGAATAGAATTTTAATGTTCACCAAAACAGTACAAATTTGCACCAACAAGTTGGTGAACGTGCGTTCAGTCATGACAGATATACCACAACACTACAAATGAGAACTAAAATTAAAATTACATAATTTTCCAGGCTCAAAAATAGCACTGGCTTTGTCGTCAAGGGTAACAGCATTATATTAAGGTCTAAAAAAAAAATAAAAAAAAAAATAAATAAATAATAAAATTTTACTACAAATTGTAAATCATTTCACGTCGTAGTTCTGAGACAGGCTGACCGTCAATAATGATAACAATACGTTTCAATAGACGATTGAAATATAAAAGTAAATTTAATTAAAAAAAAAAAAAATAAAAAGTAATAAAAAATGTTCAATTCTAGAACCACAATGTTAAATATCGATAGCCTTAGAAAGGGCTATTTTGCTATTAGTTAGTTTACAATTGGAAAACAAGTTGACATTTGAACCATAAGTATTAAAGTTATTCATTAGACGGTTGATTATTTTACTATTAGATTTAGAAGTATAAAATAGATTGGGCTGTCTAGAAGGTCTTTTAGGACAATTAAAATTTAATAGCTGTAATATTTCGGAACAATCTATTCTCTGATTAGAAATACGGTGTATAAATTTTATGTCCGTTTTTATTTGTAGAGAGGGTATGGTATCAAGTTTTAGTACTTTAAGGACTTCGTCGAAGGTAAGGTTTGCGAAGCTCTTGTTTAGGGTTTTGTAAAAATAGGTAAATTTTTTTTGTACAGAGTGTAAAATTGTTAAGGTAGACGGACATGCGCTAAGGTAAATTAATGAACCATATAAAATTGTTGGAACTACTAAACTTTTATATAGCGTTAAAAAACATTTTGGTGAGACTAATTGCTTAGATATACGATAGGACGCGCACAGTAGTTGGTTACCTTTAATTTTTGACTGCCGGATATGGTTATTGAACAGTAATTTACTGTCAAAATGCATACCAAGATCTTTGACGTTTGACTCTCTTTTCAGTGTTATACCATTAAGACTATAAGGAAAAAGTATGGGGTTTGTTTTTTGGGTGTAAGTGACTACGACGGTTTTCTCTTCGTTAATGGGTATATTATTTTATTATATATATATATATATATATATATATATATATATATATATATATATATATATATATATATATATATATATATATAAATATATATATAAATATATAAATATATATATACATAAATATATATATATATAAATATATATATAAATATATATATAAATATATATATAAATATATATATAAATATATAAATATATATATACATAAATATATATATATATAAATATATATATAAATATATATATAAATATATAAATATATATATATATATATATATATATATATATAAATATATATATATATAAATATATATATACATAAATATATATATATATAAATATATATATATATAAATATATATATAAATATATATATAAATATATATATAAATATATATATAAATATATAAATATATATATACATAAATATATATATATATAAATATATATATAAATATATATATAAATATATATATAAATATATATATAAATATATATATAAATATATATATAAATATATATATATATATATATATATATATATATATATATATATATATATATATATATATATATATATATAAATATATAAATATATATATATATAAATATATAAATATATATATATATAAATATATATATATATATATATATATATATAAATATATATATATAAATATATATATATATATATATAAATATATATATATATAAATATATATATATAAATATATATATATATATAAATATATATATATATAAATATATATATATATAAATATATATATATATAAATATATATATATAAATATATATATATAAATATATATATATAAATATATATATGTATAAATATATATATGTATAAATATATATATGTATAAATATATATATGTATAAATATATATATGTATAAATATATATATGTATAAATATATATATGTATAAATATATATATGTATAAATATATATATTGTAACGTCCCATCCAGATCCGCAAACAGAGAGAGGATTGTGCGACACTCCTCTCTACGAGGTCCGCGCTCCGAATAGAAATAGAAGAGCTGAGGCCGAGAGAGGGCAGACTAAAACCAGTCTCAGACGTAGACGCGTCGCTCACGGAGCCGCCCTACGTCGACGTCCAGAGCCTGCCGCCCGCCGACTAAGCAGTCCTGCCGCCCGCCGACCAAGCAGTCCTGCCGCCCGCCGACTAAACAGTCCTGCCGCCCGCCGACCAAGCAGTCCTGCCGCCCACCGACCAAGCAGTCCTGCCACCCACCGACCAAGCAGTCCTGCCACCCACCGACCAAGCAGTCCTGCCACCCACCGACCAAGCAGTCCTGCCGACCGCCGACCAAGCAGCCGAGAAGCCGCCGCCAACGTAGCCGTTACTTGAACCGCCGTCGAGTCGCGCCTAACTATTCCCATGTATATATTCAATTGTAAATAAACACTTGTAAACTAAATCCGACGTCACATTGGTGGAGGCGCCGTCTTCGATTCGTCACCCCTCGCTGCTGCACCCACAAGTTATCGCCCAGGCCCGAAAATGATCCCGATCTTCCGAGGACTGCCGCACGACAATATTGATGTTTGGCTGGAAGCATTTACGTCGACCGCTACGAAATACGATTGGACATACGCTATTTGGCCTAAATTTGCCGATATGTATTTCGAAGGACCAGCCCGAACATTCTTCGTAGCTCTTCTCGCCGCTGACCCTAACATCAATTGGCCAGACATTCAGACGGCTCTTCAGCAGCAGTATGGCCGTACGACCGCCATCCAGAACCCGAAGCCGCTACAATCCCGATGTAGGACGCCAGTCTTTCCCGGGGAAGTCAATTACTGGACCTTGCATCGCCCCATCGAAGTCCTTCCCGCCGCTTATGTCCTAGATGAACCAGCCAAATCAGACGCTAAAGACTGCCAACTTGACCACGACGAGGACCGCCAATTTAACTATGTCAATGAAGACCACCATTTAGACCACAACGACGACGACAACGACAACCCTTTAGACCACAACGACGACGACAACCATTTAGACCACAACGACGACGACGACGACGACAACGACAACCACTTAGACCACAACGACGACGACAACGACAACCATTTAGACCACACCGACGAAGACCGCCATTTGGACCACGACAATGACCTTCTTGCTTCTCCAGCCGCAGTTGCCGTACCCGTCGCAGTTGCAGATACCATCCTCTCCGTCCCAGGCGCTGTAGAAGATACCGCCGCTTCCTTACACCTCGCCATCGACGTTCAGACAAAGTCCATCAATGTTCCTAAAGCTACTCCAACGATGAAAGTTCTTGCCGTTCATCGGGACGTTCTCGAACAACCTCCAGACAAAGTCGCCATCACCGCACCTAGACCCGGGGCGGGTCTCGTCGAAAGGGGGAGCTATGTAACGTCCCATCCAGATCCGCAAACAGAGAGAGGATTGTGCGACACTCCTCTCTACGAGGTCCGCGCTCCGAATAGAAATAGAAGAGCTGAGGCCGAGAGAGGGCAGACTAAAACCAGTCTCAGACGTAGACGCGTCGCTCACGGAGCCGCCCTACGTCGACGTCCAGAGCCTGCCGCCCGCCGACTAAGCAGTCCTGCCGCCCGCCGACCAAGCAGTCCTGCCGCCCGCCGACTAAACAGTCCTGCCGCCCGCCGACCAAGCAGTCCTGCCGCCCACCGACCAAGCAGTCCTGCCACCCACCGACCAAGCAGTCCTGCCACCCACCGACCAAGCAGTCCTGCCACCCACCGACCAAGCAGTCCTGCCGACCGCCGACCAAGCAGCCGAGAAGCCGCCGCCAACGTAGCCGTTACTTGAACCGCCGTCGAGTCGCGCCTAACTATTCCCATGTATATATTCAATTGTAAATAAACACTTGTAAACTAAATCCGACGTCACAATATGTATAAATATATATATGTATAAATATATATATGTATAAATATATATATGTATAAATATATATATGTATAAATATATATATGTATAAATATATATATGTATAAATATATATATGTATAAATATATATATGTATAAATATATATATGTATAAATATATATATGTATAAATATATATATGTATAAATATATATATGTATAAATATATATATGTATAAATATATATATGTATAAATATATATATGTATAAATATATATATGTATAAATATATATATGTATAAATATATATATGTATAAATATATATATGTATAAATATATATATGTATAAATATATATATGTATAAATA